>NC_053040.3:438970103-439594911 GCF_002575655.3 Aegilops tauschii subsp. strangulata | reverse complement strand
CAAGCAGTGTTTCCAGTCTAGCTGTGTCAAATCGGGAGTGAAGTGTCCTTCTAGGTTCTGGCTGGTAGAGCAGAGGACTGAAAATCCTCTTTAGTTTCACGCATGGGACTCTAAATCCCAATTGCGCTAGCTCTGTGGTTCGATTCCACAACAGAACGAACAATGAATGAATGTGGGCGGTCAACCAGGTAAGCCTGTGCCCAGGAAAGAAAGGACTAGGGAGGGATTGAGAGAAGCTTTCACAGTGGAAAATGCAAAAAAGCATATCGTTCTTAGAAATTGTGGAATTTGACTCAGTTAGAGCTATGGTTTAGCATCAAGAGGGAAGTTTTGTAAAAGCAACAGGAAGAATTGCTCAGATACCCGTGAGCGTATATAACTTGGGTCGTGTTATAAATGCTCTGGCTAAACCTATTGATGGGAGAGGCGAAATTGTAGCTTCCGAATCTCGCTTAATTGAATCTCCTGCTCCAAGTAGAATTTCCAGGCGTTCCGTATACGAACCTCTTCAAACAGGGCTTATTGCTATCGATTCGATGATCCCTATAGGGCGCGGTCAGCGAGAGTTCATTATTGGGGACAGACAGACTGGCAAAACAGCAGTAGCCACAGATACAATTCTCAATCAAAAAGGGCAAGGTGTAATATGTGTTTATGTAGCTATCGGTCAAAGAGCATCCTCCGTAGCTCAAGTAGTAACTACTTTCCATGAGGAGGGGGCCATGGAATACACTATTGTAGTAGCTGAAATGGCGGATTCACCTGCTACATTACAATACCTCGCTCCTTATACGGGAGCAGCCCTGGCTGAGTATTTTATGTACCGCGAACGGCATACTTTAATAATTTATGATGATCTCTCCAAACAGGCACAAGCTTATCGCCAAATGTCCCTTCTATTAAGAAGACCTCCCGGCCGTGAGGCTTATCCAGGGGATGTTTTTTATTTGCATTCACGCCTTTTAGAAAGAGCCGCTAAATTAAATTCTCTTTTAGGCGAAGGAAGTATGACCGCTTTACCAATAGTTGAGACTCAATCTGGAGACGTTTCCGCCTATATTCCTACTAATGTAATCTCCATTACAGATGGACAAATATTCTTATCTGCGGATCTATTCAATGCCGGAATTCGACCCGCTATTAATGTGGGTATTTCTGTTTCCAGAGTAGGATCCGCGGCTCAAATTAAAGCCATGAAACAAGTAGCTGGCAAATCCAAATTGGAACTAGCTCAATTCGCAGAGTGACAAGCCTTTGCACAATTCGCCTCTGCTCTCGATAAAACAAGTCAGAATCAATTGGCAAGGGGTCGACGATTAAGGGAATTGCTTAAACAATCCCAGGCAAATCCTCTCCCAGTGGAAGAGCAGATAGCTACTATTTATACCGGAACAAGAGGATATCTTGATTCGTTAGAAATTGAACAGGTAAAGAAATAGTTCAATCACCCCAGAATCGTCGAAATCCCCTCGAAATGGAGAGCGGCGCAAGTCTCACACTCTTTCTCTCACTCTCTATCCTCTGTCTTTCAGATTTTCCCCTCGTAGCTGATACAGTTAAATATTATTATGTAAGGGAGCTGATCCACAGGATTCAATGGTGAATTCTGATTTCCCCACAGACTGAACCAAAGGAGAAGAATAGAATAATTCACTGGTGCAGGCGGAGCAGCAAACCTTCGTAGAAAAGGGAGAAAACCTGAAAAAAAACCGGAAGTCTTGGCTGTATGACAAATGCTAAAAAAAATGAGCTGCGTATTCAGATCCAAACGATCAAGAAAGGATCCCAGACTGCTCAAGATTATCTGCGCAGGATCAAATTCCAGTCTGATCAACTTGCAGCAGCAGGAGAACCTGTGACAGACAAAGATCTTGTCTTGTACACACTTGGTGGATTAGGCAGAGACAGCCACTGATCAGATTCAGCTGACCTCAGAGGGGACTGAGATGGTGGAGAATAGCCACCAAGGAGAGTGGCAGAAGACATCATATCCAAGGACCAAGAGAGCAGCAAATAAGATGAAATGTAAGTCACCAGTCAAAGCCATGAGGAAGAGCTCAAGGATTCAGGACACTGGGCTGACCATCCAGGAGAAGGCGACACAGAGGGTATCACAAAAGAATCTGGAAGGTAATCCCTCTTGCTCCAAAAATGCTTTTGCTATCCTAAATGCTGTCCCTAATACATATTATTATGAGATTGCTTCCAAAAAGTAATATTAAACTAAAAGGATCCAATGAAGAACCGGGGAATAGCTTATATCCAGTCCTTCTCTATGACTTGCCGAATAGACTTATTCGCAGCCATACACTGTCTTATTTAAAAGAGTCCCCTGTCTCGTGAACGATTGAACTTGGTAAACTTTGAAATAATCGTTTAGATAGCATTAGCCGCTTTTCTTCCTTTTCTCTGCCAGTCTTTCAAGTTCTCACCCTCCCAGAAAAGAAGGGAAAGTCTTCTTACTAGCTAGCTTTTATATCTCGCGAATAGGGAGTTAAGGAGTGTAACTAGAACCTATTTGTCACAAAGTTCAATACTCTCTAGAGGAGGTAAATCAATGGATACGGGTACGCCTGGTTGAAGCAGCCCCTACACTTCTATGGGTTGTTCCAGCCTCTGCTAGTGGGTGGTTTTTCATTTCTACAACAGGTGCTTGGTTCAAAAAAAGCTTATGAGTTGAGTTCGTCCTCAGCTACGGATTGGGGGCAGCATTCTCAGATTACTTGACTTGCTGCTAGCTTAGAGGAGAGAAAAAAAATCCCGCTTTCATTTACCTTTAAGTCTGAGAGAAGGCTTTTTCTTTCTATTAAAAGATCACAAATCAGAGGGGTGATCAGTCCTCTTTCAATCCTTCATCTTCTTATGAGTAGCCGCCACAGGGGGTCCTCAGTCTGAATCCTCCACTAGCATTGGACCAACAGTCAGTCTAGCTCTCGCTCTTATCCAATTTCCTTATCCTTTCAGGGCAAGGTCGGAGTAGTAGGAAAATACAATTTCTTTTGTTGCATGCGGACCCGCTTGTGAGACTGAAGAAATTGAAGCTAAATGACAATCTTAACCTACTTGCTTACAGGATCCTTAAGAAACTGTGGACTTTTGCACCTTTCTGTCTAGCTTGAGTTATCTTTTAGTTCTCTCCCCTCGGCAAAGTGGATAGGAAAGAGTCTTGCTTCCATTCCACTAGCCAAGAATAAGGAGAGTGACTTTCTCTTTTGAACCTCTTAAGCTGACTTGAAAAAAAAAGTGGTACACCCCTCAGAGATATAGGGACCGCCATGCTCGTCCACTTTCTTGATAAACGACTCGATGCATTTTCTCTTCCTTGCCGCTGAGACTGAGACATATCAAAAAGATCTATTACTAAAAGGAGATTGGGATCATCCTGTGGTTACCGGATGATGGGAATAACTAAGCATAAATTTGGAAATGAGCACGAAATGTCTATAAATGAATTTTCTCATTATTCGTTATTTCCGGGTCTTTTCGTTGCATTCACTTACAACAAGAAACAACCACCAGCGTTTGGTGCAGCACTTGCATTTTGGTGCATTCTTCTTCCTTTCCTTGGTCTTTCGTTCCGTCATATTCCAAATAACTTATCTAATTACAACGTATTAACCGCTAATGCACCTTTTTTTTATCAAATCTCAGGGACATGGTCTAATCATGAGGGTAGTATTTTATCATGGTGTTGGATCCCAAGTTTTTATGGATTCCTTTTTTGTTACCGGGGTCGACCCCAAAGCCATAATGTCTCAAAACGAAGAGGCTATAGAGAAACTTTGATTTTTTCCTTTGTCTCGAACTTCGTGAAGAACTCCATTCTATCTCTCCAACAAAAAAGTTGGGCTGCGCCCCAGTTGTACACTCCCTTCGTTCGGAGAACCCTTGTTGATTCTGAACTTCGTTCGCAAAGTAAGCGTCCTTTTAACGGGCCAGCCCTTTTTAATGCGCCGCTTGACCCTGTTTTGAAAATGAGCTTTGCTCTTCTGGGCGCTGGGCGCTCCCGTGGTTCGCGAGAAGGAAAAAGGACTAATCTTTTGTTACATCTGGCACGAGATGAAAAAGAGAGAGCTTCGTCTATCGATGAACAGCAGATTGACGGAGCTCTTGGCATTGCTTTGTTTTTCTCTCCTTTCCTATCAGCGAGTTCCGATCCTTTTGTTCGAAATTTCTTCGTTCGTACCGAACCGCTTGCAGAATCAAATCCAGTTCCACAAGATCCTATATCAGCTATACATCCTCCTTGCATTTATGCCGGAGATGTCGCCAGTGCTATGGGCTTTGGGTTATGTAGATCAAAAATGATGAATGGGATTGTGGCACTCCACTCGCCGCCAATGCGGAAGGATGCCGCCGAAAAGAATGGAACGCTGCTTCGCTCTGCTGGATGCGTCGGATCCCATATAAGAAGCTCGCTCTTTACCCGATCATTCAAACATTTTGTGGCCGGCGCGCCTGCTCTATTGTTGCGTAGCAATAGAAGCCTGCTCATGCTGCTTCGGCGGCGCTTTTTCGCCTTCTCTTCGCTCTGGACAGGAGCGCTAATGGACACGGGGAGGGAGCAGGCGAAGCGTGTCGTTCGTAATGGAAAGAAAGACACCACTACTTCGCCTCTTTGTTGGACCGCCGGCGCGAACACGGTGGTCTCTGACCAGGACCAGGAACCAATTCGAATTTGGATCTTGACATGTCGGTTGTTTTTAACCGTAGGCATCTCGCCAGGAAGTTGGTGGGCTCATCATGAATTAGGTCGGGGTGGCTGGTGGTTTCGGGATCCCGTAGAAAATGCGTCTTTTATGCCTCGGGTATTAGCCACAGCTCGTATTCATTCAGTAATTCTACCCCTTCTTCATTCTTGGACCTCGCTTCTGAATATTTTGACTCTTCCATGCTGTGTCTTAGGAACCTTTTCAATACGGTCCGGATTGCTAGCTCCCGTTCATAGTTCCGCTACAGACGATACACGAGGAAGATTTTTATGGCGGTTCTTCCTTCTAATTACAGGCATATCTATGACTCTTTTTTACCAGATGAAGCAGGAGGCATCGGTCCGTAGAACCTATAAAAAAGAGATGGTTGTGGCGCGAAGTACTCTTGTGCACCTACGTCACTCGGCTCGCGCGCAACCCCGCCCCGTTATGTTATGTTATGGAAGAATTTAGCTTCTTGCTGGGCTGGTTATTCAGAGCCAGCAACTGGCTGCCGGATTTCGTCCCGTCCATAGCGCTTCGGAAGTCACTCTGGCGTGGCGCTGCTGGATACTTCTGATCAATAGGAATAGGAGGAAAAAAAAGCTTATGATGAGCATCTATTGGAGTCGATCATTTCCAAGATCTAATTCTAGTTTCTTATTATGTAGTGGAAACGCCTCACAATCTTCAGTTTTACGCTTACGCTTAAGGGAAGAAATGTTCTTGGTGGATGCAGGCCCTGGTACCCCCAAAATTTGTATGCAAGATGAGCTTACAGGACTGCCAATCAAGCGAGCCACCAGGTTTGAGAATAAGGTGGGATCCAAGAATGTAGTGGCTGGTGAATCACTGATCAAAAAGCGGATTGTTGAGAGATTCTTCATCGATCTAGTGGCCGGTGAATCACTGATCAAAGAGCGAGCAGCCGCCAGGTTTAATGATTTTGTGGGATCCCTGGATGTAGCGGCTGGCGAACCGCTTCTTCTTCCACAAAGATTCAGACAAAACCGAGCTTGGATAGAACTGAAGAAGATTTGGCGAACGAAGAAAAAGGTCAAAGGGTTTATTATAAAAAAAATCAAAGGAGGTTATTCAGTAGCCATCGCGGGTTTCATTACTTTTCTTCCATTCAAAAAAGCTCTTCTAAAAAAAAGGATAGCGAATGATCGATTCACCATTGATAGCATTAACCCTAAAAGGAGGGATATTGTGATAATAGCGGCAGATCAAACAAGAACTTGATGAAAAGATAGAAAAAAATTATGAAAAATCCGAAGCCCACCTTAATCCATTTTGTTGAGGATCTTGCACTTATTCCGGCCCTATATTTACATAGCCAAGAAAGGCTCTGGCGATCATGCGTGACTGGCGGAGCGCCTATCGCCCTGGCACGGCACTCTAAAATGCATGTTGGGTTGGGCCAGCAAGAAGACTTCGACTAGGGAGACGAAGAATGGAATTGAAGAAGGCAGCATAGTCTAAGATAACAGAATGGAACACCAACCAACAAGTAAGTGGTGGATTTGGATGGAGTCTCGCAGAAGAAGAGTACGCGCGCTAGCGCGCCCCAAGACGTCAGTCCTTTTTCTGCTTGCTGGCCAAGGTCAGTTTACTGAATCCCCCTTCCAAACACCAACCCAATCTCCATTCCTTGATGAGAAATGAGCAAGACCATATGTTTATCAAAAATATAGCCCCTATATAAACCTAGCCCTTACTACCTGAACTTCTTGCCTTCAAATAGGACTAACTGCCCGAACCCGCTTGCTTATCTTCTACGATCTAATTAAGTTAAGCAGTGGTTATTTTTTTTTTAAGTGACTAGAACTTCTATCAACTACTATTCTAGCACCCAGCTGTGCCATGTGTTTATTCTATTCTATTCTATTCTTCAGGTATTCCTTTGAATAACTCATCTTTTCAGGTAAGACAATTTGAAGATCTTCTTAGTCAGCCTATCTGTATTCTTATCCTCTAGTGCGGATCCAATCAGATTTTATAAAGCCAAGGCCTGACATCCATTGTGGGGATCATCTTTTATCGGGAGACATGGCCTGGTGGTTTCTGATCGAGATTCCTAATCAATAGGGCGAAGAGCTCTTCGCATGATCTGGTCCTACCTTTTGTCTACGCTATTTTTTTGTCCCTTCTCAGCTGCTGTCCTTACTCCGGATAAATTGGAACACATTGATTCCGTTCGTTCCTGCCCTTCGCTTCAGGCCATAGTGCTTCTGAATTATTTCTATACCCCTTTGATGATGCAGCCTCTGACTCTCGTGGGTAAACTCCTACTTGATTAGTTAGAACTTCTCTGTCTCAACTCGTGGACCTATCTATCTTCTTCTTTTTAAGAGATAGGGGTTTGCTATTCTCACGGATTGCTCATATTTATTTACCCCATTGAATAGTTTTTGCCTTGTTTCAGCCCTTCCTTCATCTGAACCTTCCAAGTACTAATCTATCTTTATGGGGAAGACCCTTCATCTGACCTCCGGGCTACCCTGTCAATTGTAAAAAGTAGTTGAGTCGTGTCTCGCAGGAGCAAAAAGAGTGAAATGAGGACGTAAGCCCCCTAGGTCTTCCTCTTCCTTCTAAACTAATTGCTTTCGCTTGACTCTTCCAGTAAAAAAGTATACTGAGTGGTTGAAGGAAAGCGAAAAGGAATGGCTTTTTCATGTACCAGATCCGGTGAGCCAGACATCAAGCAAAAATGGACATACAATCAAAGAGTAAGGAGCAGTTATTTGCAATGACGGGTGGATTGGTCAGAGCTGCAAGGAGAGACTCGGTTATGGCGCGATAAAGAGCTTGCTTCAATGCTCGGATTCCGGTAGAAAGTAAGAGCAGTAGCATATTCATAGGAGAGCTTTGTACTTGAAATTAGTAGTCCCGGTAGTTGGAAAAAAGCTCTGAATACAGATTCAAAGCATCAAGATAGGTAGTCCTATCATTAGTTGGCCAGTCATAGCAATTTAAGTAGAAAGCTTGCTTCGGGATCAGATCATTCAACTAAAGCTGTCAGGCCGGGTAGGCTTTGAGGAACATTGGGGGTTCCTTATGTTGTGACTGAGCAGATATGTCTATTGTGCCCGGCAAAAACAGATTTGCAAGGAGTTTGCCAAAGGCTTTCTCATTCGGAAAAAAACAATTTCAAGTATATTTCCCTTCTCCATTCTCTGCTCGGATGATTGCCGCTTGTGTGAATTTCATTGCTGTGGGTCCCGTGTGTGCTCGAATAAGATTGTTTTAGGATTCTATTTAGTTGAATTTCTTGACTCCGCGGTGCTGGTTATCGAGTTTATGGCGCCGCCGACCATCCAAAAAGTCAAAGATGGCGTCGGCATTTACTTATTATGCTCTCTTCTAATAGTGGTCCCTTGGTATTCAGGTTGTAAAATCCTGATAGGAAAGTCGACTGTTATACCTTGTTTTTGTAATGGCCTATCTTCTTTAAAAAGCCGAAAGATAAGGATTTCGCAAAACTTTTGCGTTCCTTTTTCTTTGAAAAGAAAACCTTACCATTTTTGGGCCGCTGTTACCATTTCCATTTCCTGAACCATTAGGTAGAGTTTCCGCTGAAAGAAAACCAGGTCAATCTTCCGATCGCGAGTCTTTACAAGCTTGAAACAACTTAAGCACAGGCGGGAGTCGCCCCTTTTAAAGTCAGTATTTATGCGGCGCTGAACTAACGAGCGGATACCTAACCTTCGAAGGAGAAGAAAAGACGGATGTATCTTTCATTCATATCGATCAGATGTGCTTTGCTCAGGACTCCCATTTTACCATTGCTTAAGCCATATTACATAAAGCATAGTGAGTGATACGCAATGCTGGTACCACCATGTTTTTTTCCTCACTCTGTGTAGCCACACTCGTTTGTCCATTTCTACTTATTATTTATGTTAAATAGTATCCGTTGGTTGTAGAAGCACTGGCGTTCAGGGATTGCAAAATCCATAATATCAAGAAGCGGTAGGAACCTGGCTAACTTCGATGCGGATAACGCGCTGTAGAAGAAAGTGGATCAACCAAAGTAGACCTTGATCGAAAGGCACCACAAGGCGAACCAATAGAGTGTGGTGTAAGCGGTGAAGCAGAATAGGAATTGGAACTGCTTGAACTAGAAAGGGCTTCCGCTACCGCGCTACCTCGGGAGCTCCGGAAACGGTATACTCGCTTCACTCATCTGTAATGGTATCCTTGAAAGCTAGCTAAAGTGGGTTCTAGACAAAGTTCTCCTAAGCAGGGCGGAAGGAAAAACAAGAGCAGTATAGCTCTACATTACGCTTCGGGGGCCTCGTCTTACTCACTCACCTTCTACTAATCGGACCGTGACAAAACAACCAGCCCAGCAATAGGCAAGGACTGGCTGAAATCCCTTTCCGGATCCAGTCTATCCGTATCTGCTGTCCCTTCCGCTTTCTGTGTTGATGGAGCTCGGTCAGATAGTTCCGGTATTGCGAAGGAGGGCAACGCATTGGGATCGTCCAATCCCTTCTGATCGGTTGTCATATTGAATTGCAAATTCTCGTATAGTAAGAGTTCCTTCGGTTTCCTACCTAGCACATTCTCTGTTGTCTACGCCAATATTTTACCTGCGAGTAGAGTGTGGCTGGCTACATACGGGGGAACTCAACCTACCTTTCGAAGGGTAGACCTTTACAGATGAGTGAAACGAGGATTTAGGTATATAAGGAGACGACCCGCCAAGCGAGCCAGCCTGATACCGACTTTCATTGATAGGCCATGAAACATAGAGAATGGGAACTTGTTCGCACGTACCTCGACCGCAGGTCTGAGAATGACGAGTGTGCTTTCGCCCACAGCTTCTGTTGCTTAACCGGCTCGTGGTGTTTATGGTCCTGACCCGGTACAGCCGCTAAGCTCATTTTTCATTTCCAAGTGTTGTTACTAGCCTCGAGAGAGATGTTTCACAGGATTCACCTGCAACTGATAAACCTGGGGGATAATACCGAAACAGTCCTTTTTTTTCTGATCATAGAGGAGCCGTATGAAGCTAAGGTTTCATGTAAGGTTTTTCAATAGCGGTGGGAGCTGTGATGTTATTATCGACTATGATTATCTAACAGTTCAAGTACAGTTGATATAGTTGAAGCACAGCCAAAATATGGTTTTTTTTGATGGAATCTTTGGCGTCAGCCTATAGGCTTTCTAGTTTTTCGAATTTCTTCTTTGGCCGAATGTGAAAGATTACCCAGAGGGGGAATTAGTTGCGGGTTATCAAACCGAATATTCCGGTATCAAATATGGTTTCTTTTCTCTTGTTTCTTACTTATCCTTATTAGTTTCCTCTTTATTTGTAACAGTTCTTTACTTAGGCGGGTGGCATTTCTCTATTCCCTACATATCCACGATTCTCCCAGTGTAGGAATCACACTAGTTATCTTGACCTTGATTCGGTCAAGCAGTTTTTCCTTACTATACTCCAGTACGAACAGGAAAAGAATCTGTGTACTCAACGGTGCATTAGTAATTATCTGGGATTTTTTTTGCTCTTTAAAGCAAAACGGTGTCTTGACTCTCAAGAATAGTGCGTGTTAATATCCATGTAGATAAAGATAGAGATAGCAACGAACTGGATGCATAGTCAAACAAAAAACTTGTGACTTGTTCTCGTAGGCTAACTAACCAAATCATAGGATCTAACACGAGACCGGCTAAAGAGAAAGATCTGATCTGTCTTGTCCCTTGGGATCTTAAGTGTGGAAAGAGTCTAGTCTCTTCCATTGCCAACAGTGAGTGTAGGCTGTCTTTCTACTCGGATAGGAGTGCGCGCTAGAAATCTCTTCTCTTCTCTTCAGCAACAGTGGATTTCTGAAGCAAAGGTCGAGTACTACTGATTCCCCATTGGCCAGGCCCCAGCGTAAAATGGATCTCTGATCTTGCCATTCCTTCAGATCTGGAAGTTTGCACTTTCTTCGGAATGTTAAATAACGTATCAAATATGCCTCCGGCGAAAAGAAGGTAGGTAGAATGAAAGGAAAACAAACCACGGAATTGGAGAATCAGTTGTTCCTTTGCAGTGAGTGGAGTCAAGCTCGTTCTCAGTCGTATCCACTATAGGAGGTTTGCTACACGAAGAACGGGAACAGGCAGGCTATTGCTTGAAGGAAACTAGGAACTGGGATTGATTGTCCGCTCTGAGATCGGTATTCGTTCTGTTCTCCTCGGTTCTGGGTCTTCATCTGTTCTGTAGACTAGACCCGCACATAAGGAGAAGCTAGCCTAGGAATCAGTCAACTAGACTCGCACTGAAAGCCAAGCCATTCAACAGGGATTCTCTGAACTGATACGATACGACTATTCAACTTCCAACTATCTCCCCTGCCCTGTTGAGGTAAGAACCAGGACAATAAGGAAAACCTCTAGAGCACTTAGCCAAGCCTTAGCCTGATATTGAGATAAGATAGTAGTTGCACACACGGAACTAGCCTTAGATCAAATCTGGGATGATGCCATACCCATATCCCTTCTTCCCAAGCTCAAAACCATTACTAACGGAAATATACGCAGCACTCATAAATGAAACTAGACCCGCACGCACCGCACCTAAAAAGCAAGTTCAACCAACCAACCAAGCAAGGAAGTGAGCTCCCTATAAAGGAACTTCGCCCAAAGCAAAGAAATGGTTTCGGTAATGGCGCATCTTCACTTCACAGTCTTTCTCGAGCCTCATCAGCCCAACAAGCAAGCTTTTTTATTGCTACGCGCCTCCGCCTCTCTATATAATGATAATGGGAAGAATCTTTTGAACGAGAATCATCTAGTTATATAAATTACTTATATAGTTAGTTAGAAGACAATCTCCCCTTTATTGCTTTTGCATAGCATTGAGCATTATATATGGTTAGCCGCGGATCCAGTGGATAATGCGAGACTACAACGTATAGTGTTACCGACGATGTTTCGCTTTCGTCTTCGGTGCCTGGCGTGGTGCTATCATCACATTGATCTACCCGCCCTTCTATTCCCTTCCCTAGCTTTCGTGTTTGAGTAGTAGCGCCAGATTTCGATTCGGATGCAAACTTAGCACAATGCCCGGTAAGCTAAACACTCGATTCTACATCTCCGGGAATGCAACGAACTTCTACTTCTAGATAGGTCTAATAGATAGACGGCTAATAGATAGACGGGGGGCCCACTAGTCCTGTATTGCGGTAGTTCAATACATACTGACAACGAGAGAACGAACCCAGTACCTATAGTACAACAAACACCACCATTACTTGCGTCACTAAATTGAAGCATAGAAAGAGGTGGACCGCGCCTTGGATAATTGGTCGGATACAGCCGTAGACCGCAGAACTCGATCGGACACACAGGGTACGGTACAGAACTCCTCAAGACACAGTAGTCAACTGCTTCACTCCTACGCATTATCCTTTCTTTGAAAGGCAAGATTAGGGAGCCAATTGAGTGAACAGACGAAGTAGCTTGCTTTGTACTACCGACATCTTAATACGATATTCTTTGCTACCTTTTCCAATGACAAGCCAGACTTCAGAACTGATTGGACACCAGAGTCGATAGCTTACTTGGGACTACCGAAACTACCAAAGAGCAGCTCTCATTTTTCTAAAGAGGAGGTGGATTTCAGTGATAGTGAAAAAGAGAGACCAACAGAAGCCCTATCTGGGCGAAGCAAGCCAGTGCCAGTGCAAGGAGCAAGCTTACCTGCCTCTGGAGTGGAGTGATCCAGTTCCAGCGCCATCATAATATGACATTCTAGGGTTGGCGCACCAGAGAAGATCCCGTAAAGGGTGGTACATTTTCAACTACTTCACTCGAGAAAATCGAATGCATTTCCGGGTCCCATCCTCACCTGCTTCTCTCTTCTGCATGACTGTTCTGTTCCCTCCTGGCATCTTAGAGAAGTCAAGTATTCTACTTCTGATCTGTCAACTCTGACCCACAACTAGCGCTAGGGAAATGCTATTCTCGAAAGCAAGGGATTGAGTGAGATATGCAGCAAGCAAAGAAAAATGGAACCCAGCAACCCGGAAACTACAGAAGCCTATCTAGCTTATACGATCACAGAAATGAGAGAAGGAGAACGAGAACATCCACGGAAGATAGTGATTCCAGATGGCGAGGGTTCTTTCCCTATCAATCTGCCCTGACCCATCAAGCTATTCAGCAGCAATCCAGCCAGACTACTTTAAAGGGTGCCACTAGACTCTGACAGAAACATAGCCCTATGACAAGGATACCCATCATTCCTATTCAAGGACTGGTCCAATTCTCTTCATTCACCATATTTAAGGGGATGCTTGGGGGCCCATGACATCCTTCCTAAACAGGAGCTATTGATCCAACACCTGAGCCATATTTATTGCGAGGAGCAATCCGGTTGCTAAAAGAGGAAGAGCTTCTAAGTTCGAGTCCTGATCCCGAGATCAATGGGTTTCCACTTATGCCCGGACCGGAAGTAGCATATATGAATTAAAGGGAGATCTAATCAACCGAGCTGGGTGAGGATTCTGAGATTATGTATTGGTCATTGGCTACAGGTGAATATAATTAGGTTCGCTGATCATCCAATATGACCCGCATCAGGTCGCGCATTAATTAAGTGGTGGGCTATACAAGTGGGAAAGTACGGGCAGTTGCATGTTTCCTTTGTTTCAAAACAATGTTAAAAAGGCGGGTGTGATGAAGTTGGGAGGAGGGGGCAAGGTATATAGAATGTGAACAATGGGTGGAAATCGGAGAATAGTGCCAGAACAGCCGTTGCACAAATATGAGAAATCAAGGGTTGTGGATGGTGGAAAGTATCGAGTTGTTCTAGTTCCTGGCCTTGGTGGTTGGCCCATGCCCGAGGGATACTATGGCGCATCTCTTTCTGCGGGAACTAAACAAGTTGCCAATAATAATAGATATCCCATAATACTTTAGGGCAAATCCGGGACGGGATATTCCTCGATTACAGAGGCAGCAGTTGCGGGCTCAGGTGCTGGTGTGGCTAAATCTACATCAATAGCAGGATCAGGATACGATGCTTACTCGAAATCAATATTCCCCGGTTTCTTACGAGATAAGATATGTATGCCGGTCCAACTAAAGGAAGGGTGGTTTTGAGCTTGGGTTTCAGGCGCCGGGCTTTTCTACTGATGAAGTGCGGTGCGCATCTAAAAGAGTGGAATATCCCGTTCTGCTATCAAAGAAAGAATCGAATCCGCCGCTTGTTTTTCTAGCTATCAAATCCCTTGCCCAACAGGAACAGGATCTCTTGCCGGCACCGGCACGAATCGAACTGCGGATCAGGCGTGTGGAAACGAATCTCTTGGATGCTCTGGGATTGGGGAAGCGAAAGCAGTTATCGAGTCAAGTCAGGAAAGCAGTCGAGCTACTACGGTACAAGAAGAATCTGTATTCGCAATGAGAAATAACATATGGAATCTGCCACCCAAAACAATAGGAATAGGCTTGCTTGTCCGCTCTTAGATCGGTTCATAGCTCAGGCTCTGGTTTCTAGCAGATGTGAATGAATTCATTTCTACTCTACTCCGGGGAATGGCCTGTCATTCGTACATTCGTATTCGTATTGGATTGTTGGAAGGAAGCAGTTGGCATTCTCGTTCGAAGGAAAGGTACTTGTTCGAGGAAAGAAAGCGTATTAGTGCTCTGGGCTAATCGGTCGGGTAGAAGCTCGTAACAAGAGCAAGCATCGGAGAAAGCGTATGTACTCGTTCTCGAGTCAGGAAAGCACTTGTTGGCATTGGCGTCGGAAAGTAAAAGCAAGCAAGTAGTTTCGGCATTGGCTACTACTTCTTCCCCATGGGCCAGGTTCTGTTCTCGAAATAGCATAAGTGATCCTGCGAAACCGGCGATGCCAGACCAATCAAGCGTATCATGTCGACTTTCGAATCCGGGACTTGACTATCCTTGAGATAGCAGTTCCCTGGTCAGGAAAGCGGAGTCACTAGAACGATATGAGATACACGCACATCTCGATAAGCCAATCCCAATCCCTTCAACCCAACCTTTACCAAAAGGGGAAACTGTAACAACAATGACCCTGACTCGGATTCCAATAGGGCTTCTGCTTCTTCTGCTTGGCAAGGTCAAGTATATACACAGTCTAAAGCCACAAGAGAAGGTATGATAGGACAAGTGCCGTTCGATGCCTTGTAACCATTTCCATGTTCTGGTCCGGGTTCTAGGTCTAAAAGAAGCATTGGCTGTGTTGATCTGTCTCCAGGTCGTCTATTTGAAAGGGAAAGCCCAGTGTGTTCGTTCCTCTACTATACGGAATCCTGGATATCTTGCCTTGGTTCCGACTCTAAACCGTTCTAAACAGATTCTTTCTGCATACTGATGTTGGAAGTTATGCCTAGGTGATAGATGTATGTTGCTGGATTGGAAAGCTATACGATCCCTTTTATTCAATTATGACAGCTGAGAGGAATTTGGGATGGCCCCGCTAGAGTTTCCAAAATGAATCGAATTGAACCCTATTGTTTTTTAACTCTAAATTCCATAGTATCAATACAATAACCTTTGAGAAATTGTGAGAACGGGAAGATGCAATCATTTAGATGGTGAAAATAGCCGAGAGTTGAGCAACCCCTAAAAGCACTCACAATGAATGGTACCAGCGGATACCAACCAGATAGAAACATGCTGAGAAATCTCTGTTATAGCTGAAACTAATATACCAATCCTATCCGTGACCCTTTCCACATTCTTTTCTTAGTCACCTAACCTATGACTGCTTTTTCTTTTAAGCTTTAATAACCTTAACATTCGAATCTGCATCTGCTATTTCAGTTCTGTCTAAAGATACTATTCTTTGATCACTTGAAACATAGTAGAAAGCATCTAAAACAGATATTATTGTGGATTCCCTCTCCTTGTGGGCTGGACTCCTTTTTACATGGACAGACAGGAAAGTGGAATCTGAGGAATTAGCTGGAACAGACTCACCTTAGCTTTGAACGACTATATCCCCTCTTCTATCTACATATGGATATATATGGTCTTTAATAAAGGAAGATGATTTTAGCCGAGGACTAACACAACTTCCATTTTGCAGCACATCTCTCAGTGGGAATAGCATCATCCATGACTTCAGGCACAGCTAGCTACGGGTAAGCACAAAAGGTAATGACGAGAGGGCCGTCCTATGTACCCTGAAAGAGAAACTATGTGATAGAAGCCCGCTTTCCCTCTCTTCTATCCCACCTAACCACTTCGGGTATCAGTGGCCTCGTGATCTCCATGAACAGAGATCACTACACAAAAACAACTATATGAAAAACTTGCTTGCTTCTTCGAATCTCGAAATAACAGAACATATAGAAAGTGTTTTTGTGATGAGACCATTCTCTTCGGGGAACCTATAGAAAGATTATCAGACGGCTTTCATGATATTATGCTTCCTTGCCCGTGTGGAACATGTGTGAGCATTATGTTTTTCCAACAAGTGATCCGACTGGAAGAAGTGTTATATGAGGACTTCGAGATCAAATAGAGAATCTGTCTCTCCATTCCTCGTGAGCCACTTATTTCTCCGAAATCAGAGATCAGAGTGATTTTCCTCCTTTTTCCCAAATAGTCGACGGTCTTACACCATTGGGATACTTCGGATAAACTTGAGTACATATATGAGAGACCGGTGCTAAAACCTTTTCTCGAGATATCTTCCAGATTCTTAGGGTCCTTGCTCTGGATCTCGCCCCCCCGGCGCGAAAGCAGTTGGTTCCGTAGTTTGAGAATTCTACTAATTCCAAGTATTCCATTATTATTATTAAATAAGAGAATATAAAAAGTAAAGAGGAGAAGACATAACCAGAAAAATTGTGAGAAATAAGTTAATTTATCAAGTTGAGGCATTTCGATTTGGATTTCAAATAAGAAAGAAAAAAAAGACTCCGAACCGTACTTTTGCTATTTTATATCTATACAAAAAGAGATTTACTTTCCAAAATGGAATCTTTGCCATTTCTGATGTGAATGAGGGAGGTTGTCTGCCCGGGTAGGGGTGACCGGAACCCTCCCAAGTCATCGCTCAAGAAAGCACCACAGTCACACGAGAAAGAGTTTGGACTATGACGAAGACGAGCAAGCCTTTGTTGGGGAGTGATCGGGGAAGAGTCGAGTACAAGAGGAAGGTGGAAGGAAGAAAGCGCCAGAAGCGCCAGGTGCGAAGATAGACCATCAAAGAACTCCACAGCAGAGCAAAAAAGAGAAAGGCAAGGCTCGCAAAGAACAAAGGCTCAACCATCAGATCCAACACAAAGCCCTCAAGATATTTAGAGGCTTGGACTACTCTCTCTAGTAAAAGAAAGGAAGCACAATGGGTGTTGCTCTATTTCTTATTAGTGAGGTATTCTTCTTCATTTCAGTATTATGGGCATTCTTCCATTCTAGTCTGGCACCAACAGTCAAACTAGGAGCTCAACGGCCACCTGTTACTACGAACTTGTTTTCATCTGGCAGATAAGCTTTTGAGAAGAGACCACTTTGATAACGAGCTTTCGGGTTGCCGTATTGATACCGCCCTTCGGGGGAACAGGAGAATAGCATGCACGGGAGAAGGATTTAGGGAAAGGTACCCACCTTTTAACGGGAGAAAGGCAGCTTATGTGAAAACTTCCCTTGTGGTTTCAAGTTCAAATAGATCAGGTGCCTATGTTGTTGATACACCGAAAGATACTAACGCTATGCTCCAATGCGGGATGAGGGCCAACGATTGTGATGAGTGGGGACCTTAGAGCTGAAAACCTACATACAGTGACCCTTATGGGCAGCGCCCTGGGCTGGCTATGTACGAGACATCAAACCGTCTCCCGGGTCCAAAGTTTCCATTTCCAGGCCTGATAGTCTTCAACTGAAAAAAGTAGGGCGGAGAACTCGTAAGAATTGTGCCTGCCATTCAATTCGTGACGTGGATGATCCGCCGACGGAATCGATTAGGTGAAACGGCTCTGCAAAGTTTGTTTGTTCATAAAGGCTGCATGCAGCCATGCAATTCGTACTGCATGGCGATATTACTCTACCACTCTATAAATGGTATATAGATATCTTCACTTCATCACAAAGAAATTGAGTACTAGCACGCATTGCTATGGATGCTGCAACCGCAAACAGGCTTTCTGCAATTGCTACCGAAACGGAGCAACTGAAAAATGAGATTGAAGGGCACCGTAGAGTGCTAAACAACCAGTTGAGAAGTGTTAGAACAATGGATCCTGCAAAGAAAGAAGCGCGCATTCGCGCTACCAGAGAGCGCATAGAGGGTTTGGAGGAGAGGCAGGAAGCGCTGCGGGTGGAGCAGCAAGTGCTCTTTATTCGTCTAGCATCTCGCTAGAATAGAAGAGTCCGTAGACTCTTTTTAGTTTTCTAAGGTTGGTTTAAATTCAATAAGTGTCTGGAGACATTTGTTTTCATGTCAGGTGTTCTTTGTCTTAGTTTGATTCCGATCTACTCCTATGCTAAGTGTCTTTGTTTGGTTTGATTTCTTGTGTTTGCATGTATGGGCTAGCCGTCAGTGTTCAATGCTTATGTTAATATAATAACGCCAAAATGTGCTGCAAATTCATGTTCAAGTTGAAATAAGGCCGAAGGGCTAAGTGTACTACTGGAGATTATATATTCCAGCTCTGAAGTTTCCTTTTGAGCCCCCGTTCTACTATGGTTTGGATTCTAGTTGAAGCGTGCGACCATCTATTCAGATGAGGAGACCGAGTAAGAAACCACTAAGCGGAGAGCAAACAGATCAATCTCTATCTATGAGTTTCTCAACCAAGATCCACTATTCAACCAAGACCCGCTAACTAATACTTTTACGCGAGCTTAGTTATTGGAAGTTGCAGCCGAGGAACTCTTATCCCTAGCCACAGTTGTTGCAGCACAAGGCTTTGTCGCGATTGGGTCATATGTCAGTACTCTCACATTCCCCGTGGTCTCCCTAGTATGCTGAGCTGAACTGAAGTGAAGTGAAGCTGCGGGCGATGATGGACTGATCCCATGCTATTCAGGCGCCTGACAACGCTGGCTCCAACGGTGATGAGTCTGACGGTGGCTCAGATGTTTCTCTTCCTGATCCTTCAAGGTCCCCCGTTCCTGACATCGTCCAAAGGCCGTTGGCGCTCTCCCATCTGACAGTGCGGGCTCTGCGTGTCGCCTATGGCAACACTACCCGAGTGGTCTATTGCATAGTGGATCCACGGGTACCCCGTCGCTGCTTCGTTTTTATCAACATCCGGTAAGCAGAACGGACAGAGAACTGTCCCGATTTCTCGTACTTTCTAGTTGACAGGGACAGGCCTTCGTGGGAGAGTAGAAATAAGAGAAGAATGAAGGCCAGAATAAGGAGTTATAGAGAACCCTGTCGTGGGAGTTAATGAGTTAAGCCAAGGTAGGTAAGTAAAGATTGGAGTGATGGGAAAGACTATCTGTTTCCTGTAGATGAGCTAGGCAAAGAACGTTCTCAAGGATAGAGGGGGCCGTTGCTTGAATTCGTATTGGCGTGGAGGAGCCCGAGGAGAGAACCGTTCCCCCTTTCCTTTTGGGAGTACCGCTTACTGATCGGGAGTGGTCAAGGGAGGATCACCTTGCGAAGAAGAAGCACGAGGCTCGCCCACAAAGCGATAAACAGAAGGAGGATGGGCATGCACAACGGATTTCAATTAGAAGAGAAGGTGGGGCCGCCCCTTCCGCTCTGAACTACCACTTTGCCTTTTGGTCCCTGGTGCGATGGACACCGTGTTGCCTTGTGGGATCCGTCATATTCTTATCTTTGGGATAGGAGCAGCCAAATCGCTACCCGCTAAATCCAAATGTGCTTAGCCGCTATTTAAGCCGTCAAAAGGGGAATCCAGGCTCTATATATCCATATCTCGTATTTATTTTCTCGTAGTTCGTAGGAATAGCTCGTCTCGTATTGATGGATAAAGATGCGAACCCTTTGCCGAGGAATAAGAGTGCTCTTGGCATCCAGCTACTTTCAAATCTCTATACTTTACTACAACTAGATTTGACTAAGGAGAGGTGTGAGCCTCAATGCCAAGGAAGCAGGGCAAAGATGAACCCGTTAGCGTATAGGAACAACAGCATATGAAAGTTGGGTGGATACTCCTATTTAATTGGTTTAACCAGAAACAGAGGATAGGATTCGAAAAGTCAACCGGAAACCGAGCCCTAACCTTTAATTGAGTTCAATACCCCTACTACTAGTATTGGCGTGGGTTCGTATGTATACATTCGTATTGGCTTAGCGGTGCACTTCGTATCCCGCCACATCCGATCCTTTGCTTTGCTTCCTTCTTACTTTTATGATTTTATTGACTACTCTTGTGCAGCTGGGATATAGTGAGTTGAGAAAGGAGATAGTGAAACTTAACTAGTCTTTGTCATGGAAGGGAGCAACTTCTCTCGAGTACGTACAGTACTGAGGATTTACGAATAGGCTAACGTTACCAGTACATAGTGGATCTATGATAGTGATGTATGGACCACACCAACCTCTCTTTCTAGCCGTAATCGATAAGAAAGGAAGAAATATCATGGCATGTGAAAGCAATAAATCTATAATAAAATAGGTAAAGAAAGGCAAATACTCCGGGGTAATTGGCTTATACCACAATGTTACTCTGACAGGATCCTTGACAAAATAGTCTTGGCTTGTAACCCAGTATTTATTGGACAATATAACTGGCTGCTGAATACGCGCGGCTATCCTGCTAATACTGGCAACCAAAGACATGAGGTTCTTCATACCAGCATAATCATTCTCCCAGTATTGGAAACATACTTTTGTAATAACATGAATGTCTTTAATCTCTGTGTACCTTCCTATTTGCTCTGTCAGCTCATTAGCTGCTGCAAATATTTCTTAGCTATTAGATCCTCTTTCTTCATGGTAGAACTCCAAGACAGATGATAGCTCTTGCTTGTCTTCATGAAAAAGTGCAGAAGCCTGTATCAATGAAGAGTAGGCCGGTACCAGCAGAAGATAGTCAATAGTGTTTTTGTTAGCCACAGTTCTGTAAATAAGAGATGTCTCATCCGGTTGAGCTGTCGCAATCAGTCTTTCTCTTCCTTTCTTAGTAGCAGATCCAACATGACTGTTCGTTCGGAAAGTAAGTCCTCCTAAAGATTGTTCTCCCCAACCCAAGTTCAAGACGACCTACCTAAGAGTACAAAAGATGGACAACCAAAAAGCGAGTAACGAGTAAGAGAGCGGCGGGTGACTAGCCCTACCCTCCGTCTTCCTTAGAAAGATAGGTTGGTACCTCTGCCTGTGAAAAGAAGAGAGAGACCACTTTAAGAAAGGCTGTCCACAAAAGAAGTTGCTCAAGCAAAGACTGTTCGTAAGTTCGTTACCAAAAGCAGAGTGAAAGGGGTTAGTAGCTAAGGGATAATAAAGAACTTTCGAAGGAAAGCGAGACAAAGGCGTATACTGTGTTCCGATAGCTGGTAACCAATACGCGGCCCCTATTGATTCTTACAGAAATCCTGTGAAAAGAAGTGTTCTCTTTCTCCAGCGAAAAGAACAGTCTCGCAGGAAGATCAAAATACTTACTATATGTGCGTTTATGTATCAACTCTTATATAGTCTAGTTTTCCCGCCCTATCTAGAGAAGGAATCAATTCCCCTTTTTGAATGTACAAAAATTGGTAGAGCTCAGCATGTCTGGAAGCACGGGAGAACGCTCTTCTGCTTATATTATTACCAGTATTCGATACTGGGTTATTCATAGCATTACTATACCTTCCTTATTCATTGCGGGTTGGTTATTCGTCAGCCCGGCTTTCACTTGGAAAAATAGGAGATTTAGTTCCACGCTTTGATTGGTAGCAGAAGGGAGGGCGCGTTGCCAGCCTTCATTTTTCTTGGATATTCAACACTAAATGAAATGCAAATGCATATGAGAGAACTTCAAACTACTTTACTTATTTGCAACAGCAAGCTGAATAATAGAATAAATAAGCAAGGAAGGAAAGAAAGAATAGGGTTGTCGCTGATACGCTGTTTGGATTAGATGT
The DNA here is from genome assembly GCF_002575655.3 of Aegilops tauschii subsp. strangulata. Lineage (NCBI taxonomy): Eukaryota > Viridiplantae > Streptophyta > Magnoliopsida > Poales > Poaceae > Aegilops > Aegilops tauschii. The sequence continues at coordinate 439,573,204 of NC_053040.3, read as the reverse complement.
CGCAATATCGGTTGTAGTATTTCCGCTCTTTCTATAAGCTAAGAGAGATGTCGCATAATCGGTTGTTCATGATCTTATAATTCATGGACCAAAGTCGCAAATCGCTTGTTCTCATTCAAGCATGAGTTCGTTCAAAGTCGGCAAGGGGAATCAGAGAAAGGGCTGTTTAGTCAACAATCATGACCATGGGAACATTTGTTCGCTTTCTAGGTACCCCCGGATCTACTAGTCATCGCCTTTGAGCTGGGAAAAGCATTTACCCTGAGTCGGCTATTCCTGATTCAGAAAGGAAAGGTATGTGGGTAGACATTGAGTTAGAGATTGAATGAAGGGGCACACTAGAGAAAAGCAAGGACAAGTAGCTAGTTGACTAACGCTTTCGAGCACGTACGCTGGCGCTCTTTGATAGAGCATTATCTACAACCCTGAAGCGAACTATGAAAAAGAAATCTAGCAGTCTCTTCCAGCAATGAATTGTAGCAGGGCTTGGTCTCGAAAGGTATAGATACCACCAGAAGCTTGGAAAGAAGAAGGAATGTCGACCTACCGCTCCGTGGGCTTTGAACCTTGCTTTTCTGTAAAATTCTCAGACGCTATAGCTGTGTAAAAACAGTACTCGATTTCTCACTAGAAAAAACAACAGTCTTTATTGTTGTGTGCATATTAGTCACTGATTATAGCTTTGAATAGGACAAACTACTTTAGTAACTCTTGACTATTGCTTGAAACAAGCGTTGAAGCAATGGAAAGAAGCGAACGGTTAAGCTAATGCAGCAATAAAAGGGATGCAGCAAGTGTCCAAAAATCGGATATGCCCGGTGAAAATTATAAACAAGGCTGAGGAAGGATTTCGTACTGCCACAATGCTCTTGATAGAAGGAAGCATGAATACCGAAGGCCTACCTAGTTGAAATAGGAACAGCTATGGAAGTCCTCGGCCAAACGAATATTTCACGGAAAGCCGACAAGGGATTTTCTTAATAACTGGGCACTTTGATTCTTTGGAACAACTCGATGAATTTAGTAGATCTTTTTAGGAGGCCTTCCATGACCATAGATCGAACCTATCCCATTTTGACAGTACGATGGTTAGCTGTTCACGGATTAGCTGTACTGGAATGACAACACATATGAGAATCTGTACACGATACAGAATAACGACACGACACGCAATCTTATGACTACAGTATGGCCTTCATCTTTGACAGCAATCATGACAGGCCGCGGTATTAGCGTTAGAGAAAGGAAAGGACTTGAGGTCCGTCCACCTACAACTAATAAAGCTCCGCCTTTGGGGACTACTACAACAGATAGGCATTTGAAGGACCAAACCACCTACTGAGGACTTTGACACCCAGCCCTTAAGAAGCAGAATCTACAACTTTGGGATACGTATTTACAGACTGCAAAAGATAGATACAATGCTGTTACCCACCATGCATGCAAATCTTAGTTCTATGGACTACTAGTACCAGGAACGTCATCTACTACTGCGAAACTCCCGGGGGACGCTTTTCTAACTGGTTTAGCCTCTAGAGTGGGGAGGAAGAACACCCTCTAGACCAGGATAACTTACTAATTCAATTGACAAAGCGTCCTATTTGCTAGATTTCTAGTCGTTAGCTCTTAGTGAAGACGAATTGCTATCATCTGCGGGCGGCCCTCATTATGGAATTTATCCGCCTTCGATGCAACCAAATTCACTATTGACTTACGAGTTTATGCATGCTTCATTCCTATATCGGCATGTATTATCCGTAGGCTGGTTGTGAGACATCTTCCTCTTAGTGCTACAAATGGCTTCTTCCTTAGTTCTTTATAGCTCTTTCACCTCTTTTAGACTCTTTGCAATGTTTAGTGCGGGGAACTCTACACTATTGTACTCAGATGCTATTCCTTCAAGAAAGTATCGGAAAGCAAAAAGGGACTCGTTCACCGTATCGCGTCCAATACAGCTATGCCACAAGTTGACCTAACCAACTGGTAAACAAAACCCAAGTTAACGGATCGACCTAGGAATAGGATGAATAGAACCATTGAATCGTCACCCAATGGAGCAGAGAGCCTTCCTTTAAGAAAGAAATAACTCCCTACAACAACCGTGTTTCGAAACTCGATTCATTATCATACGATAAATTGCATGACAAGAACCTTCATTCCTACAGAGAGGTTGAAGCTAAGTTTCAAGACCTAGTACGGGCAAAGCGCAGTTCAAAACCGAAAGGATCAAAGAAAAGGGAATATCACGAAGGTAAGCACATTCTATTTTTCTTAATTGACAAAGCAAAGGGAGTTATCAACCCTTTTTTCCGAAACCCTATAACGGCTAGTTCCCAATGCTCGGCTTCCTACCTCCTCTAACAAAATCAAAGGTAATATCCTCCGTTTTCCAAGAAGATAAGTTCTACGGCAAAGGATGTCAACGGAACAGTTTCGGCAAAGGCAAAGCCCGGGAGAAATCCAATAGCGTATGGCGATAATGTCATCCCCACCGAATCCTCATCTTCAAAGCATTTTCTTGCAAGGGCCTATCGCGAAAGAACTCAAGCCAATACTTTTTCATTTTCATGTAGTAGATCCTAGGAAACATACGTACGAGATATTTACAGCCCTTCTTCGGCAAGGGTATCCGGTAAAAGGAGGACGGTTCCTAATCTTTTGATCGGCAAAGGGTTCGATGCATTAGTTTTCGACTATGAACGAGTCAATCAGCTAGATCTACTTGCGGCAAACGGCACCTTCCTTTCCCAGCCAATGGTACGTAAGGCAATGGTTGTTATTGAAGTTCAGATCAGGGAATACCCTAGGTTTCGGCTTTTTCCACGGTTCCGTAACGGTAGGTTTCGGCTCCTCGCTACATCCCTTCCGCTCCTACTAAGGACGCTGCTGAACCGATAGAATTTGCCGAGCGAGCACTACCATAACTTATGGTATCTGACCAGTGTGAAGCATTAGCCATCCAGGGAATGAAACTATGCGACTACCTGCGCTGTCACACGGCTCCATTTATCGAAGAAAGGGATAAGACTGCTGCCATTAAGGCAATGAAATTGACGAGGAAGAGTCAGGAGTTTGGCTGCGCCAAAGCAGAGGAACGGAGGGAAGCAGCCGCCGCTGCACGGGTCCTGCGCATTATCAAAACCAGGCAATGTAGTCAATGAACAAAAGTTTCGTTTACCACTGGGGTTCTTCATATGCACAGTCAGCTCAGGTAACGTCCAGAGGTGTTAATACAAAGCAAGAATTGGATTCTAAGTATTGCCATTTCGTGTTCAGAAGTCTGAAGCACATCATTTGCGGGAAGCAGCGAGGAAGAAAAGCGTACCGTATTGACGGTAGTGCAGAATGATCTCCGTCACGATATCGTACGTATCTCCAGAGCACGAACGTACGGTATACAACCGAGTTGCCCGACGTCGGACACAACAAACTTTCGAGCACCCTGTTCATTTAGCCTCTTAATCGATGGAAAGAAAATAGAGGTCTGCAGCAAACAAGAGCAAGCGACACTAAACTACAGTAGTGATAAATTGGCGGAACCTTCTGATAAAATGACAGATTGGAAACCAACACCAACACGTCCAGAAAGTCTGAAGGATAAGGCTTCTCTCGTCCAAAGAACGGTACTGAAGGCGAAAGATACTCAAAAATATGTCATTGGATCCAGCTGCAACAATGAAGAGCGCCGTCTTGAAGAAATCACTTGCTGCTTCCTCCACCATGTTATCCAGTATCTGGTCTTTTCGAAGTAGCTTATTAGCTGATAAGCACTAGCTGAGGCATCTAGCTGATGAGGTAATCTCTGCATATAATACCAACCAAGTTGGTTGTTGTTACTACATGCTGCGAGCATTTGGGAAAATGACAGAAACAGAAAATGGGTTTCTAGCTGCATAAGCACAATTATACAGAAAGCAGTCTCCTTTATTCGTATCTGGGGAAAGGGTTGGTTCTCCAAATTCTCTTTAAAGAATGTTAAAGCAGTACTGTAATTTTCTGGTGAAATGGAAAGTGGTTGCTACCATATTTTTTGTAGTGATTACATCATAATCCTCATCTTCAAAGCAAGGCTATCCACCAGGGCTTCCAATGCTAGGCTAACCTCGGCAAAGAACCCAAGGGATTTGCAAATTCTTGAATCGATAGACTTTCGTACAACGGCAAACAAACAGACGCGATAGAGGGTTTTACGCTACTTCACAGTCAGCAGCAAGAGTGGATGGTATAACTCTAGCCAGCAGGCGGGAGGGAACGAAGCTCTTTCCTGATCTTGAGCTAGAATCCCTGACGTTGGTTGATTTAGCTGTGGTGTAGCTTAGGATCTTAAAGCTATGCAGCTGGGTTGATCCCTATCGATGGAATGGAGCTTATCAACTCATGAATAGCATGGATCGCCTTCTACTATACCGGGCTAAGGTGCAACAATGGAAGCATACCATGGATAATCCAGAGATACATCCTACCTATGCCGAGAGCACAAAGATCAAGCTAAGTAAACAGGTCTAGTTAAAGCCCACTTGAGTAAGGAAAATACAATAGGTTGCTTTTTTTCCCACCATACCTGGCAATGATTGGTATCCCTTGATATGTTAACACAAACTAACCAGTTGTCCCTTCCCCTAGAGGGGTTTCCTATATGGATTCGTTCCCCTGAGCATCTTCCATGAATTGACGTATATGAGCGTAGTTATCAGGTACGCCGGGAGCAGGATTCTATCCCCGGGGATAGTGATTGATGGCATAGAGTTTTGATAGAAAACTCGTATCAAAATCATACCAAAAGAAAGTCTCGATTCGAGGAACGGAATACAGGTCCATGATAGAACACAGACCGGTAAGAGAAAGGAAAGTAAGCATAGTCTTCATTGAACCGGAAGAACAATTAGATTTTCCGTCAACAAAGTAACGCTGTGCAAACTCATCTGATCCCTGTTTGGGACTTCTTCTTCATGTCACGAGCCGGAATCGAACCGGCGCTTTCCAGATGCGTGGTCCGGATAGATACCTATCTGATCGCGACTTTGATTTCTCAGTTCAAGAGGAGACCTCCCTACATCTGCGGGCAGGCCGGCCGGCCGGCCAGCCGACACAAAATCCAATTCGAGTTTTCAATACGGAGCCAGAAATCGTTTTTCAATTCAATACGGAGCCAGAAATCGTTTATAAATACAATACGGAGCCAGAAATCGTTTTTCAATTCAATACGGAGCCAGAAATCGTTTTTCAATTCAATACGGAGCCAGAAATCGTTTATAAATACAGAGCTTATACTAGTATAGTTCAATTAAAGATAAAATGGCGAAAAAGAGTTTGCTTAGAAGGGAAAATTCCAAAATCGCATATAAAAAGACATCAAAAAAAGCGCATACATCGGTACCCACGGAAAAGGCAAAACCGGCTGGCCGCTCAAATAAGTAAAATGAAATAGAAAATACATCTGCATTTGATAAGAAATCTGCATTTGATAAGAAATCTGCATTTGATAAAAGTAATCCATATTTGCATTAGCGGCGACGAAATAAGGAATCTGAGAATAAGGGTTTGGATTAGGGGGAGGAGGGGAATTTATTTCTGCCTCCAACTCCATGTAATTCGAACTAACACTTTCTACGCTCATAGCCGGCCCATTTACCGAATTTGGGTATGACGACTCTGGGTCAAATTCCACAAGCATTCCGTCCATTGAACCCGGGAAAACAAAAGGATCCATCGTGACTCCCCATCTTTTTCAGCTCTGCTCCCAAACAAAAGAGAAAGGGAGACTTAGTTTTAGATCGGCGTTGGTTTTTCCAACGAAAAACAAGAACATTCTTTCACGAACTTCCATGACAAAATGCTAGTTGCCTCGTAACGCATACACTGGAGCGTTTGTCCCATCGACGAAGACTACTTACTATACGCGTTTTCGAGTTGCATTTAGTGCTCTTTTTCGTCGCCAGCTAAATCAATCAATTTGACAAGATCTTGCATCAATCACCTCGTCCGCTAGGGAAATGCACTCCTGAATAGACTCGATTCCCCGCCCCGCATCAGTGAAATGTCTAAGACGCAACGGAATAGCAACGTTTCTTTCTATATGATAATATGCACCGAGGGGAGGAGTAGTTTCAAATAGAAGTCAAGTAAACAGATTCAAGTTAGCCCAGTTTGGTTCCTTGGAAAAGCTGTTCAAAGCAAAGGGTTGACGGGTGGTGGAGTCCCATCCCAGGTTTAGTATATAGCCCCTGTTTTCCAATCCGTAAACGGTGGATTGACTTGCTCTTTATCAAATCCACATTAAAAAGGGGTTTTGTCGTTCAATGCTTTGATCCGCGCACCTTATTTCTGATTGAACCACTTCCTCGAAAGGACATCGTATCGGTGCCAGAATATGGGCTAGCGGTACACCAACCTCCCCACCAACTGCTACGCCCCGCGGGGCTTCTTCCTAGCGCTATTGAAATGATATTCCTATTATTGGTCCTAGCAATATCCCTGGACCAGGGCACGGCACCTATCCAACTATGTCTTGTTTCGGTTTCCGGATCCGAATCTTTTGTTATACTTATGTATGGATGATTGTACACAACAGGTGTGGAAAGTGCGATAGAGCTCGAAAATGGATGCCCCTATTTCAATTTCATAAGTGCTTGTGCAACGGCTTGAAAGTGACAGACTGAGTCAAGTGACCTGTTTTTGTCACATGATCCAGAATTGCACGAGAACCTACAAGTCCTGTTATCGTTCTTAATTCGATAGCCACGGGACAGCCGTTTTCTCGTCTCTCAGCCTTTCTTATACCTGCACTGACCTCAACGGTATCCAACCTGCAAAAAATATCTATACCCATTAGCTCATCACGCCAACAGTTCTCTTGGGTTGACTGAACCTACCTATCCGAAATCCCTGTTGCCAACTTCTTACTGCACAGAAGCAATGGAACAGTATCGTAAAGTGAAGTGAAGCAAACAAACCACTCCTTTGGAATTGATGGACTTGACACACAGCCGACGACTGAGATGTGCCATTGTCATCGTCAAGATCGTCCATCACGAGTACCTTCTTTTCTGCATCCGTCAGTTCAAGTTTTCCCAGCATGTTTTATTACTTGCCTCGATCGATACCATCCACTTATTTCTCTTTCTCACGGGACACATAAAGATACCAGCGCTTGTGCGAACAGTTGATGCTTGTTAAGCCATAGCTATCACTTCTCGCGCCAAAGCGCTCCCACCAACTACAAAATACCTTATAGGAGGGGCCCTTGTCTTCAGCTAAAAAGAAGCAGATATTGCCGTAAGCAGGAGATGGAAAAGCCCACGATCCATAACTTACTCACTCAGATATTTACTAGAGCTTGGCAGTGAATGAAGGCAGTACAGGAGACTCCGAATCCTATTCAGATTGCCAATGATCCAGTCAAGCATGAACTAACCAAGCATATTGGTTTCGATCACGTCTATCCGAAGTCAATAGAGCAATTTAGAGCGTAGCGGTATCTTTTGCTAATGAAATGAGATTGGATATGAATGTGGAATTCATTGAGTGGAGAGATGAACTAATCTATACTCTGCCTGTCTTCCATTTCTCTGAAGATTTCGTTTACAACACAACATCAAACTCCAATTTCATGAATTGATAGGTAAGGATCGCTGTCGAACAGCTCTTCTTCATTTCTTCCGGAATTCTTTCTTCTAAGGTAGTAGGTATCGGGTTTCCCTGTTCATACTCCGAACATGAGTTAATATACTCTTGTAGAGCAGATCACTTAGGGCTTTATACTGGTTCGACGACTGGGTTCTTGTTCCTTTCTCTTCTTTGTCTGTCCACTCCCTTTGTTTTCAACAGTCTTTGGAGCTTCTGGTACCACTGGTGTGATCTCATTCTTGAATGCTAACACCCTGGTGTCTCCTAACGCTACGCTTTCTAAGCAACCTGAGTGTTCTCTGAACTAGGTGAACAATCCAGGGCGATAGCGTGAAAGGGCCTCGTCATTGCTCATCCAGTTTCACTACATTAGCCTCCTCGTGTTCCTAAGGGCTACCACCAACTAATGCTTTTCGACTTCTGGCTAGAGCTACTAACCTACCTCGAACAAGAGCTGCATCCCGGTAGCGCTTTGAATCATCATTTTACTATTCCTAGGTTCGATTCCTGCTGTCTTTACTTTCTGTCTTGCCTCTATGCCTTCCTGGTGGGTGACTGTGACCTGGAGATGGTTCGATGGTTGGTGACTCTAAGCCAGAGTGATGCTTTCTTAGTTTCATAAATGCCTTTCTAAGCCCTTTCCAATCAATGGAGAATGGTTACTAGAGCTAGCGCCTGTCCCACTTTAGAACACTAAGAACGTAATAAGCCTAGCCGGGACAAATGCACTCAGTGTTAGTCCGATCACCTCGGCTAAAATCATCTTCCCTTTGTTAATGACCAAGGGTATCCATATCATGATATGTAGATACAAGAGGGCAGAGGCATTGATGCGGGTAGGATGCGTGTCTGCTTTCCTGTTGTTTGAAGGAGTAGATACATTCATTTCCTTTTGCCAGAGTGAGAGTGAGAGTTGTGTGGGATGTTGACAATCACTATCTCGTGAAGTCACGAGCGTAAACCTTACATAGTTCCAGCAAAGCGCAAAGACGATGGTGAAAACCTTTGTTCTTGTCCGGCCGATGTTGTTCAAAGAAAACCTGGACAATGAGGGGCAGGTTATATTCCCTTTCTTCTGATCGATTGAGCTCAAAGGCAAAAGGCACTAAAGATGTTTAAGATGTTTCATCAGAATTGCTATTGACATCGACTCGTCCGAGAGATTAGCAAGCACCTCAGGGTTGTGAGAAATCCATCCCCAAAACCAAGAATTGGATCTATTGTTTTCACTTTCTTTCCCAAACAATGTATCTGTTGATACCTGAATTGCTTATATTGCTCGCCCTAAGATGGAAAATGCGATAGAACCCACTTTACATACCTCCATAGGAGGAGATCCCTTAGAAGAGAGTGAAACAGGCAGTACAGCAATTCACAAGCCATAGAGAACGAAACTCGGAAGAAGATCTAGTTTCAAGTCAGCTAGGAAGACCTCTTTCTTAAATTAAAGGGAAGGGGTCCACATAAGCCCCAATTATTCCCTAGCTTGTTAATCCAACATATCAGTTGGCGTGTCTGAATAAGAAAGAGTTGGGCGATGGTTTTAGAAAACCCGAAACTAGCCATGCCCTAAAGAAAGTGAATTCCAATCTACGTGAATCACGAAAGAAGCAAAGCCGGTCAAAGAATCGATTATATGCCTTCTCTTTCCATAAGACCGATGGCCTTAGTAACGTAACGCACAGAAGGAATAGAAGACAGAGCGAGGGGATATGTCACGAGCAAAAGGGATGAACAACTACCCCTGTATACGTAGCTTTGTGTAACAGGGGGAACGACTGTTGAGTCAAAAAGCTGAGTGAGAAGGAAGCAAAGGATCGGTTGTGGCGGGATACGAAGTGCTCTGCTAAGCCAATACGAATGTTTACATACGAACCCACGCCAATACATACGAGTAGTAGGGGTATTGAAATTCTCATCAATTAAAGGTTAGGGCTCGGTTTCCGGTTGACTTTTCGAATCCCATCCTCTGTTTCTGGTTAAACCAATTAAATAGGAGTATCCACCCAACTTTCATATGCTGTTGTTCCTATACGCTAACGGGTTCATCTTTATAGGCAATGATTTCATTTGTATTCCAATTCGTACGTATACCCCATCGCTTTGTTTACCATCCCTATCGTCTCGAATAAGGTTTCCTAGCCTAGCCCATCTCGGTGTCAGCTACCGAAAGAGAAAATTGGTCTAAGGGCAGCATCTACTCGTTCATCGCTTGCCTCACATCGAAAGAGGCATGGCTTCTCTCTTCACTCACTCCCCTGTTTGCCAGCTTCAATAGCATGGAAGAAGGTGTTCAAAGAACATAGTTTCACATCTACATTTTCTCCATTTGATCTTGATCAATAATTCACTTATAGAAATAGAATAGAAGAGAAATATCAAGAGAAACACTCTTCTTTCCGAAGATCCATTTCTAGTGGGACATCGTTCATAGGGAGCGCACATCCAATGCGCCCTCTACTCTTCACTCTTCACTCTTCACTCTTGTGCTCGATATCCTCTTCAACAAGGATTTGCGGCTCCAATCCCTTTATTTTTCCAAAGGTAAAAGATGGAACAGACCGAATCCAAAATGGAGGCGGGTGTCCCTTTCCTAATGCTTTCATAGCTTTTGCTCGTATCGTCGGAATCCGAGCTCTATGGGTATTCAACAAGAACCCAGCTGGGAGAAAAAAAAATGGGTATACTTTATAATGATCATGCCCTTCATTCATCTCTTTTCAAACTAGGAATACATCGTGGAATAGAATTGATCATTTATTTATCATTGTATTATAGAGGCTGTTAGCGGAATTATTGCATTCGAAGTCAAATAACTTGCTATAATGATACTAGTACCTATTGCGGCATAACGCATTTTTGAAGGTTCATCATTGAGCGCGTATTCACTCTGCGGAAGTATATTACAAAAGGGGTACTTATTTCGATATATCGATATAACTCTATCAACCAAATCATCATGTGGAATGATGTAAACTAGCCTAAAAAAGTGAAAGAAGCCCTCATACCCACTCCTCTTTCCCCACCAAACCAACAAGTAGTAGGTTGGTGGGCCTCGGTATCTCTATTTGCTAAGATGGATACCTACACCACTCAATAGTTCCAAATCTTTTTTTTTATCCCATAGGAAAGAAAATGCTTCTAGCAATTTTTGACTTTCTTCCGCTGTCATACGACGATCTTCACAACCTTCCACCGGAGGCTTGTTTCTGTTTTCTTCCTCTTTAGCCATTGCTTCTTTAATCATATCTTTGATATTCTTTAGGGGCAATTTAAACATGTTCGCATCCCGCGGGAAGCGAAAAGCCAGAAATAGAATTTCCTCAGGTTTAAGAACCGAAAGGAGTTTATCCAGATTTGGTACCAAACCCGGGAAAAACCCTAAACGAGCTCTTAAAAAATCGATATAAGCAGGGTCATAGGAATCCTGAGATTCCCCTCCCTCCGCTTTGGAGGAGAAGCTTCTTCTATGGCTATGGCCAAAAGGAGAAATAGTCCTGTTCATTATATTCCTCCTAGAATCCAAGGCATTTCGTCGGAATACATCCTGTCTTTTCACCTTTGTAGTCCTATGCATAGTAAGTACTATAGCCCCAATCATAGCTACTAATAAAATCAGACTAGAAACCAAAAACCAGACGGAATAGTAGGTATAAAGCAAATTGCCCAATGTTTCCAAATTAGTCCAACTTCGTACCTTTCCGGCATAAACCGTATATCTCAGAGAGGTCGTATTTCTGTGGGTTGGTAGTAATGGAATGGTTTCATTATCTAAAATGAAGAACATTTCCCACCAAAAGATCAGTCCAATAATACCACTCACTGGTAAATAGCGCAATACTTCTTCGTGAATCTCCGCTATTTGAATATTGAACATCATAACCACGAATAGGAATGAAATGGCAATAGCTCCTATATGAACTACTGGGGAGATCATAGCGGAGAAGTCGAGACCTAACAAAATAAGTAAACCAGAAGTGTCGCAAAAGACTAGGATGGGAAACAAAACGGAATGTACCGGATTTTTAGCACGTACAACCATCAAACCAGAGACCAAAGCAGGGCTCGACAAAACAGAAAGTATCATGGTACGTCGTCCTCCCTTGAAATGGAACTTGAATGCTGGAGCAAGAAGACGCATTCAAGTCGATCTATTACAACCAGCGCGGTTGTTCGTATTTCATTTTCTTCTTCCAAGCCGACGCTCTTCTTATAAAAGAAAGCACTCACTGAATTACTTACTGAATCTCGTCTTTCTCTCGGCGCCGAGAATTTTTGACGTGTCCGGGTCGATCAGAGGTTCGGCTTGCTTCTCCCCCACCCTCGCCTATGAAATGGATAACCCTTGCTGCCATAGCAGCAGGATTTTAAGGGCTTCTGTTGAAGCGGAATAGGAGGAAGCCATGCATTCTTTCAAGAATCTCCAAACCCCCCCCCTTTACCTTCTCTTTCTATTCTATAAAAAGGCGAACATCTAATCTAGGCCCGGTCGCCTTTCTATGAAGGCGAGCAGCCCAGCCCCCTTGTTGAAATTTGGATATTAAGGAAGCCGTATTTCGCAATAGCAGCTCCGAGAAGCTGGGCTTAGGGTGCGCCTCCTGCGGTCGTTTCAGTGACTCAATTGGCTGGCTTCCCTCAGCTCAGACTGGTGTCGCCACCTCTCCCAGGACCGGAATGATTATCCCCGCCCGATGGGTCTACATTCATCCCTGAATGTCGTCGGGTACTCTTCACTTCCCCGCCATTCTTGTAACCGTCACCTGTAATCCGCGCAGGTGTGTCCGCACCCCCTAGAGTGGACGAGAAAGAAAGGATTTTTTCTCGGAGCAACCCCCCCTGGTTCCATACCCAGGAGTTCACTTTCCCGTATGAGCATTCGGTACATATATAAGTCAGTGGAAGAGTCAAAGGGTCACCACTACTGAGGATCTCCCCCCTTATCTTAGAAGGGTCGTCTGAGGGTTCGCCGCGGTTCATTGCTGTGCTTACACACTAGGCTACCCTTCTCCGAAAGCTCCGCGGGACCACCTATCACTAGTCTTCGGCCGGAGGGGTTTATTGCACAAAAAGGCCGGGACGCGGGCTCCCGCAGAGGAAAGCCCAACGAATGTCAGATGCAAAGCCCCGCACCTCATTAAGATCATATTGGCATACTCTCCTAAAAAAAAAAGAGCAGACCCCATTGAAGACGGGAGTGAGGTACAACAAGGCCATTTCCGTCCACCTTCTCACGGAGCCGTACGTGGACGTTACCGCTCATACAGCTCCCAGCCAGCAAGCAGTTAGCTTTCCTCTAGAAGTCATGGAAGTGTGGATAAATCGACAGAAGGTTTTTATTTCTTAAAAAATCGCCCTAACCGTCCTAAATATGGACGGAGAGCGGTCTCGAGTTTTTCGGGGTCCTCGAGATCGCATTTTAGGTCGAGTAGAGACGCTAGGGAGTCTGTGGGCTTCCCTTGGCATTTCAAGATGGCCTCTATCGTGTTTTCGAGAGCCTCCCGTTTGCCCGTCAAGGGGCATTTGACATCCAGAGACAAAAGCAGTCCCACACGAAACTGGGAATTTTCCCCAATGGACGTAACCAGCTCTGCTTTCGCGGTCTCAAAAGGAGAAGCCCCGAACGCTTGCAGTTGCTTTTTTCTCTTTATTCCTTCTAAGCGAGCCTCTAAAGACTCTACTCCTACTTTAAACTTAGAGTCCGATTCTTCCAATTCTTCCAAAGACAAAGTAGAACTTCGTTTTGAGGAGTTTGCCCCCCGTTCGCCGCCGTCCAGCCGGCGGCTACTCTGGGATGGATCGAGGTTTAGGCCAGGGGGCTTGCTCCCTTTCTTCTGGAGCTAAGGAAGGACCTGCGGGTGGCGTTTCCGGTAAAGGGGGAATCTCAAGGAGGGTCTCCAGACCTTCGAAGTGCCCCACCACCAGGGTTGGCGTTGTGTCGACGACCCCCTCTGGCTCCGGGCTAGAGGTAATTTCGATGATCTCCCCGGCCCTTTGTTCCTCGTCACCATCGCAATAACAATAAGGAGACGCGGTGACGTCGTCATCCAGAAGGAAAAAGAAAACCCCAAAGGTACCGAATGGAATTCTACTTGTCGGGCTTGGATTCGTTTCGTTTATCAAAAATCGAAATAATAAATAACAACCCATAAATAAAAGAGAAATTACGATAACAAATCTAAAGTGAAGCCAATCGCTTATAAAAATAAACCAGTCTCCTTTTAAAAGGAACTGGCCAATTCACTTCGAAAAACTACGTTCTAACTTGAGCAGAAAAATTGGTGGCATTTGACATCTAAAGTTTCACCACCCCTACTACTGCCCGAAATCCTGCTTTGGTGAGCTTTCCCCAAGGTGACACCGAAGGTCTACCTCCTTTCGTGCGCCCCTCACCTCCTCCATGAGGATGATCCACTGGATTCATTGCAACATCATGAACAATGGGGCATCTGCCTAAGCACCGGCACCCCCACCACGCTTACGGCTCTATACCTACTAGACCTGTATTCGGTAAAGCTTTCTTTCTATATGCTAATTCTCATGCAGTTCATATTGTCGATATGAGTATAATTGCCTCGAGAAATAGATAAGAATTCCTTCCTTTACCGGTAAATGAATAGGAATCAGGTTAATAAAACCGGAACTGTTTCCGCCTTCCTCTCGAACTGAGCTATTTCTCTGAAATATACAGTTTCACATCATTACAGGAAATCCTATACCTGTGTATTACCACCCGGTATGGAGCCATCGTCGTCTTCGGCGTAGCGTGAAGACCTTCCCACGGTCTTCGAGTCGTTCTTGACTGGCTAGCAAGCACCAGTGGAATTTAACCGCCTTGTGGTCGGGACACCGCCTTCTTCTCTAGAATCACGCAAGTGGTACCGCTCCCCACGGTAAGGAGAAAGACCTTAAGGCATAAACGTAGAGCCTGAGTCCACAAGATAGTATTTTCTCGGTGACGATAGTGGCCATTTTCCGGTTCAGTGGTTGTATCCAGAAAGATTCTAGAGTCATTTGCCGTACCCTCCCAACCAACCATCACATATGTGAAACTCATGTGAAAATAAAAAGCACACAAACTCTTCTGTGTTGGCGAAACTCGTTTTCCACGATAACGTATTTGGTTTGCTGTTGGAACTCGGGCAGAAATGTGTGTCCCGGCTCCAACGCTATTCTAGAAATGCAAAAAATAGAATAATAGATGAATTAGAAAACTCAACTGTTCTTTGTGATTCGGTACCGCTTGAACTAACTGGCCCAATTCTTGGTAGGTACTTATTAGGGGGAGGGCCAACCACCGAATGAACAACGATCTCCCGGTCCCACTTGATTCCTGGGGAATTTAGGGAACCCTGCGGACTTGACTCTTTTAAGAGGAAGAAATTCGAAGTGAAATATCTAGAATATGCTTTACACTCCATTTTCACACAGGTATGCCCCCCTACCTTTCTGTAGATTGATGCACTAATAAGACTCCAAATCCTTGGTTTGAGCATCCCTTTCTTTTGTAACCTCTCTTAGGAACTTCAAACGGAACAAGGCTAGGATCCTAATCTCTATTCCTTCCTCCTTGGCGTCAGATAACTCCAATAAAGCATGACTGAAGTAGATATAAAACGTGTCGAAGAGCAATAGACTCTTTTTTTTTATAGAGCTTATCATTGTCATTGATTGACCAGCATGACTTATGGATTGCATTTTATACTGTGCTATTTGAATAGCGAGATTCTTGAAAGGCGGAGGAAATAGACTTTCTTGCTCCTGCATCATTCTTGCTAAGGGCATCTAAGGAACTAATCAAAGGTTACGAAAGAGAAGGCTTGAAAAGGAGCTTACTTTTCCCGCTAATGCTACTTCCGCTATCTCGTAAGGAGGATACGACTCATAAACCTCCCTTGGTATTTGGGTAGGGAGAAAGATAATTAATTAGACTGAGTGAGGAATGTATACAACTACTGCTCAAAAGGCAATAAGAAGCACGCACTCCTACTAGACATGGAAGGAGTAAACCTAAAATATGCTTTCTTCCCTTATGTTGAATCGACTTCCTTGTCTCTTTCTAGAAAGTCAGCAGCTGGCCCAAGGTGACCTACTGGGAAATGAAAAAACAATTGGTTCAATCGAGTACTTATAAGCCGAACGGAGTTCTCTCTCATATTGTTATGTTTACCTGGAATGCCATAAGCCTG
Organism: Aegilops tauschii subsp. strangulata; assembly: GCF_002575655.3. NCBI lineage: Eukaryota > Viridiplantae > Streptophyta > Magnoliopsida > Poales > Poaceae > Aegilops > Aegilops tauschii. Next base: position 439,557,392 of record NC_053040.3, on the reverse strand, counting down.
CTCTCAAGGAACAACTCGAATCACTGCTGACGCGGGACTTGCTTTCGCACGGGGAGTTGGATAAATTACCCTCTTGTGGGTATGGCGATAGATAGCAATAGCAACGGATTGATTATGATTATGATTAAGTAGACTGACTGTTGGATGAGCTCCAAAAGGTGGTGAGCCTGATGAGTCAACCAAAGGGAGTGGGCCCTTTAAACCCCTAGGGCGTAAGCATTTCTGCCTATCCAAAATAAGAGGTCAAGTCAATCTTGAATGCGGTTAGTACCTATTAGTATTAGATACAGAATCCTATTTGCTTTGAGCGCCCCTATCCTATATTCTCTCTATCTATAGATGGAGAAAGACATGCTCGATATGAATTGGGACAAAGAAGAAAGTCAAAAGCAGGAGGTAGGTCCGTGGTTTCAAGTTGAGTAGTGAGTGGTTCCTTGAGGGGAGTCGGCAGAAACCTTTACTCATTTGATTTCCTCCCAAAAGAAGGAGGGGTTTTCCTGTGGTAGGCGCCAAGAAAGATACCATGAAATTAGGCACCAGGTACTATCCATCACACTTAGAGTTGGTATTTATTGTTTGATTCGAATCCCTGCTTACCAAACAGTTGTCATAACAGATTTGAATGACGATATCCAATTATGAAATGGCTAGAGGAGGCACAGAGATAAGACAGAACTGATGGTAAGGTAAATCAAAGGTTTTCATTTACCTTATCATCGTCGTAACTTTCTTATCTATTTGTGTATGCTATTAGAAAGGGAAATTCGATACAACCAACGCGCAAAACCTTCCGTCTTTCCTATGAAAACAACTTCCGCCTGGATAGAATAGTTAGCCAACATGAATTCCTGCTTATTGTCCTTCCTACCCATAAGTGAGAGCAAGGCCGAAGTAGAGCATAGAGCTTAGAAGTAGGATCTGGTAATTGGTTCTGCTCAGCAGATGCAAAAAAAGAGGTGTTTTTGGGGTGAGTCCCTGCCAAGCGGCTTTTGATGACGGCGTCGTCAACGTACACTTCTGCATTACGACCCAACTGAGACCTGAGGATGAGGCTCATTAGGCGCTTAAATGTGGCGCCGGCATTTATCAAACCGAAGGGCATCCGCTTGTAGCAGAAGGAAGGGGCGATAAAACTAGTTTTTTCTTTGTCTTCCTCAGCCATATAGACTTGCTGATACCCAGAGTAGGCGTCGAGGAAGCTCAACATCTCGCACCCTGCGGTGGAGTCGACCAGTTTAGTCCTTGTACTTCGGTGGAACCAAATTCCAGTATATGGATTGCAAACCTTTTCTGCTTTGGGTCTTAAGTGAATGAAAGGGTGGGTTAAAAAACCATGGCCAGCCCCCCTCAAGAAATCTCGCCCGTAGGTTACTGATGGGATGCTAGCTGCCGGTATACAGGAAAAACGTGGTGCAGAGCACGAACAAGATGTGCTAACACATATCCCTTATATTTATTGGTTCTACAGAAGATGTATGATAAAGAGCTGGCATTAAGTCATGCAACGCGCTCAGGCTTTATAAGAGGAAAGACTCTCGCCAGTATAGATTGAACGTACGGCGCTTGCTTACAAGACTGCTATTGAAAAAGGCTACCTCTTCAAACTGCTGAATGCCCTATTCCATCTATCTTTCCCTGAAAAAGCGTATACTTTTGTTCTATAAGCAAATAAAGCATACTTCTTTTGCGGATCAAGCAGTCTTCTACCTTGGTGGGTAGCGGAGAATCAAATCAATATCGGAGTATTGCTCTAGCTGCTGCTGAATTAACCTGGATTCAATCGTGACTCTCTGAACTAGGCTGTACTTCGTCTTCCCCTCTGGACCTCGGAAATGGAAAAAAGTTACCGGTGCGTAATTGAAGATTCGGTGAAAACTAGTCGACCTTTCATCACAAATTGAAGCAGAGGCTGTTAGTTGAAAATCCATTTGCAGATCCTGTTGTTGAGGTAGAACCAGCTTCACCAATAGCATAGACTCTATCAGTCGAAGAGATCAGCAGGTACGAGGATAACAGAGACAGAGATAAAGGCTTCATCAGCAGAGACGAGAGCGGGGCCCTTTTGAAAATCAGAAATAAAAGGGGCGATCAACGAATTGACCAGGTGTAAGCAGAGGGAACTGGAGCAGAGCAATATGTAGCATACTTTTCCGTTCGAGACCCGTATCTAGACCCTTGTGATCGATAGCCGGACCCATGCTGACGGCACCGAAATCCTGCCCCTCCCGCGGAACTAGTACCACCAATAGATAGGCCCGTCCCTTCTTGGGCAACCCTGAAAGTATCTTCTTGTACGGACTGAAACAAGACAAACTACTCGCGGGACCCACTTAAGATCTCTTTCTTTAGTTTTCTGCTTTATTCCTTTCTTAGAAAAAAGTAGCTTCCCTTATTAGTAGCGCTAGTATCTTTTCATAATGATGACTTTTTTTCAGAGCTTCCTAGATTTTGAGAAGCTGAGGCATTGCCGGCTGGGGGGAAATTTGATCGAAACTAATAACAACTAGTCACGATTAGGGACAAAGCTCAGCTAGTATACGTAATGTGTTCAAGGCGCATTTCCTCCAACAACTAGACTAAAGAAAATAAGGGCGGAAGGATTTACTTAAACGTTGTTGCATGAGCGGCTTCTAAATGAGTGGTTGATGATTCACTTTCTGATTATTACCCGCTAGCTATTGAAGCGGCAGTGTGACGTCGGCCCACTGCGGAATGGGTGCCACCTAACTATGATTCGGTGAAGGTTCCACCTTCCTTCCACAGATATAGTTATAGTAGTTCCACTCGATGTGGATCGCGCCCATGCTTGCTCAGCTCCAGGATCAGGCTCCTAAACCTATTTTCAATAAATAAGTCATCTGGTCTATGTTGTTGGAGTTCCGCATGACGCCTTAATCCCACCTCTGTGTCTAAGGAATAGCCTTTTCTTCTTTTCTTTATTGTTCGTGGGAACATGTAAGATTAGCAATGGAAATTTAGCTACGGCCGTCCCTTCCTCAAGCAAACAACGCGAGACTTAGTTAACGAAACAGGAACTCCATCCCTTGACACTAATTTCTGATACAGAAGTGGAATCGAAAAAATGCGGGAAAAATGCACATTCAATATTGAGAAAATGTTGCGTAACTGCCCTTGCCTCAAGGTCTTGAGAAACCAGAAACTAGTGTTCGATGGCCCAACAAATCCTATTGGTTTTCGCAGGGGATGTCATTTTTACAAGCTTTCGCATGCTGAGCGTGACTATGGATTTTATATAGTTATGGAATAACCTTCTTATCCGCGAGTTCTTCGGCCAAAGACTCCTGATATCGCTTGTTGGGCCCTTGATTCCGAAGTACCAGTACCGAAGGCAGACTTGAATGCATTAGGTTGGGAAGCGGCCTAGAAGGTGCTTAAAGATAGGTGACAGTTGTGAAAGTTTAGTCGACTTGTCGGCAGCAACTGACCTTTCTTTCATCAAAAGTAGGAATGAAAGCTGGCATGCAGATAAGGAAATCTCTTTTCTTCTCTTCTACTCGGCTACGGACCTTCTAAAAGGAGAAGCAATAAATACAAAAGTGCTAGGTTTGGATTTGAGTGAGATCCCGGATCGGTAGCTTCAGATATCCCCTCAGACTGGAATGAGAATTTCGATAGATTTCTTTGCTTTAAAGCATAGTTGCAGGTAGGTTATGCTCCTTTGCTTCATCCCTATAGTCTAAGGATTGCCAATCAAACAGTAGCAGTAGACTAGCCATATTCATCTTCTACAGTCTCCTGTTTCCCCCTATTTAAAATGGTCAGCCTGCGCAGCAGAAAAAAAGGCGCTCTAATCGTACTCGAGCCCTTAATCCCCCAATAGGGCTTACTTACCCGAGTCAATTCTTTCCTTCCTGTGCGAAAGCAAGGCCTCTTTCTCGACTTTACTTGAATGCCATTTACTGAGCTATCTTCTTTTTTCTTCTTCTGGCGAAAGCACATTTTATTATTTTACGGAAGCAAGACGAAAGGTCATTTCGCCAATCTGGGGAATAACAGTGAAAGCAATCGATCGGAGAAGCCCCCCCTAGTATTGAGAATGAAAAAGTGGATTCATTCCCCAGGCGTGTGTGTGTGCTTTCCACGGGCCTGATCTCGATTTCTTCTTAAGCTGTTATGTCCTCCGAAGTGAAGTGGATTGGTCGGAAGCTAGACTCCAACAGCATCGATACTCAAATAACCGGCTCTGATACATGGCTTAGAACCTTCAATCTTTAGCCATTATTCCCAGTTCAGGTGGTTAGGTACCAAAAGTTATAAATAGGCCCAATTTCTCCTTTTATACTAGATTTCCTTAACAAGGGCATCCAATTCTTGAAACAAATCACGCTCCCTTCTCTTTCCACTTTCACTTTCATGCCCAGTTCTTTTTCGACTTGGCAATCGTAGCAATTTATGTAAAGCCTCCTGATCCGGATAAACATGCTCGATACATTCTAGTGAACTACGAAGAGAAGCTAGAACGGTGGAAGCCTGAATCCAGTGAGTGCCCATTCTTAATAAACTTGGGAATAGTAGCTCCTATGGTTTCTAGAGCGAGTGAATGAAACGCTATCTTCTTATGAGCGGAGATAGAGAGCTATGTCACAATCAATAAGTGAGATGCTGTGGGCGAGGAATCTTCTGTCACAATAGAGGTCTTCTTTTCGAATTTAAGTGGGACTAGCTTCTTCCTCAATTGATATTACTGACAATCTAGCAATTCCATCCTTTAGAAGAAGATAAGTAAACCATTTCTTTGAATTGCATGATTGAGTGATGGATGCGGACAATCACAAGCCTACTTTGTTTATAGAAAAGAGCGTATAACCCCCGATCCCTACCTGTTGTAGAGAATCTATCGTCTAAACTCTTCTGTGCCATTTGCCGCCTAATACACTATTTCAGTATAATGTTGTTTGCTGGTGCATATCTCTTGATTGACTATTTATTGGTTATTAAGCATTAGTGAGCTGACCTATGTACAAGTTCTGAGTCAACCCCCAGATCTGTATCTCCTTGCCTTGTAATCTCTCATTCATCTATTTATGTGCATGCTTTAGCGAAGTCTCCAGCCCCATAAATATTAGTTAATGCGTGATGCGTAAATCAATAACTAAAACTAAAGTGCCGATCATCCCATGCTACCACAGGATTTTTCAACAACATGACATATTGAGAAAAATCAATGTTAGAGCCGCCATTTCTTTACGGTTACATTAGTGTGGATTGTTCTTCTGATTCTTATAGGCCTGGCACCCTAGCTTCGATAGATTTATTTGATTTTGCAAGCTATGGCACAGGAATGTGATATGGGTCGTATCCCGCACCTCCCTTGATTCCGTGTGAAATCCATCCTAAAAAGCACGAGTTGGATCGGCGTAAAGAACAAGACGAACGTGGTATTATCTCTATTAGGACGGTTATGAGGCTCTGCTCTTTTTTTTCTTTATTCAATATCTATTCTTTGTTTCTTATATTCCGCTAATTGTTATCTTGAATGTATCTTTATGCTTAATAGATAACTGGTGATGCTAGAGCTGTCAAGAAGGCATTGTTTGCAGTATCAACCATCATCTACAAATGCCCATCAAAAGAGACCATTTCTCTTGAAACTTCTGTCCCTCCAAGCATTGTACATCCTTCAGAGCTTCCTGTCTATCCTGCTAGTAACTTCTACTCAGTGTCAGATGCAGCTATACCTTATGGAATGGACATCCAAATCTAGCTATCTTAGCAAAGGAAGTGGCATTCAAATCTACAGGTTTTTCTTCTTTAGCCTTTTCGCCCAGCGTTGTCATTATTGACACGTTTTTGCGATCCCTGTTTTTGAGATCCTCAATGACTACCACCAGAAAGGGAATGTGACCACCATTCTTATTTGAGAAAAGTGTCTCCACTATAGCACTAACGATCCTAGACAGCAGAGAAAGCTTGATTGGAGCTAAGAACTATTTCTAAAGGATCCCTTCCACTCTTGTGTGGAAAGATCTTTCTTCGTTCAGTCCAGTCTGATTTAAAACGTGTTGTCTACTATTATAGGGGCTGTCGTTAGGGTCACTCCTTCTTATGCCGGGAGATGGCAGTTATCTATATTTAGAAATAATAAAGAATATGGGTGTGATTGTCATCACAATGGAGTGATCGAGTAATCAGCCCTGTAGGTTCCTCTCTATTTAGATAGACCCCATCAACATGGCCATTCCCTTCTCCTGGTAGCAAAAACCCATTATAAATGTTTGTATTTTAATTTTTTGTTCACAAATTCCAAATTCTTGGGGGAATTTTAAAAAATGTTTCCATTCAAAAATTTGTTTGCAATTTTAGAAAATGTCCATTTTTTGAATTTTTGTTCAGGAATTCAATAAATGCTAGGGAACCTCAAAAAATGTTCCCAGTTTCTAATTTTCTTCATTTGAAAATTTGTTCTGAAATTCAAAAAATCTAGGAATCTAAAAAATGTTTGCATTTTCAATTTTTTTTCACAAATCTAAAAAATGTTTGAGAATTCCAAATAATGTTTCAGCTTTCCAAATTTGTTCACAAATTTAAAACAAATCACGTTTTCAAAATTTGTTCACAAATTCAAAAAAAAAATCATGATTTGGAAAAATTGTTCACTATTTTCAAAAAGTTTTCAGCTCGTTTCAAGTTTTCAAAAAATATTCACATTTCTAAATAATGTTCATAAATTGAAAAACTATTTTAATTATTATTTTTCCCTCTTTCCTCAAAAAATATTGCTGTTGTAGAATTTTTTTTTTTGCAAAACAAATCACGGTCGAAATTTGAAAATAAGTCGAAATCTATCGCGGCTGTTACTTCAAATAAACTCGAATGCCATCTTTGACGTGAAGTTGCAGGTAGTAAAGTGGTTAGAGACGGAGTAAGTTGTTGCAAGGTCCTGTGTTCTATATGTCGCAACAGTTTTAGCTTTTTTGGGAATTAGCGGTCGTAGTTTTCTCTAATCTGGGCCGGCCCAGTGGGGCAACCCCTCTGTGCGGCGCGTATCTGTTGGACGCAACGCGCATCACATAGGAGGTCGCCACACATGGATCAATCACTAGTTTCCCAGATGATGTGCAGCACTGCTAGCCACAGGGGCCGTGTCGGTTTGTGATAAAGTAGCAAGGCTCGACCTAGTTGAGGCGAAACGAGCCGGTTTTCCAATTTTTTTTAATTTTTGTTTTTCACTGGGTATTCTTTGTTGTTCTCCGTTTTCACTACTTTTTCTCATTTCTTTTTTTTTGTTCTTTTCTTTGGTTTTCATTGTTTTTTCTTTCCTTCTTTTTTCTTCATTTTCCTTTTGTTCTATTTCTTTCTTTCTTTCTCGTTTTTACCAGTTTTCTTTGTTTTCTCTTGGGTTTCATTGTTTTTCTATAGACATTTTCATTATATATCTAATACATTTTTAATACATGTGAAAACTGAGATTAATATTTTTCAAATACCAGATTAACATTTTCTGAATACATGGTCAACATCTTTTCTATACACATTTAACATTGTTTTTTTCAAATGCTAGATTTTTATATTGCAAATATAATGTTAACATTTTTTATACACAGTTACCATTTTCAAATAAAATTTACACTTTTTAACACATTGTAAACAAAAATTCTCTATTAATTAACGTTTTGAAATGCAAATAAACATTTTAAATACATTTTCAATATTTTTTCTATACACATTTAACATTTTTTAAATGCTTGATTAATATTTCACAAATACTTGTTTAACATTTTTTCCAAATCTTGATCAATATTTTTAAATACATGTTCGACTTTTTCCACAATTTGTATATTATTGTATACATTTTGCGTAGACATGGTCATCATATTTCTATGCACATTTAGAAAAATTCATATGCATGATTAACATTTTTCAAGACATTATCTCACGTATATTTTTGTAATAAAATAGGAAAAATAAAAAAAATAAAGGTGAAAAAAACAGGAAAAAAAACAAGGTTGTGACCTCCAGCGATCATGGGCCGGCCCATCGCGAGGGTTCGTAGGTCTTGCTCTAAGCGATAAATAAATTGTACGACCCTGACCAAATTAATCATCATCAATCCCTACGCGCGCACGGCCGATGTACGGCCCGGCCCACCCAACGAAAATTAACTCAGCGTTCCTCCTCGATATAAGTCGGTTTCGCCGCTAAATACCCTCTCGCCCTGCCGGCAACCGAAAACGCTCCCCGCTCTCGCTTTGCTCGCACCACCCACCCCAACCCACGCCCCGCCGAGGCCTCAATCGCCTCTCGCGTCGACTCTCGAGGGTTCCGCCCTGCCACGCGGGGCCACCCTCCCAGCCGCAGCGCGTCTCGAGCCGCGAGGAGGGCTCGCTCGAAACCCTAGCCGCCGCAATGTCGCGCCGCGGCCGCGAGGAGGAGGAGGAGGAGTTCGAGGAGGTAGAGGAGGAGGAGGAGGCCGACGAGTCGGAGGTGGAGGAGGAGGAGCAGGTGGAGGAGAGGGGCGGCAAGCGGTCGCGCGGCGGCGGGGGCAAGGGCTCGGGCGTCGCGAGCTTTATCGACGACGCGGCCAGCGAGGACGACGAGGAGGAGGACGAGGATGACGACGACGAGGACGACGACTACGAGGAGGGCGGCCGCGGCCGCGGCCGTCGCGGCCGGCCCAGCAAGAGGAAGCGGTCGATCCTGATCGACGACATGGCGCAGGTCGACGACGACGACGGCGAGGAGGAGGAGGAGGACGGGTACGAGGAAGGTGAGTGCCCGCTTGCCCTATCGGCCGTACGCCGGCGTCTGGACCCGGGGTAGCAGAATGGCTATCAGGTTTAACTTCCTGTATCCAAATTCGCGGGAGCTAGTGACGATTTCGTGTAGGATTTTTGCTTCCCAGTCGTTGGTTCCGCAGCATTTCTACACTATCGAGGATTTCTGTGATCGCCGTTGCTAGTTCCCTCTCTGGAACCCTTGATTAACCTCCACCATGCCTGCGTTTGGGACTCATTTACCCCTGTTAGAAATGCTGAGGGTGCTTAGTTGGGTTGTTTGATGGTCAACCCTGCTTGAATTACTTTTGATGGTCAACCATATGTGAACCATCAGTGGCAATGTTTTATGCAATGCTTCTTATTTTCCTGTTGTGAACCATCAGTGGAATTTAGTGCGAACTGTGTTAATTTCGTAATTTGGCCATAAATGGGAGATCGTAAGGAGTGAAGGACCAAAGTCCATGTTCCATTAAAACTTGTTACTTCCTGCCACTTATGGCTAGACCTACCCAGGATATACCTGGCAAATTGTTGTTACAATCAACTGTCTGGCTCTTTCCAAACCAGCATTGTAGTCATGATGATGGACATAATCATATCCTCCAGAAATTACTAGGGACCTATATATGATCAAGAGTTTTGGTTTCGATGCCCAGATGGTACTTTTATGTAATTTTTTGATATACTCTTGTTACTTCAAGCTCAATGTAACCATTATTATGTTTCTTAAGATTGGATGGTGCAGAATTTGATGTTTAGTCGATCATCAACTGCAGTTTCTTTATGGATGTACTCTTGCCATTGGTCCTGAGTTATGTTCACATGGATGTTTATTTCTGCCGTTCAAGTATAACATTTTTACTTTCCCTTTCGGATTAAAAAATTTCTGTGCTTGCCTATCTGTGGGTTGAGTTGTGTAGTATGCAAAAGCAAGACTATTTGTGTTAATGACGTGACTTACGCTCCTTTGCTTTTCGGCAGGTTTTATTGATGATGATGCTTGGGCTGATAATCCTGACGAGGATGTGAAAAGGGGTTCTAGACGTCATTTCAATCCAAATCCAATGGATGATGCAGACGATATGGAGAACTTGGAAGAGATGTTAAAATGGAAATATAGAACGCAATCACACTCTGATTTTGATGAAGAGGGTCTAACCGAGGTTGAACAGCAAGCTCTCCTGCCATCAGTGAAGGATCCAAAGCTCTGGATGGTGAAATGTGCGGTAGGTTGCAAGTTCTAGGAAAATTAAGCTCTTGCCTCAGCTCTGCTATTTGTTCATTGTACCATTTGAATCTCATTGTTGTTCTAATTATGATGTCAGGTTGGACATGAGCGAGAGACAGCCCTTTGTCTAATGCAAAAGTTCATTGATAGGCAAGATCTCCAGATTAAGTCCGTCGTTGCATTGGAACACCTAAAGAATTACATTTATGTTGAAGCAGAGAAAGAAGCCCATGTCAAGGAGGTAACCAGTGCGTAAATTGACATTCTAGTCTTCTTGATAAGGGATGTTAACTAAACTTCATTGCAGGCTTGCAAAGGTCTGCGGAACATCTTTTCTTCAGCAAAATTACTTCTGGTTCCTACAAAAGAAATGACTGATGTTCTCTCTGTCACGAGTAAGTCTGCTGATCTTTCAAGAGATACATGGGTCAGGTTGAAGCTTGGTATATATAAAGGGGATCTTGCTAAGGTATGGTCATCATTGTTTCCCTGGTTGTTGCTAGTATATATTTGTCAATTGCCCAGTTATTTATTTTGATTACCCCCAGGTTGTCGAAGTTGATGATGTGCGCCAAAAGGTTACTGTGAAGCTCATTCCTAGATTAGATTTACAAGCTTTGACAGATAAATTGGTAAGTTATGCTAGTTGCCATTCATCGTGATTTTCTACCTGTCACCTTGACATGCCATCTTATATATCGTCTTGCATCCGCTGTGAACATAGTACTTCAAGTTCGGGTTCTCTTTCCCATATGATTCACAAGTTCCATGCACTGATGTGTCCAAAAATTGAATTAGTAGCTTTTAACTTATTGAAGGACTTCTTAATTATCAATCTATCTTCTTGGTAGAATGCGTGTTTATACTTCGTATTGTGCTTGCTTGCTGGATGACTTAGCATGATATGACTTTTGTATTGTCAGAAAGGTCTTAAGGTTGCAAAGAAGAAGTCGTTTATTCCACCGCCAAGGTTATTTAGTACCGACGAGGCGAGGTGCTTAATGCTTTTCATCCTTTCGCTATCAAATGATAGTTCAGTTTTATTTATTTATGTATCTTGTCTCCTCTTTTTTCTAACTTAAATGAACACAGGGAGATGAACATTCCTGTAGAACGGAGGAGAGATAGAGATTCTGGGGAATACTTTGAGATGGTTGGCGCTTTAAAATTTGAAGATGGTTTCTTGCGCAAAAAAGTCTCGATAAAATCAATCAGCACACAGAATGTTAAGCCATCACTTGATGAATTGGAGAAATTCGGGAGAGTTGGTGATGACGTGAATGAAGATGTGGCTAGATTGTCCACACTCAGCAGGAAGAAGGGACATTTTATGAAAGGCGATGCTGTAGTTGTTGTTAAAGGTGATCTCAAGGACATAAGGGGCTGTGTGGAGAAAGTAGAGGATTCTATTGTTCACATCCGACCAACACGATCTGATCTTCCGGTAATTACTTGCAGTGAATTTATTATACTACTATCAACTGGACTAGAAAATTTAAACATCTCTTTGTAACATGCAGAAAACACTTGCCTTCAGTGAGAAAGATCTCTGCAAATATTTCAATCCCGGGGACCATGTAAAAGTGGTTTTTGGTGTTCAAGAAGGTGTGACAGGCATGGTAGTTAAAGTGGAAGGACATGTCTTGACCATTTTATCTGACACAAGCAAAGAACATGTGAGCAATTGTTGGTACACCTGTGCATCTATTGGAAATTGCTTTGTTTAAACATATTTTGTAGTATGTTTAACTCTTTTTTGTGACTGCAGATCCGTGTGTTTGCAGATCATGTTGTGGAGAGTTCTGAGGTCACGACGGGGCTTACCAGAATTGGTGATTATGAGTTGCATGATCTTGTCCTTCTTGAGTAAGCCCAGAATTTTTAGTGAGGTTGCTACCCATCATGTCTAACGGCCACGAAACAACTTATCCCATTTCTTCACTTTTCAGCAATTTATCATTTGGTGTGATTGTAAGGGTGGAAAGCGAAGCATTTCAGGCAAGCAGAACTGTCTAAATATTCATCTGACTGTTTGTCTTGTACGTATAGTTATATGTATTGACCCTTTTGTATAATTAGGTTCTCAAAGGAGTGCCTGATAAACCTGAAGTGCTGCTTGTGAAACTGAGAGAAATAAAATACAAAATCGATCGGCGCACATCTGCAAAAGATAGCAAGAATAACACGGTGTCAACTAAGGATATTGTCAGGGTCATTGAGGGGCCATGCAAGGTGTGTACATTTTGCCTGTTATCTCGTGTTTTGATTATTTCTCTCACAATGTCTATTTATTCTGTTGTCTCAATTTAATCTTCTTATCACAGGCTAACAAACATTTCTTTTTCTGTTCACATTAGGGAAAGCAAGGACCTGTGGAACATATACACAAAGGGATATGTTTTATACATGACCGCCACCACCTTGAACATTCAGGCTTTATCTGTGCAAAAGCACAATCGTGTGTCCTTGTTGGGGGATCGGTTGTCAACAGCAGCAGGATGGTCTGTGCTTTGATTATCTCAATTAAATTTTATTGGTACCTAGAACATGCCATCATATCTTCAGTTTACTTGTTTTTGCAGGGTGTTGATACAGCAGATCCACGGCTTGGTGCTTTTAGATCTCCAGCAAGGATCTTGCAATCTCCTGGAGGGCTTCCGCCGAGAGGACCTTACATGAATTGTATGAATATTGATAGTTTGGATGCTCCTTATCTCTGCCATTAGTTTTAGTCAGCTGCATCTTGTGCGAAGTCTATTACTTACACTACTTTATGCTGATGTAATAATTCACTCCCCTCCTATCTAACACAGCTGGTGGAAGGTTTGGAGGAGGTGGTCGTGGTGGCAGAGGGCATGATGCCTTGGTGAGTAGATGCATCAAAATTAAATCTGGTCCCTACAAAGGATATCGTGGCCGTGTTAAAGAAGTGAATGGTGCACTCGTGCGTGTGGAGCTTGATTCACTTATGAAGATTGTCACAGGTGAATAATTTTTGTCACAATTGTTGTTGTCTGTCTACTGTTGACGACTAACCTTGCTGCAAACATATAGTTAAGAGAGAGGATATTGCTGACACAGCGAATGTTGGGACACCATTCCGGTAAATTTCTATTTGATCAACCATATTTAACAAGCTGTTTGGTACCATTTTCTCATTTGCTGACCAGTTGTATTGGCAGTGAATCTCGTTATTCATTGGGCAGTGAAACACCTATGCACCCATCTCGAACGCCATTGTATCCTATTCAAACTCCAATGCGAGAACCTGGAGGTGTGCTTACTTACATTCTTTGTTATGGTTCAATTTGAGATTACCTAGATCACTTTTTCTATCACATATGTTGCTAAGACGTTTTATTATAGTGTTGTATTACACACTATCTACAGTGACTTCTAATTTCCGTGAATTTGAAATGCCATATATTTAGAAAAGGAGGGAAATACTATAGTTGCACCTACATCAAAATAATTCTTGTGTTCTCTGTACTTGAAGTTGAATAGTCATTATATTGCCACTTTGGCTCTCTTGCGTCATTCACCCATTTGATCTGCAAATCATTTTGGTGCTATTTGTTCATTTTCGCCCTCTCCTGTTCAGATGCCTATCACATCGCCTATTTCTGTGCCATTCATTTCATTGTACCATGTACTGTTTCTTATTCCCCTTTTCCATGGTAACAAGTTATTTGAATTTGCGCAGCGACACCAATTTGTGATGGATCGCAAACTCCTATGCATAATCAAGCCTGGGCACCAATGAGTCCACCGAGGTTGGTATACTTCTTTGGAGAACAAATTGGTTACTTAGGCTTGCAGAATTGAAATCCTGAAATTTAGAATAAAGCAGCTTCAGATGTTTTGTGTATCCTGCCCCATAGTGAAACTATTTCAACCTTGTCTGTTGCGAAGTGGAGTGTTGAAACGTTACTGGAATTAATTTTGTTGGTCTGTTTGGTCGCTGATTATGTTAATTATGACCAGGGATAACCAGGAAGATGGAAATCGTGGCACTTGGGGCGCTTGGGGGAGCAGTCCAGCTTACCAGGTTCCATGTGCTTCTTGTTAACTTTGAAAATTCTTTATCCTTGTGTTGGCTACTGAAATGCATTGCTGTTTCTACACACAGCCAGGAACTCCAGTAGCTAGGCCATTTGATGCCCCCACTCCTGGATCAGGGTGGGAAAGTACCTCAGGAACTGGCTTTGCTGATGCTCCATTCAACGCTCCAACACCTAGTGCTCAACCAATGACCCCAATTCCTGCCTCTTATTTGCCTGGAACCCCTGGTGGCCAGCTAATGACCCCAGGGAATGCTGGAATGGATGTGATGTCTCCAATGATAGGTTTGCCCTTGCCCTTTCATCTACAACTGGGATGGGATTGAAACCAGCACTTTGTGTGCACATCTGTGAATACCTTTTGCCAAAATGCTTTCAGGGGATGAGGGTGGCAGTAATTGGCTCTTGCCAGATGTTTGCGTCAATGTGTCCAGAGGAGATGGTTCCACCAATGGTGTGGTGAAGGAAGTGCTCCTGGTATGTAATCTTCATTTATGGTTGTTACAAGGGCATGCAGAAGTTGTTTCTCCACATGTTTCTTTGGTGCTGGTTTTTTTTTGCGGTGTTAACATCTCCGGGAGTCTGAACTTGCAGGATGGATCTTGCCGTGTCGCACTTGGGCCATCAGGCAGTGGGGATGAAGTAACAGCTCTTCCAGACGAGCTCGAGATCATCAGGCCGAAGAAGAGCGACAGGGTCAAGATAATGAATGGCAGCATGCGTGGAGTTATAGGAAGACTGGTAGGAGTCGACGGGTCTGATGGGATTGTCCGGGTGGAAAGCCCGCTTGACATGAAAATAGTAGACCTGGTGATTTTGGGCAAACTAGTGAATTGAGATAGCTGTGCAGGCGAGATCAGTTAACCTGGTAGGCGTCCTAGCCCGCATAATTAGACAAAATAGGTGTTTTTTGGTCAACTTAGCAAATTTAGATCTCTGACAGGTCAGATAGATTGTTCTTAATCCCACTTGTCAGGTATTATGTGAACTATTGGACCACGTTGTAGATATTCGTAAATGCTGTCCGGAGATATACTCGTCCACTCGGGAATGCTTAATCTTTCTGTACTTGCATTTGCATGGCCGTGTCATCCTGTTTTATCACTGTCGTATCTTTATTGAACTCTTAGGATTTGCCTCGTTTGGTCTGCCCTAATAAACTATGAAACCTGGAGAATCTCTCCAGATAGCCAACCTTGGTTTCCATTCTCTCTCTCACACAACAAGCTCCAGTTTTATAAGGAGTAAAATGCACTCCGAATCACTAAACTTTTGGTCACTTTGGTTAATGTGTTGAAAAAGGCGCATGTTACTGTAATTATACTTACTTGAACAGATTGAAATGGTCACTTGTACTTCCTCCTTTCCCTTGTACAAGGCCACAAATTCATATTATAGGTACCGAGATAACATTTAATGACTCCTTTGCAAGTCAACTTTTCTTTTCATTAACCGGGATCATTAATACACCACAAGCATGCAATGAATGAATGGGAAGGAAGTGGCTGAGTGTCATTATGACGACATGCATGTAAGTATTAAAAAGTTGCTACTATGAGGAAACATCATTAATTTTTGCCTCAATTACTGTTGGTGGCCTTGTATTGATGCAAAATGTATTTTTGATAGTGGCCTTGTATAAGGGAATGGAGGGAGTACATCTTACACCCGACTTTGGAGGGTGAAAACCTGCCCTTGCTCCTCATCCTACTCCCTTGCCCTTGCCCCCCACCAGCTTATCCGACAAGCTAAGGGGGCGCCACCCCCTAATGGGCCCATTATCTTTTCCCCTATAAGGCCTTTGTAATTCTTTTGGCATGTTGATATTAAATTAATTTTAAAATCCTCCTAATCAACATTAGAACCTTTTATTATTAATTTTAACATCTTCGAAAACATTTCGCCCTATATATTAATTTCCGGTATTACCCGGTAGACCCCAAAACTCTTCTGGTAACTCCAAAACGCTTCCGGTTTCTCTCAAAACTATTTCTAATATTCGTGAAACTATTTCTTGAATGTTTTCTCATAACTCTTATACTCCACTAACACTCAACAAATCGTGATTCCCTTAAGTTTGTGACCATGTAGGTTGGGTAAAACATAGACATGAACAAAACCCCTTTCATTCAATGACCAATAGTGGAACCATGGACATCCATATTGATCGCTATGAATACGCCAATGATATTCGAGTGAATCTTTGGTTATCATGTGCTACTCCCTTTGCTTCGCAATACTTTACAAAACCCGAGGTGAGATATATCGGTATCCTCGTGAGTCATTCTCATGCTCACTATACTGCTCTCCTTGTTACCAGTTTTGTTTTTCTTTCTCATGTTCCGGCGTCCTTGTGACCTAGTCACTTGTATCTGCCAGATGATGATGGATGCCGTCACACCGAGAGGGCCCTAGGAATATCTCTCGATCGTCGTAGGAGCAAATCCCAATCTTGTGTTATCTAGCCCCTTTTCAAACTTTCGGATAAACCTGTAAGTTATCGTTATGATCGTCGTGTTACAGATGAAATTTGAACAACATCAAAGTGTATCGTACGATAAGAAGTGACTACGATACTCTCATAGTCTAAGTAATTAAAGCACACGTTTAACTGTCTGTGGATCAAAGAAAATTGAAATTTATACATGAAATTAATCATAACCGTGGTAGTAATCTGGGAAACTTTGAGCTCTTTTTGATGAGCCATTTGAGAGAAAATTAGAACTGAA
This sequence comes from Aegilops tauschii subsp. strangulata, assembly GCF_002575655.3. NCBI lineage: Eukaryota > Viridiplantae > Streptophyta > Magnoliopsida > Poales > Poaceae > Aegilops > Aegilops tauschii. Next base: position 439,540,636 of record NC_053040.3, on the reverse strand, counting down.
ATTCAAACTACTAGGTTTATCAGAAATTTCATAGTTCTGAGAAAAGGAATAAAAATCTGCACGTAAAAATCAATCCTTCAATTCTGACTAGTGTGGGAAATTTTGAGCTCTTTTTGATGGGCAATTGTTGAAAACACAACAAAAATGAAAAACAGAAAAAAAATGTTGCTTGGGGCTTCAACCCAGAAACTGATGGATGAAGCAGCGTGTGCGTAGCCAATGGGATAAGGACAAATTACTAAACATGTAATCCATCTCTACTTTTGAGGTAAACCTGCTACCCAAATGCAACTCAAATCTCATTTCACTGAAAAATAGAGTAAGAACACCAAATTCAGATTACATTCAGCATCATCCAGCCTATAATTTCAAGCTACTTCACATCTAATGCTAAGAAAATGGCACACAAGCTTAGACATATGGCTATTGCAAACACTAGCATCCTATCTCTACACATCAAATTTTCCTTGTTTATTCTCCAATCATCTTCTTTTCCATCTTATGCTTCTCCGTCTTAGCCTACTTTTCAACATCTTTTTCTGCAGTAGCTTATTCTTCCTATCTGGCTCACAAATAACACTCCTCAAATCTTGCACAAGTAATGCACACATCACTAACTTATGCAATGTTAGATTCCATTATAATTGAGTTTAGTCCTACTTTACCTCATTTTGTCATCCCAAGAATTACTAGCTATCTTGCTGCCTTCGTTTGCAACATGGCGAGGTGGATCCAGTGAACATTCCGCCAGCTCGCCCTCCTAACAATCCATTATTTCTAAGCAAAAACAGGGTAACAAATCGTAGATGAATGAGGCAGGTCTATTACCTCATAGTTGTTCTTCGATCCCCAGTAGTACACCACCGTGGCCTTCCATTTCTTCAACCTTTTTTTGCAGTAGCTTGTTCTTCCTATTCAACTCACAAACAACACTCCTCAAATCCTACAAAAGTAATGCACACATCAATACACTTATGCACTGTCAGATTCCATTATAATTGAGTTTAGTCCTACTTTACCTCATTTTGCCATCCCAAGAACCTACTGGCTATGTTGTTGCCTTCGTTTGCAACACGGCGAGGTGGATCCAGTGAACATTTCAGTAGCTCCTCCTCCTAACAATCCATTATTTGTAAGCAACAACAAGGTAACAAACTGTAGATGAATGAGGCAGATCTATTATCTCATAGCTGTTCTTCGATCCCCAGTAGTACACCGCCGTGGCCTTCCATTCCTGCTCGGTCCTCGCTTCTCTACGCGAGCGCCACCCATCTCAAATAGATCCGCCACCGGCTACCTTGTCCACAGGTCACTGCTAGCCGCCGTAGTCGCCCACTGAGGGTTAGGGATTTGGGAATAGAGGGTGAGGTGAGGTGTACAATGATATGGAGGCCCACTGTCAGCAGGGGCTATTTTGCGTAAATAGTAATGGGCCAGGGTTTTTTCTGAAAAAACAGCACGCGCGCGTTGTGCCGGGCGGCATCCGAGGTTGACGGTGGGCCTGGTATGCCATGCCAGCACGTCATACGAGCATAGACGGGATTTCTGACCGTATGTGCACGCAGAAGCAAGTTATTTGATTGCACCCCTAAAAATATGTTATTTAACTGCAACGACGCATTTTGCAAATTTTAACACTAAACTGAACATTAGACACTTTGTGACTGCCAGTAATATTACCTCAAAAGAAAAACACAAACCCAGTCAAATCACAGACTCGCATATAAACGACAAGCCCACGTGCACATACGCGGGAGGCAAATTCCTTTCATTGATTAACTCACGGCAGGCATCCATAAAAAGAACTTACGGCAGGCAGAGAGAGAACGAACTGCTCAGTCGCCTGAGCCGTAGACACTCCTTTCTTATTTACTAGCAATGTGCCTGTGCGTTGCAACGGATCCAAAGTAGAATAATAGTACTTGTTTACAAACTTGAAAGAAGACACTCTAGTTTTGATATACATATATTACTAAAAATATGTTATGCTTCACTCAAAATATATTCCCCGGGCTGGTTTCAAGATACTAAGAGGTTTTCTGTAAATTGGAATAGAAAAGTGGGCTATTGTTGCAAAAGGCCACAACTTACCTCAACAGTCGTAAGATGCAGATCTAAGAGTTAGAAATGACGGATGACAAACACACCATCATCACTAACTAAATTTTTTATAGTCTTATTTATATCGGAGGATTTAGTTATTTTCTTGATTTTCGTAAAAAAAAAGAACAATTTCATTGTCGTCCATGATGATGGGCTGAATCACATTCAAAACAGAAACAATTCCAAAAGGACAAATGGGCTTAGCCCGAAACATGGGCCTGGATCACTACACACGGCATACTTGTGAGTAGCCCGGGCCCGTCTGATTCCTCAAGGAACGTCGGCGACCTTCTTAACCAACAAGCTATCTCCTCCGCCGCGCAGATTCCCCCCGAAACCCAAACCAATCCGCCACAAACCGCCTCCCAAATTCGAAAGCCGCACCACCAGCCACAGCCAGGCCGGCGAGCGAGCAACCCCAAGCGAGATCCGGAGGTCCATGGGGTCCGCAAGCAAGCACCCTGCCGGCGGGCGCGGCGACGCCGGCGAGGACCCGGACGACGACTACCTCGGCGAGTCCCACCCCCTGCCTTCCACCTTCTTCGAAGGCCCCGACGAGCACGGCTTCATCCGCACCATCTCCTACTACCTCAAGGCGGACGGCTCGAGGGTCAAGGTGACCGCTACCTCGCGCGCGTGGAAGCTCTCCAGCGCCGCCGCCGAAAGGCGGTCGTGGCTCAAGTTCGGTGACGCGGCTGCGGACGGGGACACCTCGCCGCTCACCACGGTCTCCCCCGTCAACGTCTTCCTCGAGCTCCGCGACCGCGGCGTTCCCGTGTACCATCTGGACCACCGTGCGAGCGACGGCAAGCCCGTGCACGCGGAGACGTACACCGACGAGAACGGCCTCCCCAAGATACCCGCCGGGCAAGGCTCGTGGGCGAAAGCCGGGGCCACTACCGACGAAGCTCTCGGCGAGGAGGAGGAGGAGGACGAGGGCCGCCGGGAGCTTGGCGCGGACGAGGACTCGGTTCTCCCGCCCCGCGTCGTCATCAGGCCCGACGAGAACCAGGACGCGAACACGGTGAAGGTCGTCACGACGAGGACTCGCGTCGGCAAGGTCTCCAAGGCGGTGGCGGAGCGTCGGTTGTGGCCCAAGTTCGGCGACGCGGCGGCGGACGGGGACACCTCGCCGCTCACCACTGTCTCCCCCGTCGATGTCTTCCTCGAGCTCCGCGATCGCACCGTCCCCGTTTATCATTTGGACCACCGTGCCAGTGCGGGGAACGCCGGCTTAGCGCACGCGGAGAAGTACTATACCGGCTTCCCCGACGACGCCAAGAAGCTCGTCACCAACAGCAGCTTCCCCAGGTTGCTCGCGGGGCACTGTTTCTGCGCCAAGTCTGACGCCACGACAGACGACGTGATGGGCAAGAAGGAGGAGCGCCATGGGGAACTCGGCGGGAGCCTGGCTCAGGTTTTGGTCCGCAATCTGCCCAGGACAGCCGACGAGGAGGACATCAGACGTCTCTTCGGCAAGTTCGGCAACGTCGTCAGCCTTCAGATTGCTGTGAGCCGCAGAACCAAGATCGGCATGGGCTTCGCGTTCGTCACGTTTCTGCACCAAGACCAGGCGCAGGCTGCCATCGATGGCCTCGACGGAGTCCGGTTCGGCAGCCTCATCCTCAGTGCTGAGTGGGCTTAGTTGCTGAGCTGCTAAGTTTCTGTCAAGAACTGTTGATGGTTCCAATCGCCCATTTGTGGAACTGTCTCCGGTCAGCCATGATGCTGTGTTCCTCTTGGCCTGAACTTACTTCTTCGTCTATATATCACTTTGACTTGCCAATGTCGCTTTGTTTCCTGACTGTTAGTGTTGATACTCTCGCTTATACGTCCTTTTTCTTCTTTCTCCTCCAAACATCATTCAAACTAGAAGCTAATGCGCGCTTCGCTGCGCCATTCTTCGGTCATGGGTCCATATCATTTTTCCCTTATGCACACGCTTTGCCAGGGGAGTGAGAAAATGACTCTTGTGTTGTCCAGAATCTCTTCAATGCATTATTGTAGTACAATGTGCACAGCTGATATACATATGTAGATTAGGAGGGAAAATGTACTTTCATGTTTGAGCAATCGAGCAAAACGCTATCACGAACTGGAGATGAGTCAATGCTACTTAGGTGATACATTACATTAGTCAAACTGAACCATAGCTAAACTACTTCGTGAGAATCATACAAGCTTTATTGGTGAACTTGCAGTTATGTGTCTATCTACTTATACAAATAAGCAATGCAGATACATTCATACTGAATTTTGTATACATTATCCCCCTTATACTTCACAAAAGGCAAACAAAATTACCGGTATTCTTACGCGTACTGTCTATTGAGACAATAACACCATAGAAGCTTTGAGATCACCACATTCTGCATCCAATAAAAATATAATCATCGTGAAAAGAGAATATATGCTATGCCATGCTAACCGAAATCCTTACACGAATATCGAATGGCCAGCCCGGATAAAAGATTAGATTCGAAATGGTTGAGTTGATTATCATGCAAATATGAGAATACTGAAGAAATGTAAAGAGATAAGAAACATATGTGGATGCACTTGTCATGTAAGCCATGGAACCTACTCCCTCCGTTCCTAAATACTTGTCTTTCTAGGCATTTCAAATGAATATCACATACGGATGTATGTAGACATATTTTAGAGTGTAGATTCACTCATTTTACTCCGTATGTAGTCACTTGTTGAAATGCCTAGAAAGACAAGTATTTAGGAACGGAGGGAGTAGATTGGGTATACTCTGTAGCCTGCATAATTAAGGGAGGACGCATAAGAGAAAAAAAGGCATATGTAGTGATGAAGTATTTTGTATACGTCCAATTTCATCAAAGACGAAATAGCATCTACTGTACCTCATAGATTTTGATTTATCTAAAGCCCGCCACATGGCAATAAATTGGCTTGTGCTTGATTTTTTTCCACAGCCTGCTAACTTCAGCATCTTTATCGCATAAAGCAGCCAGTGCATCATTCATATAATCATGAGTGCCTCCCCCCAGCCAGCAGCACCACCCCCTCCTCCATCCCCAGCCGCCACGGGCGCCACCCCTCCCTCGCTCTGATCATTCATATAATCCGGCCTACCCGAAGTTATGCATACATGGGACCATACCTCTCTTGAAAAAGACACACTCCAACATCAGATGGTTGATGGTTTCATCGCTCTGATCACATGGGGGCAAGAGGTTTGGTGCGGTAGCCTGTCTGAGGTTCAAGATGTATCTAGTAAGGCAAGCCATGCAAAAAGGGCATTGTAGCAGTGCCTTCGACTTCCAAGTGAACTCAGTTGTTGGTGCAACTTCCCTTCCCCAGAACTTTGCTGCATAGGCCAAACTCACATAGAACTCCCCATTGTTCTCCCATGGCCAACGAACCGTATCCGTGGAGTCGGGGTCCAACCGCACTCTCTTCACCCTCATCCACAAAGCAAAGCACTCCTGTAGCATGCCAATAGCAAGGTCTGGTCCTACATCAGCAGCCCAAGCTCCATCCACAATTGCCGTGTGGATAGTTCTTGTCGCCCTAAGCCGTAGACGAACCATGTCATATAAACTTGGCACGATCTCTTGAATTCTGCATCCCTTAAGCCATCTATCCTCCCAGAATAATATTGATTGTCCATTTCCCATAGTTGACCGTGATGTTGAGTGGAAAAGAGCCAACGCCTCACCTGCCACACTTATGTTGACCTCTTTCCCAAGGCCTCTCCAAGTCCACTCTCTACAACCATGGCCAACGTGACTGTAGGGCCGCATTTTGCCATCTGAGGTCGGGGATACCAAAACCACCGGCCACTTCGATGCACACACCATGTTCCAAGCCACCGCACAGTTCCCACCATTTGCCTTTGCTTTGCTGCACCACAAAAAAACCCTGCATATCTTGATTAGTGTTGCAATGTCCTCGATGGAACATCCATAGCTAGTATTGCATGAATCGGTATCGCACATAAGACCGACTGCACTAGAAGCAAGCATCCACTCTTTGGCAAGTTGGCCGCCCTCCATGTTGGCAAAGAAATTGCCAGTTGCTCCACCAGTCCTTGAAAGTGTTGAGTTGTCTGTTTCCTCAACGTTAGCAGCAATCCCAGATATCTGCACAGGAAGCTCCCCACCGAGCATCCCAAAACGTGGGCGACAATGGCCATTGCTTCCTCTCAGCAACGGATGGGGATAGCCACACTTTTATCTACATTAACATGTAGTCCAGAGGCCATACCATACATCTCCAACACATGTGCACATGTGTGTAGCTCTACCTCCTTCGGCTTTAGGAGCACCATCACATCATCCGCGAACGTCAAAACCCTTTTCAATCCTGACCGTGCCGCATGTTATAAGATGCCCCGATAAGTAGCAAGGTAGAACAACCGTTGTAGGGGTTCCATGCATAGGATGAAGAGCATGAGGGACAATGGGTCTCCCTGATGTAGGCACCGACAATTATAGATCTTCTTGCCTTGCATCCCATTAACCATCATCCTCGTGGAAGAGTTTGCCAAGAGACCACAAATCCATGCCCTCCACCCATGCCCAAATCCCATTCGATGCAACACTTCTAGTAGGAATGGCCACTGCACCGAATCAAAAGCCATCGAGATATCAAGTTTTAGGAGAAAGGCCAACACTTTGGGCGCATGCAAACGTCGAGTTGTGCACTTGATGAAAGCGCTCTGGCGCACTCCCACTTGCTTAGGCCACTCATCTGCCAACCTTGTTGATAGGACTTTGTCAAAAAAATTGATCGCACCATTCGCAAGACTAACCGGTCGATAGTCTCGAAGCAAATTTGCCCCATCCTTTTTGGGAAGAAAGGAAACAATGGCCTTATATGTTGCTAGCAGCCCTTTTCTATCATCACGGTAGAATGCATCTAGATCCCTCATGAGGGCATGCTTGATGATGTGCCAACATGCGGCACAGAGCCGACCAGTGAATCCATCCAGCCCGAGGCCTTGTCTTTCGGCATGGCCTTGGCCACCTTCTCCACCTCATCAAACAAGAAGGTACTTCTAGATGTATAGATCAATAGAAGGAATATCCAACGCAACTAGGTCAAGGGTGTTAACACGCTCCGATGCCGCCCCAAAAAAAATTCCATCATACACTGGTACATCGAGGTGCTATACAAACGGTTTTGAACCCCTTTCTGCGACGGCGTTCAGAACCGTCGCCAAGTGAGTGACTGCGATAGGGGGGGGGGGGGGTCCTTCCCACACGACCCAGAAACCGTCGGGGATAGGGAGCCTCGATGCATGTACAGTACTCCCTACTCGTTTGTGCTCGCATTGCGATCGCAATCGGTATTCTGTGGTGTGATACGTCCATTTTGCATCATGTTTTCCTACTATTATTTATGATGTTTTTATCCATAATAATGCTTTTTGGAGTAATTCTAATGCCTTTTCTCTCATAATTTGCAAGGTACATACCAAGAGGGAGAATTCCGGCAGCTGGAAGTCTGGACCTGAAAAAGCTACGTCAGGCTACTTATTCTGCACAACTCCAAACAAGCTGAAACTTCACGGAGAATTTTGATGGAATATATGATGAATATTGGAGAAAATAAGTACCATAGGAGGCCCACCAGGTGGACACAACCCACCTAGGCGCGCTAGGGAGCCCAGGCGCGCCCTGGTGGGTTGTGCTCACCCAGGCACACCTCCGGTGCCCATCCTCTGGTATATAGGTCATTTTGACCTAGAAAAAAAATAAAGAGAGGACTTTCGGGATGGAGCGCCGCCGTCTCGAGGCGGAACTTGGGCAGGAGCACTTTTGCCCTCCGGTGGAGCGATTCCTCCGGGGGAACTTCCCTCCCGGAGGGGGAAATCATCGTCATCATCATCACCAACAACTCTCCCATCTTGGGGAGGGCTATCTCCATCAACATCCTTAACAGCACCATCTCATCTCAAACCCTAGTTCATCTCTTGTGTTCAATCTTGTTACCAGAACTATAGATTGGTGCTTGTGGGTGACTAGTAGTGTTGATTTACATCTTGTAGTTGATTACTATATGGTTTAATTGGTGGAAGATTATATGTTCAGATCCATTATGCTATTTAATACCCCTCTGATCTTGAGCATGATTATCATTTGTGAGTAGTTACTTTTGTTCTTGAGGTCACGGGAGAAATCATGTTGCAAGTAATCATGTGAACTTGATGTGTGTTCGATATTTTGATAGTATGTATGTTGTGATTCCCTTAGTGGTGTCATGTGAACGTCGACTACATGACACTTCACCATATTTGGGCCTAAGGGAATGCATTGTGGAGTAGTAATTAGATGATGGGTTGCGAGAGTGACAGAAGCTTAAACCCCAGTTTATGCACTATTCTGTAAGGGACCGATTGGATCCAAAAGGTTTAATGCTATGGTTAGAATTTATTCTTAATACTTTTCTCGTAGTTGCAGATGCTTGCAGGGGGGGGGAGGGGGGGGGGGTTAATTGATGACCCACAAGTATAGGGGATCTATCGTAGTCCTTTCGATAAGTAAGAGTGTCGAACCCAACGAGGAGCAGCAGGAAATTAATGACAAGCGGTTTTTAGTAAGGTATTCTCTGCAAGCACTAAAATTATCGGTAACAGATAGTTTTGTGATAAGGTAATTTGTAACGGGTAACAAATAATAAAAGTAAATAAGGTGCAGCAAGATGGCCCAATCCTTTTTGTAGCAAAGGACAAGCCCGTACAAATTCTTATATAAAGGAAAACGCTCCCGAGGACACATGGGAATTATCGTCAAGCTAGTTTTCATCACGCTCATATGATTCACGTTCATTACTTTGATAATTTGGTATGTGGGTGGACCGGTGCTTGGGTGCTGACCTTCCTTGGACAAGCATCCCACTTATGATTGACCCCTATTGCAAGCATCGGCAACTACAAAAGAAGTATTAAGGTAAACCTAACCATAGCATGAAACATATGGATCCAAATCAGTCCCTTACGAAGCAACGCATAAACTAGGGTTTAAGCTTCTGTCACTCTAGCAACCCATCATCTACTTATTACTTCCAAATGCCTTCCTCTAGGCCCAAACAATGGTGAAGTGTCATGTACTCGACGTTCACATAACACCACTAGAGGAGAGACAACATACATCTCATCAAAATATCGAACGAATACCAAATTCACATGACTACTTATAGCAAGACTTCTCCCATGTCCTCAGAAACAAACGTAACTACTCACAAATCATATTCATGTTCATAATCAGAGGGGTATTAATATGCATAAAGGTCTGAACATATGATCTTCCACCAAATAAACCAACTAGCATCAACTACAAGGAGTAATCAACACTACTAGCAACCTATAGGTACCAATCTGAGGTTTTGAGAAAAAGATTGGATACAAGAGATGAACTAGGGTTTGAGAGGAGATGGTGCTGGTGAAGATGTTGATGGAGATTGACCCCCTCCCGATGAGAGGATCGATGGTGATGACGATGATGATGATTTCCCCCTCCCGGAGGGATGTTTCCCCGGCAGAACAGCTCCGCCGGAGCCCTAGATTGGTTCCGCCAAGGTTCCGCCTCGTGGCGGCGGTGTTTCGTCCCGAAAGCTTCCTCCTGATTTTTTCCAGGGTGAAAGACTTCATATAGCAGAAGATGGGCACCGGAGGCCTGCCAGGGGGCCTACGAGGCAGGGGGCGCCCCCTCTGGTTGATTCTTTCGCCAGTATTTTTTATTAATTCCAAAAACTGCCTCCGTGAAGTATCAGGACTTTTGGAGCTGTGCAGAATAGGTCTCTAATATTTGCTCCCTTTTCAGCCCAGAATTCCAGCTGCCGGCATTCTTCCTCTTCATGTAAACCTTATAAAATAAGAGAGAATATGCATAAGTATTGTGACATAATGTGTAATAATAGCCCATAATGCAATGAATATCGATATAAAAGCATGATGCAAAATGGACGTATCAACTCCCCCAAGCTTAGACCTCGCTTGTCCTCAGGCGGAAATCGATAACGAAAAATATGTCCACATGTTTAGAGATAAAGGTGTCGATAAAATAAAATACGGACATGAGGGCATCATGATCATTCTTATAACAACAACATATATATATATATATATATTGTCATATGATTTCTTATGCTAAGGTAACAATCTATTCACAATGTCAAGTATGAATCAGAAACTTCATTGAAAACTAACAAACTATAATCTCGGTCATTGAAACAATTGCAATTTATCATAACATCAGAAAGATTCAATAAGAGCTTTTCAGCAAGTCCACATACTCAACTATCACTTATTCTTTCACAATTGCTAACACTCACGCAATACTTATGGGTATGGAGTTTTAATCGAACACAGAGAAATATAGGGGCTTATAGTGCTGCCTCCCAACCTTTTACCTCAAGGGTAATGTCAACAATAGTAGTTCATGATAACTTACATCCAATTGGATATATATATATCAGGATCTTTCCAACACAATGTGCCTGCCAAAGGATAAAATGTAAAAAGGAAAGGTGAAGTTCACCATGAATCTTATATAAAGTATGAGACAAGAGTAAAAGATAGGCCCCTCACAGAGGGAAGCAGAGGTTGTCATGTGCTTTTATGGTTGGATGCACAAATTCTTAATGCGAAAGAACGTCACTTTATATTGCCACTTGTGATATGGACCTTTATTATGCAGTCCGTCGCTTTTATTTCTTCCACATCACAAGATCGTATAAAGCTTATTTTCTCCATACTAATAGATCATACATATTTAGAGAGCAATTTTTATTGCTTGCAACAATGACAACTTACTTAAAGGATCTTACTCAATCCATAGGTAGATATGATGGACTCTCATGGCAAAACTGGGTTTAAGGATATTTGGAAGCACAAGTAGTATCTCTACTTGGTGCAAAGAGTTTGGCTAGCATGAGGGAGAAAGGCAAGCTCAACATGTTTGATGATCCATGACAATATACTTTATTTCAGATATAAGAAAACATAACCCATTACGTTGTCTTCCTTGTCCAACATCAACTCTTTAGCATGTCATATTTTAATGAGTGCTCACAATCATAAAAGATGTCCAAGATAGTATATTTATCTGTGAGAACCTCTCTTTCTTTATTACTTCCTATTAATTGCAACGATGACCAAAACTATGTTTGTCAACTCTCAACAACTTGTATTCATCATACTCTTTATATGTGAAGTCATTACTCTCCATAAGATCAATATGATCTCTTTATTTCTTTTTTTTTCTTTTTTTTTTCTATCATTCCCTCAAGATCATAGCAAGATAATCAAGCCCTTGACTCAACACTAATCTTTATTATATATAGCTTACGGACTCGATTACATAGGAGGATCATAAAGCAAAACTCAAAACTAGATCATACAAAAACTTTATTCTACTAGATCAAGATATTACTAAAAGGATCGAACTAAGAAAAACGGTAAAGATAGGAGTGTGATGGTGATACGATACCGGGGCACCTCCCCCAAGCTTGGCAGTTGCCAAGGGGAGTGCCCATACCCATGTGTTTATGTCTCCTTCCGCGGAGGTGGTGATGATGGAGTTGTTGATGGTGTAGGCTTGTCGTCCATCTTCCAAGGCATAGGCTCACCATCATAGAAGGATGATCGAGTCTCCGGGATCCTCAAATCTGCAGCCAAACTCACCCTCTTGAATCTACATTCATACTCACAATTTTGGTTTTGCAGGTCATAGATCTGGGCTTGGAGGCGCTCGATTTTCTCGTGAAGCTTGAAGATGGCCTCCCCAATGTTCTTGACATCTAGCTTGTGGTTGTTGGTGAACTCCGTGATCATTATGTGGTTGGCATCGAGTCCACGTTCCACCATCTCCTGGCACTTGAAAACTTGTTGCTCCATTGCTTCGAGCCTTGTCTCCACGCTTCCGGTCCTCCTTGGTCCCTCAACATCGTGGATGTGCAGCAACCCCTCACGCATCTCAATGGTTTGAGGATGTTGCAGCACCTCCGCGAGGTAGGGGTTGATGACCTTCTCAAAGAGCTTGTCCTTGGGGGCGCTTGGAGCCGTAGATCTGTTAGAAAAACAGCTCGAAACGAAAACATAGGATATTTGCGTGGTACGATGGTCAAAACCTTCGGGAGATTATATAATGAATTTTTACCGACCAAAAGAAGTATCATGCAAGAAAACAGAGTCCGGAGAGCACACGAGGTGCCCACGAGGCAGGGGAGCGCGCCCGGGGAGGGGGGGGGGGTAGGGCGCGCCCTCCACCCTCGTGAACGCCTCGTGTCCTTCCCGGACTACTTCTTATTTTCCTATTTTCTTAAATATTCCAAAACGGATAAAAATTACTCTTAGAACCGTTTTGGAGTCGGTTTACTTACCGTACCACATACCTATTCCTTTTCGGAGTCTGAAACATTCTGGAAGGTGTCCCTTATGTACTCCTCCGGGGTTACGGTTTCAATAACATTAGTTTCAACATTTATAGGATTACCTGAGATATAATGTTTGATCCTTTGACCGTTCACCACCTTCGGATTTGTGCCTTCGAAGTTGTTGATTTTTATGGCACCGGAATGATAGACCTCCTCGATAACGGAAGGACCTTCCCATTTAGAGAGAAGCTTGCCTGCAAAAAATCTTAAACGAGAGTTGAATAGCAACACATAATCACCTACATTAAACTCACGCTTTTGTATCCTTTTGTCATGCCATCTTTTAACTTTTCCTTTAAACAGTTTGGCATTCTCGTAAGCTTGGGTTCTCCATTCATCAAGTGAGCTAATGTCAAATAGCCTCTTCTCACCGGCAATTTTGAAATCGTAATTGAGCTCTTTAATGGCCCAATATGCCTTATGTTCTAGTTCGAGAGGTAAGTGACATGCTTTTCCATAAACCATTTTATACGGAGACATACCCATAGGATTTTTATATGCAGTTCTATAGGCCCATAATGCATCATCAAGTTTCTTGGACCAATTCTTTATAGATCTATTAACAGTCTTTTGCAAGATTAATTTGATCTCTCTATTACTCAATTCTACCTGGCCACTAGATTGTGGGTGGTAAGGAGATGCAATTCTATGATTAACGTCATACTTAGCAAGCATTTTACGAAAGGCACCATGAATAAAGTGTGAACCACCATCAGTCATTAAATATCTAGGGACGCCAAACCTTGGATAAATAACTTCTTTGAGCATCTTAATAGAGGTGTTATGATCAACACTACTAGTTGGAATAGCTTCTACCCACTTAGTAACGTAATCAACAGCAACTAAAATATGAGTATAGCCATTAGAGGAAGGAAACGGTCCCATAAAATCAAAGCCCCAAACATCAAATGGTTCAATAACAAGTGAGTAATTCATAGGCATTTCTTGACGTCTACTAATATTACCAATTCTTTGACATTCATCACAAGACAAGACAAACTTATGAGCATCCTTGAAGAGAGTAGGCCAATAAAAACCGGATTGCAATACCTTATGTGCAGTTCTATCTCCAGCGTGGTGTCCTCCATAAGCCTCGGAGTGACACTTGCGTAGGATCTGTTCCTGTTCATGCTCAGGTACACAACGTCTAATAACACCATCTACTCCTTCTTTGTAAAGGTGTGGGTCATCCCAGAAGTAATGTCTTAAATCATAGAAAAACTTTTTCTTTTGCTGGTATGTGAAACTAGGTGGTATAAATTTAGCAACAATGTAATTAGCATAATCAGCATACCATGGAGCAGTACGAGAAGCATTTATGACAGCTAATTGTTCATCAGGAAAGCTATCATCAATAGGTAGTGGGTCATCAAGAACATTCTCTAACCTAGATAAGTTGTCTGCAACTGGGTTCTCAGCTCCCTTTCTATCAATAATATGCAAATAAAATTCCTGTAGCAAGAGAACCCATCTAATAAGTCTAGGTTTAGCATCTTTCTTTTCCATAAGATATTTAATAGCAGCATGATCAGTCTGAACAGTTACTTTGGAATCAACAATATAAGGTCGGAACTTATCACAAGCAAATACAACCGCTAAAAATTCTTTTTTAGTAGTAGCATAATTTCTCTCGGCACTGTCTAGAGTTTTACTAGCATATTGAACAACATTTAACTTCTTATCAATTCTTTGTCCTATAGCAACACCTACAGCATAATCGCTAGCATCACACATAATTTCAAATGGTAAATTCCAATCAGGTGGCTGAACAATAGGTGCAGAAATCAAAGCTTTCTTAAGTATTTCAAATGCTTCTACACAATCATCATCAAAGATAAAAGGAACATATTTTTTTAAGAGATTAGTCAGAGGCCTAGAAATTTTTGAGAAGTCCTTAATGAACCTCCTATAAAAACCGGCATGACCAAGGAAACTTCTTATACCTTTAATGTCCTTGGGACACGGCATCTTTTCAATAGCATCAACTTTAGCTTTATCAACTTCAATACCTCTTTCAGAAATTTTATGCCCCAAGACAATACCTTCATTAACCATAAAGTGGCACTTCTCCCAATTCAAGACAAGATTAGTTTCTTCACATCTCTGCAAAACTCGATCAAGGTTGCTCAAGCAATCAACAAAAGAAGTTCCATATACGGAGAAATCATCCATGAAAACCTCAACAATCTTTTCACAAAAATCAGAGAATATAGCCATCATGCATCTTTGAAAGGTAGCAGGTGCATTGCATAAACCAAAAGGCATACGTCTATAAGCAAAGGTACCGAAAGGGCAAGTAAAAGTGGTCTTTTCTTGATCCTCTTTTGACACAGGTATTTGAGAGAAACCAGAATAACCATCTAGAAAGCAAAAATGTGTATGTTTGGATAATCTTTCTAGCATTTGATCAATAAAAGGTAAAGGGTAATGATCCTTTTTAGTAGCTTTATTTAATTTGAGGAAATCAATTACCATCCTATAACCTGTAACAATTCTTTGTGGGATCAATTCATCTTTATCATTAGGAACAACAGTAATACCTCCCTTCTTAGGGACACAATGGACAGGACTTACCCACTGACTATCAGCAACAGGATAAATTATACCTGCCTCCAGAAGCTTTAGTATTTCTTTTCTTACCACTTCTTTCATCTTAGGATTTAACCTTCGTTGATGATCAACAACCGGTTTAGCGTCTTTCTCCAATTTTATTTTGTGTTGGCATAGAGTGGGACTAATGCCCTTAAGATCATCAAGAGTATATCCAATAGCAGCACGGTGCTTCTTCAGAGTTTTCAATAATTTCTTTTCTTCCTGCTCTGAAAGGTTAGCACTAATAATAATAGGATATATCTTTTTCTCATCAAGATACGCATATTTAAGAGTACCAGGTAATGGTTTAAGCTCAAACACGAGATCACCCTTGGGTGGAGGAGGATCCCCTAGGATTTGAACAGGCAAGTTGTGTTTCAAAATGGGTCCCTTTTTAAAGAATACTTCATCTATTTCCCTTCTTTCATTCATAAACATATAATTTTCATGGTCTAGCAAATATTGTTCTAAAGGATCATTAGGAGGCACGGCAATAGAAGCAAGACCAATAGTTTCATCCTTACTAGGCAATTCTTTATCATGGGGTTGTCTACGAAACTTAGAAAAATTAAACTCATGAGACATATCCCCCAAACCAATAGTAACAACATCCTTTTTGCAGTCTATCCTAGCATTAAAAGTATTCAAGAAGGGTCTACCAAATATAATGGGACAAAAGTTATCTTTTGGGGAACCAAGAACAAGAAAATCAGCAGGATATTTAACTTTGCCGCACAAGACTTCAACATCTCTAACAATCCCAACTGGTGAAATAGTATCTCTATTGGCAAGCTTAATTGTAACATCAATTTCTTCTATCTCAGCAGGTGCAATATCCTGCATAATTTCTTTGTATAAGGAATGAGGTACTGCACTTGCACTAGCCCCCATGACACAGAAGCCATGATAACAATGATCTCCTATTTTAACAGAAATAACAGACATGCCTACAACAGGTCTATGTTTATTTTTAGTGTCGGGTCTAGCAATTCTAGCAGCTTCATCACAGAAGTAAATAACATGCCCATCAATATTATCAGCCAAGAGATCTTTAACCATAGAAATACTAGGTTCAACTTTAATTTGCTCAGGGGGTGTAGGTGTTCTAGTATTACTCTTACGAACCACAGTCGAAGCTTTAGCATGATCCTTTATTCTAACAGGGAAAGGTGGTTTCTCAATATAAGCAGTAGGAACAACAAGATCATTATAAGTGATAGTCTTTTCTTCAACTTTAATAGGTGCAACTACTTTTACTTCAATGGGAGGATTATATTTAAACCACTTCTCCCTAGGGAGATCAACATGAGTAGCAAATGATTCACAGAAAGAAGCTACTATCTCAGAGTCAAGTCCATATTTAGTGCTAAATTCACGGAAAACATCAGTATCCATAAAAGATTTAACACAATCAAACTTAGGTGTTATACCTGACTCCTTACCTTCGTCGAGGTCCCAATCTTCAGAGTTGCGTTTAATTCTTTCCAATAAATCCCATTTGAATTTAATAGTCTTCATCATAAAAGAACCAGTACAAGAAGTATCGAGCATGGAGCGATTATTGAGAGAAAGCCGAGCATAAATTTTTTGAATAATAATTTCTCTTGAGAGCTCATGATTGGGGCATGAATATAACATTGACTTAAGCCTCCCCCAAGCTTGAGCGATGGTTTCTCCTTATATATATAATTACGATCACGATGAACAAGATGCATAGGATAAAACTTCTGATGAAATTCCAATTTCAATCGGTTGTAGTTCCATGATCCCATATCATCACATAGCCTAAACCATGTCAATGCCTTTCCCCTCAAAGATAAAGGGAATACCTTCTTCTTGATAACAACCTCGGGCATACCTGCAAGCTTAAATAATCCACAAACTTCATCCACATAGATTAGGTGCAGATCGGGATGCAATGCTCCATCTCCTGTAAAAGGATTAGCTAGCAGTTTCTCTATCATACCCGAAGGAATTTCAAAGTAAAAATTTTCAGTAGGTTCAGTAGGTTGAGGAGCAACTCTTTGTTCTACTGGTCGGGGCGAAGATACCCCGAACAAGCCCCTCAGAGGATTACTTTCCATAGTAAGAAGTGGCAGTAAATTTCAGCACACTATATAAATCTTTCCTTACCAAATTCCACTTACCAAAGGCGCTTCACTCCCCGGCAACGACGCCAGAAAAGAGTCTTGATGACCCAAAAGTATAGGGGATCTATCTAGTCCTTTCGATAAGTAAGAGTGTCGAACCCAACGCGGAGCAGAAGGAAATGACAAGCGGTTTTCAGTAAGGTATTCTCTGCAAGCGCTGAAATTATCGGTAACAGATAGTTTTGTGATAAGGTAATTTGTAACGGGTAACAAGTAATAAAAGTAAATAAGGTGCAGAAAGATGGCCCAATCCTTTTTGTAGCAAAGGAAAAGCCTGGACAAATTCTTATATAAAGGAAAACGCTCCCGAATACACATGGGAATTATCATCAAGCTAGTTGTCATCACGCTCATATGATTCACGTTCGTTACTTTGATAATTTGGTATGTGGGTGGACCAGTGCTTGGGTGCTGACCTTCCTTGGATTAGCATCCCACTTATGATTAACCCCTATTGCAAGCATCGGCAACTACAAAAGAAGTATTAAGGTAAACCTAACCATAGCATGAAACATATGGATCCAAATCAGTCCCTTACGAAGCAACGCATAAACTAGGGTTTAAGCTTCTGTCACTCTAGCAACCCATCATCTACTTATTACTTCCCAATGCCTTCCTCTAGGCCCAAACAATGGTGAAGTTTCATGTAGTCGACGTTCACATAACACCACTAGAGGAGAGACAACATACATCTCATCAAAATATCAAACGAATACCAAATTCACATGACTACTTATAGCAAGACTTCTCCCATGTCCTCAGGAACAAACGTAACTACTCACAAATCATATTCATGTTCATAATCAGAGGGGTATTAATATGCATAAAGGATCTGAACATATGATCTTCCACCAAATAAACCAACTAGCATCAACTACAAGGAGTAATCAACACTACTAGCAACCTATAGGTACCAATCTGAGGTTTTGAGACAAAGATTGGATACAAGAGATGAACTAGGGTTTGAGAGGAGATGGTGCTGGTGAAGATGTTGATGGAGATTGACCCCCTCCCGATGAGAGGATCGATGGTGATGACGATGATGATGATTTCCCCCTCCCGGAGGGATGTTTCCCCGGCAGAACAGCTCCGCCGGAGCCCTAGATTGGTTCGCCAAGGTGCCGCTGACGGTGTCCTGGACTAGGGGGTACTCATCACGTCGTCTCCCGATCAGTTGGATTGGGCCGAGGATCCCCATGGCCGTATACTCATGGGCCAGTTCGGACAGCTGCCGCATACAAGGAAGATTCCACAAGACTTGGTGATCAAGACAAGGACTCCTCCCCACCGGCGTATTCGGCTAGGACTCTTGTTATCCTAGGCCTCTGGTGCATTATATAAACCGAGGCTAGGCTAGTCGATAGAGATATGACAACAATCATAATCATAGGCTAGCTTCTAGGGTTTAGCCTCTATGATCTCGTGGTAGATCAACTCTTGTAATACTCATATCATCAAGATCAATCAAGCAGGAAGTAGGGTATTACCTCCATCGAGAGGGCCCGAACCTGGGTAAACATTGTGTCCCCCGCCTCCTGTTACCATCCGCCTTAGACGCACAGTTCGGGACCCCCTACCCGAGATCCGCCGGTTTTGACACGGACATTGGTGCTTTCATTGAGAGTTCCGCTGTGTGATCGGCAAAAGGATCAATGGCTCGACTGCAGATCAACTGCGACGTTGGCTTCTTCGTCATCGGCTCGACTGGTCACCTTGGTTGGACCGAGGACTGCGCCCTACCTCCGATCGTCATGTTCGGAGGAGGGCCTTCATCAACATCAACTCCAATCTCTATCAAGATCATGGCGGAATCATCCAGGGAGCCCGGGGGCTCAACATCAACATTGCCCTCGGGCGACCGTGCTGTTTTTCTAGACAAAGAACTTGTATCCGCCGCCACCGCCTCCTCAAGTGTCGTTTTAACGATTGCTTCGGTGGAATTGTGCGAAATTGAGTCTACAACAACCCTGAAAAATTTCGTCGAGTTCCGATGGAGGAATCTCTGGCAATCCACGATATACCGGAGCCCTGTCAAATCTGGACGGGAATCTGGACGAGTTTAGGGCGTGGTGTCCAGCTTCTAGCTCGGACGTCGTTTGGAAGATCCAACCGTTGATCGGCTGCGGAATTCCTATATCTACCACCCCTTAAAATTTTAGCTCGATCCGACCGTCCAAACTCCGGGAACCTTCCGATTAGTGCATCACTTTTCGGATCTGTTTTCTGCGCGAGAACGAATCCGACCCGAACTCATCTTTTTTATGAACGGGATTTCGGACATCCTTTTTGAAGGAAGTTTTGTATGGGGTATTGTGTTTTGTTCCCAAACACATCCTGCTATTTTGAAGTCTTTTGCAATATGATCTTCACCATCGCGCTGGTGCCAAACCAGCCCGGCAACGTTGCTCTACGGCTGCCGACCTGCTAGACACGTTGTCACTTTATTGAGCTGAGCTCAACTTCTTCGGATCATCATCTCGGCAAGCCAAACAAGAGTTCGACATCGCGAAGGATAAATCATCACCAAACATCGCCGCCCCACAGATTACACGGAGCGGGCACACCGGCATCGCCGCACGGTCACTTCATCAAGCCGGCATTGACCACGTCACGACCGGCATCGGCAGGGCCGCACTGTTGCTTCTTCAAGCCGATGTCCATCATGCCGACCTACTTCGACTCATCGGCTGACATCAAGGCTTCGACATCTCGGCTGGACCGGGGGCTTCGCCATCTCTTCATCAACCTACTCCGGAGACTTCAACGTCACTAGCCGACCAGCTTCGTCATGTTAGCTAGACCAAGGGCTTTGCCTCGGCAAGCCAACCTTTGCCAGCATCACCATGCCATCGCTTTATCGCCCATCAGGCAATGGGTGTGCGGATCGAGTCCCAATTTTGGGAGTCACCTTTCTTCGGAATGCTACAACAAATAAACCAGGTTCCGTACATAGTCCGGCGCACGCCGCATCCGGAACTCGGACCGACCTGTGAATTCAGGTTTTGCCACGCCTTTACCGCATCACGCCGACGCCCTGCATCGACATTCACTTTGGCGCGCATGCCATATTTTCTTTTATTACTCACTTTGCATAAATTATTTATTATGCAACGATTTTTTTAATTATTATTACTATTATCTCCGGTTTGCACTATTTTTTTTGCACAGGAAAATGATCCGGGTCGGGCAATATGGTCAACTCGGTGTACTGACATACCACGTCACCTCGGCTGGACGGGGGGCTTCGTAAACACTTCATTACCCCACGCCGGGGACTTCGGCGTCACTCTGCTGGCCTGCATTGGCCGTGCTATGTCACCACTTTGGAGTGGCGAGCTCTTCGCTCCGCCACCTCGGGACCGGCTTGGGGGATGGTACCTTGTCCCGCATCAAGCTCGGACCGCGTCATCAATGCCGAACACATTAACCAGCTAAGTTGCCTTCATGCTCAAAGTTTTAAATTTTTAACTTGTGTTCGGTTCAACCTAGCATTATACCTTTTTGGCAAAAAGTTGTTTGTGAAAAAAATTCCTTGTCATAACCTTGTTTGTGACACACAAATTCAAATACCCAGTTCACTTGGGGGCCTCCTTCATGAAGCCTTTTCTCTTGCATATGATTATACTTGTACGGCTTCGTTCCTTGTTCGTGTATTACGCCACAATATGCACCATATTGACTTAAGCGATTTGCAAGATGGGTTGCCTCGCTCCTGTGTTTACCCCTACGTTCCCGATTGTTCGGCTAGGGAGTAAAGGGAGCACCTCTGCGATTGTCACGATCGGGTCATCCGAGCTCGGACCTCAGACTGGGTGAAGCCGAAAGCTAGCGCTCTTATTGTTTTCAATTATGGTCGGCACACAACGGAACTCATGAGTACAAAAAATATATTGCACAAGTCTCATAGTAACAATGAGCAACCGAAGAAAGGTATCGGTGTGGGTACTATTTTCTTCGAAGATGCTTCTTACACTTCGTCAGTAATATAGCATAAGTTCCCTGAGCGCGCTTTGTCTGTTACAGCCTTATGGCTTGATTGCCTGGTTATCGGAAACACCGTCGATATTTTCGACAGGTGGAGTACATAACACTTTTCGGTCCTTGACCGAAGAGGGAGAAGCCGATGGTCGGTTAAGACGCGTTTAAAGTTCGAGTGAACAGAGATATGATATTAGTACTTCGGTACATACAATCATTATACATAAAATTCTTTTCCCAAGTCACTTGGGGGCTCTTAAATGAGCCGTTTTACAATAAGTGTTCTTCTTCTTAGTCGTTGCAAAGTTTTTTATTATTATTTATCACTCCTTTCTCGACGCAAGTGTGTGGTCAATAGCCGGATAGCCTTGCTTCTCTCTAAAGCCGCTCGAACTTAGTTTGCTAAACTAGCCTCGGAGAAGCACTCCGCCTTGGGGATAAGGAGGTTGAAGCCGTAGGCTGACCCGCTTGAAGTCTTGAGATAGGATGTGTCATTGTAAAGCACGACAACAACACAATTTTCTTTTTCTAAGACCAATTTTTGATTTGGCACCGAACACTTGATCTAGTTCGGGCGTCCAGTTTTTACTGAAGTTTTTGGTTTTCCAAGCCTATGTCACTTTTAAGCTATTTGTGTGTTTCCAACATTAGTCTCATAGTGCGGCGCCGGACACCTTTAGGGATTCGACAAAAACATTCTCGGACATTGATGTATATGCACCGGTTTCGAATTGCGTCTTTGGTCAATAGTTGGGTTGCGCGGCTCCTATGCTTGCCTCCTACGTTCCGCTTTGTTCGGCTAGGTGCGCAACGGGAGAACCACTGCGATTGTGCTTCCAGCTAGCATGGTTAAGCGCCTCAGTGGAGAAAGCCAAAAACTGACTGTCACAATAAGTGTAAACTGGTCAGCGATCCGATGACTGTGTTAAATGACGGGTCGTTCATAATATTGGCCGAAGTGTTTACGGCTTGACCTCGACTGTCGCCGAACACTAACCGGAGGCTAGTACCTGGCCTTCCAACTTTAAGCTCCTATGACTAAGTGAAAGTTATAAAGCCCGCATATCTGATTGCCTCATTTCTGCTAACACAACCGCATCCGGGCACCGAGACGTCGGCTAAGGGTTGTTTTGTTAGTGCGGAAACACCCTGCGTAGTATCTACCAAGGGGTAGAAGCCGACGATGGGCCACTTTCAACTGATAAACGGCCGCAATGGAGTCAAAATAATGATGTAAAGTACTTGGACACACAGAATCATTACACATAATCTGTGATTTTACTCTGGATATCGATCCTTAATTCGGCCACCCGTGCCCACATTAAGGCTTGGGGGCTACTGGGCTTCGTACTTATTATTTATAAATATTAAAGGGGCACATCGATCCCCTGATTTGGTGTTGCCACCCGACCAGTGTCTCGGGGGCTACTGCATTGCTTATTCAATGTAGAGAATTCAAAGTGCTCAGTGTTCGGCTTGACCGAACTATGCGCATACGCGTCTTCGGACAATAATAGGTACCATATGGACCTATCCGGCATCAAGCTAGTATATTGCGGCGACTTCTCACGACCCTCTCTCAGGGGTCCGTTCGCCGATCACTATTATCTCTAATATATTACACTGCGTTTTTATTCCTATGTATGCTGCCGAGCTAGGAGTTGATCCTCAGGCCGATTTCACAACCTGAGTCTCAGAAGCTACTAGGATCAGCGGTTTCATATTTTCCTTCAGGTGCATCTCGGATTTTAGACCGACACACACCTTGAGGGCTACTGGATATACATATACTGGCTATATATCTCGGCAGAGAATAAATTGCACCAATAAAAAATATTCACAAAAAATCAGCCCGCTGTCGGGTGGTGCACCACCTCGGAAGCAGTCCGGCATTGGAGCTCGGACATAGTCCGACGTTGGAGCTCATATACAACCCGGCGTTGGTACCCGACTGCAAAAGATACCTCGAATACAGTCCGACATTGGGGCTTGGACGCAAGAGGACACTGCCGCTCGGGAACAACTTCAAACCCGAGGTGTGGCATAAAAATAACAAGGCATTGATAAAGGCCGGAAACTTAAAGGGGCTCCTCGGATACCCGACGTGTAAACTCGTCGGATGCACTTCGGCGATCCTCAAGATCGAAGATGAGAAGATTTGTTGAACCAGTTTTCAAGACCGACAACCGAAGATGAAGAATAGTTCGGAAGAATCGAGGAGCGTCCCCAACTTGAAGGCCGGTTCAGGGGCTACTAACGGTGTCCTGGACTAGGGGGCACTCATCACGTCGTCTCCCGATAAGTTGGATTGGGCCGAGTACCCCCATGGCCGTATACTCATGGGCCAGTTCGGACAACTGCCGCATACAAGGAAGATTCCACAAGACTTGGTGATCAAGACAAGGACTCCTCCCCATCGGCGTATTCGGCTAGGACTCTTGTTATCCTAGGCCTCTGGTGCATATATAAACCGAGGCCAGGCTAGTCGATAGAGATATGACAACAATCATAATCATAGGCTAGCTTCTAGGGTTTAGCCTCTACGATCTCGTGGTAGATCAACTCCTGTAATACTCATATCATCAAGATCAATCAAGCAGGAAGTAGGGTATTACCTCCATCGAGAGGGCCCGAACCTGGGTAAACATTGTGTCCCCCGCCTCCTGTTACCATCCGCATTAGACGCACAGTTCGGGACCCCCTACCCGAGATCTGCCGGTTTTGACACCGACATCCGCCTCGTGGGGGCGGTGTTTCGTCCCGAAAGCTTCCTCCTGATTTTTTCCAGGGTGAAAAACTTCATATAGCAGAAGATGGGCACCGGAGGCCTGCCAGAGGGCCCACGAGGCAGGGGGCGCGCCTAGGGGGGTAAGGCGCGCCCCCACCCTCGTGGATGGTGGGTGGCCCCCCTCTGGTTGATTCTTTCGCCAGTATTTTTTATTAATTCCAAAAACTGCCTCCGTGAAGTTTCAGGACTTTTGGAGCTGTGCAGAATAGGTCTATAATATTTGCTCCCTTTTCAGCCCAAAATTCCAGCTGCCGGCATTCTCCCTCTTCATGTAAACCTTATAAAATAAGAGAGAATAGACATAAGTATTGTGACATAATGTGTAATAACAGCCCATAATGCAATAAATATTGATATAAAAGCATGATGCGAAATGACCGTATCATTAATCATAAGTAGGAGGTTTGTTCAAGTAAGAACATCACCTAAGCACCGATCCACCCACATATCAAATTATCAAAGTAGCAAATACAAATCGAACCAACATGGTGAAAGTGACTAGATGAAATTCCCGTGTACCCTCAAGAATGCTTTGCTCATTATAAGAGACCGTTCTGGCCTGTCCTTTGCCTCAAAAGGATTGGGTTACCTTGGTGCCCTTTTGTTACTACTATCATTACTTGCTCGTTACAAAAATATCTTGCTATCAAACTACTTTGTTACTTACAATTTCAGCACTTGCAGACATTACCTTGCTGAAAACCACTTGTCATTTCCTTCTGCTCCTCGTTGGGTTCGACACTCTTACTTATCAAAAAGAACTACAATTGATCCCCTATACTTGTGGGTCATCATGGTGCTACATTTACGATGTGCGACCCATCACAAATAGTTCACAATTGTAGAAGTAGACAATCACACACATTTACTTTTCCTCGATTGTGTGTGATTCGATGTAAGAGCGCACACAGTTGTCGCTATAAAATTGTATGCAAAGCTTGAATACATCCCCCACGATTCATCCGTCGTACCCGCGTCGGATGATCGACCTATCACACACATTCTTCTATGACCAAACGTTTGCTATGCGCACAACATCACAAACAATCCATAATTTCGAAGCGTGTGTGATAAGGTGACTATCGCAAACATTTAATAAGAAAGAACTATGTGCGATGCTGTTGTTAATCACACACGTTTTTTCTTGGCTGATCGTGTGTGCAGCGGAGATTGATCGCACACGTAGTGGATCCTAGAAACGTGTCTGATCTCCACGTCTATCACAGACGTTTCGCTTTCGCAAAGCTTGTGCAGTGTAATCCCTAATTTAAAAATCACATGTTTTGAATTTGAAAGTAGGCAATCACTTATTTCATATCCAACCATGTTTATTACAAATATAGGTTCAACCATGAATGCATAATTCGATGCACAGGTACATATACCGAAGAACTACAGAAGCACCAAGTAAAGAATGATGAACCACAGTTGTACTAAAGACTGTAAAGAGAGAGGCGAAAGACATTCTGGTTGCTGGAGAAGGTGAAGCGAATGCCCATATTGTGCCCTCCTCCATGCATAATGCACGCATGACTCTAGGCCAACCCCTTGTGATGGCTGCCTGTTATCGGTGTACTAAAGTAGGGGCACTCCTTTGTACCCCTTTACTTGTGCACGGATAGTCAGAGTCGCACCCACGACCACGCTAAGCAGAGCAGATGAGGGAAACCGGGAAGAAGCCGAAGCACAAGACGTTCAAGGCAACACCAAGACTAGAAACACCAAAGAGCAAGAGGGCGAGGTGGACTCCCCCGGCAAGGCCCTTGCCGGGGCAGCCTCCGCGGCCCCGGCAAGAGCCTTGCTGGGGCAACTTGCCCGACGCCAGCGGAGCGAGCCACCCTTGAGCCCAAGGGTTCCAAACGCCGTCGACAACTACATTGGAACCAGGGCTCGGGAGGCACCTCCGTGGTAGCATGCAGATCTTTGTCAAGGTCATAAACACACAAGATCAGATGAGGACCAGAAGACGGTGACCCTCAGCGGGATCCTAGCCGAGGAGATCCACAAGACCCCCGGCAAGCGCCTTGCCGGGGACGACCGCAACGCCACGGCAAGACCCTTGCCGAGGACATCAGCGGGGCCATAGCCAGGCCCGCGTCGACCAAGATTCCGCCGCCGTTCGCATGCAGCTGCCAGCCCAACCAGCTGGGCAGGCACCTGCGTGGCAACATGCGGCTTTCAGGCCAACTCAGCAAGCACCTGCGTGGTGGCATGCAGATCTTCGTGAAGGCTCCACCACCATGCCACCGTAGCAGCCTACGTGCCTACATGGCGCCACACACATCGCTGGCCTGGGCATGTGTTGAAGCGAGGCGAGCGGCAACGGACGGGACGGGCCTCGTTCCCGTCCCCAATAAAGCTAATGGACACCTAAGTAGCGCATTTAATGCGCTTTGTCCCGTAACGCCGGGCGATAAGCTCGCGCGATGTACACCTTTCCACCTCCTGTGTGCCACTGTGGCAACCCCTTTTGCCTATAAAAGGAGGCCCAAGGCGACCAGGAGAAGGATTCGGCTCTTTTGGGAAAGTTACACCCCGTAGCTAGCTCAAGAACACAAGAACACTGAATACATCCACCAAAGCAGGACTAGGGTATTACGCATCCTCGTGGACCGAACCTGGGTAAACGATCCGTGTGCTTCCTGTTAGACCTGCTCTTCTCACAACCCTGCGCCCGCCAACCGTAGAAGGGATTCCAGTGTTCCCATAGGTGTCGTTTCCCACCGACATCTTTGGCGCGCCAGGTAGGGGGCGCAGTCGTGAGAATATGGTTTAGCAGTCAGCCTAGCAGTTTCTCATGGCCACGGCTTCCAAAGAAGAAGACAGCCAAGAGGATGATGCCGCCTGCGAGCGCGAAGGACACCGACAGCGATAGGAAAGCTAAGTCACGCCGGGCTTTAAATATTTCCTTTTTATGTAAAGTTATTCCCCTCGGAGATCTCGTTCTTTGTATGGAAAACCTGCACGCAAAGGGGCCCTCCCACGATTGGCAACGCCCTTGTTCTATTTCGAGTCCGCTCAACAGCTCAAGTGGCCGCGTCGAGAGTGGCAGGGTAGCCTTTCGCAATTGGCAACGCTCTCAATTCTGACTCGAGTCAAGCTCGACAGTTCGAGCGGCCGCGTTAAGGGCGGTAAGGTGGTTCGCCCGGTAGCAAGCACACCCGGCAGGCCATTGGGGATCCGTCCTCAAGACGCCGCCCTGGGTTTATGTGCCGGCAAGTCTACCCGGTAATGTAGGGTGGACATACAAAGGAAAATCGAACAGGAAAATAACATGCATGGTATCAAAAGTACTGCAGAGTTATATTACATAAATTGTTGCCGCGGTTCTAACTAAAGATAGAAATTGTCTTGGTCATGAACCTGCAACGACAATGAGAAACGGGGTGCCTAATCCCGGCGCTGGCGCTCCACCCTCTGGATTCCGTCGATGCGGATGATGATGGGCTTGATACGCTCCCTGAGCGCCGTGATGTCCGCATCCTCCGGCAAGCTCTCCAGCGCAGCTTTGAAGTCGAGGTCAGGATTCCAGTGCGCCACCTTGGCGAGGACCTTGGTCATGGCACCCCGGCAAAGCCTCCGGGACTCATCGGCCAGGGAGGCCGCCCGATTGGAGTGAAGCTGCTCCAGGGCCCCGAGGACACCCTCGAAGAAGACGGTCAGCTTGGCGTTGCGGCTCACGTTGTGCTCCGGGGTATACCTCACATTTGGCATCCCCATGGTAGCCAGCTGCGTGGTGAACCTGCCGGCGACGTTCTCGAGGCGGCCGACCCAGCGATCCTCGCCTTCCACAAAATCCCTGTGGTTGGCGGCTTCGTTCTCCCGTAGCTGCTTCTCGGCCTCCAGATTCTTGGCCAGGGTCCCTTCCCGGGCCTTGGCCTCCGAGAGCGTCTTCTCAAGACCCTCCAGCTTCAGCTTCAGATCCTTGATGGAGCCGTTGGCCTTGGAGAGCTGCTCAGCCTTGCCAAGGACTGCGCCCTACGCCTCCACCAGGGCACCGTTGAGCATGTCCTTCTCCTCGGCCAGCTTCAGGGTCTGGTCCTTCAGCCCGTCCCACTCCACCTCTAGCTCCTTCACCTCGTCAGCGTGAACCAGAGCCTGGGCATCGAGTGCCTCCCTGTGCCTCTGCTCCAGCTCCCGGGTTCACTGCACGACGAGCTTCTCCACCTCCTCGCCCTTGCCGTGGAGCGTTGTGGCAAGCTTCTCCTCACGCGCGGCAAGGTCCTCCTCCCTGGAGTCCAGCGCGGCCTGGTGCTGGGTTCGAGCGGCCTCGGCCGCGGCGGCCAAGTTCTTCGCCGTCTCGTGGGCCTTCTCGATGTCGGCCTGCTTCATGGTGAGCTCCACATCACGCTTGGCCAGCTCGCCCTGGGCGGCCTTCAGCTCCTCACAAGCTTGGCGGAACCAAGTCTGTGTCTCGGCGACGCGCACCTTGAGGTCCGCCTCCGCCTTGTCCACCGTTGCCATCCTGGACTTGGCCTTGTCCAGGCGGGCGCAGTGAAGCGCCTGGAGCTTTCAGAAGTTGGCGCCCATGGCCTGGAGAAGCCGCTCCTCCTAAGAACCATCGCCACCGGCACTCGGCTCGTCAACAACTTCGAGCCCGGCGGCAGCAAGCACCTCCTCGTCGAACACCTCTCCCTCGATGGGCGCCCTGGAGCTCGACGTCCCTGGGAGGTGGACGAAAAGGTCGTCGCCCACCTTCAGATACCTCCTGGAGCCAGAGGCAGCGAAGGAGGAAGGCTGGTCATCAACCACCTCCTCCTCGGCAGCGGCCTTGCCGGCCTCCCCGGCAGGCCCCTCGCTGGCCTCCCCGGCAGACCCCTTGGCAGCGTCCTCAGCAGCGCCCTTGGTGGCCTCCTCGATGGCGATCTTCTCGGCCTCCGCCTCGGCGGCCTTGGTGACATCCTCGATGACGGTGTCTATGTCCTCCTGGTCTGCCGACGTAGGATCTGGATACCAAGAAGGAGATGAGGCGAAGCCAAGACCAAGAGTCAGAAAGAACAAGGACGGTAGGCGAGTGACTTACCCGTGCAGGGCTGGGAAGCAGACGTCCCCTCCCCGCCAACATTTGGCGCCGAGGCGAAGCCACCAGCGCCCGGGTTCTCCTCCTCCGTGTGCATGTGCTCGATGCTTGGCGCCCTTGCCGGGGACGCCCCTCGGGGCGGCGTGGTCGATGGGGGCGGCGTGTTGGGGGTAGCCCTCTGTGGCTCCTCCTGCTGTTGCCCCCCTCCTGCAGCCACGACAGGGTCAGCACCAAGAGATCGTGCCCCCAACACACGTCGACGAGGGGTGAGTGGTGAACTTGCGCTGGGGTTGTGCCGGGGGCTGCTCAACACCACCAGCGGTGTGCGGAAGTCCCTGCCGGGGGCTGGCCGCTCACCGAAGCCCTGGCCCTCTTCACCCTCTGGGCCAGTGTCTCTGCATCCCTGCAAAGAAGAAGAACAGATCAAGACAGGCAGCACAGATTGAGGAGACGGGGATGACAAAAAGGAGCAAGATGCCTACTCGTCCTCCATCTCCTCCTCTGCAGCTTTCCTCTTCCTCCTTGGGCTGAGGGACCCAAAGTCAAAGGTGACCTCCACATCGACGTCTGCCGGGGGAGGGGAGGAAGGCGGAGTCTGGACGCGCTTGGACGAAGAAGAGGCGGATGCTTTCTTCTTCGCCACCGCGGCCTTCACCACCTTCTTCGCCGCCGCGGCCCTCGTCTGGCGCGCGGACGTCTCCTGGGCTTGCCGCAGTGCACGGCCCTGCCGGGCCGGACCGGCTCGCCAGAGGTGGCCCGCCGCAGGACTCGCCCTCTTCCCAAGACCGGAGGGTCGACAGCCTCGGCCTCCTCCTCCGACGACTCGTCGACCACATCTTTGACGAGAGGGCCCCCGGTGCCGGCGCTGCTGGCTTCCCCAGCGGACTCCGCCCACTGGGCAAGCTCCTTTTCCTCAGCCTCCGCCGCGGCCTTATCCTCCATGCCGCCGGCGCTCCCGGCCTCCCTGGCGAGCTCCGCCTCCGCCGCCCTGGCGGCGATGTAGTCCAGCTCCGCCTGGGTGGTGTCCTGGACGAGCCATGGCTCGGTGCTGACGTACTTCTCCTCCAAGGTGTCAAAGAACTCCTGCACCTGATCCTCCGGCGGCTCGACCCAAGTCAGGACGAGGCCGTGTGAGTTGAACTCCGGCATCATGGCGATGATGTCGTTTCGACGCGAGTTGTTGCTCAGCGGGACCACCCCCGCCGGCAACTTAAACAAGGGCCCCCTGTTGGCCTTGC
This sequence comes from Aegilops tauschii subsp. strangulata, assembly GCF_002575655.3. Taxonomy (NCBI): domain Eukaryota; kingdom Viridiplantae; phylum Streptophyta; class Magnoliopsida; order Poales; family Poaceae; genus Aegilops; species Aegilops tauschii. Next base: position 439,510,357 of record NC_053040.3, on the reverse strand, counting down.
CAGCCTTCGCGGCCTTGCCGGACCGCTCAACCTCGCCGTCGCGGTTCACGTCGAGATGGAAGAGCCACTGGCAGAAGTGGGCGTGCCCCATCACCGTGAAGTTGTGGTCCAAGCCGGGGCGGAGCCTCATGATGTCGGCGACATTCATAAAGAGCCAGGCCGACCTCCCCTTGTTGTGCAGCGGAGCGATTCGGCGGCTGATGAAATCCGCCCCGATCATCTCAAGGGTGAGCCCGGCCTCGGTGAGATGAAGAATCCTGGTGGTGGTGACCGTGAGCTTCTTGTTGTTGACATCGACATCGCTCCAGTCGTTTCTGCGGACTGGCGGCGCCTAGCGAACCTCGCAGAATGCTGGTGGGTCCTTTTCCTCAATCCAGCACCACCGGCCTCGCCACTCCTCCCACCTCTCCTTCTGGGCGCCGTCCGGATATGACTCTTTCTCCTGGGTCCTAGGGATCCAGGCAACGCAACCGGAAATGGCGCCCCCCTTTTGGATGCGAGGGAAGAAATAGTGGCGGAAGAGCGCCGTGTTGGGATGCACCCCGGCGAAACCCTCGCAGAGGTGCGTAAAAAGAGCCATGAACGTCACTGCATTTGGAGTAAAATCCAGAAGGTGGAAGCCGTAGGTGTGCATGATGTCGCTGAAGAAATCAGAGAAGGGGGGGGGGGCAGAGGCTGCAAGAAAAGTAGTCGACAAAGAACGGGTACCGATTCAGGCCGGCTTCGGCAAAGGCAGCGGGGATGACTGATACGTCTCCAACGTATCTATAATTTTTGATTGTTCCATGCTATATTATATTCTGTTTTGGACATTATTCGGCTTTATTATACACTTTTATATTATTATTGGGACTAACCTATTAACCGGAGGCCCAGCCCAGAATTGTTGTTTTTTTGCCTATTTCAGTGTTTCGCAGAAAAAGAATATCAAACGGAGTCCAAATGGAATGAAACCTTCGGGAACGTGATTTTCGGAACAAACGTGATCCAGAGGACTTGGACCCTACGTCAAGACATCAACCAGGAGGGCACGAGGTAGGGGGCGCGCCTACCCCCTGGGCGCGCCCTCCACCCTCGTGGGGCCCATGTTGCTCCACCGACGTACTTCTTCCTCCTATATATACCCATGTACCCCCAAACTACCAGATACGGAGCCAAAAACCTAATTCCACCGCCGCAACCTTGTGTACCCGTGAGATCCCATCTTGGGGCCTTTTCCGGAGCTCCGCCGGAGGGGGCATCGATCACAGAGGGCTTGTACATCAACACCATAGCCTCTCCGATGATGTGTGAGTAGTTTACTTCAAACCTTCGGGTCCATAGTTATTAGCTAGATGGCTTCTTCTCTCTTTTTGGATCTCAATACAATGTTCTCCCCCTCTCTTGTGGAGATCTATTCGATGTAATCTTCTTTTGCGGTGTGTTTGTTGAGACTGATGAATTGTGGGTTTATGATCAAGTTTATCTATGAACAATATTTGAATCTTCTCTGAATTCTTTTATGTATGATTGGTTATCTTTGCAAGTCTCTTCGAATTATCAGTTTGGTTTGGCCTACTAGATTGATCTTTCTTGCAATGGGAGAAGTGCTTAGCTTTGGGTTCAATCTTGCGGTGTCCTTTCCCAGTGACAGTAGGGGCAGCAAGGCACGCATTGTATTGTTGCCATCGAGGATAACAAGATGGGGTTTATATCATATTGCATGAGTTTATCCCTCTACATCATGTCATCTTGCTTAAAGCGTTACTCTGTTCTTATGAACTTAATACTCTAGATGCATGCTGGATAGCGGTCGATGTGTGGAGTAATAGTAGTAGATGCAGGCAGGAGTCGGTCTACTTGTCTCGGACGTGATGCCTATATACATGATCATACCTAGATATTCTCATAACTATGCTCAATTCTGTCAATTGCTCAACAGTAATTTGTTCACCCACCGTAGTACTTATGCTCTCGAGAGAAGCCTCTAGTGAAACCTATGGCCCCCGGGTCTATTTTCTATCATATTAATCTTCCAACACTTGGCTATTTTTATTACCTTTTATTTTACTTTGCATCTTTATCATAAAAATACCAAAAATATTATCCTATCATATCTATCAGATCTCACTCTCGTAAGTGACCATGAAGGGATTGACAACCCCTTTATTGCATTGGTTGCGAGGATTTATTTGTTTGTGTAGGTGCGAGGTGTTGGAAATATGCCCTAGAGGCAATAATAAAATGGTTATTATTGTATTTCCTTGTTCCTGATAATTGTCTATTGTTCATGCTATAATTGTATGAACTGGAAACCGTAATACATGTGTGAATACATAGACCACAACATGTCCCTAGTAAGCCTCTAGTTGACTAGCTCGTTGATCAATAGATGGTGATGGTTTCCTGACCATGGACATTGGATGTCATTGATAATGGGATCACATCATTAGGAGAATGATGTGATGGACAAGACCCAATCCTAAGCATAGCACAAGATCGTGTAGTTCGTTTGCTAAGAGCTTTTCTAATGTCAAGTATCGTTTCCATAGACCATGAGATTGTGCAACTCCCGGATACCGTAGGAATGCTTTGGGTGTACCAAACGTCACAACGTAACTGGGTGGCTATAAAGGTGCACTACAGGTATCTCCGAAAGTGTCTGTTGGGTTGGCACGAATCGAGACTGGGATTTGTCACTCCGTATGACGGAGTGGTATCTCTGGGCCCACTCGGTAATTCGTCATCATAATGAGCTCAATGTGACTAAGGAGTTAGCCACGGGATCATGCGTTACGGAATGAGTAAAGAGACTTGCCGGTAACAAGATTGAACGAGCTATTGGGATACCGACGATCGAATCTCGGGCAAGCAACATGCCGATAGACAAAGGGAATTGGGTACGGGATTGATTGAATCCCCGACATTGTAGTTCATCCGATGAGATCATCGTGGAACATGTGGGAGCCAATATGGGTATCCAGATCCCGCTATTGGTTATTGGCCGGAGAGATGTCTCGGTCATGTCTGCATGGTTCCCGAACCCGTAGGGTCTACACACTTAAGGTTCGGTGATGCTAGAGTTGTTATGGGAAATAATATGTGGTTACCGAAGGTTGTTTGGAGTCCCGGATGAGATCCCGGACGTCACGAGGAGTTCCGGAATGGTCCGGAGGTAAATATTTATATATGGGAAGTCATCATACGGTCACCGGAAGTGTTCGGCGGTATGCCGGTATTGTACCGGGGCCACTGAAGGGGTTCCGGAGGTCCACCGGGAGGGTCCACCTGCCCCGGAGGGCCTTATGGGCTGTAGGTGGAAGGGAACCAGCCCCGAAGTGGGCTGGGCGCCAACCTCCCCCTAGGGCCCATGCGCCTAGGGTTGAAGAAAACCCTGGAGGGGGCGCCCCCCTTGACTTGGGGGGCAAGCCACCCTCCCTGGCCGCTGCCCCTCCCACCAGATGGGATCTAAGGGGCCGGCCCCCCTCTCCCTTGCCCCTATATATAGTGGAGGGGTGGGAGGGCAGCCGCACCCCTGGCCTGGCGCAGCCCTCTCCTCCTCCAACTCCTCCTCTTCCTCCGTAGTGCTTAGCGAAGCTCTGCCGGAGAACCACGAGCTCCATTGCCACCATGCCGTCGTGCTGCTGGAGTTCTCCCTCAACTTCTCCTCTCCCCTTGCTGGATCAAGAAGGAAGAGACGTCCCTGGGCTGTACATGTGTTGAACGCGGAGGCGCCGTCCGTTCGGCGCTAGATCGGATCTTCCGCGATTTGAATCGCTGCGAGTATGACTCCATCAACCGCGTTCTTGTAACGCTTCCGCTTAGCGATCTTCAAGGGTATGAAGATGCACTCCCTCTCTCTCGTTGCTAGCATCTCCTAGATTGATCTTGGTGACACATAGGAAAATTTTGAATTATTGCTATGTTCCCCAACAGTGGCATCATGAGCTAGGTCTATGCGTAGATTCTATGCACGAGTAGAACACAAAGTAGTTGTGGGCGATGATGTGTTCAATTTGCTTACCGTTACTAGTCTTATCTTGATTCGGCGGCATTGTGGGATGAAGCGGCCCGGACCAACCTTACACGTACTCTTACGCGAGACAGGTTCCACCGACTGACATGCACTTGATGCATAAGGTGGCTAGCGGGTGTCTGTCTCTCCCACTTTAGTCGGATCGGATTCGATGAAGAGGGTCCTTATGAAGGGTAAATAGCAATTGGCATATCACCGTTGTGGCTTTTGCGTAGGTAAGAAACGTTCTTGCTAGAAACCCATAGCAGCCACGTAAAACATGCAACAACAATTAGAGGACGTCTAACTTGTTTTTGCAGGGTATGCTATGTGAGGTGATATGGCCAAAAGGATGTGATGAATTATATATGTGATGTATGAGATTGATCATGTTCTTGTAATAGGAATCACGACTTGCATGTCGATGAGTATGACAACCGGCAGGAGCCATAGGAGTTGTCTTAATTTATTGTATGACCTGCGTGTCAATGAAAAACGCCATGTAATTACTTTACTTTATTGCTAACCGTTAGCCATAGTAGTAGAAGTAATAGTTGGCGAGACAACTTCATGAAGACACGATGATGGAGATCATGATGATGGAGATCATGGTGTCATGCCGGTGACGAAGGTGATCATGCCGCGCCTCGAAGATGGAGATCAAAAGGCGCAAGATGATATTGGCCATATCATGTCACTTTATGATTTGCATGTGATGTTTGTCATGTTTACATCTTATTTGCTTAGAACGACGGTAGCATAAATAAGATGATCCCTCACTAAAATTTCAAGAGACGTATTCCCCCTAACTATGCACCGTTGCGAAGGTTCATTGTTTCGAAGCACCACGTGATGATCGGGTGTGATAGATTCTAATGTTCGCATACAAAGGGTGTAAGCCAGATTTACACATGCGAAACACTTAGGTTGACTTGACGAGCCTAGCATGTACAGACATGGCCTCGGAACACAAGAGACCGAAAGGTCGAACATGAGTTGTATAGTAGATACGATCAACATGGAGATGTTCACTGATGATGACTAGTCCGTCTCACGTGATGATCGGACACGGCCTAGTTGACTCGGATCATGTATCACTTAGATGACTAGAGGGATGTCTATCTGAGTGGGAGTTCATTAAATAATTAGATGAACTTAATTATCATGAACATAGTCAAAAGGTCTTTGCAAATTATGTCGTAGCTTACGCTTTAGTTCTACTGTTTAAGATATGGTCCTAGAGAAAATTTAGTTGAAAGTTGATAGTAGCAATTATGCGGACTGGGTCCGTAAACTGAGGATTGTCCTCATTGCTGCACAGAAGGCTTATGTCCTTAATGCACCACTCGGTGTGCTGAACCTCGAGCGTCGTTTGTGGATGTTGCGAACATCTGACATACATGTTTTGATGACTACGTGATAGTTCAGTGCGTAATGTTGAACGGTTTAGAATTGAGGCACCGAAGACTTTTTGAAACGTTGCGGGACATATGAGATGTTCGAAGAGCTGAAATTGGGATTTTAGGCTCGTGCCCACGTCAAGAGGTATGAGACCTCTGACAAGTTTCTTAAGCCTGCAAACTAAGGGAGAAAAGCTCAACCGTTGAGCATGTGCTCAGATTGTCTAAGTACTACAATCGCTTGAATCGAGTGGGAGTTAATCTTCCAGATGAGATAGTGATGGTTCTCCAAAGTCACTGCCACCAAGCTACTAGAGCTTCGTGATGAACTATAACAAATCAGGGATAGATATGATGATCCTTGAGCTATTCGCGATGTTTGACACCACGAAAGTAGAAATCAAGTAGGAGCATCAATTGTTGATGGTTAGTAAAACCACTAGTTTCAAGAAGGGCAAGGGAAAGAAGGGATACTTCATGAAACGGCAAATCAGTTGCTGCTCTAGTGAAGAAACCCAAGGTTGAACCCAAACCTGAGACTAAATGCTTCTGTAATGAGGGGAACGGTCACTGAAGCAGAACTACCCTAGATACTTGGTAGATGAGAAGGTAGGCAAGGTCGATAGAAGTATATTGGATATACATTATATTAATGTGTACTTTACTAGTACTCCTAGTAGCACTAGGGTATTAGATACCGGTTCGGTTGCTAAGTGTTGGTAACTCGAAATAAAAGGCTACGGAATAAACGGAGACTAGCTAAAGGTGAGATGACGATATGTGTTGGAAGTGTTTCCAAGGTTGATGTGATCAAGCATCGCATGCTCCCTCTACCATCGAGATTGGTGTTAAACCTAAATAATTGTTATTTGGTGTTTGCGTTGAGCATAGACATGATTGGATTATGTTTATCGCAATACGGTTATTCATTTAAGGAGAATAATGGTTACTCTGTCTATTTGAATAATACCTTCAATGGTCTTGCACCTAAAATGAATGGTTTATTGAATCTCGATCGTAGTGATACAGATGTTCATGCCAAAAGATATAAGATAGTAATGATAGTACCACATACTTGTGGCAGTGCCACTTGAGTCATATTGGTATAAAACGCATGAAGAAGCTCCATGTTGATGGATCTTTGGACTCACTCGTTTTTGAAAAGATTGAGACATGCGAACCATGTCTATTAGTATATATGCATGAAGAAAGTCCATACAGATGGATCATTTGGACTCACTTGATTTTGAATCACTTGAGACATGCAAATCATACCACATGGGCAAGATGACTGAAAGGCCTCGTTTTCAGTAAGATGGAACAAGAAAGCAACTTGTTGGAAGTAATACATTTTGATGTGTGCAGTCCAATGAGTGCTGAGGCATGCAGTGGATATCGTTATGTTCTTGCTTCACAGATGATTTGAGTAGATGCTGAGTATATTTACTTGATGAAACACAAGTCTGAATTATTGAAAGGTTCAAGTAATTTCAGAGTGAAGTTGAAGATCGTCGTGACAAGAGGATAAAATGTCTGTGATATGATCATAGAGATGAATATCTGAGTTACGAGTTTGGCACACAATTAAGAAATTGTGGAAGTTGTTTCACGACTAATACCGCCTGGAACACCATAGTGTGATGGTGTGTCCGAACATCATAACTGCACCCTATTGGATATGGTGCATACCATGATGTCTCTTATCGAATTACACTATCGTTTATGGGTTAGGCATTAGAGACAACCGCATTCACTTTAAATAGGGCACCATGCAATTCCGTTGAGACGACACCGTATGAACTATGGTTTAGAGAAACCTAAGCTGTCGTTTCTTAAAAGTTTGGGGCTGCGATGCTTATGTGGAAAAGTTTCAGGCTGATAAGCTCGAACCCAAAGCGGATAAATGCATCTTCATAGAATACCCAAAACAGTTGGGTATACCTCCTATTTCAGATCCGGAAGCAAAGTGATTGTTTCTAGAAACAGGTCCTTTCTCGAGGAAAAGTTTCTCTCGAAAGAATTGAGTGGGAGGATGGTGGAGACTTGATGAGGTTATTGAACCATGACTTCAACTAGTGTGTAGCAGGGCACATGAAGTTGTTCCTGTGGCACCTACACCAATTGAAGTGGAAGCTTATGATAGTGATCATGAAACTTCGGATCAAGTCACTACCAAACCTCGTAGGATGACAAGGATGCATGCTACTTCAGAGTGGTACGTAATCCTGTCTTGGAAGTCATGTTGCTAGACAACAATGAACCTACGAGCTATGGAGAAGCGATGATGGGCCCGGATTCTGACGAATGGCTCGAGGCCATAAAACCCGAGAGAGGATCCATGTATAAAACAAAGTGTAGACTTTGGAAGAACTACTTGATGGTCGTAAGGCTATTGGGTGCAGATGGATTTTAAAAGGAAGACAGACAATGATGGTAAGTGTCACCATTGAGAAAGCTCGACTTGTCATTAAGATGTTTTCCGGCAAGTTCAAGGAGTTGACTGCGATGAGACTTTCTCACTCGTAGCGATGCTAAGAGTCTGTTGGAATTATGTTAGCAGGTACTGCATCATTTATGAAATCTTGCAGATAGGATGTCAAAACATTGTTTCCTCGACGATTTTCTTGAGGAAAGGTTGTATGTGATACAACCAGCTGAAGGTTTTGTCAATCCTGAAAGATGCTAACAAGTATGCAAAGCTCCAGCAATCCTTCTAAGGACTGGAGTAAGCATCTCGGAGTTGGAATGTACGCTTTGATGAGATGATCAAAGATTTTGGGTTTATACAAAGTTTATGAGAAACTTGTATTTCCAAAGAAGTGAGTGGGAGCAATATAGAATTTCTGATGAGTATATGTTGTTGACATATTGTTGATCGGAAATGATGTAGAATTTCTGGAAAGCATATAGGGTTATTTGAAAAGTGTTTTTCAATGGAAAACCTGGATTAAGCTACTTGAACATTGAGCATCAAGATCTATAAGGATAGATCAAAAACGCTTAATAGTACTTTCAAATGAATACATACCGTGACAAGATTTTGAAGGAGTTCAAAATAGATCAGCAAAGAAGGAGTTCTTGGCTGTGTTACAGGGTGTGAGTATTGAGTAAGACTCAAGACCTGACCATGGTAGAAGAGAGAGCAAGGACGAAGGTCGTCCCCTATGCTTTAGACGTAGGCTCTACAGTATGCTATGCTGTGTACCGCACCTGAAGTGTACCTTGCCATGAGTCAGTCAAGGGGTACAAGAGTGATCCAGGAATAGATCACATGATAGCAGTCGAACTTATCCTTAGTAACTAGTGGACTAAGGAATTTTCTCGATTATGGAGGTGGTGAAAGAGTTCGTCGTAAAGGGTTACGTCGATGCAAACTTGGACACTAATCCAGATGACTCTGAGTAGTAAACCGGATTCGTATAGTAGAGCAGTTATTTGGAATAGCTCCAAGTAGTGCGTGGTAGCTGCATCTACAAGATGACATAGAGATTTGTAAAGCACACACGGATCTGGAAGGTTCAGACCCGTTGACTAGTAACCTCTCTCACAAGCGAGATATGAACAAACCCCATGGGTGTTGGATTCATTACAATCACATAGTGACGTGAACTAGATTATTGACTCTAGTGCAAGTGGGAGACTATTGGAAATATGCCCTAGAGGCAATAATAAAATGGTTATTATTGTATTTCCTTGTTCATGATAATTGTCTATTGTTCATGCTATAATTGTATTAACTGGAAACCGTAATACATGTGTGAATACATAGACCACAACATGTCCCTAGTAAGCCTCTAGTTGACTAGCTCGTTGATCAATAGATGGTGATGGTTTCCTGACCATGGACATTGGATGTCATTGATAACGGGATCACATCATTAGGAGAATGATGTGATGGACAAGACCCAATCCTAAGCATAGCACAAGATCGTGTAGTTCGTTTGCTAAGAGCTTTTCTAATGTCAAGTATCATTTCCTTAGACCATGAGATTGTGCAACACCCGGATACCGTAGGAATGCTTTGGGTGTACCAAATGTCACAACGTAACTGGGTGGCTATAAAGGTGCACTACAGGTATCTCCGAAAGTGTCTGTTGGGTTGGCACGAATCGAGACTGGGATTTGTCACTCCGTATGACGAAGAGGTATCTCTGGGCCCACTCGATAATGCATCATCATAATGAGCTCAATGTGACTAAGGAGTTAGCCACGGGATCATGCGTTACGGAACGAGTAAAGAGACTTGCCGGTAACAAGATTGAACGAGCTATTGGGATACCGACGATCGAATCTCGGGCAAGCAACATGCCGATAGACAAAGGGAATTGTATACGGGATTGATTGAATCCCCGACATTGTGGTTCATCCGATGAGATCATCGTGGAACATGTGGGAGCCAATATGGGTATCCAGATCCCGCTATTGGTTATTGGCCGGAGAGATGTCTTGGTCATGTCTGCATGGTTCCCGAACCCGTAGGGTCTACACACTTAAGCTTCGGTGACGCTAGAGTTGTTATGGGAAATAGTATGTGGTTACCGAAGGTTTTTCGGAGTCCTGGATGAGATCCCGGACGTCACGAGGAGTTCCGGAATGGTCCGGAGGTAAAGATTTATATATGGGAAGTCATCATACGGTCACCGGAAGTGTTCGGGGGTATGCCGGTATTGTACCGGGGCCACCGAAGGGGTTCCGGAGGTCCACCGGGAGGGTCCACCTACCCCGGAGGGCCTTTTGGGCTGTAGGTGGAAGGGAACCAGCCCCTAAGTTCGCTGGGCGGCAACCTCCCCCTAGGGCCCATGCGCCTAGGGTTGGAGGAAACCCTGGAGGGGGCGCCCCCCTTGACTTGGGGGGCAAGCCACCCTCCCTGGCCGCCGCCCCTCCCACCAGATGGGATCTAAGGGGCCGGCCCCCCTCTCCCTTGCCCCTATATATAGTGGAGGGGTGGGAGGGCAGCCGCACCCCTGGGCTGGCGCAGCCCTCTCCTCCTCCAACTCCTCCTCTTCCTCCGTAGTGCTTAGCGAAGCTCTGCCGGAGAACCACGAGCTCCATTGCCACCATGCCATCGTGCTGCTGGAGTTCTCCCTCAACTTCTCCTCTCCCCTTGCTGGATCAAGAAGGAGGAGACGTCCCCGGGCTGTACATGTGTTGAACGCGGAGGCGCCGTCCGTTCGGCGCTAGATCGGATCTTTCGCGATTTGAATCGCTGCGAGTACGACTCCATCAACCGCGTTCTTGTAACGCTTCCGCTTAGCGATCTTCAAGGGTATGAAGATGCACTCCCTCTCTCTCGTTTCTAGCATCTCCTAGATTGATCTTGGTGACACGTAGGAAAATTTTGAATTATTGCTACGTTCCCCAACACGAGGGACTCGTGCGTGGCCTCCTACTGGATTGATACCTTGGTTCTCAAAAAGTGAGGGAAATACATACGCTACTTTACTGCATCACCCTTTCCTCTTCAAGGGAAAACCAACGCAGTGCTCAAGAGGTAGCAAGAAGGATTTCTGGCGCCGTTGCCAGGGAGTCTACGCAAAATTCAATATACCAAGTACCCATCACAAACTCTTATCTCCCGCATTACATTATTTGCCATTTGCCTCTCGTTTTCCTCTCCCCCACTTCACCCTTGCCGTTTTATTCGCCTTCTTCCCGTATGCCTTTTTGTTTGTGTTTCCACGTGCCTTCTATTTGCTTGCTAAAAATCTATTGATATGGATCCACTTAAAGTGTTCTACTTGGATCATCTTCGATCCTTATGCGCTCGTGCTGAAACCCCAACTAGCCTAGTTGATGGGAAATCTTTAGATGAGCATGCTCATTTTGTGCGTCACCGTTTGTCTGAAAAAGCGAGACTCTTATGGAATCAAATAAAAAAATTGCTGTGTTATGCTTGGAATCTTTGTGAAATTTGTGATATTACTTGTTGCTCTAAGAACCCTAAAAACACCTCCCCTACCTATGTGAGTTTAATGAAAATGAAATCTTATCTTCTTATGCAAAGGGTGTTTATAGCTACTATGATATTGAACAAATTGAAGAATTTATTGCTTTTAAGGGTTCTTTTAAAGTTGCTTCTTTGTTTGAAAAGTATGATAATACTCTCTACAAATATGAAAATCTTGACATACTTCAATATTGCTATGAAAACTATGCTCATAATGTCTATGTCAAAGAATTTATTGAAAGAATGACCGTTGCTTCGGAAGAAAATAATGATATGCATGAATCTATATATAATTGTGATTCCGATGATTTGATTGAAATATCCCTTGATGAACATGATGCCTGCTATTCTTGTGGCCATGATGCCAATATTTATGAAGATGAATTTGCTATAGTTCCGTATGTTAAACATGAGATCGTTGCTATTGCACCCATACTTCATAGTTCCTTCGATAAAAAGAATGATTGCAATGATTTTACTATAAACTCTCTTGATGTCAATTGTGCTAATAATATGCAAAACCCTAAGCTTGGGGATGCTAGTTTTGCTATGTCTACTACTTGTTGCAATCATCATGATTGGGGTGATTCTTCTTATGATCTTGAAAATTTATTTAAGCCCCATGATGAATATGAGATTGATAATAGTGTTTGCAATATTATTGAAAGTGGGTTTGGAAGAGTGTCAACTTTAGATCCCACATATTTGGAGTATGTCCAATCTTATGATATTTTTGATAAAAGTGGGTTTGGAGAGGTCATGACTTTAGTTAATGATAATCCCACTATTTTGGAAGAGTGTCAACTTTGCATACATGTGGATCGTGTTAAGAATATGTTTTGTAATAGCTATATTGTTGAATTTGCTTATGATCCTACATGTAATTATTATGAGAGAGGAAAATATGGTTGTAGAAATTTTGATGTTACTAAATTATCTCTCGTTATGTTGAGATTGCTATTGTTTCTTTCCGCTTCCTTGCATATGCTAGTTTTTGCTTGCCTTGAAAATTTGTTTGCTTATAATATACCTATTCATAGGAAGTATGTTAGACTTAAGTGTTTTTTTCATATGTTTTATGATGCTCTCTTTGTGCTTCAATTCTTGTCTTTCATGTGAGCATCATTAAAAATGCCTAGCTAAAAGGCTTTAAAGAAAAGCGCTTATTGGGAGACAACCCAATATATTTCCTTTATGTTTTTGAATAAATATTTGATCTAGCCTCTGGTTAGATGTGTTTTTATGTTTTAATTAGTGTTTGTTCCAAGTTAAACCTATAGGATCTTCTTGGATGATAGTTATTTGATCTTGCTGAAAATTGCAGAAACTTTCTGTTCACGAAAATAATTGTTAAAAATCACCAGAACGTGATAAAATATTTATTCCAATTGCTGCTGATCAATAAACAAATTTTCTAGGTCGTACTATTTTTTCTGAATTTTTTGAGTTCCAGAAGTTTGCGTTAGTTACAGATTACTACAGACTGTTATGTTTTTGACAGATTCTGTTTTTCGTGTGTTGTTTGCTTATTTTGATGAATCTATGGCTAGTAAAATAGTTTATAAACTATAGAGAAGTTGGAGTACAGTAGGTTTAACACAAATATAAATAAAGAATGAGTTCATTACAGTTCCTTAAGCTGGTGTTTTGTTTTCTTCCGCTAACGGAGCTCATGAGATTTTCTGTTAAGTTTTGTGTTGTGAAGTTTTCAAGTTTTGGGTAAAAGATTTGATGGATTATGGAACAAGGAGTGGCAAGAGCCTAAACTTGGGGATGTCCATGGCACCCCAAGATAATCTAAGGACACCAAAAAGCCAAAGCTTGGGGATGCCCCAGAAGGCATCCCGTCTTTCGTCTACTTCCATCGGTAACTTTACTTGGAGCTATATTTTTATTCACCACATGATATGTGTTTTGCTTGGAGCGTCTTGTATGATTTGAGCCTTTGATTTTTAGTTTACCACAATCATATTTTCTGGACACACCTTTTGAGAGAGACACACATGATTCGGAATTTACTACAATACTCTATGCGCTTCACTTAAATCTTTTGAGCTATATAGTTTTTGCTCTAGTGCTTCACTTATATCTTTTAGAGCACGGTGGTGGTTTTGTTTTATAGAACTATTATTCTCTCATACTTCACTTATATTAGTTTGAGAGTCTTAAACAACATGGTAATTTTCTTAAATAATCCTAATATGCTAGGTATTCAAGACTAGTAAAAAAAATTCTTATGAGTGTGCTGAATACTAAGAGAAGTCTGATGCTTGATGATTGTTTTGAGATATGGAGGTAGTGACATTAAACTTGTGCTAGTTGAGTAGTTGTGAATTTGAGAAATACTTGTGTTGAAGTTTGCAAGTCCCGTAGCATGCACGTATGGTAAACGTTATGTAACAAATTTGAAACATGAGGTGTTCTTTGATTGTCCTCCTTATGAGTGGCGGTCTGGGACGAGCGATGGTCTTTTCCTACCAATCTATCCCCCTAGGAGCATGCGCGTAGTGCTTGGTTTTTGATGACTTGTAGATTTTTGCAATAAGTATGTGAGTTCTTTATGACTAATGTTGAGTCCATGGATTATACACACTCTTACCCTTCCATCATTGCTAGCCTCTTCGGTACCGTGCATTGCCCTTTCTCACATTGAGAGTTGGTGCAAACTTCGCCGGTGCATCCAAACCCCGTGATATGATACGCTCTTTCACACATAAACCTCCTTATATCTTCCTCAAAACAGCCACCATACCTACCTATTATGGCATTTCCATAGCCATTCTGAGATATATTGCCACGCAACTTTCCACCGTTCCGTTTATTATGACACGCTCATCATTGTCATATTGCTTTGCATGATCATGTAGTTGACATCGTATTTGTGCCAAAGCCGTCGTTCATAATTTTGCATACATGTCACTCTTGATTCATTGTTATCCCGGTATACCGCCGGAGGCATTCATATAGAGTCATACTTTGTTCTAGTATCGACTTGTAATCATTGAGTTGTAAATAAATAGAAGTGTGATGATCATCATTCATAGAGCATTGTCCCAAAAAAAGAGAGAAAGGACAAATAAAAAAAGGCCTAAAAAAAGAAAATAAAAAGGCACAATGCTACTATCCTTTTTTTCCACACTTGTGCTTCAAAGTAGCACCATGATCTTCATGATAGAAAGTCTCTTGTTTTGTCACTTTCATATACTTGTGGGAATTTTTCATTATAGAACTTGGCTTGTATATTCTAACAATGGGCTTCCTCAAATGCCCTAGGTCTTCGTGAGCAAGCAATTTGGATGCACACCCACTTAGTTTCTTTTGTTGAGCTTTCATGCTTTTATAGCTCTAGTGCATCTGTTGCATGGCAATCCCTACTCCTTGCATTAACATCAATCGATGGGCATCTCCATAGCTCATTGATTAGCCTCATTGATGTGAGACTTTCTTCTTTTTGGTCTTCTCCACATAACCCCCATCATTATATTCTATTCAACCCATAGTGCTATATCCATGGCTCACGCTCATGTATTGCATGAAGGTTGAAAAAAGTTTGAGATTACTAAAGTATGAAACAATTGCTTGGCTTGTCATCGGGGTTGTGCATGATGAGAGCATTCTTGTGTGACGGAAATGGAGCATGACTAAACTATATGACTTTGTAGGGATGAACTTTCTTTGGCCATGTTATTTTGAGAGGACATAATTGCTTAGTTAGTATGCTTGAAGTATTGTTACTTTTATGTCAATATTAAACCTTTATCTTGAATCTTTCGGATCTGAATATTCATACCACAATTAGGAGAATTACATTCAAATTATGCCAAGTAGCATACCATATCAAAAATTCTGTTTTTATCATTTACCTACTCGAGGACGAGCAGGAATTAAGCTTGGGGATGCTTGATACGTCTCTAACGTATCTATAATTTTTGATTGTTCCATGCTATATTGTATTATGTTTTGGACATTATTGGGCTTTATTATACACTTTTATATTATTTTTGGGACTAACCTATTAACCGGAGGCCCAACCCAGAATTGCTGTTTTTTGCCTATTTCAGAGTTTCGCAGAAAAAGAATATCAAACGGAGTCCAAACGGAATGAAACCTTCGGGAATGTGATTTTCGGAACAAACGTGATCCAGAGGACTTGGACCCTACGTCAAGACATCAATTAGGAGGGCATGAGGTAGGGGGGCACGCCTACCCCGCTGGGCGTGCCCTCCACCCTCGTGGGCCCCATGTTGCTCCACCGACGTACTTCTTCCTCCTATATATACCCATGTACCCCAAACTACCAGATACGGAGCCAAAAACCTAATTCCACCGCCGCAACCTTCTGTACCCGTGAGATCCCATCTTGGGGCCTTTTCCAGAGCTCCGCCGGAGGAAGCATCGATCACGGAGGGCTTCTACATCAACACCATAGCCTCTCCGATGATGTGTGAGTAGTTTACTTCAGACCTTCGGGTCCATAGTTATTAGCTAGATGGCTTCTTCTCTCTTTTTGGATCTCAATACAATGTTCTCCCCCTCTCTTGTGGAGATCTATTCGATGTAATCTTCTTTTGCAGTGTGTTTGTTGAGACCAATGAATTGTGCGTTTATGATCAAGTTTATCTATGAACAATATTTGAATCTTCTCTAAATTCTTTTATGTATGATTGGTTATCTTTGCAAGTCTCTTTGAATTATCAGTTTGGTTTGGCCTACTAGATTGATCTTTCTTGCAATGGGAGAAGTGCTTAGCTTTGGGTTCAATCTTGCGGTGTCCTTTC
Source organism: Aegilops tauschii subsp. strangulata (assembly GCF_002575655.3). Classification (NCBI taxonomy): domain Eukaryota; kingdom Viridiplantae; phylum Streptophyta; class Magnoliopsida; order Poales; family Poaceae; genus Aegilops; species Aegilops tauschii. Next base: position 439,494,238 of record NC_053040.3, on the reverse strand, counting down.
CCAGTGACAGTAGGGGCAGCAAGGCACGTATTGTATTGTTGCCATCGAGGATAACAAGATGGGGTTTATATCATATTGCATGAGTTTATCCCTCTACATCATGTCATCTTGCTTAAAGCGTTACTTTGTTCTTATGAACTTAATACTCTAGATGCATGCTGGATAGCGGTCGATGTGTGGAGTAATAGTAGTAGATGCAGGCAGGAGTCGGTCTACTTGTCTCGGACGTGATGCCTATATACATGATCATACCAAGATATTCTCATAACTATGCTCAATTCTGTCAATTGCTCAACAGTAATTTGTTCACCCACCGTAATACTTATGCTCTCGAGAGAAGCCTCTAGTGAAACCTATGGCCCCCGGGTCTATTTTCTATCATATTAATCTTCCAACACTTAGCTATTTTTATTACCTTTTATTTTTTGCATATTTATCATAAAAATACCAAAAATATTATCCTATCATATCTATTAGATCTCACTCTTGTAAGTGACCGTGAAGGGATTGAGCACTGCGTTGGTTTTCCCTTCTTGCTACCTCCTGAGCACTACGTTGGTTTTCCCTTGAAGAGGAAAGTGTGATGCAGCAAAGTAGCGTAAGTATTTCCCTCAGTTTTTGAGAACCAAGTTATCAATCCAGTAGGAGGCCACGCACGAGTCCCTCGCACCTACACAAACAAATATATCCTCGCAACCAACGCTATAAGGGGTTGTCAATCCCTACACGGTCACTTACGAGAGTGAGATCTGATAGATATGATAGGATAATATTTTTGGTATTTTTATGATAATGATGCAAAGTAAAATAAAAGCAAAATAAAAGGCAATGGAAATAGCTTTATGTTGGAAGATTAATATGATGGAAAATAGACCCGGGGGCCATAGGTTTCACTAGTGGCTTCTCTCAAGAGCATAAGTATTTATGGTGGGTGAACAAATTACTGTTGAGCAATTGACAGAATTGAGCATAGTTATGAGAATATCTAGGTATGATCATGTATATAGGCATCACGTCCAAGACAAGTAGACCGACTCCTACCTGCATCTACTACTATTACTCCACACATCGACCGCTATCCAGCATGCATCTAGAGTATTAAGTTCATAAGAACAAAGTAACGCTTTAAGCAAGAGGACATGATGTAGCGGGATAAACTCATGCAATATGATATAAACCCCATCTTGTTATCCTCGATGGCAACAATACAATACGTGCCTTGCTGCCCCTACTGTCACTGGGAAAGGACACTGCAAGATTGAACCCAAAGCTAAGCACTTCTCCCATTGCAAGAAAGATCAATCTAGTAGGCCAAACCAAACTGATAATTCGAAGAGACTTGCAAAGATAACCAATCATACATAAAAGAATTCAGAAGATTCAAATATTGTTCATAGATAAACTTGATCATAAACCCACAATTCATCGGTCTCAACAAACACACCGCAAAAGAAGATTACATCGAATAGATCTCCACGAGAGAGGGGGAGAACATTGTATTGAGATCCAAAAAGAGAGAAGAAGCCATCTAGCTAATAACTATGGACCCAAAAGTCTGAAGTAAACTACTCACACTTCATCGGAGAGGCTATGGTGTTGATGTAGAAGCCCTCCGTGATCGATGCCCCCTCCGGCAGAGCTCCGGAACAGGCCCCAAGATGGGATCTCATGGGTACAGAAGGTTGCGGCGGTGGAATTAGGTTTTTGGCTCCGTATCTGGTAGTTTGGGGGTACGTAGGTATATATAGGAGGAAGGAGTACGTCGGTGGAGCAATAGGGGGCCCACGAGGGTGGAGGGCACGCCTGGGGGGGGGGGGGTAGGCGCGCCCCCTACCTCGTGGCCTCCTGGTTGATGTCTTGACGTAGGGCCAAGTCCTCTGGATCACGTTCGTTCCGAAAATCACGTTCCCGAAGGTTTCATTCCGTTTGGACTCCGTTTGATATTCTTTTTCTGCGAAACTCTGAAACAGGCAAAAAACAACAATTCTGGGCTGGGCCTCCGGTTAATAGGTTAGTCCCAAAAATATTATAAAAGTGTATAATAAAGCCCAATAATGTCCAAAACAGAATATAATATAGCATGGAGCAATCAAAAATTATAGATACGTTGGAGACATATCAAGCATCCCCAAGCTTAATTCCTGCTCGTCCTCGAGTAGGTAAATGATAAAAACAGAATTTTTGATGTGGAATGCTACTTGGCAAAATTTCAATGTAATTCTTCTTAACTGTGGTATGAATATTCAGATCCGAAAGATTCAAGATAAAAGTTCAATATTGACATAAAAATAGTAATACTTCAAGCATACTAACTAAGCAATTATGTCCTCTCAAAATAACATGGCCAAAGAAAGTCCATCCCTACAAAATCATATAGTTTAGTTATGCTCCATTTTCGTCACACAAGAATGCTCTCATCGTGCACAACCCCGATGACAAGCCAAGCAATTGTTTCATACTTTAGTAATCTCAAACTTTTTCAACCTTCACGCAATACATGAGCGTGAGCCATGGATATAGCACTATGGGTGGAATAGAATATAATGATGGGGGTTATGTGGAGAAGACAAAAAGGAGAAAGTCTCACATCAACGAGGCTAATCAATGAGCTATGGAGATGCCCATCGATTGATCTTAATGCAAGGAGTACGGATTGCCATGCGACGGATGCACTAGAGCTATAAATGTATGAAAAGCTCAACAAAAGAAACTAGGTGGGTGTGCATCCAACTTGCTTGCTCACGAAGACCTAGGGCACTTGAGGAGGCCCATTGTTGGAATATACAAGCCAAGTTCTATGAAAAATTCCCACTAGTATATGAAACTGACAAAACAAGAGACTCTCTATCATGAAGATTATGGTGCTACTTTTAAGGACAAGTGTGGAAAAAGGATAGTAGCATTGTCCCTTCTCTCTTTTTCTCTTTTTTTGGGCCTTCTCTTTTTTTTGTGGCCTTTCTTTTTTTATTCCTCACTTGGGACAATGCTCTAGAAAATGATGATCATCACACTTCTATTTACTTACAACTCAATGATTACAACTCGATACTAGAACAAAGTATGACTCTATATGAATGCCTCCGGCGGTGTACCGGGATATGCAATGAACCAAGAGTGACATGTACGAAAGAATTATGAATGGTGGCTGTGCCACAAATACTATGTCAACTACATGATCATGCAAAGCAATATGACAATGATGAACGTGTCATGATAAATGAAACGGTGGAAAGTTGCATGGCAATATATCTCGGAATGGCTATGGAAATGCCATAATAGGTAGGTATGGTGGCCGTTTTGAGGAAGATATAAGGAGGTTTATGTGTGAAAGAGCGTATCATATCACGGGGTTTGGATGCACCGGCGAAGTTTGCACCAACTCTCAATGTGAGAAAGGGCAATGCACGGTACCGAAGAGGCTAGCAATGATGGAAGGGTGAGAGTGCGTATAATCCATGGAGTCAACATTAGTCATAAAGAACTCACATACTTATTGCAAAAATCTACAAGTCACCAAAAACCAAGCACTACGCGCATGCTCCTAGGGGGATAGATTGGTAGGAAGAGACCATCGCTCGTCCACGACCGCCACTCATAAGGAGGACACTCAAAGAACACCTCATGTTTCAAATTTGTTACATAACGTTTACCATACGTGCATGCTACGGGACTTGCAAACTTCAACACAAGTATTTCTCAAATTCACAACTACTCAACTAGCACAACTTTAATATCACTATCTCCATATCTCAAAACAATCATCAAGCATCAAACTTTTCTTAGTATTCAACACACTCATAAGAAAGTTTTTACTAGTCTTGAATACCTAGCATATTAGGATTATTTAAGAAAATTACCATGCTGTTTAAGACTCTCAAAATAATCTAAGTGAAGCATGAGAGAATAATAGTTTCTATAAAACAAATCCACCACCGTGCTCTAAAAGATATAGGTGAAGTACTAGAGCAAAAAACTATATAACTCAAAAGATATAAGTGAAGCACATAGAGTATTCTAATAATTTTCAAATCATGTGTGTCTCTCTCAAAAGGTGTGTACAGCAAGGATGACTGTGGTAAACTAAAAAGCAAAGACTCAAATCATACAAGACGCTCCAAGCAAAACACATATCATGTGGTGAATAAAAATATAGCTCCAAGTAAAGTTACCAATGGAAGTAGACGAAAGAGGGGATGCCTTCCGGGGCATCCCCAAGCTTTGGCTTTTAGGTGTCCTTAGATTATCTTGGGGGTGCCATGGGCATCCCCAAGCTTAGGCTCTCACAACACAAAACTTAACAGAAAATCTCGTGAGCTCCGTTAGCGAAAGAAAACAAAAGACCACTTAAAGGTACTGTAATGAACTCATTCTTTATTTATATTGGTGTTGAACCTACTGTATTCCAACTTCTTTATAGGTAAGTGTTCCATGCCTTTCCTTAACGGAAATTGGAATCTAATATTCCCTTCCTTCATATCAATAATTGCACCAATCGTTCTAAGGAAAGGTCTACCAAGAATAATAGGACATGAAGGATTGCAATCTATATCAAGAACAATAAAATCTACGGGCACATAGTTCCTATTTGCAACAATAAGAACATCATTAATTCTTCCCATAGGTTTCTTAATGGTGGAATCCGCAAGACGCAAATTTAAAGAACAATCATCAAAATCACGGAAACCTAACAAATCACATAAAGTTTTTGGAATCGTGGAAACACTAGCACCCAAATCACACAAAGCATAGCACTCATGATCTTTAATTTTATTTTTAATAGTAGGTTCCCACTCATCATAAAGTTCTCTAGGGATAGAAACTTCCAACTCAAGTTTTTCTTCATAAGGTTGCATCAAAGCATCAACGATATGTTTAGTAAAAGCTTTATTTTGACTATAAGCATGTGGAGAATTTTGCACGAATTGCAACAAGGAAATACAATCTATCAAAGAGCAATTATCATAATTAAATTCCTTGAAATCCAAAATAGTGGGTTCATTAATATCTAGAGTTTTGTCTTCGATCCCACTTTTATCAATTTTAGCATCAAGATGTAAAAACTCTGAATTTCTGGAACACCTTCTAGGTAAAGGTGGATCATATTCAGTGCCATCATTATCAAGATTCATATTGCAAAACAAAGATTTAATAGGGGACACATCAATAACTTTTAGATCTTCATCTTTATTTTCATAGAAATTTGAAGAACACGCTTTTATAAAGCAATCTTTCTTAGCACGCATCCTAGCGGTTCTTTCTTTGCACTCATCAATGGAAATTCTCATGGCTTTGAGAGACTCATTGATATCATGCTTAGGTGGAATAGATCTAAGTTTCAAAGAATCAACATCAAGAGAAATTCTATCAACGTTCCTAGCCAATTCATCAACTTTAAGCAATTTTTCTTCAACCAAAGCATTGAAATTCTTTTGCGAATTCATAAATTCCTTAACACTAGTCTCAAATTCAAAAGGCATCTTATTAAAATTTCCATAAGAATTGTTGTAGGAATTACCATAATTATTAGAGGAATTAATAGGATAAGGCCTAGGATTAAAGTTTCCTCTATATGCATTGTTACCAAAATTATTCCTACCAACAAAATTCACATCCATTCTCAATCAAAGTAGACAAAGGCATATCATTAGGATCAGAAGAAACACTTTTAATAGCAAATAATTTCATAAGTTCATCCATCTTTCCACTCAAAACATTAATTTCTTCTATCGCATGCACTTTTTTATTAGTAGATCTTTCAGTGTGCCATTGAGAATAATTAACCATAATATTATCTAGGAGTTTAGTAGCTTCTCCTAAAGTGATTTCCATAAAAGTGCCTCCCACGGCCGAATCTAAAAGATTTCTAGAAGCAAAATTCAATCCGGCATAAATTTTTTGTATAATCATCCACAAATTCAAACCATGTGTAGGACAATTATGTATCATTAATTTCATCCTCTCCCAAGCTTGTGCAACATGTTCTTGATCAAGTTGCTTAAAATTCATAATATCGTTTCTAAGAGAGATGATCTTAGCGGGAGGAAAATACTTAGAGATAAAAGCATCTTTGCACTTATTCCAAGAATCAATACTAGTTTTAGGCAAAGACGAAAACCAAGCTTTAGCACGATCTCTAAGCGAAAAAGGAAATAGCTTCAATTTGACAATATCATTATCCACATCTTTCTTCTTTTGCATATCACACAAATCAACGAAGCTATTTAGATGGGTAGTGGCATCTTCACTAGGAAGGCCGACGAATTGATCTTTCATGACAAGATTCAACAAAGCAGTATTGATTTCGCAAGATTCAGTATCGGTAAGAGGAGCAATCGGAGTACTAAGGAAATCATTGTTGTTGGTATTGGTAAAGTCACACAATTTGGTATTATCTTGAGCCATCGTGACAAGCAAGCAATCCAACAAACGAGCAAACGAAAAGCAAGCGAACAAAAGGCGAACGAAAAAGAGAGGGCGAATAAAATGGCAAGGGTGAAGTGGGGGAGAGGAAAACAAGAGGCAAATGGCAAATAATGTAATGCGAGGGAGATGAGTTTATGATGGGTACTTGGTAGGTTGACTTTTGCGTAGACTCCTCGGCAACGGCGCCAGAAATCCTTCTTGCTACCTCTTGAGCACTGCGTTGGTTTTCCCTTGAAGAGGAAAGGGTGATGCAGCAAAGTAGCGTAAGTATTTCCCTCAGTTTTTGAGAACCAAGGTATCAATCCAGTAGGAGGCCACGCACGAGTCCCTCGCACCTACATAAACAAATATATCCTCGCAACCAACGCGATAAGGGGTTGTCAATCCCTACACGGTCACTTACGAGAGTGAGATCTGATAGATATGACAGGATAATATTTTTGGTATTTTTATGATAAAGATGCAAAGTAAAATAAAAGCAAAATAACAGGCAATGGAAATAGCTTGTTGTTGGAAGATTAATATGATGGAAAATAGACCCAGGGGCCATAGGTTTCACTAGTCGCTTCTCTCAAGAGCATAAGTATTTACGGTGGGTGAACAAATTACTGTTGAGCAATTGACAGAATTGAGCATAGTAATGAGAATATCTAGGTATGATCATGTATATAGGCATCACGTCCAAGACAAGTAGACCGACTCCTGCCTGCATCTACTACTATTACTCCACACATCGACCGCTATCCAGTATGCATCTAGAGTATTATGTTCATAAGAACAGAGTAATGCTTTAAGCAAGATGACATGATATAGAGGGATAAACTCATGCAATATGATATAAACCCCATCTTTTTATCCTCGATGGCAACAATACAATACATGCCTTGCTGCCCCTACTGTCACTGGGAAAGGACACTGCAAGATTGAACCCAAAGCTAAGCACTTCTCCCATTGCAAGAAAGATCAATCTAGTAGGCCAAACCAAACTGATAATTCGAAGAGACTTGTAAAGATAACCAATCATACATAAAAGAATTCAGAAGATTCAAATATTGTTCATAGATAAACTTGATCATCAACCCACAATTCATCGGTCTCAACAAACACACCGCAAAAGAAGATTACATCGAATAGATCTCCACGAGAGAGGGGGAGAACATTGTATTGATATCCAAAAAGAGAGAAGAAGCCATCTAGCTAATAACTATGGACCCGAAGGTCTGAAGTAAACTACTCACACTTCATCGGAGAGGCTATGGTGTTGAGGTAGAAGCCCTCCGTGATCGATGCCCCCTCCGGCGGAGCTCCGGAACAGGCCCCAAGATGGGATCTCACGGGTACAGAAGGTTGCGGCGGTGGAATTAGGTTTTTGGCTCCGTATCTGGTAGTTTGGGGGTACGTAGGTATATATAGGAGGAAGGAGTACGTCGGTGGAGCAACAGGGGGCCCACGAGGGTGGAGGGCGCGCCTGGGGGCGGGGCGGGGGGTGGGGGGGGTAGGCGCGCCCCTACCTCGTGGCCTCCTGGTTGATGTCTTGACGTAGGGTCCAATCCTCTGGATCACGTTCGTTCCGAAAATCATGTTCCCGAAGGTTTCATTCCGTTTGGACTCCGTTTGATATTCTTTTTCTGCGAAACTCTGAAATAGGCAAAAAATACCAATTCTGGGCTGGGCCTCCGGTTAATAGGTTAGTCCCAAAAATAATATGAAAGTGTATAATAAAGCCCAATAATGTCCAAAACAGAATATAATATAGCATGGATCAATAAAAAATTATAGATACGTTGGAGACGTATCAGGCTCCTGTCGGTGTACTAAAGTAGGGGCACTCCTTTGTACCCCTTTACTTGTGCACGGACAGTTAGGGCCGCGCCCACGGCCATGCTAAGCAGAGCAGAGGAGGGAAACCGAGAAGAAGCCGAAGCACAAGAAGGTCAAGGCAACGCCAAGACCAGAAACACCAAAGAGCAAGAGGGCGAGGTGGACTCCCCCGGCAAAGCCCTTGCTGGGGCAGCCTCCGCTGCCCCGGCAAGAGCCTTGCCGGGGCAACTTGCCCGACACCAGTGGAGCGAGCCACCCTTGGGCCCAAGGGTTCCAAACGCCGTTGACAACTACATTGGAACCAGGGCTCGGGAGGCACCTCCGTGGTAGCATGCAGATCTTTGTCAAGGTCATAAACACACAAGATCAGATGAGGACCAGAAGACGGCGACCCTCAGCGGGATCCTAGCCGAGGAGATCCACAAGACCCCTGGCAAGCGCCTTGCTGGGGACGACCGCAACACCACGGCAAGACCCTTGCCGGGCCCCTGGCAAGGCCCTTGCCGAGGACATCAGCGGGGCCATAGCCAGGCCCGCGTCGACCAAGATTCCGCTGCCGTTCGCATGCAGCTGCCAGCCCAACCAGCTGGGCAGGCACCTGCGTGGCAACATGCGGCTTCCAGGCCAACTCAGCAAGCACCTGCGTGGTGGCATGCAGATCTTTGTGAAGGCTCCACCACCGCGCCACCTCAGCAGCCTGCCTGCCTACATGGCGCCGGACACATCGCTGGCTTGGGCGCGTGTCGAAGCGAGCCGGAGCGGCGACGGACGGGACGGGCCTCGTTCCCGTCCCCAATAAAGCTAATGGACACCTAAGTAGCGCATTTAATGCGCTTTGTCCCGTAATGCCAGGCGATAGGCTCGCTCGCTGTACACCTTTCCACCTCCTGTGTGCCACTGTGGCAACCCCTTTTGCCTATAAAAGGAGGCCCGAGGCGACCAGGAGAAGGATTCGGCTCTTTTGGGCAAGTTACACCCCTTAGCTAGCACAAGAAATCAAGAACACTGAATACATCCACCAAAGCAGGACTAGGGTATTACGCATCCTCGCGGCCCGAACCTGGGTAAACGATCCGTGTGCTTCCTGTTAGACCTGTTCTTCTCACAACCCTGCGCCCGCCAACCATAGAAGGGATTCCAGGGATAAGAGCAGGTCTAAGTGTGGCCGCGGTGCGCGGCTCTGACTGCCCGTGCACAAGTAAAGGGGTCAAAAGGAGAGCCCCTACTTTTGTACACCGACAGGAGCCCCCGGGTCTGGGCCACACATAAGCGCGACGCGTTGTTGGGCCAGGCCCAGAACGGTGCGCGGGCAGGTGGGGCGGATTTTTACCGCAGTAACTGTTTCGTCCGCTGCGCTTCCCCACGACCCGCGTTGAATGCGCGATGTGGAGAGTCGTGCGTGACATGAGGGTCATGCGTGGGACGGTTCCCTCACGCATGCGTCACATCATGGTAAAGAGGCGGCTCGCGCCTTCCCCATAAAAAGAGGGAGGCGTGGAGGCGCGGCTCATTTACTAAGTGGACTCAGGTCGCGGTCTTCAAGGCGCTCACGCCCCGTGATCACGGGGCAGGGAACGGTCGCCTCACCCGTCCTCTCGATCCTGCTTGTTCGCCACGCGTCCTCCATGCAGGTGGTAGGCGGTGGAGGCGGGAAACCGGGCCATCGCTGATTGGGGCAGCAGGTCGGTCATGATTCCCTGCGCGTTCGATGGCTGGACTGGTCGAGTGGGGCGGCCGAGCCTCAACCCCGCCCCTTTATAAGGAGGGGGAGGGGGATGTCGTCCCACGTTCTCCCAGCATCCATCTTCTTCCACTTCCGCCCCTTCCTTCCACCCGTCATGGCGAGAGGGGGTGCAGGCCCTTCAACGGTGGGGGCGAGGGTCGCCGCTCGACAGTGCGTCCCTCCTTCCCACGAGCCCGCGGCGGCGGAGCCGGCCACGAGAGGAAGGGGGAGGGGGCGAGGCCGAGGTCACCGCGGCGGTCGGGGGAGAGGGGGACGAGGCGACGTTATGGCCGTGCCTCCGCCAGTGATGCCTCCCGCGATGGAGGGCCACGTCGGGGACCAGCCCTGCGAGTTCTTCATCAGGCTGCGCCGACCACCACGTCGTCGCCTCCGCTTCCCCACCCCATTTGCTCGGGAGATGGAGCTCGATCTGCCCCAGACCCTTAGGCTGCACATGAGGGGCTGCGGGAACGGCGGCACGCGGGTCGACGTCGACTTCCCCGCTACTCACGTCATGTACCTCTGCCGCGGATGGAATACGTTTGCTCGCATCCACAGCCTAACGGCGGGGCTTGTCCTCTACTTCAAGTTAATGGAGGGCGGCCTGCTCTCCGTCAAGGTCTTTGGAGATATTGGAACTCGCCTAAACTGCTGCATGGAGAGCTCCTCTGACGATGAAGATTCCTACTCGAGCGGGAGTGACGAGGAGGACAGCAACGACGACGACGATGAGGGAGTCGAGCGGCAGGATGCCGACCCCGACTCTGACTGACCGCGCTGCCCCTCCCTCGGCCACGCGCCCTGCCGAGGGCCTTCCTCGTCAAGCTCTCCATCGGGGTGCTCCCCGTCGTCTCCTTGGGCGGCTGGCGTAGGAGGGCCGGAGAAGGCGAAGAAGGCGGGTGGCGGCCGTCAAATCGGAGTACGCGGGCACCGACGCCTTCGTCGCGTATTGCCGGCCCGCTGCCTCATCTTCCAGCTCCTTTCCCGGCACCAAGATGTTCTCTTGGTGCCTTCTGCTCCTTGTACCTTGCCTAGGCGCTCTTTTTTCCCTCCTACTGTCTTGTTCCACCTTCTGGGGAGAGGGACAAGAATGGGATTACGGGCATCTCATCTCTTTTTAGTTTGTAACCCTGCGGGCACTTGTTAAATTTAAAACTTGTAATCCCCTTGCTCATGTTTTTTATTCCGTACGAACTGTACCTGTATGGGACGTTTTTAATGAAAAAGGGTGCTTGCCGGGTTCTTTGTGCGTGAGCGAGGCCCATGCCAAGGAACGAATCCTTGTTATTTTTAAGATAAACATTGTCGCCCGGCAACAGGCCTTGCCGTCCCCCCACTTCAGTTCACCATTCTCACCCTCTTGGCGGAGGCAGGGGCGAAGTAGAGTTAGGCCCCTCGTTCATTTTCTTGCCACCGCAACTATGACTAAGTTCTGACCCAGGGGATAGCTCTTGGGTACAGGAAAAGGGGAGCACGGTGGTTTAAGAATTTAAACGAGGCTTCACATGTCCCAGTTCCATACGGAAATGCATAACAGGGGATGAAATACTTATGTGAATCCGCAGCCCCCGGCAACCTTGGCTTGCCGTGGTTGGATCCTCGTGTCTTCAGCTCCCGGCAGTCTTGGCTTGCCGGGGCCAGAGCGCTGGTTCGTTCTCTTTCTTCTAAGTGGCTCAGCAGAAGTGTTCACGTGCCCTGCGAACCAAAGAGGACAGAAAGACGCACACTCGACCTCTAGGCTAGGGGTTAGTCGCCGCTAAGCACTATCAACCCTAACCGAGGGAGAGACTTAACCTAGCATGCATGCTATAACTTAGGGCGCCAGCGCTTCGTTTATTTATGCTCAGGGTCTGCGCCTGGCTTTGTACAGAGGGTTACATGCCTTGTCGGCAAAGCTTGTACAAAAGGTGGCTTGCCGGGAGGCCCGGCAAGCCGCGCCTTATGGGTAAAATTTTCGAAGATGCTTGATGTTCCAGGAGTTGCTCACTGGGACAACATCTTCAGTCTCCAGGCGGACTGCACCGGGCCTGGTGACTCGTATTACCCGATAAGGGCCTTCCCACTTTGGCGTCAACTTGTTGGAATTCTTGGCCGACTGAGCGCGCCAAAGAACAAGGTCGCCTTCCTCAAAGCTTCGGGCATGAACCTTGCGGCTATGGTAGCGGCGCAAGGCTTGCTGGTAGCATGGTGTTCTCACAGCCGCCCGAAGAAGATCTTCCTCAAGGAGCGTTGCGTCATCTTGCCGCAATTGCTTTTGCTCAAGCTCGTCGTAAGCGAGCACTCAAGGTGACCCATATATGAGTTCGAGAACTGCTTCTGCCCCGTATATCAGGGCAAAGGGTGTCTGGCCGGTGGCTCGATTTAGAGTCGTCCTGATCGACCAAAGAACCGCCGGAAGCTCATCAATCCAGCGCCTTCCGCTCTTGTGCAGCCTGTCAAAAGTCTTTGTCCTCAGGCCACGCAACACTTCAGCATTTGCCCTCTCTGCCTGGCCGTTGCTCCGTGGGTGTGCCAAAGAAGCGAAACAGACCTTGCTGCCGAGGTCTTGGATGTATTGCATGAAGGTGTGGCTCGTGAACTGCGTGCTGTTGTCGGTGATGACTCTGCTTGGCACACCAAAACGGCACACTAGCCCCTTGAAGAAGTTGACGGCTGACTGTGCTGTCACCTTCCTCACTGCTTCCACCTCCGGCCACTTTGTGAACTTGTCGATCGCAACGTACAAGTACTCAAAGCCCCCGACAGCACGGGGGAAAGGGCCCAGTATGTCGAGCCCCTTGACCGAGAATGGCCAGGAGAGAGGAATTGCCTTAAGGGCTTGAGCTGGTTGATGAAGCTTCTTCGAATGGAACTGACACGCTTCGCACTTGGTTACTAGTGCCGTTGCATCCTGGAGGGTAGTGGGCCAGAAGAAACCCTCCCGGAACGCCTTGCCGGCAAGGGCCCTCGACCCTATGTGGGAGCCACATATGCCTCTGTGTATCTCCGCCAACAGCTCCAGTCCTTCCTCCCGGGGAATGCACTTCAATTTCACACCGTCCGATCTCCTCCTATACAGGACATCATCGACGAACTGATACATAGCAGACCGACGGGCTACCTTCTTCACTTCTTCCTGCTCCTCAGGAAGCTCCCCTGTTTGGAGGTATCGGACGGTATGCTGTGCCCATGCCGGAGCCTGGGGCTCGACGGCAAGGACCAAAGGCATTTCTTCTGCCATGGGAGCGGCTGTCTCTACGGCCAGAGCTCGACGGCCTGCCGGAGTCGGTCGCTCCTCGGCAGGCTCAGAGTCCACGGCAACACCCTTGCCGGCGGCCCCTGGGGGCTCAGCGGGAAAGTACTTGCCGGGGCCTGATTTCCTCCGCTTGTTCTGCTCCGTTGATGGTTCGACGGATGGTTGAGTTAACCGAAGCAAAAAGGTACCTAGTTCCACAGGTAGCTTGAATGCAGCACGCTTTGACAAGTAATTGGCGATGTCGTTCTCCGCTCGAGGAACGTGCTCTGCTTGTATACCGTCAAAGCACTCCTCCAGCTTCCTCACCTCATCTATGTAGGCCTCCATGAACGGGCTCTGATAATCTTTGTTGACTTGTCTCACGACAAGCTGTGAATCACCCCTGACGATGAGCTTTTTAACTCCGAGGTCTGCCGCGATCCTGAGACCGGCAAGCAACCCCTCGTACTCAACAGTGTTGTTGGTGGACATCTCCCTGGGAAAGTGCATCTGGATTACATACTTAAGGTGCTCTCCGGTGGGTACGACGAGCAGCACACCAGCACCGGCGCCTTGCAGCGAGAAAGCTCCTTCAAAGTACATAGTCCAGTCGTGAGCTGTTTCCTTGCCGGGGAGAGTGGTCTCCTGGATCTCTTCATCAGGCGTTGACGTCCATTCTGCAATGAACTCCGTCAGGACTCTACTTTGGATTGTTGAAGTACTTTCAAACTTCAACCCAAAGCTTCATAACTCCAAGGCCCACTCCACAATCCGTCCGGTTGCGTCTAGGTTGTGCAGTATCCGTTGCAACGGGAGGCGGGTGACGACAGCGATCTCGTGAGCCTGGAAGTAATGACGTAGTGCTACCTCTTGAGCACTGCGTTGGTTTTCCCTTGAAGAGGAAAGGGTGATGCAGCAAAGTAGCGTAAGTATTTCCCTCAGTTTTTGAGAACCAAGGTATCAATCCAGTAGGAGGCCACACTCAAGTCCCACGCACCTACACAAACAAATAAGAACCTCGCAACCAACGCGATAAAGGGGTTGTCAATCCCTTCACGGTCACTTATGAGAGTGAGATCTGATAGAGCTAAAAAGACAATATTTTTGGTATTTTTATGATAAAGACTAAAAGTAAAGAAAGCAAAATAAACAGAAATAGAAATAGCTTGTTGTTGGGAAATTAATATGATGGAAGATAGACCCGGGGGCCATAGGTTTCACTAGTGGCTTCTCTCAAGATAGCATAAGTATTACAGTGGGTAAACAAATTACTGTCGAGCAATTGATAGAATTGAGCATAGTTATGAGAATATCTAGGTATGATCATGTATATAGGCATCACGTCCGTGACAAGTAGACCGAAACGATTCTGCATCTACTACTATTACTGCACACATCGACTGCTATCCAGCATGCATCTAGAGTATTAAGTTCATAAGAACAGAGTAACGCTTTAAGCAAGATGACATGATGTAGAGGGATAAACTCATGCAATATGATATAAACCCCATCTTTTTATCCTCGATGGCAACAATACAATACGTGCCTTGCTGCCCCTACTGTCACTGGGAAAGGACACCGCAAGATTGAACCCAAAGCTAAGCACTTCTCCCATTGCAAGAAAGATCAATCTAGTAGGCCAAACAAAACTGATAATTCGAAGAGACTTGCAAAGATAACCAATCATACATAAAAGAATTCAGAGGAGATTCAAATATTGTTCATAGATAATCTTGATCATAAACCCACAATTCATCGGATCTCGACAAACACACCGCAAAAAGAAGAGTTACATCAAATAGATCTCCAAGAGAAACGAGGAGAACTTTGTATTGAGATCCAAAGAGAGAAAGAAGCCATCTAGCTAATAACTATGGACCCGAAGGTCTGAGGTAAACTACTCACACATCATCGAAGAGGCTATGGTGTTGATGTAGAAGCCCTCCATGATCAATGCCCCCTCTGGCAGGACGCCAAAAAAGGCCCCAAGATGGGATCTCATGGGTACAGAAGGTTGCGGCGGTGGAATTAGGTTTTTGTGGTCGCTTCTGATGGTTTGGGGGTACGTAGGTATATATAGGAGGAAGAAGTAGGTCGGTGGAGCCACGACGGGCCCACGAGGGTGGAGGGCGCGCCCAGGGGGGTAGGCGCGCCCCCTACCTCGTGGCTTCCTCGTCTGTTGCTTGACGTCCACTCCAAGTCCTCTGGATCATGTTTGTTCCGAAAATCATGTTCCCGAAGGTTTCATTCCGTTTGGACTCCGTTTGATATTCTTTTTCCGCGAAACACTAAAATAGACAAAAAAACAGCAATTTGGGCTGGGCCTCCGGTTAATAGGTTAGTCCCAAAAATATTATAAAAGTGTATAATAAAGCCCATTAATCATCCAAAACAGAATATAATATAGCATGGAACAATAAAAAATTATAGATACGTTGGAGACGTATCAAGCATCCCCAAGCTTAATTCCTGCTCGTCCTCGAGTAGGTAAACGATAAAAACAGAATTTTTGATGTGGAATGCTACTTAGCATAATTTTCAATGTAATTCTCTTATTTGTGGTATGAATATTCAGATCTGAAAGATTCAAGATAAAAGTTTAATATTGACATAAAAGTAATAATACTTCAAGCATACTAACAAAGCAATCATGTCTTCTCAAAATAACATGGCCAAAGAAAGTTATCCCTACAAAATCATATAGTCTGGCTATGCTCTATCTTCACCACACAAAGTATTTAAATCATGCACAACCCCGATGACAAGCCAACAGCAATTGTTTCATACTTTTGATGTTCTCAAACTTTTTCAATTGCGCCCCCTACTCATACATGAGCGTGAGCCATGGATATAGCACTATAAGTGGAATAGAATGGTGGTTGTGGAGAAGACAAAAAGGAGAAGATTGTCTCACATCAACTAGGCGTATCAACGGGCTATGGAGATGCCCATCAATAGATATCAATGTGAGTGAGTAGGGATTGCCATGCAACGGATGCACTAGAGCTATAAGTGTATGAAAGCTCAACAAAAGAAACTAAGTGGGTGTGCATCCAACTCGCTTGCTCACGAAGACCTAGGGCATTTTGAGGAAGCCCATCATTGGAATATACAAGCCAAGTTCTATAATGTAAAATTCCCACTAGTATATGAAAGTGACAACATAAGAGACTCTCTATCATGAAGATCATGGTGCTACTTTGAAGCACAAGTGTGGTAAAAGGATAGTAACATTGTCCCTTCTCCCTTTTTCTCTCATTTCTTTATTTGGGCCTTTTCTCTTTTTTTATGGCCTCTTTTTTTTCTTTTCTTTTCGTCCGGAGTCTCATCCCGACTTGTGGGGGAATCATAGTCTCCATCATCCTTTCCTCACTTGGGACAATGCTCTAATAATGATGATCATCACACTTATATTTACTTACAACTGAAGTATTACAACTCAATACTTAGAACAAAATATGACTCTATGTGAATGCCTCCGGTGGTGTACCGGGATATGCGATGAATCAAGAGTGACATGTATAAAAAATTATGAATGGTGGCTTTGCCACAAATACGATGTCAACTACATGATCATGCAAAGCAATATGACAATGATGAAGCATGTCATAGCAAACGGAACGGTGGTAAGTTGCATGGCAATATATCTCGGAATGGCTATGGAAATGCCATGATAGGTAGGTATGTTGGCTGTTTTGAGGAAGGTATATGGTGGGTGTATGATACCGGCGAAAAGTGTGCGGTATTAGAGAGGCTAGCAATGGTGGAAGGGGGAGAGTGCGTATAATCCATGGACTCAACATTAGTCATAAAGAACTCACATACTTATTGCAAAAATCTATTAGTTCTCGAAACGAAGTATTACGCGCATGCTCCTAGGGGGATAGATTGATAGGAAAAGACCATCGCTCGTCCCCGACCGCCACTCATAAGGAAGACAATCAATAAATAAATCATGCTCCGACTTCATCACATAACGGTTCACCATACGTGCATGCTACGGGAATCACAAACTTTAACACAAGTATTTCTCAAATTCACAACTACTCAAATAGCACAACTTTAATATCACTACCTCCATATCTCAAAACAATCATCAAGCATCAAACTTTTCTTAGTATTCAACACACTTATAAGAAAGTTTTTACTAATCTTGGATGCCTATCACATTAGGACTAATTTCCTAATTTAAGCAAATCACCATGCTGTTTTGTAGGACTCTCAAAATGATATAAGTGAAGCATGAGAGAACAATAGTTTCTATAAAACAAAACCACCACCGTGCTCTAAAAGATATAAGTGAAGCACTAGAGCAAAAACTATATAGCTCAAAAGATATAAGTGAAGCACATAGAGTATTCTAATAAATTCCGAATCAAGTGTGTCTCTCTCAAAAGGCGTGTACAGCAAGGATGATTGTGGTAAACTAAAAAAAAAATACTCAAATCATACAAGACGCTCCAAGCAAAACACTTATCATGTGGTGAATAAAAATATAGCTCCAAGTAAAGTTACCGATGGACGAAGACGAAAGAGGGGATGCCTTCCGGGGCATCCCCAAGCTCTGGCTTTTTGGTGTCCTTAGATTTACCTTGGGGTGCCTTGGGCATCCCCAAGCTTAGGATCTTGCCACTCCTTGTTCCATAATCCATCAAATCTTTACCAAAAACTTGAATACCTCACAACACAAAACTTAACAGAAAATCTCGTGAGCTCCGTTAGCGAAAGAAAACAAAACACCACTTCAAGGTACTGTATTGAACTCATTCTTTATTTATATTGGTGCTAAACCTACTGTATTCCAACTTCTCTATGGTTTATAAACTATTTTACTAGCCATAGATTCATCAAAATAAGCAAGCAACACACGAAAAACAGAATCTGTCAAAAACAGAATAGCCTGTAGTAATCTGTAACTAACGCAAACTTCTGGAACTCAGAAAAATCTACCAAAATAGGACAACCTAGATAATTTGTTTATTGATCTACTGAAATTTGAATCAATGTTTTATCACGTTCTGGTGATTTTTAACAATTGTTTTCGTGAACAGAAAGTTTATGGAATTTTCAGCAAGATCAAATAACTATCATCCAAGAAGATCCTATAGGTTTAACTTGGCACAAACTCTAATTAAAACACAAAAACAAATCTAACCAGAGGCTAGATCAAAGACATATTCCTAAACAGAAGCAAAAAGCAAAAAAACTAAAAATAAAATTGGGTTGCCTCCCAACAAGCGCTATCGTTTAATGCCCCTAGCTTGGCATAAAAACAAGGATAGATATAGGTATTGCCATCTTTGGTAGGCAATCCATAAGTGGCTCTCATAATAGATTCATATGGTAATTTAACTTTCTTTCTAGGTGAGTGTTCCATGCCTTTCCTTAACGGAAATTGGAATCTAATATTCCCTTCCTTCATATCAATAATTGCACCAATCGTTCTAAGGAAAGGTCTACCAAGAATAATATGACATGAAGGATTGCAATCTATATCAAGAACAATAAAATCTACGGGCACATAGTTCCTATTTGCAACAATAAGAACATCATTAATTCTTCCCATAGGTTTCTTAATGGTGGAACCCGCAAGATGCAAATTTAAAGAACAATCATCAAAATCACGGAAACCTAACAAATCACATAAAGTTTTTGGAATCGTGGAAACACTAGCACCCAAATCACACAAAGCATGGCATTCATGATATTTAATTTTAATTTTAATAGTAGGTTCCCATTCATCATAAAGTTTCCTAGGGATAGAAACTTCCAACTCAAGTTTTTCTTCATAAGATTGCATCAAAGCATCAACGATATGTTTAGTAAAAGCTTTATTTTGATTATAAGCATGAGGAGAATTTAGCACAGATTGCAACAAGGAAATACAATCTATCAAAGAGCAATTATCATACTTAAATTCCTTGAAATCCAAAATAGTGGGTTCATTGATATCTAAAGTTTTGACCTCTTCAGTCCCACTTTTACCAAATTTGGCATCAAGATCTAAAAACTCCGAATTTTGGGACCCCTTCTAACTAAAGTTGACTCATCTTCAGTCCCATCATTATCAAGATTCATATTACAAAACAAAGATTTAATAGGGGACACATCAATAACTTTTAGATCTTTATCTTTATTATCATAAAAATTAGAAGAGCACGCTTTTATAAAGCAATCTTTCTTAGCACGCATCCTAGCGGTTCTTTGTTTGCACTCATCAATGGAAATTCTCATGGCTTTGAGAGACTCATTGATATCATGCTTAGGTGGAATAGATCCAAGTTTCAAAGAATCGACATCAAGAGAAATTCTATCCACGTTCCTAGCCAACTCATCAACTTTAAGCAATTTCTCTTCAAGCAAAGAATTGAAATTCTTTTGCGAATTCATAAACTCTTTAACACTAGTCTCAAAATCAGAGGATATCTTATTAAAATTTCCATAAGAATTGTTGTAGGAATTACCATAATTATTAGAGGAATTACTAGGATACGGCCTAGGATTAAAGTTTCCTCTATACGCGTTGTTACCAAAATTATTCCTACCAACAAAATTCACATCCATAGATTCATTATTATTCTCAATCAAGCTAGACAAAGGCATATCATTAGGATCAGAATAAACACTCTTATTAGCAAACAATTTCATGAGTTCATCCATCTTTCCACTCAAAACATTAATTTCTTCTATCGCAGGCACTTTTTTACTAGTAGATCTTTCGGTGTGCCATTGAGAATAATTAACCATAATATTATCTAGGAGTTTAGTAGCTTCTACTAAGGTGATTTCCATAAAAGTGCCTCCCGCGGCCGAGTCTAACAGGTTTCTAGAAGCAAAATTCAATCCGGCATAATTTTTTTGTATAATCATAAATAAATTCAAACCATGTGTAGGGCAATTACGTATCATTAGTTTCATCCTCTCCCAAGCTTGTGCAACATGTTCATCATCAAGTTGCTTAAAATTCATAATATCGTTTCTAAGGGAGATGATTTTAGCGGGAGGAAAATACTTAGAGATAAAAGCATCTTTGCACTTATTCCAAGAATCAATACTATTTTTAGGCAAAGACGAAAACCAAGTTTTAGCACGATCTCTAAGAGAAAAAGGAAATAGCTTCAATTTAACAATATCATTGTCCACATGTTTGTTGTTTTGCATGTCACACAAATCAACAAAGCTATTTAGAGAGTAAATTACATCTACGATACCTAAACTTGATCCTAGGGTTCATTTCCATCACTGTATTTAGAAAAGCTTAAAATACGGTCACTAAGATTGCCCGGGCGTGTCACTCTACGATCACCAGTACCGTATTAGTCCTATTTTTGCTGACGTGGCAAATACCCATCTCTCACTACTACTATTTATCTCTGTAATTCTGTCGAACACATAACCCGCGCCCACCGCTATGCCACACCCCACACTCCCACTGCTGTCGCAGTTCTTCAGTGTCAGTGTGTCACGTCCTAGAGCTCCTAAAGCCTCGTCCGGCCGACGAACAAATTGTTGCGCTGGTTGGCCAGACTCATGCTTGGAATTCCCAACTCTCTAGCAATGTCGAGCTTGAAGCTCATCAGTGTCGTTGGCACCATGAAGGTTACTATCCCGATGTGCGTCGTTGAAAGTACGAGCGCCGCTGTGGGAGGTTACCATGGGTTGCCGCTTCAGTTTACTGACCCGTTGTCAGAGTAGGTCACCCTGGTTTAGGAAGTGCATGGTTGCGTGCATGACCGAGCGGCGCCATATGTTTGCCAGCCAACGTCGACTTAGCCTTACACCCTGCCGCGCTCCTCAACGTTGACATGGCTAGCAACCTGCTCTCCCCTCACCTCGTCGTCCAGCCGGAGGCCCACGCCGCCATGCCTCGCAGCTCTCAGGCGTACTCGTAGTTTGTGTACTGGTCGGTGAACGCTAGCCAGTAATCCATCGGCACGCCGGATGCCTTGTTGGTTGCGTCTTCGTTGAACACGTCAGGTCCATGGTGCAGAACTACAGACTGCAGATGCGCGGGACTCAGAACTGAGAGCTGCGACGACTTCGGCCTGCTCGCGTATGGCATAGCCCCGCCAAACACCATGCACTCCGTACCGCCGGCTGCCCGCGCATGTTCTTTTCCACCGCCGTAGGTCGACGTCGTCGAGCTCCATGGGGTTGGCAAGAACTACAGCCACGCCGTGAGGAAGGACAACGTCGTGTGCCTTGCATTGAGCCTGGGAAATGCACCTATGTGACGCCCCCGATTTGAACGTACACTAATCATGCACGCAAATGTGTACGATCAAGATCAGGGACTCACGGGAAGATATCACAACACAACTCTAAAACATAAATAAGTCATACAAGCATCATAATACAAGCCAGGGGCCTCGAGGGCTCGAATACAAGTGCTCGGTCACAGACGGGTCAGCGGAAGCAACAATATCTGAGTACAGACATAAGTTAAACAAGTTTGCCTTAAGAAGGCTAGCACAAACTGGGATACAGATCGAACGAGGCGCAGGCCTCCTGCCTGGGATCCTCCTAACTACTCCTGGTCGTCGTCAGCGGGCTGCACGTAGTAGTAGGCACCTCCAGTGTCGTAGGTGTCGTCGTCGACGGTGGCGTCTGGCTCCTGGACTCCAGCATCTGGTTGCGACAACCAGGTAGAAAGGAAAGGGGGAAAAGAGGGAGAGAAGCAACCGTGAGTACTCATCCAAAGTACTCGCAAGCAAGGAGCTACACTACATATGCATGGGTATATGTGTAAAGGGGTATATCAGTGGACTGAACTGCAGAATGCCAGAATAAGAGGGGGATAGCTAATCCTGTGGAAGACTACGCTTCTGGCCATCTCCATCTTGTAGCATGTAGAAGAGAGTAGATTGAAGTCCTCCAAGTAACATCGCATAGCATAATCCTACCCGGCGATCCCCTCCTCGTCGCCCTGTTAGAGAGCGATCACCGGGTTGTATCTGGCACTTGGAAGGGTGTATTTTATTCAGTATCCGATTCTAGTTGTCATAAGGTCAAGGTACAACTCCGGGTCGTCCTTTTACCGAGGGACACGGCTATTCGAATAGATAAACTTCCCTTCAGGGGTGCACCACATAACCCAACACGCTCGATCCCATTTGGCCGGACACACTTTTCTGGGTTATGCCCGGCCTGGGAAGATCAACACGTCGCAGCCCCACCTAGGCTCAACAGAGAGGTCAACACGCCGGTCTAAATCCTATGCGCGCAGGGGTCTGGGCCCATCGCCCATTGCACACCTGCACGTTGCGAGGGCGGCCGGAAGCAGACCTAGCCTAGTGGCGTTCCAGTCCAATCCGGCGCACGCCGCTCCGTCGCTGATGTCAAAAAGAGCTTCGGCTGATACCACGACGTCGAGTGCCCATAACTGTTCCCACGTAGCTGGTTAGTGCGTATAGACCAAATGGCCAGACTCGGATCAAATACCAAGAACTCGTTAAGCGTGTTATGTCGAAGTAACCGCGGACGCCGTCCAGGGCCAGGCCCACCTCTCGCCTAGGTGGTCTCAACCTGCCCTGTCGCTCCGCCACAAAGATCCACTTGCGGGTACTCCTACGAGCCGACCCGACTTTAGTCATCACATGTGTCATGTATATAGTATATAAGTATATACCCGTGATCACCGCCCAAGTGATCACGGCCCGATAGTATAGCACAGCAGACGGACAAGAATGTAGGGCCACTGATGGAAAACTAGCATCCTATACTAAGCATGTAGGATTGCAGGTAAAGGTAACAACAGTAGAAGCAAGGACAGGCTATGCATCAGGATAGAATTAACGGAAAGCAGTAACATGCTACACTACTCTAATGCAAGCAGTATAGAGAAGAATAGGCGATATCTGGTGATCAAGGGGGGGGGGGCTTGCCTGGTTGCTCTGGCAAGTAGGAGGGGTCGTCAACTCCATAGTCGAACTGGGCAGCAGCAGTGTCGGTCTCGTAGTCTACCGGAGAGAAGAGGGGGAAGAAACAGTAAATACAATGCAAACATAAGCATGACGATGCGTGACATGACAGTGAGCGGTGCTAGGTGCGTCCTAACGCGGCAGTAGGTGGTACCGGCGAAGGGGGGGAACATCCGGGAAAGTATTCCCGATGTTTCGCGTTTTCGGACAAACGGACCGGAGGGGGAAAGTTCCATGTTCGCTATGCTAGGAACGTGTGGCTGACAAACGGACTGCGTATTCGGATTTATCTCGTCGTTCTGAGCAACTTTCATGTACAAAGTTTTTCCATCCGAGCTACGGTTTATTTTATATTAATTTTTAAAGATTTAAATCATTTTTAGAATTTAATAAATTAATTTAATTCGAATTTAATTAATGCATCAGCATGACGTCAGCAGTCAACGTTGACCGTTGACCTGGTCAACCTGACAGGTGGGTCCCACCTGTCAGGGGTTGTTAGCTAATTAACTACTGTTTAATTAAATTAACTAATTAATTAGATTAATTTAAACAGGATTAATTAACTTAATTAATTTAGTTAATTAATTAATTAATTAAATTTATTTTTATTATTTGTTTTATTTATATATTTTTTTAATTCGTTCTGGGGCTGGGCCCCACATGTCTGTGGCCCAGAGGGCCATAGCGGGTTTGGTCCAGCGGGTGCGGGCGCAGGACGCGGCCCGAGCGGGCGCACGCCTAGGTGCGGGCGGACCCGGCAAGGCGCCGGAGCAGGGGGCGGTGGCCACGGCGAGTCCATGGCCGGAGCGGGGCGCGCTGGCCGTGGTCGGTGGAGAGGCGCCCGCAGGGAGGAGCGCTGGGCAAGGGGCCGCAGCGGGCGGACGGGGCGTGTGGTTTGGCGGACCCGACGACGAGCGCCGCGGGCGGGGTCAAGCCCGAGCGGCGACCAGCACGCGGGGGCGGCACGGCGGAGCGTGGGGCGGTGCAGGGGGCGAGGAGAGCGTAGGGAGGAGGGGCGCCCGAGCGTGCGGGAGGGGGGCCGGAGTGGCCAGAGTGGCGCGTTGCGCGCGGGCGGCGGTAGCGGCCGCGGTGACGAGCGCGAGCGCGCGCGCAGGCGGGGTCGCGCGAGGGAGAGAGAGGGGGCGGGGGCGCGCGGAGACGAGCGCGGCCGAGCGCGCGCGGGGCGCGGCGACCGCGGCGAGCAGGGGAGGGGACGAGCACGGCCGAGGGCCTCACCGCGGGCATAGGGTCAGGGCAGCGGGTCTCGGGGTGGCCGACGGCGACGACCGCGCGACGGGGAGGCAGGCTGGTGGGGAGGAAGCAGGCCGGCGGAGGAGCTCCGGCGTGGTCTCCTGGCGGCGACGGGCGACGGCGTCGGTGGCCTCCTCCTCTCGATCCCGATCCAATCGGGGGAGAGGGGGGAGGAGATCTTTTCGTGGGGGGGGGGAGTGGGCGTGTCGGTGGAGTGGGTGGGGGTGGTGAGTGGATAAGGGGAGAGTGGGAGTGGGCCGGCCGGTGGTGGCCTGGTGGGCCGAGGCCGTTCGGCCAAGTTGGGCCACGGCCCAGTGGGGGGGCTCCTTTTTTTTGTTTTTTGTTTTGTAATTTCTTTTCTTTTATTTATTTTATTTTCTGTTTTATTTCAATTTAAATTATTTAGGCATTTTATAAAAATGTGTTTACTACACCATATTTACTTATGCAAAATATGGCACCTCCCGAACATTTTTGTTTTAAATTTTGAAAAACTTTTATCGTTGACGTTAATTTGAATTTGAATTTTAAACGGTTTGACCTAACGGTAGATTAGCAAAGTAACCGTGGTGACGTGGCACCATTAGCGTGGGATTACTGTAGCTTGATTATCCGGGCGTTACAACCTAGGTCGCCGTGCACGGCAGCAACGCGAGTCGAAGAAGACGTCCTCGTAAGGGTGCAACACGTTGACGTAGTGTCCTGCTGCTCAAGAGAGAGCGGGGCGTTGAAGGAGAGGAGCTCGAGCAGGGCGGGACTTCCGGCCTGACGAGGACGCCATTACACGGAGAAAGGCGGTGGGTAGTAGAGGCCGTCGATAGTAGAGTGCCGGGAGGCGATGTGGTCTGTCGCCGGCTCGCCGCGGGCTCAAAGGCATGTCGGCATAGATGGACGGGCGGTGATCAGTTTCACTAGAAACGGTCCAAGTAAGCAACTCAACGGCGCGGGACCGGTCAATGTGCCACATCAGCGAAATACATTGGATACGGTAGGGGTGACCGTAGAGTGACACATTTCTGCGACCTCATTGACCGTATTTTGACACTTTTGGAATAAAGTGATGAAAGTGAACCCTAGAGTCAAGTTCAGGTACTATAGTGTAATTTACTCCTATTTAGATGGGTAGCGGCATCTTCACTAGGAAGGCCGGCGAATTGATCTTTCATGGAAAGATTCAGCAAAGCAGCATTAATTTCACAAGATTCAGCATCGGTAAGAGGAGCAATAGGAGTGCTAAAGAAAATCATTGTTGTTGGTATTGGTAAAGTCACACAATTTAGTGTTACTTGAGCCATCGTGACAAGCAAGCAATCCAACACACGAGCAAACAAAAAGCAAGCGAAAAAGAGGCGAACGGAAAGAGAGGGCGAATAAAACGGCAAGGGTGAAGTGGGGGAGAGGAAAACGAGAGGCAAATGGCAAATAATGTAATGCGAGGGATAAGAGTTTGTGATGGGTACTTGGTATGTCTTGACTTGTGCGTAGACTCCCCGGCAACGGCGCCAGAAATGGGTCGTTGATGGGAGAGCAAATCTTGATTGACTTGGTGTACACCTCCCCGGCAACGGCGTCAGAAATCCTTCTTGCTACCTCTTGAGCACTGCGTTGGTTTTCCCTTGAAGAGGAAAGGGTGATGCAGCAAAGTAGCATAAGTATTTCCCTCAGTTTTTGAGAACCAAGGTATCAATCCAGTTGGAGGCCACACTCAAGTCCCACGCACCTACACAAACAAATAAGAACCTCGCAACCAACGCGATAAAGGGGTTGTCAATCCCTTCATGGTCACTTACGAGAGTGAGATTTGATAGAGATAATAAGATAATATTTTTGGTATTTTTATGATAAAGACTAAAAGTAAAGAAAGCAAAATAAACGGAAATAGAAATAGCTTGTTGTTGGGAAATTAATATGATGGAAGATAGACCCGGGGGCCATAGGTTTCACAAGTGGCTTCTCTCAAGATAGCATAAGTATTACGGTGGGTAAACAAATTACTGTCGAGCAATTGATAGAATTGAGCATAGTTATGAGAATATCTAGGTATGATCATGTATATAGGCATCACGTCCGTGACAATAAGACCGAAACGATTCTGCATCTACTATTTTTTCTCCACACATCAACCGCTATCCAGCGTGCATCTAGAGTATTAAGTTCATAAGAACATAGTAACGCTTTAAGCAAGATGACATGATGTAGAGGGATAAACTCATGCAATATGATATAGACCCCATCTTTTTATCCTCGATGGCAACAATACAATACGTGCCTTGCTGCCCCTGCTGTCACTGGGAAAGGACACCGCAAGATTGAACCCAAAGCTAAGCACTTCTCCCATTGCAAGAAAGATCAATCTAGTAGGCCAAACCAAACTGATAATTCGAAGAGACTTGCAAAGATAACCAATCATACATAAAAGAATTCAAAGGAGATTTTCAAATATTATTCATAGATAATCTTGATCATAAACCCACAATTCATCGGATCTCGGCAAACACACCGCAAAAAGAAGAGTTACATCAAATAGATCTCCAAGAGAAACGAGGAGAACTTCGTATTGAGATCCAAAGAGAGAGTAGAAGCCATCTAGCTAATAACTATGGACCCGAAGGTCTGAGGTAAACTACTCACACATCATCGGAGAGGCTATGGTGTTGATGTAGAAGCCCTCCATGATCAATGCCCCCTCCGGCAAGACGCCGTAAAAGGCCCCAAGATGGGATCTCATGGGTACAGAAGGTTGCGGCGGTGGAATTAGGTTTTCGTGGTCGCTTCTGATGGTTTGGGGGTACGTAGGTATATATAGGAGGAAGAAGTAGGTCGGTGGAGCTACGAGGGGCCCACGAGGGTGGAGGGCGCGCCCAGGGGGTAGGCGCGCCCCCTGCCTCGTGGCTTCCTCGTCTGTTGCTTGACGTCCACTCCAAGTCCTCTGGATCACGTTTGTTCCGAAAATCACGTTCCCGAAGGTTTCATTCCGTTTGGACTCCATTTGATATTCTTTTTCTGCGAAACACTGAAATAGACAAAAAAACAACAATTTGGGCTGGGCCTCCAGTTAATAGGTTAGTCCCAAAAATAATATAAAAGTGTATAATAAAGCCCATTAATCATCCAAAACATAATATAATATAGCATGGAACAATCAAAAATTATAGATACGTTGGAGACGTATCACGCAGCTTCCTCGAGGCCATAAGGAGGCCGAAGAGCAATTTCTGCACACCGGAGTACCTTGACCTAGCCGCCTACAAGAGGGAGCTGACAAAGTAAACCGGGTGCTGCATCATCTTCTTCTTCTGCACCACTTCATTGGGCTGCGCTGGCCCCGTCCTGACGGCGTCGGACTCCGCCGGGGGCCTTGCCTTGCCGGCACTAGGCCCTGCCGGGGGAATCTCTGACTCGCCATCTGCCGGTCCTGCTGTTGCTACTGCCTCTTCGTCGACCTCCCTCTGCGCCACCAGTGCGACGCTGACCACTTGATTCGTCGCCGCCAGATACAGCAGCAACAGCTCTTGTGGTTTAGGCGCCACCAGTACTGGTGTAGAAGAGAGGTATTTCTTCAGATCCTGGAGTGCTGCTTCGGCCTCCGGGGTCCACTCCATTGGGCCCTCCTTTTTCAAAATTTTGAAAAAGGGAAGGGCGCGCTCGGCAGACTTGGAGATGAATCGGCTCATGGCGGCAACGCAGCCAGTGAGCCGACGCACATCCTTGATCTGCTTGGGCGCCTCAATCTGCTCGATAGCCTTGATTTTGTCTGGGTTTGCCTCAATCCCAAGTTGCAACACAAAGAACCCGAGAAGTTTGCTGGAAGGAATGCCGAAGACACACTTCTCAGGGTTCAGCTTGAGGTTGATCTTGCGCAGGTTGGCAAACGTCTCTTCTAAGTCTTGTACAAGAGTTGCCCTGTCCTTGGTTTTGACCACTATGTCATCCATATAAGCTTCCATATTTCTGTGTAGCTGGGGCTCAAAACCAATTTGGACCGCCCTTGCAAACGTCGAGCCAGCACTCTTCAACCCGAAAGGCATCCGTAAAAAGCAGTATGTACCACATGGGGTGATGAATGTTGTCTTCTCTTCGTCTTCTCTTGTCATGAAGATCTGGTGGTAGCCCGAGTAGGCGTCGAGGAATGATAACATATCACACCTGGCCGTGGAGTCAACAATCTGTTCGATGCGCGGCAACGGGAAGGGGTCCTTAGGACAAGCCTTATTGATATTTGTGTAGTCAATACACAGCCTCCACTTCCCGTTTGCCTTGCGCACCACTACCGGATTGGCCAACCACGTCGGATGGAGCACTCCCCTCACCAGGCCTGCTGCTTCCAACTTCCCGATCTCCTCTGTGATGAACTCCTGCCGTTCCAAAGCTTGCTTCCTGACCTGCTGCTTGACGGGTCGCGCGTGGGGGCAGACAGCAAGATGGTGCTCAATCACTTCCCTGGGAACGCTGGGGATGTCAGATGCTTGCCATGCAAACACATCGACATTCGTCCGCAGGAAAGTGATGAGCGCGCTTTCCTATTTGCTGTCAAGGGTGGAGATTATGGTGAAAGCCCCTCCCGTGCCATCCTGCTTGACGAACACCTTCTTGGTCTCTGGTGGTGCAGCTCTGGATTTCTTGCTCTTGCCGGTGGAGCTCTCCGGCACGTCCTTGACGGTAGCACAACACTTCGAAGAGGTGCGCTTGCCGGAGTGGGTGCGAGAGATCCTGCTAGTCTTCTTCTTCCCTCCCGGGGCTTCAGCGGCAGGAGCAAGTGCCTTGGCGGCAGTTGCTGCAACTGCTTCCCGGTAGAGTAGGTCAGCGCAGATCAGCGCATCCTTCTTGTCACAAGGAACGGTGATGATGGTCATCGGCCCAGGCATCTTCAGCGTGTTGTAGGCATAATGTGACGCCGGCATGAACTTGGCTAGTGCCGGGCGGCCGAGAATCCCGTTGTAGGGCAAGGGGATCTCGGCTACGTCGAAGACGATCCTCTCCGTCCTGTAGTTCAACTCACCCCCAAACGTCACGGGCAGCGTGACCTTCCCCTTCGGCTGACTCCTTCCCGGATTGACCCCTTGAAACGTGCCCGTTTCCTCGAGGTCTCCATCAGGAATTTGCAGCCTCTTGATCACAACAGGCGAGATCAAGTTCAGACCGGCCCCGCCATCGACTAACATCTTGTTCACCTTGAGGTTGTGTATCGTTGGTGAAACCAACAACGGCAAGCACCCGACTGCAGTTGTGCGATCAGGGTGGTCCTCGGCGTCAAAGATGATAGGCGTGCTGGACCACTTCAGTGGCTTCTGAGCGTCGAATGATGGCTCCGCTGCTGTGATCTCACGCGCCCACTGCTTGATCTGGCAGTGAGAGGTATGCAGCGAGGCCCCAGCATCGACGCACATGGCCTCTATAGCCTTATGGAACTCATGTTCGCCAGACTCGTCGTCTTCGTCATGATCATCG
The DNA here is from genome assembly GCF_002575655.3 of Aegilops tauschii subsp. strangulata. Lineage (NCBI taxonomy): Eukaryota > Viridiplantae > Streptophyta > Magnoliopsida > Poales > Poaceae > Aegilops > Aegilops tauschii. Next base: position 439,464,435 of record NC_053040.3, on the reverse strand, counting down.
TCTTCCTGCCTCTTGTCGCAGCCCCGAGCGGGCCTCTCTTGCTGGTTATCCTTGCCGCGGCGACCTCCTTGGCCGCCATGCTTCTTGCCGGATCCCTCGGCACCATCCTGGCCCTTCTCCTTGTCCCGCCTCTCATACTCAGCTTTTTGCTTCTCAGCAAGCAGCTCGACTTGCTGGCAGTTCTGGAGGTCGTGGCCCTTGGTGCGATGGATCTTGCAATACTGCTTGTCGGAGCCCCCCGGCTTGTCGGCAGCCGCCAAGGCCGGGCAAGCGGCGCACCCAGCAATTTCCTTGCCGGGGTCGTCTGCCTTAGCCTTCTTGGCAGCGCCGGTGCTGTCGGATCCCTCGACGGCAAGCATGGTCTTGCCCTTGCATTTCCTGTTGCGACGCCAGCCCTTCTTCGTCGGGGCGGCAGTGTCTTCATCAGTAGAGTCGGTTTCCACGCCGGCGTCCTCGCCGGGGTACTTCCTTCCCTCTTCGGCCCGGGCGCATCTGTAGGCCAGAACATAAAGTTCGGCCACATCCTTGACCTTGTTCATCGCCAGCTCTTCACGCATCTTGCGGTTGCGCACATTCTGATGGAACGCGCTGATCATGGCGGCAGGATGAACATCTGGGATGTTGTATTGCACCCGGCTGAACCTCTGTATGTACTTGCGCAGGTTTTCACCTTCCTTCTAGGGAATGATATGCAAATCACTCGCCTGGCCATGAGCTTGGTGGCCTCCGGTGAAGGCACGAACGAACTCATGACACAGATCCGACCAAGAAGAAATGGAATCCGCCGGCAAGTGCTTCAACCAAGACATGACATTGGGTTTCAGGGCCAACGAGAAGTAATTGGCATGCACCTTGTCATCGCGAGCCCCAGCGGCTTAAATCGCGATGGTGTAGATGCCGAGGAACTCCGATGGGTGGGTCTTGCCGTTGTACTTCTCGCCGACATTGGGCTTGAACGTACGGTGGGACGGCCACTGGAACTGCCACAGCTCACAGGTAAAGGCCGGGCAACCGACCTCGTAAGGTAGGCCGCCGGATCCTCCCGGTGCTGGGTGGTCCATAGCGGGCCCCGCCTGCCTATCTGACTGGTGGCGTGTATCGTGCCGGCGCTCGATGGTGGTTCAAGCGTCTTCATGGGCTCGCTCCCGAAGGACTTGGTGCTGGTTGCGGTGGGTCCGTGGGTCGGACGACGCTACGGAGATATTAGCACAAGCGTCGTCACGACAGACCGACACCCGCGGTGGCTGGCGAGGAGGAGGAGAGTGCACCGTGGCCGCACCACCTCCGACCCTTCCACCGGTAGCATGCGGTGGTTTGACGGAGCGCCGACCTAGGGCCCCGCTGGCCGTGGCTCGTCCTGGTTGGCGATGCCGACAAGGCTCCGGATGGTGGCCCTCCACTCATCGAGCTTTTTCGCAGCAGGAGGGAAGTCGAGGAGTAGCTGCGCGCGCGCCAAAGCTTCCGCTGGCGTGGGTGGCGGCGAGAGCTGCATGGACCATGGCGCGCTTCGACTTCTAACCACGTTAGAAGGAGCTCTATCACGGTCCAGCGGCTGCTGCCATTTTTGCCAGCACTTCGGCGGGCATGCTGGCCTTCTTCGTCCCGTAGATGATGCACAAGACTCTTCCCACGGCGGCGTCCGGGGTCTCCAGCATGGTGGCGCTGCTCGTCGTGCGCACCCTGGGAAGAGCGCGCTGCGGGCACCGGCATAGGCGTCCTGGAGGCTGCTGCACCGCCCGCAGGGGGCACAGTGACACCCCTGGAGGGCCCCGCGCCGCCTGCGGGGGGCCCAGCCCCGTCTTTGGATTTGGCGATGCGCGGCCCGTCATCTGGCGCATGAACGACGCCGCTCGCTAGGCTCTGACTGCCAGAGCAATGCTGGTGCTCGCGGGCCGCGGCTCGGGTTCTGTCCGTGACCGGCCCGCTGCTCGTTCGCACAGGCACGGGCCGTTCGGCTCCCGACGAGCTGATCGCCGTGATCGTCTTCTTCTTGGGAGCCATGGCGATGAAGAACTGCTAGGCTAACTGCTAGATTGGATTCTCAAGATTGCGCCCTCTACTTGCCGTGCCAAAGATGTCGGTGGGAACGACACCTATATATGGGATCACAGGAATACCTACTACGGTTGACGGGGCGCGGGGTTGTGAGAAGAGCAGGTCTAAAAGGAAGTGATACGTCTCCAACGTATCTATAATTTTTGATTGCTCGATGCTATATTATCTTCTGTTTTGGACATTATTGGGCTTTATTATTCACTTTTATATTATTTTTGGGACTAACCTATTAACCGGAGGCCCAACCCAGAATTGCTGTTTTTTGCCTATTTCAGAGTTTCGCAGAAAAAGAATATCAAACGGAGTCCAAACGGAATGAAACCTTCGGGAACGTGATTTTCGGAACGAACACGATCCAGAGGACTTGGACCCTACGTCAAGAAACAAAAGAGTAGGCCACGGGGTAGGGGGCGCGCTAACCCCCCAGGCGCGCCCTCCACCCTCGTCGGCCCCATGTTGCTCCATCGACGTACTCCTTCCTCCTATATATACCTATGTACCCCCAAACGATCAGATACGGAGCCAAAAACCTAATTCCACCGCCGCAACCTTCTGTACCCGTGAGATCCCATCTTGGGGCCTGTTCCGGAGCTCCGCCGGAGGGGGCATCGATCACGGAGGGCTTCTACATCAACACCATAGCCTCTCCGATGATGTGTGAGTAGTTTACCACAGACCTTCGGGTCCATAGTTATTAGCCAGATGGCTTCTTCTCTCTTTTTGGATCTCAATACAATGTTCTCCCCCTCTCTCGTGGAGATCTATTCGATGTAATCTTCTTCTGCGGTGTGTTTGTTGAGACTGATGAATTGTGGGTTTATGATCAAGTTTATCTATGAACAATATTTGAATCTTCTCTGAATTCTTTTATGTATGATTGGTTATCTTTGCAAGTCTCTTCGAATTATCACTTTGGTTTGGCCTACTAGATTGGTTTTTCTTGCAATGGGAGAAGTGCTTAGCTTTGGGTTCAATGTTGTGGTGTCCTTTCCCAGTGACAGTAGGGGCAGCCAGGCACGTATTGTATTGTTGCCATCGAGGATAACAAGATGGGGTTTTTATCATATTGCATGAATTTATCCCTCTACATCATGTCATCTCGCTTAAGGCGTTACTCTGTTCTTATGAACTTAATACTCTAGATGCATGCTGGATAGCGGTCGATGTGTGGAGTAATAGTAGTAGATGCAGGCAGGAGTCGGTCTACTTGTCTCGGACGTGATGCCTATATACATGATCATACCTAGATATTCTCATAACTATGCTCAATTCTGTCAATTGCTCAACAGTAATTTGTTCACCCACCGTAAATACTTATGCTCTTGAGAGAAGCCACTAGTGAAACCTATGGCCCCCGGGTCTATGTTCATCATATTAATCTTTCAATACTTAGTTATTTCATTGCTTTCTATTTTACTTTGCATCTTTATCATAAAAATAACAAAAATATTATCCTATCATATCTATCAGATCTCACTCTCGTAAGTGACCGTCCAGGGATTGACAACCCCTTATCGCATTGGTTGCGAGGATTTATTTGTTTTGTGTAGGTGCGAGGGACTCGCGCGTAGCCTCCTACTGGATTGATACCTTGGTTCTCAAAAACTGAGGGAAATACTTACGCTACTTTGCTGCATCACCCTTTCCTCTTCAAGGGAAAACCAAGGTAGTGCTCAAGAGGTAGCAGGAAGCACACGGATCGTTTACCCAGGTTCGGGCCACGAGGATGCGTAATACCCTAGTCCTGCTTTGGTGAATGTATTGAGTGTTCTTGTGTTCTTGAGCTAGCTACGGGGTGTAACTTGCCCAAAAGAGCCGAATCCTTCTCCTGGTTGCCTCGGGCCTCCTTTTATAGGCAAAAGGTGTTGCCATAGTGGCGCACAGGAGGTGGAAAGGTGTACAGCGTGCGAGCTTATCGCCCGGCGTTACGGGACAAAGCGCATTAAATGCGCTACTTAGGTGTCTATTAGCTTTATTGGGGACGGGAACGAGGCTCGCCCCGTCCGTCGCCGCTCCGCCTCGCTTCGACACGCGCCCAGGCCAGCGATGCGTGTCGTGCCATGTAGGCAGGCAGGCTGCTGAGGTGGCGCGGTGGTGGAGCCTTCACGAAGATTTGCATGCCACCACGCAGGTGCTTGCTGAGTTGGCCTGGAAGCCGCATGTTGCCACACGGGTGCCTGCCCAGCTGGTTGGGCTGGCAGCTGCATGCGAACGGCGGCGGAGTCTTGGTCGACGCGGGCCTGGCTGTGGCCCCGCTGATGTCCTCGGCAAGGGCCTTGCTGGGGGCCCGGCAAGGGTCTTGCTGTGGCATTGTAGTCGTCCCCGGCAAGGCGCTTGCCGGGGGTCTTGTGGATTCCTTCGGCTGGGATCCCACCGAGGGTCGCCGTCTTCTGGTCCTCATCTGATCGTGTGTGTTTATGATCTTGACAAAGATCTGCATGCCACCACGCAGGTGCCTCTCGAGCCTTGGTTCCAACGTAGTTGTTGACAGCGTTTGGAACCCTTGGGCTCAAGGGTGGCTCGCTCTGCTGGCGTTGGGCAAGTTGCCCCGGCAAGGCTCTTGCCGGGGCCGTGGAGGCCGCCCCGGCAAGGCTAGCCTTGCCGGGGGAGTCCACCTCGCCCTCTTGCTCTTTGGTGTTCCTGGTCTTGGCGTTGCCTTGACTGTCTTATGCTCCGGCTTCTCCCCGGCCTCCATCCTCTGCCCTGCTAAGTGTGGCCGCGGCGCGCGGCTCTGACTGCCCGTGCACAAGTAAAGGGGTCAAAGGAGAGCCCCTACTTTTGTACACCGACACCCGTCCATCCTTCACTGTCTTCATTACGACTTCTCGATGCTCATTGTAGTCTAATGTTGGCTTGAACTACGTCAATATTTCCCCAAAGAGGAAGGGATGATGCAACACAGCAACAGTAGGTATTTCCCTCAGTGATGAGACCAAGGTTATTGAACCAGTAGGAGAACCACACAACACTACGCGAACATCACGTGCACACAAATAACAAATACTCGCAACCCGAGGTGTTAAAGGGGTTGTCAATCCCTTCTGGGCAACGGCGCTAGAAATAGGCAAACGGACGTGACAAAGTTGTAAATATTGATAGATCGAACGCCAAATAAAATAAATCGCAGCACTGTATTTTTGTATTATTGGTTTAATAGATCTAAAAATAAAATCAAAGGAAAATAGATCGCAAAGGCAAATATAATAAAGAAGAGACCCGGGGCCGTAGATTTCACTAGTGGCTTCTCTCGAGAAAAATAGCAAACGGTGGGTGAACAAATTACTGTTGGGCAATCGATAGTACTTCAAATAATCATGACGATCCAGACAATGATCATTATATAGTCATCACGTCCAAGATTAGTAGACCGACTCCTGCCTGCATCTACTGCTATTACTCCACACATCGACCTCTATCCAGCATACATCTAGTGTATTAAGTTCATGGAGAAACGGAGTAATGCAATAAGAACGATGACATGATGTAGACAAGATCTATTTATGTAGAAATAGACCCCATCTTGTTATCCTTAATAGCAATGATACATACGTGTCGGTTCCCCTTCTGTCACTGGGATCAAGCACCGTAAGATCGAACCCATCACAAAGCACCTATTCCTATTGCAAGATAAATAGATCAAGTTGGCCAAACAAAACCCAAATATCGGAGAATAAATACGAGGCTATAAGCAATCATGCATATAAGAGATCAAAAGAAGAATCAAATAACTTTCATGGATAAAAACATAGATCTGATCATAAACTCAAAGTTCATCGGATCCCAACAAACACACCGCAAAAAGAGTTACATCATATGGATCTCCAAGAGACCATTGTATTGAGAATCAAACGAGAGAGAGGAAGCCATCTAGCTACTAACTACGGACCCGTAGGTCTACAAAGAACTACTGACACGTCATCGGAGAGGCACCAACGGACATGATGCACCCCTCCGTGATGGTGTCTAGATTGGATCTGGTGGTTTTGGAACTTGCGGCGGCTGGAATTGATTTTTGTCGACTCTCCTAGGATTTCTGGAATATTGGGGTATTTATAGAGCAAAGAGGCGCTTCTTAGGCCACCCGAGGTGGGCACAACCCACCAGGGCGCACTTGGGCTTCCAGGCGCGCCCTGGTGGGTTGTGCTCCCCTCGAAGCACCCCCGAGGCGCTTCTCCGACCCACTGGATGTCTTCTGGTAAAAAAAATCCACAGAAAGTTTTGCTGCATTTGGACTCTGTTTGGTATTGATTTCCTGTGATGTAAAAAACATGCAAAAACCAACAACTGGCACTTGGCACTATGTCAATAGGTTAGTACCAAAAAATGATATAAAATGACTATAAAATGATTATAAAACATCCAAGAATGATAATATAACAGCATGGAACAATCAAAAATTATAGATACATTGGAGACGTATCAGCATCCCCAATCTTAATTCCTGCTCGTCCTCGAGTAGGTAAATGATAAAAACATAATTTTTATGTGGAATGCTGCCTAACATGTCATCTCATATTTTATTCTTTATAGCATGGACATTTGGACTTTTATATGGTACAAAGCAATAGTCTAGTTTTGACATGAGACTTAAATACTCAAGCATATCAACAAGCAACCATGTCTTTCAAAATATCAACGCTAAAATAAGTTATCCCTAGCCCATCATGCTCAATCATTGATCCATTCATGAAACACACTCACATATTAGCTACACCCAATGCTCAAGCACGATCATAGTGCCTCCTATTTGGTGCTTTATAAGAGAAGATGGAGACTCAAATTAAAAATAAAAATTGCATAAAGTAAAAGAAAGGCCCTTCACGGAGGGAAGTAGGGATTTGTAGAGGTGCTAGAGCTCAAAGCGAAAAACTTAGAGATAAAAACATTTTGGGAGGTGTGTGTTTCCCACCAACGAAAACAACTTAGAGTTCCCAACACTTTCCATGCTAGATATATCATAGGCGGTTCCCAAACAGAAAATAAAGTTTATTTCTTTTTCCACCATACTTTCACTTTCCATGGCTAACTGTATCCACGGGTGCCCTCCATACCAATACTTTCCAAGGAATTTATTATTTGACAACATAAAGTAAATTCATTTTTCATTTCGGGACTGGGCATCCCTAATACCTTTGCATTACTCCCATGCAATGACAAGTGAATAAACACTCATCGTGAGAATAACACATCTAGCCTGGAAAATATTTGCCACCCCTCACCGCCTCGCGAGCGGTACGAGCTCACACAAAAGAAATTTATTTTGAAAATTAGAGATGGCACATGCAAATTTGCTTAGAACGGCAAAAGAATACCGCATATAGGTAGATATGGTGGACTCATGTGGCAAAACTGGTTTAAAGGTTTTTGGATGCATAAGTAGTGATCATACTTAGTGCAAAATGAAGGCTAGCAAAAGATTGAGAAGTGACCAACCAAGAAACGGATAATATCATAAGCGAGAATTAAGCATAATTAACACCGAATAATGCACCACAAGTAGGATATAATTTCATTGCATGGCTATTGACTTTCCTGCTTGCATAGGGAATCACAAACCTTAACACCAATATTCTTACTAAAGCATAATTACTCATCAACATGACTCACATATCACATCATCATATCTCAAAACTATTACAATGAATCAAGTTTATTTTGTCCAATGATCTTCATGAAAGTTTTTATTATATCCTTCTTGGATATCTATCACTTTGGAACTAATTTTCATATGTTGCTTTTGATAAGCTCAAACAAATATAAGTGAAGATCATGAGTATAATATTTCTTTCTCTCAAATTAATTTAAGTGAAGCAAGAGAGAATTTCTTAATTTTTTGCTAACTCTCAAATAAATCTAAGTGAAGCAATAGAGCATTTCTTCAAAAATACTAAAGCACAACGTGCTCAAAAAGATATAAGTGAAGCACTAGAGCAATTCCATAGCTCTTAAAAATTTAAGTGAAGCATAGAGAGCAATTCTAACAAGTCATGGCATAATTTTGGCTCTCTCAAATAGGTGTGTCCAGCAAGGATTCATGACTTAAAATAAAAATAAAAACAAGCAAAGACTCATATAATTCAAGACGCTCCAAGCAAAACTCATAGTATGTGACGAATAAAAATATAGCTTCGAGTAAAATACCGATGGTCATTAGATGAAAGAGGGGATGCCACTCGGGGCATCCCCAAGCTTAGTGGCTTGCTTCTCTTTGGATAATTGCTTGGGATGCCATGGGCATCCCCAAGCTTAGGCTCTTCTTACTCCTTATTCCTTCATCCATCATAACATCACCCAAAACTTGAAAACTTCAATCACACAAAACTCAACAAAACCTTCATGAGATCCGTTAGTATAAGAAAGCAAACCACTACTATCAGTACTGTAGCAAACCAATTCATATTTTATTCTTGCATTATATCTACTGTGTTCCAACTTTTCTATGGCAAAAACTCATCAAAGAAAACCATAGAATCTTCAAAATAAGCACACAACACAAAGAAAACAAAATCTGTCAAAAACAGAACAGCCTGTAGCAATCTGAATATTTTGAATACTTCTGTAACTCCAAAAATTCTGAAAAATTAGGACGCCCTGAGAAATTTGTATATAAATCTAATGTTAGAAATTCATAATTTTTCGTTGCTTCTGTGATTTTTAAAAATTGTAACTCTGGACGCAAAAGTTTATGTTTTTGCAGCAAGATCAAACAACTATCACCAAAGAAGATCCTAAAGGCTTTACTTGGCACAAACACTAATTAAAACACAAAAAACACAATCATAACAGTAGCATAATTGTGCTAACACTCAAGAACAGAAAGCAAGAGGGAAAAATAAATTTTATTCATTGGGTTGCCTCCCAACAAGCGCTATTGTTTCACGCCCCTAGCTAGGCATAAAACAAGGATCTAAGTTTTGTCATCTTTGTTTCTAGATCCATAAGATGCCCACATGATTGATTCATATGGTGGCCTAATTCTTGTTCTAGGGAAGTGTTCCATACCCTTTCTTAGTGGAAATTGGAACTTAATATTGCCTTCTTTCATATCAATCATGACACCAATAGTGCGTAAAAACGGTCTACCAAGAATAATTGGACAAGACGGATTGCAATCAATATCAAGAATAATAAAATCTATGGGCACATAAATCCTATTTGAAGAATAAGAACATCATTAATTCTTCCCATAGGCTTTTTAATAGTAGAATCCGCCAAGTGCAAATTCAAAGAACATTCTTCAATATCGGTAAGACCAAGCACATCACATAAATATTTCAGAATTGTAGAAACACTAGCACCCAAGTCACATAAAGCAAAACACTCATAATTTTTAATCTTGACTTTGATAGTAGGTTCCCACTCATCATGTAATTTTCTAGGAATTTAAACTTCTAATTCCAACTTTTCTTCCAAAGCTTTCATCATAGCATCAACAATATGTTTAGTAAAAGCTTTATTTTGTTCATAAGCATGGGGTGAATTAATCATGGATTGCAACAAAGAAATACAATCAATCAAATAGCAACTATCATAATTAAAGTCTTTGTAATCCAAAAGAGTGTGCACATCACTAGCTAAAGTCTTGACCTCTTCAAACCCACTTTTATCAATTTTCTCAACAAGATTTTCACCCTCCGAATTATCAGGACGCCTTCTAGCTAGAGTTGACTCTTCTCCAGTCCCTTTTTCATCAATCTTAATTTTACTAAACAAATAATCAATAGAAGAAACACCAATCATTTTAAGATCTTCATCATTTTTATGAAAGCAATCACTAGAAAACGCTATTTCTAAAAATTCTCTTCTAGCTCCAAGCATAGCGGTTCTTTTCTTACTTTCATCCATAGAAACATAAAGAGCTTTAATCGATTCCTCTACCTTAGGCACACAAAATTTCATCTTGAGATTTTCCACATCATGAGAAATTCTATCAACACTTCTAGACAAATCATCAATCTTATTCAACTTTTCTTCCATTGTAGTGTTAAAAACTTTTTGAGTGTTGATAAATTCTTTAATATTATTCTCAAGATCAGAGGTGTTCCCATTATTATTACAAGAAGGATTACTATAGGAATTACCATAATTATTAGAGTAATTACTAGGAAAAGGCCTAGGATTAAAATTACCTCTATAAGCATTGTTATTGAAATTGTTTCGCGAGATAAAATTCACATCTACGGCATCACTATTTTGCTCAATCAAAGTAGACAAAGGCACATCATTAAAATCAATAGGAGCACTTTTACTAGCAACCAATTTCATAAGAGCATCATCTTTTTCACAAAAAGAAGAAATTTCTTCAACCGAATTAACCTTTTTACTAGTAGGAGCTCTTTCGGTATGCCATTGTGAATAATTTGCCATGATATTATCAAGCAATTTGGTGGCTTCACCCAAATTAATTTGCATAAAAGTAAAACCCGCGGCGGAATCTAAAAGATTACGAGAAACAAAATTCAACCCCGCATAAATTTTTTGTATGATCATCCAAACATTTAACCCATGAGTTGGGCAATTCCTTAGCATCATTTTCATGCTTTCCTAAGATTGTGCAACATGCTCATGCTCAAGTTGCTTGAAATTCATGATCTGGGTTCCTAGGGAAATAATTTTTACGGGCCGAAAATACTTAGTAAAGAAAGCATCTTTGCACTTATTCCAAGAATCGATACTATGGCGCAGCAACGAAGAAAACCAAAATTTGGCATGATCTCGCAAAGAAAACGGAAATAATCTCAACTTCACAACATCATTGTCCACATCTTTTTTCTTTTGCATATTGCATAATTCCACGAATGTGTTAAGATGTGACGCGGCTGATGTCTATTATGCAACTTATTTCTTGTAGACACGTGTTGGGCCTCCAAGCGTAGAGTTTTGTAGGACAATAGCAATTTTCCCTCAAGTGGATGACCTAAGGTTTATCATTCCGTGGGAGGTGTAGGATGAAGATGGTCTCTCTCAAACGACCCTGCAACCAAATACAAGAAATCTCTTGTGTCCCCAACACATCCAATACAATGGCAAATTGTATAGGTGCACTAGTTCGACGAAGAGATGGTGATAAAAGTGTAATATGGATGGTAGAAATATATTTTTATAATCTGAATAAATAAAATAGCGAGGTAGCAATTGATAAACGGAGCACAAACGGTATTGCAATGCTTGAAAATGAGGCCTAGGGTCCGTACTTTCACTAGTGCAATCTCTCAACAGTGCTAATATAATTGGATCATATAACCACCCCTCAAAGTGCGATGAAGAATCACTCCAAAGTTCCTCTCTAGCAGAGAACATAAGAATAAATTGGGTACGAAACCACCTCAAAGCTATTCTTTCCGTTCGATCTATTCAAGAGTTCGTACTAAAATAACATAAAGCTATTATTTCCGTTCGATCTATCCTAGAGTTCGTACTAAAATAACACCAAAGCAAATTCATATTCATAATACTCAATCCAACACAAAGAACTTCAAAGAGTGCCCCAAGATTTCTACCGGACAAACAAAGACAAGAACGTGCATCAACCCCTATGCATAGATTACCCCAATGTCACCTCGGGAATCCACGAGTTGAGTGCCAAAACATATATCAAGTGAACCAAACAACCCACCAGGGCGCGCCTGGGGGCCCAGGCGCGCCCAGGTGGGTTGTGCGCACCTCGATGGCCTCCCGCACCCCCTCTTTACCCTATAAATTCCCAAAAATTCCAGAAATCCTCGGGGTTAACCTAGATCAGAAGTCCAGCCGCCGCAAGGCTCTGTAGCCACCGAAAACCAATCTAGACCCTATCCGGCACCCTGCCGGAGGGGTAAACATCACCGGTGGCCATCTTCATCATCCTGGCGGCCGCTACGATGAGGAGGGAGTAGTCCACCCTCGGGGCTGAGGGTTTGTATCAGTAGCTATGTGTTTAATCTCTCTCTCTCTCTCTCATGTTCTTGAGATGTCACGATCTTGATGTATCGCGGGCTTTGTTAATATAGTCGGATCATACGGTGTTTTCCCCTCTCTATCTTGTTGTGATGAATTGAGTTTTTCCCTTTAAGATGTCATTGTTATCGGATTGAATACTTTTATGGATTTGAGAGCACTTGATATATGGCTTGCAAATGAATACTCGTGGTGACAATGGGGTATCATATTGATTCACTTGATATATGTTTTGGCATTCAACTTGCGGATTCCTGAGGTGACATTGGGGTAATCTATGCATAGAGGTTGGTGCACGTTCTTGTCTTTGTTTCTCCGGTAGAAATCTTGGGGCACTCTTTGAAGTTCTTTGTGTTGGATTGAATATTATGAATCTGAATTTGATTTGGTGTTATTTTAGTACGAACTCTTGGTTAGATCTATCAGAAAGAATAGCTTGGTGTTATTTTAGTACGAACTGTAGGATAGATTGATCGGAAAGAATAGCTTTCAGGTGGTTTCGTACCCTACAAACAATTCCATCTGATGTTCTTCGCTAGATAGGAACTTTGGAGTGATTCTTCATCGCACTTTGAGGGACGGTTATATGATCCAATTATATTAGCACCTTTGTGAGATTGCACTAGGGAAAGTATGGACCCTGGGCCTCATTTTCAAGCATTGCAATACCGTTTTTGTGCCCGTTTACTATTTGCTACCTTGCTGTTTTTATTTATTCAGATTATAAAAATATATGTCTACCATCAATATTACACTTTTATCACCATCTCTTCGCCGAACTAGTGCACCTATACAATTTGCCATTGTATTGGGTGAGTTGGGGACACAAGAGATTTCTTGTATTTGGTTGCAGGGTTGTTTGAGAGAGACCATCTTCATCCTACACCTCCCATGGATTGATAAACCTTAGGTCATCCACTTGAGGGAAAATTGCTACTGTCCTACAAAACTCTGCGCTTGGAGGCCCAACACGAGTCTACAAGAAAAAAGTTGCGTAGTAGACATCATACCCCCAACCAGCTCCTAGTTTCAAAACCCATTTCTACAAACGTCCTAGTGCTCAGAATAACGGCGGTTCAAACAGCAGCCAGCACTCACCTTAGGCAATGAACAACCAAAGTCACAAACAGTACTAGCAACAAACCCCTGTCTATAATGTCCACTACTCCCAACACAATGATGTTCAGAATAACAGCACTCCACGGTGCCAACAACACCAACCTCAAGAGCAGAACCATCAGCAACCACACAGAGGCGAGTCTCATGGCAAAGTTACAGTGCCTTACAACCACAGTTCAACAGCATGCAGTATTCCGGCCACCCTCTGCAGCATTTTCCAACAGATATTCCTTCGAGCTCAATTGGCCATCCAACTGTCAGAACATTAGAACTGCACATGCAGCACCAACCACAAGGCCTAATGGTCCAAAGAAACAACAATTATAATGAGGAACATCTGCAACTTAGTAATGGTCAAATGAACTCCGCTGGTCATGTCTTCCAGCCTCATCAACATCATTCTCAACTAGAACAGACTTGATTCACTAGCCAAGGGAATGACCATCAAGATCAGTGCCAAGTTTTGGAAATAAGAGATTCCACAATGGAGGAGAAAGACGTGTATGAAACAATCATTGACAATACGCCAGGCATTAGTCAAAATGATAGGTAATGAATTGGTTATTCCTGTTACAGTAAAGTTTTGGTCCCTTCTTTTACTATTGCAATGTATTCTGCCTGAAGCTATCATATTCAAGTGTTTCGGCTCGATTATTCTACTATTGTAATTGAATACTCATCACCTCTAATGTTAAATAAGAAAATCATATGATTTAAAAGGCATTTATTTTTTTGGCAGCAAGAGGATATTTTTCATCGAACAACGTTGGGCCGATCATCGAACTTTAGGTTTGTCAATGAAGATCTATGGATATATCAACTCATTCATGGTCGACGCTTACTCAGAGTTGTTGATGAAAGAACAGTTTCACGGACCGCCAACATTTTTGCACAAGCATATAATGTACATGGGCGCTTCTGTAAGTTCTTGCTTCTCATAAATAATAATAGTAAACCACATTTACTACTACTACTACCACGCTGAGTGACACAGCTTCAATTTTCTGCAGGATAAATTTCAGGTTCTAGGAGCAATCACTGAACTACTGAAGGAACACACTGTAGAAAAAACTATTGGGTACAGGCTGCCTAACAAAGGTAACATTGTGAGTTGACCCTACTCACTCTATCTGTCCAGTGTTCATCTTCATTTGTACCAGTTTTTCTTGTTACACTGATATTATTTCTTGTTCATTGTTTTAGGTCTTAATACCTATGAGAAAGAAACCATATTTTATCTACCTCATCATCGTGAATCTTGCAATGCATCACTTCGAAATCCCATGTCCTTATATCAATTGCGACGGTATAAAGGAACACTCAGACATTGTCATCGAAAACTTCAAGAGAGCTTACCATTCTGCTTACGACACCCATCCGTACACCATAGCCTCCTTTCGTGTTAAACCTGTGCAGAGTGTATGTAACTCAGACAGAGAGTGAGTTTCTTGTAACTGTAGCTCTACCTCACCATCATTTTTTTGTTCAACTACATACCCCATATCTACTATTCACCTTCTAATCACTAACATAATGCTCTCAATTTTCAAGGATGACAGTGCTATTTACACCATGCATTTGATGCCACTCATTAATTTGAATAATAATTCATTTTTTATCAATAATGTAAGTTCACTCTCATTGACAAGACATCAACATACGTTCATTCGAGCCAGCTGTACATTATGTTTTACAATAAAATTTATTAGTTTGTTCGGTTATGTGTTTGCAGATCCATGTGAAACCGATGAGAGAACAACTAACTTTCAAAATGATAACATCCAACCACAACACATGCCATGTATTTGAGGCACTGAGCATCATCCACGAGAAACACAATATCCGGCGCGAAAGAAGAAGAGTTGGAAGAAGATGACTACTGCTTAACTGTGCCTTAATTTAGCTGGAGCCACCCGAACATTGTTTCAGCCATTTCGACTCATGTAATCACTACAGTGTTTCAACTATTTTTATGTCGGTCCAAGATATCTATTATGGATCCCATTAAACACAACTGTGCGTTTAAATGTTTGAATCTTCAAATCCTGAACAACAAACATTATAAATAAAAATCGTATTTTTCCAAAAGAAGTTGTAAACATGATATTCAAGACATCACTTCCTTGCACTAGAACACCACTCACTTCGAGTAGACATAATAAAAGAAACAATTGGAACACATAAGAACAACACTATCTATTCGTAACCATCTGACGAAGGTGGTACACGACTCACCTCCAATAATGCGGTTCACAGAGGCACGACAGTGCCTCTTATCTACATAGAACGTGCCTCTCTAACATAGACAACTAAGCTGAAAAAATAACAACACACACACACACACACGAGTGCGCCACCAGTTAACACAGAACCATCCCCTCGATAGCTTTCAAGCCAACGTGTCACGGAAGCAAGACCGTGACTCAAGTTAATGAAAGAAGATCCATCCTCTGGGATAGACGACTAAACTGAAAAAATACCAAAACAGAAGAACGACCGTGACTTCAATTGTAAAAGGTTCGTGACCTCACAAGTTTCACCGACGAGCCTCTCTCAGCAAAGTAGTGAGAGTAAACATTTCGAAAGAAAGGCACGACAGTGCCGTGAATAACATCGTAGACGTGCCTCTCCGAGCGAACGTGTCGGAGGATGCATTTGCGAACGACATACATAACTCTGACTCAACATAACTTAGGGCATGCCTCCACTAACTCGACATACGTGACTCCACTAGTAGACTAACTAGAAATATTACAGAACATACAACCATGACAGTGACTCATACTAACATAACGCAGTGCCCCTCCGAATTTAGTACCCAAAGGAAGGACAACGCCTCTGCCAAACATACGACAGTACATCCACTACCTTCACGGCCGTGCCTTTCCCAATCAAAGTACCAGCACAATAATTGGAACACAGAAATACAATCGTCACTAACACAATGCTCCCACAACAACTCTCACACTGGATAACCGTCCCTAAAACAGACATCATATATTGAAACAGACAGCACAGAGAGGAAATCTGAAGAATCTTAAACACACTCAAGCTCTGCATAAAAACATTTCAAACACACAACCACAACCATATATTCGATATTAAAACAACCGTGCCAAACACAGTACAAACACAAAGTGAAAGTAACACTACCTGTCCGTGTGACCATATTGAGAGAAGAACTAAAGCAGCCAGCCATCTAAACCACAGACGAAAACACACACTTCTTATCCGCACTGATATAGACGACTCAGCTAAAAAAGTAGGAACACAAACCCACAACCGTGCCTACTGATAACACCAGAGCGTGCCTTGCCTAAAACAAGGACAATGCCTCCCTGAGCAGACGACTGTGCACTGCCTAGATTCATGAACATGCACATCTGAGTGATCCTCTTAATACATCTCATCTTATACCAACGTGTAGCATCAAATCATAGAGGAAAATATTCTTGAAGGCATCCAAACAAGAAAAACTTAATAGAACGAAAATAAACTTAAATTTCCAAACTAGTCAACTCCAGTCGGTTCAAAATAAAACCACCACAATTATAATTCATCAGTCGATGTAATATTACCCCATACAGTAACTATCAATTAACCAATTCATCAGACGATCCATCTTCGCAGCACTTCCACCTGGAGTGCTGCTCAAAAACATCCTCGCCATTTGAGATCAGGAAGACAACAACGATGCAGGATGTCCCTCATCGACAGAAACCAGCGGTATAGCTCATAGCTTACATACCCTTCCTGAAGGAAAAGCAAATGAAAACATAAAAAACAAAAAAAACATACTGTTCTAGCAACAAAGGCAGAAACTAACAAAAATGAAATCTTCACTTACAGTAGCTCCATATTTCAGGTGATCAAAGGTAAGTGGCTTCCAATCCCAGTAGTGACACAGAACTTCTGGAAAAGAGGACTCCAGCTTCGAGTAAGATTCGTCAATGATGGCTCCTGCTAAGTCCTCCATGGAGTCCCTTTCTTCGCCGCCCTTGATCATGAACTTCTCTGGGATGTCGATGTGGTACTCTTCTGGAATTCTGATGAAATCTTGAAAAAGAGCATCTTTAACATTCCTGACGTCCACACTAGAGAAAGTCATACCTCTATTCTCAAGGAAATCCTTCAGGGCAGGGCACTCCGTCCTGGCCTTGCAGAAGTGATAGACCAAAACATGATTCCGCATAGCCAGTTGCATGACAGCGACTTTTCTACGCCCATAACAATCCATTCGTGTGAACTCCATGCCAAGACCAACAAACTTGTACTTCTCCTCGCGCAACCACCTCTCGTACAAGGCAATGGTCTCCTCCACCTTGTAAGGCTCATTCGTGTAGCACACGTCGAGCTTGGTGTTACCATCGGCAACTATCGGATGGTACTCGGTAGTGTTCAAGAAGTCGTCCATGGCAGCGAGTAGCAAGGTGCCAATGGAGATTCCTGAGACTCTGTGACGAGGTTGGGAAGTGGCGAGGACGGTGGGAACTGCCTGATGTTCTGTGGCTACAATGCGACGTGCTGACCTCAAAAACCTGGCCAATATTTAACCATGGCGAGGGACGTTTGAGTTACCATGTGCATTAATGTGTGAACTAGGAACAACGAATAAACGTTTGTGCTTCTGCAGCTCGTGGAATCATGCACTTCCTAAAGTCACGGCTGTGCAAAAATATTTGATGCCGTGGAGAAATCAAGGAGCCTCTAACTTTATTTTATGGTAACTGACACACTAAATAGTCACATCGAACAGCCGCCACATCGGTCATCAGTTCCTCCTTTGAACAAAGACCACCGACGGAAGAATCCAATGAGGCAAACGAAGAGCCTACCGTAGACCTTAGATCCGAAGGCCAAAACTCATCCATGCCTCATCTAGCTAGATGTTGGGGAACGTAGTAATTTCAAAAAATTTCCTACGCACACACAGGATCATGGTGATGCATAGCAACGAGAGGGGAGGGTGTTGTCCACGTACCCTCGTAGACCGAAAGCGGAAGCATTAGCACAACGCGGTTGATGTAGTCGTATGTCTTCATGATCCGACCGATCCAAGTACCGAACGTACGGCACCTCTGAGTTCAGCACACGTTCAACTCAATGACGTCTCGCGAACTCCGATCCAGCAGAGCTTCACGGGTGAGTTCCGTCAGCACGACGGCGTGATGACGGTGATGATGTTGCTACCCACGCAGGGCTTCGCCTAAGCACCGCTACGATATGATCGAGGTGGAATATGGTGGAGGGGGGCACCGCACACGGCTAAGAGATCAAGAGATCAATTGTTGTGTCTATGGGGTGCCCCCTGGCCACATATATAAAGGAGTGGAGGAGGGGGAGAGGGCCGGCCCCTATGGCGCGCCCTGGAGGAGTCCTACTCCCACCGGGAGTAGGATTCCTCCCCTTCCAAGTAGTAGGAGTAGGAGACAAGGAAGGGGAAGAGGGAAGAGAAGGAAGGAGGGGGCGCCGCCCCTCCCCCTAGTCCAATTCGGACTAGTCATTGGGGGGGCGCGCGGCCTGCCTCTCTCTCTCCTAAAGCCCAATAAGGCCCATATACTTCTTCCCCCGTATTCCCGTAACTCTCCGGTACTCCGAAAAATACCCGAACCACTCGGAACCTTTCTGATGTCCGAATATAGTCGACAATATATCGATATTTACGTCTCAACCATTTCGAGACTCCTCGTCATGTCCCCGATCTCAGCCGGGACTCCGAACTACCTTCGGTACATCAAATCACATAAACTCATAATACAAATCCTCACCGAACGTTAAGCGTGCGGACCCTATGGGTTCGAGAACTATGTAGACATGACCGAGACATGTCTCCGGTCAATAACCAATAGTGGAACCTGGATGCTCATATTGGCTCCCACATATTCTACGAAGATCTTTATCGGTCAAACGGCATAACAACATACGTATTTCCCTTTGTCATTGGTATGTTACTTGCCCGAGATTCGATCGTCGGTATCTTAATACCTAGTTCACTCTCCTTACCGGCAAGGCTCTTTACTCGTTCCGTAATGCATCATTCCGCAAGTAACTCATTAATCACATTGCTTGCAAGGCTTATAGTGATGTGCATTATCGAGAGGGCCCAGAGATACCTCTCCGACAATCGGAGTGACAAATCCTAATCTCGAAATACGCCAACCCAACAAATACCTTCGGAGACACCTGTAGAGTACCTTTATAATCACCCAGTTACGTTGTGACGTTTGGTAGCACACAAAGTTTCCTCCGGTAAACGGGAGTTGCATAATCTCATAGTCATAGGAACATGTATAAGTCATGAAGAAAGCAATAACAACATACTAAACGATCAAGTGCTAAGCTAACGGAATGGGTCAAGTCAATCACATCATTCTCCTAATGATGTGATGCCGTTAATCAAATGACAACTCATGTCTATGGCTAGGAAACTCAACCATCTTTGATTAACGAGCTAGTCAAGTAGAGGCATACTAGTGACACTATGTTTGTCTATGTATTCGCACATGTATTATGTTTCCGGTTAATACAATTCTAGCATGAATAATAAACATTTATCATGAAATAAGGAAATAAATAATAACTTTATTATTGCCTCTAGGGCATATTTCCTTCAGTCTGCCACTTGCACTAGAGTCAATAATCTAGTTCACATAGCCATGTGATTTAACATCAATAGTTCACATCTTTATGTGGTTAACACCCATAGTTCACATCGACATGTGATCAACACCCAAAGGGTTTACTAGAGTCAGTAATCTAGTTCACATCGCTATGTGATTAACACCCAAAGAGTACTAAGGTGTGATCATGTTTTACTTGTGAGATAATTTTAGTCAACGGGTCTGTCACATTCAGATCTGTAAGTATTTTGCAAATTTCTATGTCTACAATGCTCTGCACGGAGCTACTCTAGCTAATAGCTCCCACTTTCAATATGTATCCAGATTGAGACTTTAGAGTCATCTGGATCAGTGTCAAAACTTGCATCGACGTAACCCTTTACGATGAACCTTTTGTCACTTCCATCATCCAGAAACATATCCTTATTCCACTAAGGATAATTTTGACCGCTGTCCAGTGATCAACTCCTAGATCACTATTGTACTCCCTTGCCAAACTCAGTGGTAGGGTATACAATAGATCTGGTACACAGCATGGCATACTTTATAGAACCTATGGCTGAGGCATAGGGAATGACTTTCATTCTCTTTCTATCTTCTGCTGTGGTCGGGCTTTGAGTCTTACTCAATTTTACACCTTGTAACACAGGCAAGAACTCTTTCTTTAACTGTTCCATTTTGAACTACTTCAAAATCTTGTCAAGGTATGTACTCATTGAAAAAACTTATCAAGCGTCTTGATCTATCTCTATAGATCTTGATGCTCAATATGTAAGCAGCTTCACCGAGGTCTTTCTTTGAAAAACTCCTTTCAAACACTCCTTTACGCTTTGCAGAATAATTCTACATTATTTCCAAACAAGAATATGTCATTCACATATACTTATCAGAAATGCTGTAGTGCTCCCACTCACTTTCTTGTAAATACAGGCTTCACCGCAAGTCTGTATAAAACTATATGCTTTGATCAACTTATCAAAGCGTATATTCCAACTCTGAGATGCTTGCACCAGTCCATAGATGGATTGCTGGAGCTTGCATATTTTGTTAGCACCTTTAGGATTGACAACATCTTCTGGTTGCATCATATACAACTCTTGTTTAATAAATCCATTAAGGAATGCAGTTTTGTTTATCCATTTGCCAGATTTCATAAAATGTGGCAATTGCTAACATGATTCGGACAGACTTAAGCATAGATACGAGTGAGAAACTCTCATCGTAGTCAACACCTTGAACTTGTTGAAAAGCTTTTGCGACAATTCTAGCTTTGTAGATAGTAACACTACTATCAGCATCTGTCTTCCTCTTGAAGATCCATTTAATCTCAATGACTCGCCGATCATTGGGCAAGTCAAGCAAAGTCCATACTTTGTTCTCATACATGGATCCCATCTCAGATTTCATGGCCTCAACCATTTTGCGGAATCTGGGCTCATCATCGCTTCCTCATAGTTCGTAGGTTCGCCATGGTCAAGTAACATGATCTCCAGAATAGGATTACCGTACCACTCTGGTGCGGATCTTACTCTGGTTGACCTACGAGGTTCGGTAGTAACTTGATCTGAAGTTACATGATCATCATCATTAGCTTCCTCACTAATTGGTGTAGGAGTCACAGGAACAGATTCTATGATGAACTACTTTCCAATAAGGGAGCAGGTACAGTTACCTCATCAAGTTCTACTTTCCTCCCACTCACTTCTTTCGAGAGAAACTCCTTCTCTAGAAAGGATCCATTCTTAGCAACGAATGTCTTGCCTTTGGATCTGTGATAGAAGGTGTACCCAACAGTCTCCTTTGGGTATCCTATGAAGACACATTTTTCCGATTTGGGTTTGAGCTTATCAAGATGTAACTTTTTCACATAAGCATCGCAACTCCAAACTTTAAGAAACGACAACTTTGGTTTCTTGCCAAACCACAGTTCATATGGTGTCGTCTCAACGGATTTAGATGGTGCCATATTTAACGTGAATGCAGCTGTCTCTAATGCATAACCCCAAAACGATAGTGGTAGATTGGTAAGAGACATCATAGATCGCACCATATCTAATAAAGTACGGTTACGATGTTCGTACACACCATTACGCAGTGGTGTTCCAGGTGGCGTGAGTTGCGAAACGATTCCGCATTGTTTCAAATGAAGACCAAACTCGTAACTCAAATATTCTCCTCCACGATCAGATCGTAGAAACTTTATTTTCTTGTTACGATGATTTTCCACTTCACTCTGAAATTCTTTGCACTTTTCAAATGTTTCATACTTATGTTTCATCAAGTAGATATACCCATATCTGCTCAAATCATCTGTGAAGTTCAGAAAATAACGATACTTGCCACGAGCCTTAACACTCATCGGACCTCATACATTAGTGTGTATTATTTCCAATAAGTCAGTTGCTCGCTCCATTGTTCCGGAGAACGGAGTCTTAGTCATCTTGCCCATGAGGCATGGTTCGCAAGCATCAAGTGATTCCAAAAGCCCATCAGCATGGTGTTTCTTCATGCGCTTTACACCAATATGACCTAAATGGCAGTGCCTCAAATAAGTTGCACTATCATTATTAACTTTGCATCTTTTGGCGTCAATATGATGAATATGTGTATCACTACGATAAAGATCCAACAAACCATTTTCATTGGGTGTATGACCATCGAAGGTTTTATTCATGTAAACAGAATAACAATTATTCTATGATTTTAAATGAATAAACGTATTGCAATAAACATGATCAAATCATATTCATGCTTAACGCAAACACCAAATAACATTTATTTAGGTTCAACACTAATCCCGAAAGTATAGGTAGTGTGAGATGATGATCATATCAATCTTGGAACTACTTCCAACACACATCGTCACTTCACCCTTAACTAGTCTCTGTTCATTCTGCAACCCCCGTTTCGAGTTACTTTTCTTAGCAACTAAACCAGTATCAAATACTGAGGGGTTGCTATAAACACTAGTAAAGTACACATCAATAACATGTATATCAAATATAGCTTGTTCACTTTGCCATCCTTCTTATCCGTCAAATATTTGGGGTAGTTCCGCTTCCAGTGACCAGTCCCTTTGCAGTAGAAGCACTTAGTCTCAGGCTTAGGTCCAGACTTGGGCTTCTTCACTTGAGTAGCAACTTGCGTGCCGTTCTACTTGAAGTTCCCTTTTCTTCCCTTTGTCCCTTTACTTGAAACTAGTGGTCTTGTTAACCATCAACACTTGATGCTCTTTCTTGATTTCTACCTTCGTCGATTTCAGCATTGCGAAGAGCTCGGGAATTACTTTCGTCATCCCTTGCATATTATAGTTCATCACGAAGCTCTAGTAACTTGGTGATAGTGACTAGAGAATTCTGTCAATTACTATCTTATCTGGAAGATTAACTCCCACTTGATTCAAGTAATTGTAGTACCCAGACAATCTGAGCACATGCTCACTGGTTGAGCTATTCTCCTCCATCTTGTAGGCAAAGTACTGTCAGAGGTCTCATACCTCTCGACACGGGCATGAGTATGAAATACCAATTTCAACTCTTGGAACATCTTATATGCTCTGTGGCGTTCAAAACATTTTTGAAGTCCCGGTTCTAAGCCGTAAATCATGGTGCACTTAACTATCAAGTAGTCATCATACCGAGCTTTTGTCAAAACGTTCATAACGTCTGCATCTGCTCCTGCAATAGGTCTGTCACCTAGCGGTGCATCAAGGACATAATTCTTCTGTGCAGCAATGAGGATAAACCTCAGATCACGGATCCAATCCGCATCATTTCTACTAACATCTTTCAACTTAGTTTTCTCTAGGAACATATCAAAATTAAACGGGGATCAACACCGCGAGCTATTGATCTACAACATAGATATGCTAATACTACCAGGACTAAGTTCATGATAAATTAAAGTTCAATTAATCATATTACTTAAGAACTCCCACTTAGATAGACATCCCTCGAGTCATCTAAATGATCACGCGATCCAAATCAACTAAACCATGTCCGATCATCACGTGAGATGGAGTAGTTTTCAATGGTGAACATCACTATGTTGATCATATCTTCTATATGATTCACGCTCGACCTTTCGGTCTCAGTGTTCCGAGGCCATATCTGCATATGCTAGGCTCGTCAAGTTTAACCTGAGTATTCCGCGTGTGCAACTGTTTTGCACCCGTTGTATTTGAACGTAAGCCTATCACACCCGATCATCACGTGGTGTCTAAGCACGAAGAACTTTCGCAACGGTGCATACTCAGGGAGAACACTTATACCTTGAAATTTAGTGAGAGATCATCATATAATGCTACCGTCGATCTAAGCAAAATAAGATGCATAAAAGATAAACATCACATGCAATCAATATAAGTGATATGATATGGCCATCATCATCTTGTGCTTGTGATCTCCATCTCTGAAGCACCGTCATGATCACCATCATCACCGGCGCGACACCTTGATCTCCATCGTAGCATCGTTGTCGTCTCGCCAACTATTGCTTCTACGACTATCGCTACCGCTTAGTGATAAAGTAAAGCAATTACAGGGCGATTGCATTGCATACAATAAAGCGACAACCATATGGCTCCTGCAAATTGCCGATAACTCGGTTACAAAACATGATCATCTCATACAATAAAATATAGCATCATGCCTTGACCATATCACATCACAACATGCCCTGCAAAAACAAGTTAGACGTCCTCTACTTTGTTGTTGCAAGTTTTACGTGGCTGCTACGGGCTGAACCAGAACTGTTCTTACCTACGCATCAAAACCACAACGATAGTTCATCAAGTTAGTGCTGTTTTAACTTTCTCAAGGACCGGGCGTAGCCACACTCGGTTCAACTAAAATTGGAGAAACTGACACCCGCCAGCCACCTGTGTGCAAAGCACGTCGATAGAACCTGTCTCGCGTAAGCGTACGCGTAATGTCGGTCCGGGCCGCTTCATCCAACAATGTCGCCGAACCAAAGTATGACATGCTGGTAAGCAGTATGACTTGTATCGCCCACAACTCACTTGTGTTCTACTCGTACATATAACATCTACGCATAAAACCAGGCTCGGATACCACTGTTGGGGAACGTAGTAATTTCAAAAAAAAATCCTACGCACACACAGGATCATGGTGATGCATAGCAACGAGAGGGGAGAATGTTGTCCACGTACCCTCGTAGACCGAAAGCGGAAGCGTTAGCACAACGCGGTTGATGTAGTCGTACGTCTTCACGATCCGACCGATCCAAGTACCGAACGTACGACACCTCTGAGTTTAGCACACGTTCAGCTCGATGACGTCCCGCGAACTCCGATCCAGCAGAGTTTCATGGGTGAGTTCCGTCAGTACGACAGCGTGATGACGGTGATGATGTTGCTACCGACACAGGGCTTCGCCTAAGCACCGCTACGATATGATCGAGGTGGAATATGATGGAGGGGGGCACCGCACACGGCTAAGAGATCAAGAGATCAATTGTTGTGTCTATGGGGTGCCCCCTGGCCACGTATATAAAGGAGTGGAGGAGGGGGAGAGGGTCGGCCCCTATGGCATGCCCTAGAGGAGTCCTACTCCCACCGGGAGTAGGATTCCTCCCCTTCCAAGTAGTAGGACTAGGAGACAAGGAAGGGGAAGAGGGAAGAGAAGGAAGGAGGGGGCGCCGCCCCTCCCCCTAGTCCAGTTCGGACTAGTCATTGGGGGGGGGGGCGCGGCCTGCCTCTCTCTCTCCCCTAAAGCCCAATAAGGCACATATACTTCTTCCCCCGTACCCCGAAAAATACCCGAACCACTCGAAACCTTTCCGATGTCCGAATGTAGTCGTCCAATATATTGATCTTTACGTCTCGACCATTTCGAGACTCCTCGTCATGTCCCCGATCTCATCCGGGACTCCGAACTACCTTCGGTACATCAAATCACATAAACTCATAATACAAATCGTCACCGAACGTTAAGCGTGCGGACCCTACGGGTTCAAGAACTATGTAGATATGACCAAGACATGTCTCTGGTCAATAACCAATAGCGGAATCTGGATGCTCATATTGGCTCCCACATATTCTACGAAGATCTTTATCGGTCAAACCGCATAACAACATACGTTGTTCCCTTTGTCATCGGTATGTTACTTGCCCGAGATTCGATCGTCGGTATCTTAATACCTAGTTCAATCTTGTTACCGGCAAGTCTCTTTACTCGCTCCGTAATGCATCATTCCGCAACTAACTCATTAATCACATTGCTTGCAAGGCTTATAGTGATGTGCATTACCGAGAGGGCCCAGAGATACCTCTCCGACAATCGGAGTGACAAATCCTAATCTCGAAATACGCCAACCCAACAAGTACCTTCAGAGACACCTGTAGAGTACCTTTATAATCACCCAGTTACGTTGTGATGTTTGGTAGCACACAAAGTGTTCCTCCGGTAAACGGGAGTTGCATAATCTCATAGTCATAGGAACATGTATAAGTCATGAAGAAAGCAATAGCAACATACTAAACGATCAAGTGATAAGGTAACGGAATGGGTCAAGTCAATCACATCATTCTCCTAATGATGTGATCCCGTTAATCAAATGACAACTCATGTCTATGGCTAGGAAACTCCACCATCTTTGATTAACGAGCTAGTCAAGCAGAGGCATACTAGTGACACTAATTTTGTCTATGTATTCACACATGTATTATGTTTCCGGTTAATACAATTCTAGCATGAATAATAAACATTTATCGTGAAATAAGGAAATAAATAATAACTTTATTATTGCCTCTAGGGCATATTTCCTTCACTAGATTCACACCGTCTGTCCATCGGTAGGCTACTAAAAATGATCCAATCAAAGCTATAAGAGCAACGTCAGTTTTTACAACTGTTTCATGTCAGTTAAGACCACAGAAGCATCGGCGTGACGAATAATAAGGCACACAACAACCATCTCTAAACTTCAACCATCTCTAATCTTCGACCGTCCGTTTTGATCACCAATATTTGTGCTGTCTGGCTATGGATTTTTTGTTCGCTAGCATCTTATGTTAGTCGGTGAGACGCTACCATTTTTAATTTTAGTGTACTGACACTGCTAAAAAGAAATACAGGACTCAAGCCACTACAGGCACGTGGATGCAAGCACCGGAGCCATCAAGTGAGGCCTCTACAGCAACGCACGTGGAGCCTCTCGAGACACGGGTACTAAACCTCCGGATGCACAAGAATGTGGTAGCAGAGGCATCCGTACACATACCTAGATAGAGAGGCATGGTTGTGAAGTCTCTAGAGCCACTGGCGCGTGGCACCACAGGTACCGATCCAAGAGATTATCACACGGTATATGTATATGTATATGAAGCCTCTACAGGGGGGGACGTGAGGCTTGGATATCAACCTTCTAGATGCACAAAAGTGTGATGACGGACGCATGGGTCCGATTACTGAATTAGAGGGGCACGAAAGTAAAGTCTCAAGAGCCACACGTGTGTGTAACCGCAGGCACGTAGAGTCAAGGCGGGTTTCACGTGAGGCATGGGGATGCAGGCACGGGACACACAGACGTGTCGATTCCACAAGCACGGGCGTAGGACTTTTCGAGACCTCGCTCAGTATCACCACAGGCACATAGAGTCACAGGCAGCGAGTCGCCGGAAACACGAGAAGGTAGGCAATGCAGGCACGGAAATGTAGCCTCTACAGGCACGGAGTTCCGGCTTCGCGAGGCACAGATATGGCCTTGCAATTGACGTTCTCGAGCCACGGCTACAAACCCTCTGGGTGCACAAAAGTGTGGTGGCAAAGGTGTCGGTGAGAGTGCTCAGTTGGAGAAGCATGGTTGAGAAGTCTCTAGAGGCACAGACGTGTGACACCACAAGCACATAGATAGTCATGACGTGTCTCACGTGAGACAAATGGATGCAGGCAGTGAAGCCACGAGAGAATTCAGAGAGCAACAGTTATACAGTCTCCTGAGGCACGGGCGTGTAGCACCGCAGGCACGACGAGTCACAGGTAGCGTGTCGCCCGAGACACGTGAATGCAGGCAGAGGGGGCATGGAACTGAAGCCTATACATACACGGAATTGCGGCTTCTCGACGCACAGGTACGGCTTGGGAATTGGCGTTCTCGAGGCATGGGTACAAACCCTCTGGATGCACAAAAGAGTGATGGCAGTGCCATCGGTGAGAATACTCAGCTGGAGAGGCACGATTGCGAAGTCTCAAGAGGGATAGCCGTGTGACACCGCAGGCACATAGGGTCATCGCGTGTATCACGTGAGGTACATTGATACGTCTCCAACGTATCTATAATTTTTGATTGTTCCATGCTATTATATATTCTGTTTTGGATGTTTAATGGGCTTATTTATACACTTTTATATTATTTTTTGGACTAACCTATTAACCAGAGGCCCAGCCCAAATTGTTGTTTTTTGCCTATCTCAGTGTTTCGCAGAAAAAGGATATCAAACGGAGTCCAAACGGAATGACACCTTCGGGAGCGTGATTTTTGGAACAAACGTGATCCAAAGGACTTGGAGTGGACGTTAAGCAACCAATGAGGCGGCCACGAGGCAGGGGGCACGCCCCCCCAGGCGCGCCCCCCACCCTCGTGGGCCCCTTGTGGCTCCACCGACCTACTTCTTCCTCCTATATATACCTACGTACCCCCAAACCATCAGAAGCGGCCACGAAAACCTAGTTCCACCGCCGCAACCTTCTGTACCCGTGAGATCCCATCTTGGGGCCTTTTCCGGCGTCCTGCTGGAGGCGGCATCAATCACGGGGGGCTTCTACATCAACACCATAGCCTCTCTGATGATGTGTTGGTAGTTTACCTCAAACCTTCGGGTCCATAGTTATTAGCTAGATGGCTTCTTCTCTCTCTTTGGATCTCAATACAAAGTTCTCCTTGATTCTCTTGGAGATCTATTCGATGTAATCTTCTTTTGCGGTGTGTTTGTCGAGATCTGATGAATTGTGGGTTTATGATCAAGATTATCTATGAACAATATTTGAATCTTCTCTGGATTCTTTTATGTATGATTGGTTATCTTTGCAAGTCTCTTCGAATTATCAGTTTGGTTTGGCCTACTAGATTGATCTTTCTTGCAATGGGAGAAGTGCTTAGCTTTGGGTTCAATCTTGCGGTGCTCGATCCCAATGACAGTAGGGGAAACGACACGTATTGTATTGTTGCCATCGAGGATAAAAAGATGGGGTTTATATCATATTGCATGAGTTTATCCCTCTACATCATGTCATCTTGCTTAAAGCGTTACTCCGTTCTTATGAACTTAATACTCTAGATGCATGCTGGATAGCGGTCGATCTGTGGAGTAATAGTAGTAGATGCAGGAAGGAGTCGGTCTACTTGTCACGGACGTGATGCCTATATACATGATCATACCTAGATATTCTCAAAACTATGCTCAATTCTATCAATTGCTCGACAGTAATTCATTCACCCACCGTAATACTTATGCTCTTGAGAGAAGCCACTAGTGAAACCTATGGCCCCCGGGTCTATTTTCCATCATATTAATCTCCCGTTATTTCCATTACTGTTTACTTTGCTTTCTTTACTTTTACTCTTTATCATAAAAATACCAAAAATATTATCTTATCATCTCTATCAGATCTCACTCTCGTAAGTGACTGTGAAGGGATTGACAACCCCTTTATCGCGTTGGTTGCGAGGTTCTTATTTGTTTGTGTAGGTGCAAGGGACTTGAGCGTGACCTCCTACTGGATTGATACCATGGTTCTCAAAAACTGAGGGAAATACTTACGCTACTTTACTGCATCACCCTTTCCTCTTCAAGGGAAAACCAACGCAGTGCTCAAGAGGTAGCAAGAAGGATTCCAGGCGCCGTTGCCAGGGAGGTGTGTGCCAAGTCAAGTCAAGATTTGACTCCCAACAACAAGCCATTTTTGGCACCAATGCCGAGTCTACACAAGTCAAGACATACCAAGTACCCATCACAAACTCTTATCCCTCGCATTACATTATTTGCCATTTGCCTCTTGTTTTCCTCTCCCCCACTTCACCGGGATATTACTTCTCGGCATAAACCGGCAAGGAGAGGCCGGGTTATCCCCATAATGATTTATTATATTTGAAGCCCGTGAAGACAAAGACGATGGCGTTTTATGAAGGCCCAGGGCCCAAAGGCGGATTAATGCCCGTAGACATAAACCGACATTGATATGTAAGCTTGTGTTGTAAGATAGAAATAGTAGAGACCGGGCCAGACATGTTGATGAGCCGGCCTCGGGATCCTGTGAACGGACGGGCATCAACCCATGTATATAAGGGGACGACCCGGTGGCGGTTTAGGGACAACAAACAACAACTCGAGACCCAGGCAAAGCGTATTCGCTCCCTGGTCATCGAAACCCTAGCAATTCCACAACAACTGGATCATAGACTTTTACCTTCACTGCAAGGGGTCGAACCAGTATAAACTCCCTGCGTCCTTTGTCCGCTTTAACCCCTTTAAGTTAACCCGTCACGATGGCTCCACGACTAAGTCCTTTCACTAGGACATCTGCCGTGACAAACCCATGACAGTTGGCGCCCACCGTGGGGCTATCGCATGATGGTTTCGAGTTATTAGAGGGCAGCTTCGAAGGGCTCAAGGGATACGCTATGGGCCGGATGACGAAGAGTCGTCGCGGCAAGCTCTACATCGACGACGCAGGCTGGGGCCCCGAGGCCGGCTGAATTGAGTACGGGTACCGGGTCCCCTTCGGCGGCATTCACGTGTTCATTGGCAAGATTGGCGAACCGGGCCCTGAGCCGGACATCTACACCGACATCATCGAAACGGCTCAGCGTGCGAGATCTGCCCGGGTTAAGCCTGCCATGAAGCATACCTTCGTGGGAGTCATCCACGGAGTGGAATCTGAGGATAGATCGCAATCTGGTGGTGAAACCGTCTTTTACTCCGGGGACGAGTCATCTACTGGAGAGACCGAGTCATTGTACCAGCTGCAGGATAGCCGGTTTGGGGGCTGTTCCGATGGCGACAGTATTCCGGATCCCTTTGATCCGCCGAGCCAGGTTGGATCTTCATGGCTGGTACACAGTCAGCGCCACAATCTTCGACCGCCGCGGCGATGATCTCTGGTTCAGCAGCGGCGATAGCAGCTGGGGTAGGAGGCCCCGCGACACTGCTGGTTCAGGTTCTGTCCGATTTATTCGACACCTTGGCAGCACTACTAGCGGCTGAAGTCAGCTCGGTGAATCAGGACCAGCATAATGCGGAAGTGGCAAAGGTGAAGGATCAGATAGCGCAAGCCAAGGTGTACCTGGCCGCTGAAAACACCAGGATGGCGGCAAGGCAGGCCGAGTTAGATGCCCAGTCTTATCGGCTTATGCTGGACCAAAACGCATCGAATGATGTAATGAGGAGAAGGTATCGATCCCACCTGCCTCTGGTTTACGACACCAGGAATCTCTTCAACACGCCAGGAGCTGGGACCAGCAACCAGCCAGTGGTAAACCGGGCCGAAGCACCTGGAACGGGGACTCCGGTTCAGCCACGCGCAATGGATCCGCCTCCTCAGAATATCCCGTCCCAACACGTGTCGACGCCTCCGGGTCATTACTCCAACCCTTTGGATAACATAGTCGCAGCTGCTTCACGATTGGTGGCCCTCCCAGTCGACGGTGAGTCCCCCGTAGCGGTGGAGATGCGATGGGCTGGGGAGCTCCTTCAGACAGCTTTGACTCAGCAGTAGGCTTATTCATACAGCCGCAAGAGGATTCATTCCACTCCCCGCCCAAGCCGTAGTTACAGCAGGCATATGGATGAATCGGCCGTGTCGAGCAGTGCGCGGAATCGTAGTCCGCCTCGTGACCATAAACCGGCGGGTGGCGGTGTTGATGCTCAGGACGTGGTGAATCGTGCTAGAGCACCTCGAGAGGCCGAGTTAGCGGCACAGCACGCAGCCCGTCAACTTACTCCGGTTCGTCCAACAACTTCAGTGGAACCAGGGGTTACCTCCAGTTCTTTGGGGGTGCCGTGTCTCGTCCCGGCGCTACACAATGTATGGCTGCCTAAGGACTTCAAGGGCCCGTGTAAGGTGCCGAATTACACTGCCGATTTATCCCCCGAGGCGTGGGTCAAAAGTTATGAGATGGCAATGGAGATGCTGGACGTGGATGATGCGGCATGTGCTAAATATTTCACCATGATGCTAGAGGGGACAACCCGCACTTGGCTGAAGAACATGCCGGCTAACTCCATTGGGTCATGGGCCGAGTTAAGGTCCCGGTTTATCCATAATTTCAAGGATACATGCAAGCAGCCCATGTCAATTGTGGACTTAGTCGGCTGTGTCCAGGAGGAAGGAGAATCAACAACCCATTGGGTGCGCCGGGTTTCAGAAATTTTTCACTCATTAGACCGCATCAACGCTGATACCGCAGTTTTAACATTGGAAGGAAATTGCCGGTTTGCACCTCTGAAGTTGAAGTTGGGACGGCTCAAACGTCACTGCAATGACATGGGGACTCTTATGGCAGCCTTGGTGAAATGTGCCGACTCTGATAGTACCAAGGACCCTGAATCTGATGATGACAAGACAGGAAAGGGAAAGAAAGGTGGCGGCACCAAAGGGCAGCAGCATAACCCGGCGGGTCATGGAAACAGCGGTAAGCGTAAGGCGGATAACAGTTCAGATTTTGTGGCTAATACTAATGCGCAGGGTAATGGTCAGCGTCATAAGGGTAAACCACCCCCGCATGGAGGAGAACCAAGTCCCAATCCGGAACGCCTGTCTTACTTGTTGAATCAGCCCTGCCCAAAGCACGGATCGCGGGATAAGCCGGCCACGCACCTCTGGAAGGATTGTTATATTATGCGGGAATTCAAAAATTCAAATTTTTTATGGAATGATCATGGAACGGGCGGCGGTTCAGGCCCCGGATCTCATGGGCCGGGTTATGGCGGAGGTAATTCCGGTTCAGGATTTGACGAAAATCAAAGCGGACATGGCAACCAAGGCAATCAGAGCAACCAGGGTGGTTATAATCATCAGGGGAATCAGCAGCAGCAGCAGCAGTCGGGTTACCAGAGCAACCCGAAGCAGTTGAACAGTGGGCAGTACCATGTCTTCACCACTAGCCTATGTAAGCGCGATCAGAAGCTTCATAAACGGGCAGTGAATTCTGTTGAACCGGCGGTGCCCCGTTACTTACGCTGGTCTGAACAGCCCATTGTGTGGAGTCGAGAGGATCATCCACCTCGGGTTGATAATCCGGGTCATCTGGCATTGGTGGTCGCACCTCAGGTTGGAGGTTATAAGTTCACCAAGGTACTCATGGATGGGGGAGTAGTATCAATATCCTTTATTATGAAACTTTCCGTCGCATGGGGTTAACAGACAAAAATCTTAAACCGTCCAACACGGTCTTCCATGGAGTGGTGCCTGGTAAATCAGCGTATCCAGTTGGTAAGGTAGCTCTGGAAGTTGCTTTTGGAGATGAGCATGATTCAAGATCAGAGACATTGACCTTTCAAGTGGTGAAAATCAAAAGCCCGTATCATGCCCTGTTTGGACGGCCGGCTTATGCTAAGCTCATGGGAAGACCCTGTTATGTTTATCTGCAGCTCAAGATGCCGGGTCATAAGGGGACCATCACGGTTCATGGGAGTCGTAAGATTGCTTTGGAATGTGAAGAAGGTGATGCGGCTTATGCTGATTCGGTTTGTGCAATAGAGGAGTTGAAGTTCTATAATGTTGATCCGGCGGATATGACTTTGTTGAAAAAGCCAACTACAGAGCATGATCCGGCCTTGACGTTTAAATCGGCTGATGAGACTAAGCTGGTTGATTTTGTTCCTGGCGATTCATCCAAGCAGTTTAGCATCAGCTCTAACTTGGATCCGAAATAGGAAAGCACGCTCATTGAGTTCATCCGTGAGAAGCGGTACATCTTTGCGTTGAAGCCTTCTGACATGCCAGGTGTACCGAGGGAACTCGCTGAGCAAACCCTTAATGTCGATCCCAAGTTTAAACCGGTCAAGCAGTTTCTTCGCCGGTTCAATGAACAACGACGTAAGGCCATTGGTGAGGTGGTAGCCAGGCTCTTGGCGGATGGGTTTATCATTGAAGTATTTCATCCTGAGTGGTTGGCTAATCCGGTGCTGGTACTTAAGAAGAACGACACTTGGCGTATGTGTGTGGACTACACAGATTTAAACAAGGCTTGTCCAGCGGATCATTTTGCCCTCCCTCGTATTGATCAAATCATTGATGCTACGGCGGGTTGCGAGCGTTTGAGTTTTCTGGATGCTTATTCTGGTTACCATCAGATCAAAATGGCAGTTAAGGACCAGGAGAAGACAACTTTCATAACTCCCTTTGGAGCCTTCTGTTATGTATCTATGCCTTTTGGGCTCAAGAGTGCCCAGGCGACTTATCAGCGCTGTGTGCAGAATTGTCTTCATGATCTGATCGGTCGCAATTTTCATGCTTATGTGGATGATATTGTGGTGAAATCCACAAAGGAGGAGACATTGATCGATGACTTGAAGGAGACCTTCGATAACCTCCGAGTTTATAAAATGATGCTTAATCCGGCCAAGTGTGTCTTTGGTGTACCGGCAGGCAAACTCTTGGGCTTTTTGGTGTCTAACAGGGGCATTGAAGCTACTTTACTGCATCACCCTTTCTTCTTCAAGGGAAAACCAACGCAGTGCTCAAGAGGTAGCAAGAAGGATTCCTGGCGCCGTTGCCGGGGAGGTGTGAGCCAAGTCATGTCAAGATTTGGCTCCCAACAACAGGCCATTTTTGGCACCATTGCTGAGTCTACACTAGTCAAGACATACCAAGTACCCATCACAAACTCTTATCCCTCACATTACATTATTTGCCATTTGCCTCTTGTTTTCCTCTCCCCCACTTCACCGGGATATTACTGCTCGGCATAAACCGGCAAGGAGAGGCCGGGTTATCCCCATAATGATTTATTATATTTGAAGCCCGTGAAGACAAAGACGATGGCGTTCTATGAAGGCCCAGGGCCCAAAGGCGGAATAATGCCTGTAGACATAAACCGACATTGATATGTAAGCTTGTGTTGTAAGATAGAAATAGTAGAGACCGGGCCAGACATGTTGATGAGCCGGCCTCGGGATCCTGTGAACGGACGGGCATCAACCCATGTATATAAGGGGGCCACCCGGCGGCGGTTTAGGGACGACAAACAACAAATCGAGACCCAGGCAAAGTGTATTCGCTCCCTGGTCATCGAAACCCTAGCAATTCCACCACAACTGGATCATAGGCTTTTACCTTCACTGCAAGGGGCCGAACCAGTATAAACTCCCTGCGTCCTTTGTCCGCTTTAACCCCTTTAAGTTAACCCGTCATGATGGCTCCACGACTAAGTCCTTTCACTAGGACATCTGCCGTGACAAGCCCATGACAGTTGGCGCCCACCGTGGGGCTATCGCATGATGGTTTCGAGTTATTAGAGGGCAGCTTCGAAGGGCTCAAGGGATACGCTATGGGCCGGATGACGAAGAGTCATCGCGGCAAGCTCTACATCGACGACGTAGGCTGGGGCCCCGAGGCCGGCTCAATTGAGTACGGGTACCGGGTCCCCTTTGGCGGCATTCACATGTTCATTGGCAAGATTGGCGAACCGGGCCCTGAGTCGGACATCTGCACCGACATCATCGAAACGGCTCAGCGTGCGAGATCTGCCCGGGTTAAGCCTACCATGAAGCATACCTTCATGGGAGTCATCCACGGAGTGGAATCTGAGGATAGATCCGAATCTGGTGGTGAAACCGTCGTTTACTCCGGGGACGAGTCATCTACTGGAGAGACCGAGTCATTGTACCAGCTGCAGGATAGCCTGTTTGGGGGCTGTTCCGATGGCGACAGTATTCCGGATCCCTTTGATCCGCCGAGCCAGGTTGGATCTTCATGGCTGGTACACAGTCAGCGCCACAATCTTTGACCGCCGCGGTGATGATCTCCGGTTCAGCAGCGGCGATAGCAGCTGGGGCAGGAGGCCCCGCGACACCGCCAGTTCAGGTTCTGTCCGATTTATTCGACACCTTGGCAGCACTACTAGCGGCTGAAGTCAGCTCGGTGAATCAGGACCAGCATAATGCGAAAGTGGCAAAGGTGAAGGATCAGATAGCGCAAGCCAAGGTGTACCTGGCCGCTGAAAACACCAGGATGGCGGCAAGGCAGGCCGAGTTAGATGCCCAGTCTTATCGGCTTATGCTGGACCAAAACGCATCTAATGATGTAATGAGGAGAAGGTATCGATCCCACCTGCCTCCGGTTTACGACACCAGGAATCTCTTCAACACGCGAGGAGCTCGGACCAGCAAGCAGCCAGTGGTAAACCGAGCCGAAGCACCTGGAACGGGGACTCCAGTTCAGCCGCGCGCAATGGATCCGCCTCCTCAGAATATCCCGTCCCAACACGTGTCGACGCCTCCGGGTCATTACTCCAACCCTTTGGATAACATAGTCGCAGCCTCTTCACGATTGTTGGACCTCCCAGTCGACGGTGTGTCCCCCGTAGCGGTGGAGACGCGACGGGCTGGGGAGCTCCTTCAGACAGCTTTGACTCAGCAGTAGGCTTATTCATACAGCCGCGAGAGGATTCATTCCACTCCCCGCCCAAGCCGTAGTTACAGCAGGCATATGGATGAACCGGCCGTGTCGAGCAGTGCGCGGAATCGTAGTCCGCCTCGTGACCATAAACCGGCGGGTGGCGGTGTTGATGCTCAGGACGTGGTGAATCGTGCTAGAGCACCTCGAGAGGCCGAGTTAGCGGCGCAGCACGCAGCCCGTCAACTTACTCCGGTTCGTCCAACAACTTCAGTGGAACCAGGGGTTACCTCCAGTTCTTTGGGGGTGCCGTGTCTCATCCCGGCGCTACGCAATGTACGGCTGCCTAAGGACTTCAAGGGCCCGTGTAAGGTGCCGAGTTACACTGCCGATTTATCCCCCGAGGCGTGGGTCAAAAGTTATGAGATGGCAATGGAGATGCTGGACGTGGATGATGCGGCATGTGCTAAATATTTCACCATGATGCTCGAGGGGACAACCCGCACTTGGCTGAAGAACTTGCCGGCTAACTCCATTGGGTCATGGGCCGAGTTAAGGGCCCGGTTTAACCAGAATTTCAAGGATACATGCAAGCAGCCCATGTCAATTTTGGACTTAGCCGCCTGTGTCCAGGAGGAAGGAGAATCAACAACCCATTGGGTGCGCCGGGTTTCAGAAATTTTGCACTCATCAGACCGCATCAACGCTGATACCGCAGTTTTAACATTGGAAGGAAATTGCCGGTTTGCACCTCTGAAGTTGAAGTTGGGACGGCTCAAACGTCACTGCAATGACATGGGGACTCTTATGGCAGCCTTGGTGAAATATGCCGACTCTGATAGTACCAAGGACCCTGAATCTGATGATGACAAGACAGGAAAGGGAAAGAAAGGCGGCGGCACCAAAGGGAAGCAGCATAATCCGGCGGGTCATGGAAACAGCGGTAAGCGTAAGGCGGATAACAGTTCAGATTTTGTGGCTAATACCAATGCGCAGGGTAATGGTCAGCGTCGTAAGGGTAAACCGCCCCCGCATGGAGGAGAACCAAGTCCCAATCCGGAACGCCTGTCTTGTTGAATCAGCCCTGCCCAAACCACGGATCGCGGGAGAAGCCGGCCACGCACCTCTGGAAGGATTGTTATATTATGCGGGAATTCAAAAATTCAGATTTTTTTGGAATGATCATGGACCGGGCGGCGGTTCAGGCCCCGGATCTCATGGGCCGGGTTATGGCGTAGGTAATTCCGGTTCAGGATTTCACAAAAATCAAAGCGGACATGGCAACCAAGGCAATCAGAGCAACCAGGGTGGTTATAATCATCAGGGGAATGAGCAGCAGCAGCAGCAGTCGGGTTACCAGAGCAACCCGAAGCAGCTGAACTGTGGGCAGTACCATGTCTTCACCACTAGCCTGTGTAAGCGCGATCAGAAGCTTCATAAAAGGGCAGTGAATTCTGTTGAACCGGCGGTGCCCCGTTACTTACGCTGGTCTGAACAGCCCATTGTGTGGAGTCGAGAGGACCATCCACCTCGGGTTGATAATCCGGGTCATCTGGCATTGGTGGTCGCACCTCAGGTTGGAAGTTATAAGTTCACCAAGGTAATCATGGATGGGGGAGTAGTATCAATATCCTTTATTATGAAACTTTCCGTCGCATGGGGTCAACAGACAAAAATCTTAAACCGTCCAACACGGTCTTCCATGGAGTGGTGCCTGGTAAATCGGCGTATCCAGTTGGTAAGGTAGCTCTGGAAGTTGCTTTTGGAGATGAGCATGATTCAAGATCAGAGACATTGACCTTTCAAGTGGTGAAAATCAAAAGCCCGTATCATGCCCTGTTTGGACGGCCGGCTTATGCTAAGTTCATGGGAAGACCCTGTTATGTTTATCTGCAGCTCAAGTTGCCGGGTCATAAGGGGACCATCACGGTTCATGGGATTCATAAGATTGCTTTGGAATGTGAAGAAGGTGATGCGGCTTATGCTGAGTCGGTTTGTGCAACAGAGGAGTTGAAGTTCTATAATGTTGATCCGGCGGATATGACTTCGTTGAAAAAGCCAACTACAGAGCATGATCCGGCCTTGAAGTTTAAATCGGCTGATGAGACTTAGCTGGTTGATTTTATTCCTGGCGTTTCATCCAAGCAGTTTAGCATCAGCGCTAACTTGGATCCGAAATAGGAAAGCACGCTCATTGAGTTCATCCGTGAGAAGCGGTACATCTTTGCGTGGAAGCCTTCTGACATGCCAGGTGTACCGAGGGAACTCGCTGAGCACACCCTTAATGTCGATCCCAAGTTTAAACCGGTCAAGCAGTTTCTTTGCCGGTTCAATGAACAACGACGCAAGGCCATTGGTGAGGAGGTAGCCAGGCTCTTGGCGGATGGGTTTACATTGAAGTATTTCATCCTGAGTGGTTGGCTAATCCGGTGCTGGTACTTAAGAACGACACTTGGCGTATGTGTGTGGACTACACAGATTTAAACAAGGCTTGTCCAACGGATCATTTTGCCCTCCCTCGTATTGATCAAATCATTGATGCTACGGAGGGTTGCGAGTGTTTGAGTTTTCTGGATGCTTATTCTGGTTACCATCAGATCAAAATGGCAGTTAAAGACCAGGAGAAGACAGCTTTCATAACTCCCTTTGGAGCCTTCTGTTATGTATCTATGCCTTTTGGGCTCAAGAGTGCCCAGGCGACTTATCAGCGTTGTGTGCAGAATTGTCTTCATGATCAGATCGGTCGCAATGTTCATGCTTATGTGGATGATATTGTGGTGAAATCCACAAAGGAGGAGACATTGATCGATGACTTGAAGGAGACCTTCGATAACCTCCGAGTTTATAAAATGATGCTTAATCCGGCCAAGTGTGTCTTTGGTGTACTGGCAGGCAAACTCTTGGGCTTTTTGGTGTCTAACAGGGGCATTGAAGCTAATCCAGAGAAAATCAAGGCTATAACTTCTTTGGCTAAACCGAAGTGTATCAACGATGTTCAACGTCTGGCGGGCCGGATTGCCGCCTTGAGCTGGTTTATCAGTCGCCTTGGTGAGAAGGCCATCCCTTTATATCAGATGCTGAAGAAGACGGATGACTTTGTCTAGAGTGACGCCGTCAATGAAGCATTTGAGGACTTAAAGCGGCGGCTGGCTAATCCGCCGGTCCCTGCTGCTCCTGTTGATAAAGAGCCATTGTTGTTATATGTGGCTGCTAACGCCCAGGCCGTTAGCATGGCTATTGTGGTGGAGCGCAAGGAGGCCGGAAAGGAGTATCCGGTTCAATGGCCGGTTTATTATATCAGTGAGGTACTTATTGAGTCCAAGCAAAGGTACCCGCATTGGCAGAAGCTGGTGTACGGAGTTTTTATGGCAAGCCGGAAGCTTAAGCAATATTTCCAGGGTCATCCCATTACTGTGGTCAGCTCTGCTCCTTTGGGGGATATAATCCAGAACAGGGAGGCGACTGGCCGGATTGCCAAGTGGGCTATTGAGCTTGGGCCTCACGGTTTAAAGTACATGCCTCGGACGGCAATCAAGTCTCAGGCACTTGTGTACTTCATCAATGACTGGACATAGTTACTGGCGCCAGAAGAGAAGTCGAATCATACTTATTGGACTATTCACTTTGATGGGTCCAGGCATTTGGAGGGCTCGGGGGCTGGAGTCGTATTAACTTCCCCACGAGGTGATAAGTTTTTTTATGTTCTCCGTTTAATGTTCCCTTGCACTAACAATGCAGCTGAATATGAGGCTTTACTTCATGGTCTTCGGATGGCTAAGGAGATGAACTTAAGCCGAGTTAAGTGTTTTGGTGACTCGGACCTGGTGGCTCAACAGGTGTCTGGTACTTGGGATTCCAAGGACCCACTCATGGCAGCATATCGTCGAGAGGTGGACATTGTTGCAGGTCACTTCAAAGGTTATCAGGTCGATCATGTGGACCGACGGAAGAACAAAGCGGCGGACGATTTAAGCCGTTTGGGTTCCCAACGTAAACCGGTTCCACTCAATGTCTTCCTGGATGTACTGCATAATCCGTCAGTCAAGCTCCCTACAGAGGAAGATTTGGCTGTTCCTGATCCAAAGGCTCAGTTGGTGGTGGCCCTTCATGTTATCCCGGATTGTACGGTTCCATATTTGGCATATATGAACCGGGGCGAGTTACCAGAGGATGAAACCTTGGCCAGGCAGATAATCCGGCGATCCAAGTCCAAGACTATTGTCAATGGTGAGTTACATCATTGCAGTGTGACAGGGGCGTTTCAGCGTTGCGTGTCTCCTGAAGAAGGCCGTGAGATTTTGCGTGAGATCCACGAAGGAGATTGTGGTCATCACGCCGGTTCAAAGTCACTGGTAGCTAAAGCTTTTCGTCATGGCTTCTATTGGCTGACGGTTCATGCTGATGCAGAAGACTTGGTGAAAAAGTGCGACGGCTGTCAGAAATTTTCACGCCAAGCTCATGTTCCGGCCTAGGAATTGAGGATGATTCCAATCACTTGGCCGTTTGCAACTTGGGGGCTGGATATGGTTGGGCCCTTTAAGAGATCCAAGGACAAGAAGACCCACCTTTTGGTGGCGGTTGATAAATTCA
Organism: Aegilops tauschii subsp. strangulata; assembly: GCF_002575655.3. NCBI lineage: Eukaryota > Viridiplantae > Streptophyta > Magnoliopsida > Poales > Poaceae > Aegilops > Aegilops tauschii. The sequence continues at coordinate 439,423,538 of NC_053040.3, read as the reverse complement.
CTAAGTGGGTGGAGGCAGGGCCAGTCAGTAAGTGTGATGCAGCTACGGCGGTTCAATTTATCAAAAAGGTGATTTTCCAGTTTGTCTTTCCACATAGCATTATAACTGATAATGGTACCAATCTGTCCAAAGGTGCTATGAGGGAGTTCTGTCAACGTGAGCACATCCGGCTTGATGTATCATCAGTGGCTCACCCCCAGTCTAACGGTCAAGCGGAGAGAGCCAATCAAGAGATCTTGAGAGGCATCAAGCCCCGGCTTATGGTTCCTTTGCACCAGACGCCGGGTTGTTGGGTGGAGGAGTTACCTTCTGTGTTATGGAGCATCAATACCACGCCCAACAGATCCACGGGTTACACGCCTTTTTTCATGGTTTATGGAGCGGAGGCGGTTCTCCCTAGTGACATCCGTCATGACTCGCCTCGTGTGGCGGCGTATGTTGAAGATGACAATGAGAAGGCATGACAGGAAGCACTTGACCTATTAGATGAGGAGCGTGACATTGCAGCAGCTCGGTCGGCGATTTATCAGCAAGATGTGCGTCGTTATCATAGCCGCCGGGTTAGAACCAGAACTTTTCAAGAAGGCGATCTGGTACTCCGACTCATCCAGGATCAGACTGATATGCACAAGTTATCCCCCCCTTGGAAAGGACCCTTTGTGGTCAGCAAGAATCTGCATAACGGGTCATACTACCTTATTGATGTTCGAGAGCACAAAGACTCACGTAAATCGGAGGAGGAGACCCACCGGCCGTGGAATATCGCTCATCTTCGGCCTTACTATACCTGAGCCATAGGCTCTGCTTATGTACATAGTTATGACAATGTATATATTATGATCAATATAATAAACTGGAGCCTCAGCTAAAGCGGGGTATCTGTTATTTTTCTTATATCATGTGTGGATTACATGGGGGCTTCTGTTCATAAAGCGGCGTCTGGTTTACCTCTTGATTCAGCTTATAAAGCCTTATATAAAAAACACTTGGGGGCTTGGTCGTACTCAAACCATAGCTACACCTCTTGATTGGCGCAAGGCCACCAGAAAAATCACTTGGGGGCTTGGTCATACTCGAACCATAGCTACACCTCTTGATCGGCGCAAGGCCACTAGAAAAATCACTTGGGGGCTTGGTCGTGTCCGAACCATAGCTACACCAGAAAACTACTTAGGGGCCAAAGAGAGTGTTGCAAAAGAACAACTCAAACATAGGCACCCACTGAGCACAGCTCAAAATATTGCTTGGGGATTCTTTGGTATCGCAATGAACAAAGAATCTACACTTGTAATAGGCTATCAAGCCACGGCTTGGAAGCCTGGTGTATACACCTAAAACCCTGGGTTAGCCTGCCTTTTTTAAGTAAGTCACTCCGTCCAGGTAAACCTGGTATGACCCGCCGAACTTTGACAAGTCAATCTCATAAGACCCTGAACTTTTCAAAGTTAAAACGACGATTGGTTAAAGATTGAGGTCCATCTTAAAAGGCTTTGTAAAATGGTTTAACTCAGTGGCCTGGCAGCCCATGAAAAGCCTCGAATTTGGGGCATGGCAGCCCGTGAAAAGCCTCGACTACAAGTTTTCGTATGCTTTTATTTGCCAACTTTTTCCTCCTTTTTATGAGATCAATAAAGTTTTTGATAAACCGGCGTTCATTAACCCGGCTTGACTTTCAACTACAAGTTCTCAGTACATGATCAGTTATAATCCGGCGTTTATTAACCCGGTCTGGTTTCGACTATAAGTCGCCAGTCTTGAATATGGGTAAACCGGTGTTTATCACAACCCGGAACGGTTTTATCATAAACCGGCACAATATGACAGGAGTTATTGTTACTCAAGATTAGGGTTATCACGCCTGATCAATAAAATACTTAGGTTTTTTTATAGTGCTGATCAAATTCGATAAATTTTTACTTCGCATAAGTTCGGGCAAGAGAGTAACTAGGCCTGCCGATACTGGGTTTAGAGAAACCATACCACCCACTACAAAAGTTGCTCAGCCAACATTATGATTCAAGGTCACAGGTATCAATTATTTTCATATTTGGTTATCTTTTTACAGCCTTCGTTATCAACCCTGGCTATATATCTGGGCATCATGACCCGTCCGGCGGTAAACCGCCAGGACACTTTTCAACTTCTTGTATGCAGGAATAGCTTGAATAAATCGCTATGGATTATGAACATCATGTGTCTTAAGCATGGCGGATTAACAAGTGTCAGGCACAAATAAATATGCACGATGTCATAGCAGACCAAGTGTTTTAACTAGCCTATTACAAGGCGTTTCAGTGCCCAAAAGAATAATTGTTTTTTGGCAACTATTGTAGCACGTGGAAGGCTAAACCGGCCTCCGGATCATGATTCGTCGCCAGGTTGACTTGATGGCTGTGGATCATCTTGCACCGGTTCATCATCCACCTCTCTACCCAGTGGCTAGAAGTAAATGGTTGCCCAGTCGATCCTAGTTAGGGCTTGGAATACAGCTTCATCGCTTATAAGGGTGGACAATTCAATGTCAGGGGCATAGGTGTGCTTACGGATTGGCGGGATAAGATTTTGAGCCTCAGGAGTTGGTGCAGCGACCCGCTTGTTGTTGACGTCATAACTCGCCTGGTAATATGAAAGATCAGCTTCTTCAGCCAATTGACAAGCCAGTGGACGTACTTCCCGGTTTATGGCTCAGAGGTCATCATTGCCAAATTCTGATCCGTCCTCTTTTAAGCTCGGATAGCCTTTACCCACATCCACCGGATCAAGATCAGGCACCCATGCTTTTGCCTGGGTTAAGGCGGTCAGAGCACCAGCCCTTGCAGCAGATCTCTTTAGCTCTTCTACCCAGGCAGGCAGCATTGACAACCTTTCTAAGGTATCTTTGATGTTGGGGGCGGCTTGTTGTGAGAAGCAGTGCAGATAATCTGTTGCGCGCCGGTATATAACTGCTCTATAAGAGTATAGGCAGCCTTCAGCCTCTTCTGTACGTCAGAGCCCAGATGGCTAATGCGAGTTCCTGCATCATTACAAGTATCAGTCAACCGGCGATGTATGGATGACATGTTGAAAACTTAAAGCCAGGATAGTTACCAAACATAGCAGCAGTCATGGCATGTATTTGCCGCTTTACACCAGTCAGCTCGTCTACCACCGGTTTAAGAACTGCTTCTGCATCCTCGGCTCTTTTTTGCAATGCGGATTTTTCTATCTCCCAATATGCCCGCTTCAAATATGTACCGTCAACTCATCTTTGGCTTTGGAGGTTTCTGCTTGCTGGGACTTGATGTTTTCTTGCAGATCAGTGGTTTGAGTTTCCTTTTTGCTCAGCTCAGCCTATAAGAGACAGACATATCATGAGTTGACGGTACATATTTGAAGTACCAAGCACATAACAAGTTATGCACCTAATACTTGGGGGCTAATGCATATTTGCTTGTTCTCGGAAATTTCTACAAGTCCCAAGCGCAATACAAGTATTACTCTTGGCACTTGGGGGCTAATGTATGTTTGCTCAAAGTAACGTTATGGGTATTCTTCTAAAGTCCCGGTTCATCTTCATAAGTTAAACCGGCCCTTTGGGACTACACCAGCGAAAGATACAATATTACAAGTCTAACGTACCGATTCATCTTAAATAGATAACCAGTTCCATGGAGGCTAAGCATGCAAAGTTAAGATATTACAAAGTCCCGGTTTAGATTAACATCATAAACTGGCCCATGGGGGCTACTGGAGTTGACATTTGAAATTGGACATAAGAGAAACAGTTGTGTGGTTACCTCATATCGCTCCTTCATCAGATTTACTAAACCGGCTTCATAGTCGCGGCTGGTGTACAGACGGTTCAAGAAGCCAGAGTGAATGTCTTGGGCATTGAGATGGGCGTAGCTGGACAAATCGGTGTTCCATTTGCCTTTGCCCATAGCAGAAAGCTCATCTTTGGCGCTATGCTTGGATAAAGCGACCGGGCTGCCAGGAGCGGTGTGGCTGACGCCAGTAATCATAATGTCATCTTGTTTATCATCAGCAGCCTTCACTGGAGTGGACGGTTTATCAGCAGCCTTAGCTGGACTGGCCGGTTTATCATCCGTGCGGGGAGGACTGATGTCTACTACGCAACCTTCTTCTTGTAGACGTTGTTGGGCCTCCAAGTGCAGAGGTTTGTAGGACAGTAGCAAATTTCCCTCAAGTGGATGACCTAAGGTTTATCAATCCGTGGGAGGCGTAGGATGAAGATGGTCTCTCTCAAACAACCCTGCAACCAAATAACAAAGAGTCTCTTGTGTCCCCAACACACCCAATACAATGGTAAATTGTATAGGTGCACTAGTTCGGCGAAGAGATGGTGATACAAGTGCAATATGGATGGTAGATATAGGTTTTTGTAATCTGAAAATATAAAAACAGCAAGGTAGCAAGCGGTAAAAGTGAGTGTAAATGGTATTGCAATGCTAGGAAAGAAGGCCTAGGGTTCATACTTTCATTAGTGCAAGTTCTCTCAACAATAATAACATAATTGGATCACATAACTGTCCCTCAACTTGCAACAAAGAGTCACTCCAAAGTCACTAATAGCGGAGAACAAACGAAGAGATTATGGTAGGGTACGAAACCACCTCAAAGTTATTCTTTCCAATCAATCCGTTGGGCTATTCCTATAAGTGTCACAAACAGCCCTAGAGTTTGTACTAGAATAACACCTTGAGACACAAATCAACCAAAACCCTAATGTCACCTCAAGTATCTGTGGGTATGAGTATACGATATGCATCACACAATCTCAGATTCATCTATTCAACCAAACAAAGTACTTCAAAGAGTGCCCCAAAGTTTCTACCGGAGAATCAAGACGAAAACGTGTGCCAACCCCTATGCATAGGTTCATGGGCGGAACCCGCAAGTTGATCACCAAAACATACATCAAGTGAATCACGTGATATCCCATTGTCACCACAGATACGCACGGCAAGACATACATCAAGTGTTCTCAAATCATTAAAGACTCAATCCGATAAGATTACTTCAAAGGGAAAACTCAATCCATTACAAGAGAGTAGAGGGGGAGAAGAAACATAAGATCCAACTATAATAGCAAAGCTCGCGATACATCAAGATCATGCCAAATCAAGAACACGAGAGAGAGAGAGAGAGAGAGAGAGAGAGAGAGAGAGATCAAACACATAGCTACTGGTACATACCCTCAGCCCCGAGGGTGAACTACTCCCTCCTCGTCATGGAGAGCGCCGGGGTGATGAAGATGGCCACCGGTGAGGGTTCCCCCCTCCGGCAGGGTGCCGGAACAGGGTCCCGATTGGTTTTTGGTGGCTACAGAGGCTTGCGGCGGCGGAACTCCCGATCTATTCTGTTCCCCGAAGGTTTTAGGGTATATTGGTATATATAGGAGGAAGAAATACGTCAGGGGAGCCACGAGGGGCCCACGAGGGTGGAGGGCGTGCCCAGGGGGGACGCGCCCCCTGCCTCGTGCCTTCCTCGTTGCTTTCTTGATGTGGACTCCAAGTCTCCCGGGTTGCTTTCCTTCCAGAAATAACTTCTCCAGAAGGTTTCATTCCATTTCGACTCCGTTTGATATTCCTTTTCTTTGAAACACCGAAACAAGGGAAAAAACTGGAACTAGCACTGGGCTCTGGTTCAATAGGTTAGTCCCAAAAGTAATATAAAAGTGCATAGTAAAGCCCATAAAACATCCAAGATGGATAATATAATAGCATGAATACTTCATAAATTATAGATACGTTGGAGACGTATCAGCATCCGCAAGCTTAATTCCTGCTCGTCCTCGAGTAGGTAAATGATAAAAGAAAGAATTTATGAAGTGTGAATGCTAGCAGGTGCATAACTTTGATCAATGATAATTTCAGTCACCTTTTCTAGCATCATTATATGTCATAACAGTAGCTCATATCATAAAACTTTACATGATCAAGTAACAAACTATTCACATGTTAAAGTATAGAACATAAACTTTCTTGAAAACTAACAAACTGTGTTATTAGTCATCAAACAATTACAATTCATCTTATTTTCAGGAAGAGTCTATGTCAGAGCTCTGATTGAACAAACTTCACATACTCAACTATCATTTAGTCTTCCATGATTGCTACCACTCAAAGCATATTTTTAGAACAAATAGTATTCATCGAACACAGAGAAAGATAGGGGCTTAATGTTTCGCCTCGCAACCTTTTACCTCAGGGGTAATGTCAACAGTAATATTTCATGCTCAAATATATTTGAATGGCCATATATGCCTAGATCTTTCCATCACATGATGCTTGCCAACTAAAGAGTATGTTGGAATGAGAAGGAATACTACTGACTCTTGCATAAAAGTAAAGGATAGGCCCTTCGCAGAGGGAAGCAGGGATTTGCAGAGGTGCCAGAGCTCAAAGCAAAAACAGAGATGAAAATAATTTTGAGAGGTATGCTTTCATTGTCAACATAACGACCAAGAGTTCCCAATATCTTCCATACTACATACATTATAGGCGGTTCCCAAACAGAAAGGTAAAGATTTTTACTCCCCTCCACTAACAATCATCAATCCATGGCTTGCCCGAAACAACGGGTGCCTCCAACTAACATCAAACCTGGGGGAGTTTTGTTTGCAATTATTTTTGATTTGATTTCGATCTTTTGATCATGGGACTGGGCATCCCAGTTACCAGCCATTTTCTCGTGAATGATGAGCGGAGTCCACTCATCGTGAGAATAATCCACCTAGCATGGAAGATACTGCTAGCCCCTAGTCGCTACATGAGCGATTCGGGCATACAAAACAGATTATTATTTGAAGGTTTAGAGTTTGGCACATGCAAATTTACTTGGAATGGCAGGTAAATACCGCATATAGGTAGATATGGTGGACACTCATGGAAGAAACTTGGTTCAAGGATTTTGGATGCACAAGCAGTATTCCCGCTTAGTACAGATATTTTGGCTAGCAAAGGATTCTAAATAGCAAGCACCACATGTTAGAGGATCCATAACAATATAACTTATACAAATATACCCAAGCATAACTCATCATGTTGTCTTCCTTGTCCAACTTCAACTAATTTGCTAGGTTTGAAAATATTTAATGGGGCTCACAATCATAGAAGATGTCCAAGATAGTATATTTATATGTGAAATCTCTCTTCCTTCAATATTCTTTCATGAATTGTTCAAGTGACCAATACAATGCTTGCTAACCTTCAATAAATTTACCACCTCTACTTCTTATATGCGAAGGCATTACTCCCATTGGGAAAGGAATATGAAACATATATAATTTCAGATTTATGACATTCAAATCATTCAACCATTTACTCATAGGATATAAGTGAAGCACACGAGTAAATGACAAACTACTCCAAAAAGATATAAGTGAAGATCAATGAGTAGTTAAATAATTATTTAGCTATGTGAAGACTCTCCCATTTAATAATTTCAGATCTTGAGATTTTATTCAAACAGCAAGAAAAACAAAAGAAAATAAAATGACGCTCCAAGCAAAACACATATCATGTGGTGAATAAAAATATAGCTCCAAGTAAAGTTACCGATGAACGAGGACGAAAGAGGGGATGCCATCCGGGGCATCCCCAAGCTTAGGCTCTTTCCACTCCTTATTCCATAGTCCATCGAATCTTTACCCAAAACTTGAAAACTTCACAACACAAAACTCAACAGAAAACTCGTAAGCCCCGTTAGCGAAAGAAAACAAAACACCACTTCAAGGTACTGTATTGAACTCATTATTTATTTATATTGGTGTTAAACTTACTGTATTCCAACTTCTCTATGGTTTATGAACTATTTTACTAGCCATAGATTCATCAAAATAAGCAAACAACACACGAAAAACAGAATCTGTAAAAAACAGAACAGTCTGTAGTAATCTGTAACTAACGCAAACTTCTGGAACACAAAAAATTCAGCCAAAATAGGACTACCTAGACAATTTGTTTATTGATCTGCTGCAATTGGAATCAGTATTTCACACGTTCTGGTGATTTTATACAATTGTTTTCGTGAACAGAAAGTTTCTGGAATTTTCAGCAAGATCAAATAACTATCATCCAAGAAGATCCTATAGGTCTTACTTGGCACAAACACTAATTAAAACATAAAACCACATCTAAACAGAAGCTAGATGGATTATTTATTCCTAAAAAGAACCAAAAAGCAAAATACTAAAATAAAATTGGGTTGCCTCCTAACAAGCGCTATCATTTAACGCCCCTAGCTAGGCATGATGATTTCAATGATGCTCACATAAAAGATAAGAACTAAAACATAAAGAGAGCATCATGAAGAATATGACTAGCATATTTAAGTCTAACCCACTTCCTATGCATAGGGATTTTATGAGCAAACAACTTATGGGAACAATAATCAACTAGCATAGGAAGGCAAAACAAGCATAACTTTAAAACTTTAAGCACATAGAGAGGAAACTTGATATTATTGCAATTCCTACAAGCATATATTCCTCCCTCATAATAATTTTCATTAGCATCATGAATTAATTCAACAATATAACCAGCACCTAAAGCATTCTTTTCATGATCTACTATCATAGAAATTTTATTACTCTCCACATAAGCAAAATTCTTCTCATTCGAAATAGTGGGAGTATCGTAAGAGACTTGAATACTATAAATTGTTTCCACATTATAAGAGTAATGTTCAGAGAAAGGGTACTTATAATCATGACAAGTTTTATAAATATAATCATCACTACTCTTTATAGCATAAGTTTCATCACAATAATCATCATAACTAGCAACTTTGTTCTCATCATAATCAATTGAAACCTCTTCCGAAATAGTGGATACATCACTAAATAAAGTCATGACCTCTCCAAATCCACTTTCATAAATATTATAAGATTCAACATCCTCCAAAATAGTGGGATCATTAATTCCTAAAGTTGACACTCTTCCAAACCCACTTTCATCAATATAATCATCATAAGTAGGAGGCATGCTATCATCATTATAAATTTGCATATCGAAACTTGGGAGGATAGAAATATCATCTTCATTAAACATAGCATCCCCAAGCTTGGGACAAACATTAATTTCAGCAAATATATTCTCAAAAACATCATAATCATCAAACATAGCCTCCCCAAGCTTGGGCCTTTTTATATCATAAGCATAATCACTCTCATCATTAATAGTATGGATAGCACCAATAGTATAGCAATTATCATATTCCAAGCAAGTGCTAAAACGATTTTCAAGATCATAAGAAGTATCATTATCTTCCCAATCATAATCATCACAACAAGCAATAGGCATAACGAGATCATCATCAAGTGCATCATCTTCATTTTCATGAGGCACAACAATAATAGGAGCAAGATTATTTGGGAGAGATGTCTTTTTACCTCTCCTCCTTTTTCTTTTCTTCTTCTTCACCACATCATGTGTGGGTTCAAGCCTCTTTTTGGAGCTCCTTATTAATGAGATTGGTTGAATAAAAGGCTCCTCCTCGTTACCTGATTTATCATAAGAAATAATAGGAGAACATTGGGTAGTCTCTTCCCTTTTGTTAGTATTCTCTTCATCTTCTATTTGTTTTCTTTTCTTTATGTAATTGGCAATATAAGGATTTTCAACGCAATTCACCGCACAATACATATAAATTTCCTCTAGATCAAAACCAAGAAGTTTGTCACGGGCAAATACTGGAAGATAGTTAGTTATACGTTTTATTTCTTCATAACCCATAAGCAAACTAAGTTCATTATAATGTGCAAGGGAAATCAAGTCATCACAATTTTTGGACACGATTAGATCGTGAAACAATTTGCATCGGATAGTTAAATGACCCCGTTCATTGCAAAGTTCACAAGTATGGCCAAGAAAATTTAAATTTTCAGCGCAAACATCTAACCTTTCTTGCAACAATTTAGTTTCTAAGTGTTTATGCCTCTTGCAATATCTATCTTCCCTATTTGGTGTGTACTTGCAAACCCAATGCACTCCACAAAAATTGACATGCTTATAGGAGACATTTTCATCATGACTAGTGCAATCATCGTTAGTACCATGGATATTCAAGGAGTTCATACTAACAACATTGCAATCATGCTCATCCTTCAAAGATTTAGTGCCAAACATTTTAATGCATTCTTCTTCTAACACTTTGGCACAATTTTCCTTTCCATCATACTCACGAAAGATATTAAAAAGATGAAGCATATGAGACGAACTCAATTCCATTTTTTAGTTTTCTTTTATAAACTAACTAGTGCTAAAACAAGAAACTAAAAGATTCGATTGCAAGATCTAAAGATATACCTTCAAGCACTCACCTCCCCGGCAATGGCGCCAGAAAAGAGCTTGATGTCTACTACGCAACCTTCTTCTTGTAGACGTTGTTGGGCCTCCAAGTGCAGAGGTTTGTAGGACAGTAGCAAATTTCCCTCAAGTGGATGGCCTAAGGTTTATCAATCCGTGGGAGGCATAGGATGAAGATGGTCTCTCTCAAACAACCCTGCAACCAAATAACAAAGAGTCTCTTGTGTCCCCAACACACCCAATACAATGGTAAATTGTATAGGTGCACTAGTTCGGCGAAGAGATGGTGATACAAGTGCAATATGGATGGTAGATATAGGTTTTTGTAATCTGAAAATATAAAAACAGCAAGGTAGCAAGCGGTAAAAGTGAGTGTAAACGGTATTGCAATGCTAGGAAACAAGGCCTAGGGTTCATACTTTCATTAGTGCAAGTTCTCTCAACAATAATAACATAATTGGATCATATAACTGTCCCTCAACTTGCAACAAAGAGTCACTCCAAAGTCACTAATAGTGGAGAACAAACGAAGAGATTATGGTAGGGTACGAAACCACCTCAAAGTTATTCTTTCCAATCAATCCGTTGGGCTATTCCTATAAGTGTCACAAACAGCCCTAGAGTTTGTACTAGAATAACACCTTAAGACACAAATCAACCAAAACCCTAATGTCACCTAGATACTCCAATGTCACCTCAAGTATCCGTGGGTATGAGTATACGATATGCATCACACAATCTCAGATTCATCTATTCAACCAAACAAAGTACTTCAAAGAGTGCCCCAAAGTTTCTACCGGAGAATCAAGACGAAAACGTGTGCCAACCCCTATGCATAGGTTCATGGGCGGAACCCGCAAGTTGATCACCAAAACATACATCAAGTGAATCACGTGATATCCCATTGTCACCACAGATACACACGGCAAGACATACATCAAGTGTTCTCAAATCATTAAAGACTCAATCCGATAAGATTACTTCAAAGGGAAAACTCAATCCATTACAAGAGAGTAGAGGGGGAGAAGAAACATAAGATCCAACTATAATAGCAAAGCTCGTGATACATCAAGATCGTGCCAAATCAAGAACACGAGAGAGAGCGATCAAACACATAGCTACTGGTACATACCCTCAGCCCCGAGGGTGAACTACTCCCTCCTCGTCATGGAGAGCGCCGGGGTGATGAAGATGGCCACCGGTGAGGGTTCCCCCCTCCGGCAGGGTGCCGGAACAGGGTCCCGATTGGTTTTTGGTGGCTACAGAGGCTTGCGACGGCGGAACTCTCGATCTATTCTGTTCCCCGAAGGTTTTAGGGTATATTGGTATATATAGGAGGAAGAAATACGTCAGGGGAGCCACGAGGCGCCCACAAGGGTGGAGGGCGCGCCCCCCTGCCTCGTGCCTTCCTCGTTGCTTTCCTTCCAAAAATAACTTCTCCAGAAGGTTTCATTCCGTTTTGACTCCGTTTGATATTCCTTTTCTTTGAAACGCTGAAACAAGGGAAAAAACAGGAACTGGCACTGGGCTCTGGGTCAATAGGTTAGTCCCAAAAGTAATATAAAAGTGCATAGTAAAGCCCATAAAACATTCAAGATGGATAATATAATAGCATGAATACTTCATAAATTATAGATACGTTGGAGATGTATCAAGGACTAGTCGGTTTGTCAGTGTGACCTGTGGTGTCAACTTCTACTCGTTCGACAACGAAGTCATAATCTTGTGGTGGCGGATCATGAAGCAGAGCGTCAGCATTGGTATCTACTGGATCTGGGGTTTTCTCCGGTTCAATAACCACATTTTCGTCGGACGGTTTGTTTAACCGAGCCTTCTTGCTGGGTCTTGGCTTGGCACTGAGAAGAACAAATATAAAGGTCAATACATTGTGTAAAACATAAGGCATTCAAAATAAATTTAAAGGTATGACTCACCCAGGTACTGTCTTGAGGGGTGGAAGCTGTGTGGCCGATGACTCGCCAGAGGATGAGTGTGGCGTGCCCTGATAATTTGAATCAGACGGATTAAGAGGCTGACGGAAACAACCCGCCTTGGAACAAGAAGTGTCAGGAATGTAAGAAACCTCTGATTGACGTTTCCGGACTGGAGTATTCGGTAAACCGGCTGAGGTGACTACCTGGCCGCTGTGCCAGGTTGTGCGGCGAGCTTTGTGTTGCTGCGTCTTCAAAAGAAAGTTTGGGTCCAAGTGAGCAAGGGGGTGAGAAAATTTTACTTTCCGGTTTGCTCGACGGATTTTCGGTGTTGGCAGAGGATCTGAACCGGAGGAAAGGATAATTACCTCTACATCATCAGCTTGGCTGCCTTCAGCATCGTCCTGATAATGGTCATTGTCAATGAGATGTATGAAAAATGAACCAAGAGAGTCAAGTTCTACCTATGAGTCCGGATTAGCCAAATCAGCATCAGCATTTGGCTCGGAAGACGTAGTGGTCCTCTTCTTGGCAGGTTTTTTTAACAACCTTGGTCTTGGGGCGAGGTGTCTTGGCCGGTTTATCCTGTGGTTTTTTCCTTACAGAATGAATCATCGCCCTGTCAAAGATGGACAAAATTTTGAGAGAATATTTGAAAGAAGCAAGTTAGAAAAAAAATTATGTGATCCTTACAGTTGGCGGTTTGTTGGAAACGCAGAAAGGACTTAATCCGGTCTGGCTACAGACAGCCTCCGGTTCATTCAGTATCTTCTTCACAGCCTCAGTAACTTCAGCCTCTGTAAGCTGAATATCAACGCATCGTTGAGGGTCTTTCAAACTCCCGGTGTATTCACACATTAAACCGGGGCGTCGGCTTAAAGGCAATATGCTCCAAGTTACCCAACAACGAGCAAAGTCAACACCTGTTAAACCGTTCGCCATAAAGGCTCTAAGCTTTGACAGTTGTGGAGCATAGTTGGACCTTTCCTTTGCAGTTAATCTCTGAGGAAAGGGATGTGTATTGCTAAGACGGTGAGGGCGGTAACCCGGCAAAGGATTTTCATCATTTGGAGATGTGTCTTTGCAATAAAACCATGTCTGGTTCCACTCCTTGGGGTGACTGTGAAGCTTGGGTGAGGGAAGCTGACATCCTTCCTCTTTTGAATCGCCATTCCGCCAAGCTCAGTATTGGGTCCATCTGTGAACTCTGTGCGACGGTTTAAATAGAAGAAATCCCTAAACAATTCAACTGTGGTCTCCTCTTGAAGATAAGCCTCACAAAAGACTTGGAAATGGCAGATGTTGGACACAGAGTTTGGGCCGATGTCCTGAGGGTGGAGTTGAAAGCTGGCAAGCACATCTCGGAAAAACTTTGAACCCGGAGGGCTAAAGCCTCGACCCAGATGGTCAACGAACACGACTACTTCTCCGTCCTTGGGTTCAAGATGATTTTCCGGACTAGGAGCCCTCCAGTGGATGACTTCTTTCTTGGCTAAAGCGCCGGTTGCAACACATCTGTCTAGTTGTTCTTCAGTAACCCGGGAAGGAACCCAGTTGCACTCGTAAACTTGTTTGGCCATTTCAATGGAACGCTGGAACATGGTTATTGCCGGGTTAAGATTTATAATGGACAAGTATAAAGCGGCGCAAGATAAGTAGAAGCAAAGGTATATGCATGTTGTTAAACTGGAGTTTGATATTGCTGAACCGGAGTCTGACAATGGAGGAGGTGCAAAGATAAATGTATCGGCGGTTTAAAGGGGACTAATGGTACCTACCGGATTATCATTTTTCAAATAAGCTAAACCGCCTATATTGGTATGAAAAGTACAGATCTAAAATACCTAAGTGAGGGAAAAACAAGTTTCACAGATTGATATGATAATCTCAGATATGCAGCGTGTTGGTAAATCAAAATATATTCCGACCTAAAGCGCAGGTGCTTAAGCAGTTTAACAGTTCCAGATGAGTTTTTTCTACACAAAGCAGATGATCTGAGGATGACAAAGGGGATTATAACTACAACTGTGTAAAAAAGTGGCAGATCTGAGGTCATCGTTTACGCTATGAAGAAGAACAGGAAAGAACAGTTTGAAGCCTCGTAGAACACCGAAACCCTAATGATGGATCTAGAACAAAAGAAAATAAAACTTACTAGTGTTGACAGAGCAACGGAGGAGCGCCTCGTTTCTCTGTTGCGTTCAGGTTGATGCAGCGGCCGGAGTTGAGGTCGAAGGCGGAGCTTGACGACGGCGGCCGCGCGTGAGGGTTAGGTCGGCTCGAGGAGGAAGAAGAAGCAAAGAGGCACGGGGGGAAAATGGAAAGGACCCCATGGTCCTATTTCTAAAGGGAAAGGGATAAGTGAGAGGCGCGAAAATTGAGGAGTCCAAAAGTTGGACATGTGACAAAGCTGTCGCCTCGATTGTCGGAGGCTTATTAATGAAGATGAGTTATATGCAATCTTTAATGGCAGGTGATGTCATGGCGGTTTATCATGATACTGGAAGATGACGTCATGGCGGTTTACAAGCTTTATATGAAGATGCTGGAGAAGAAATTATCTTAAGTATTGAAGATTGACATGAACCAGTTCAAATCAATCTGGGGCCTAATGTTGGGGATATTACTGCTGGGCATAAACCGGCAAGGAGAGGCCGAGTTATTCCCATAATGATTTATTATATTTGAAGCCCGTGAAGACAAAGACGATGGCATTTTATGAAGGCCCAGGGCCCAAAGGAGGATTAAGGCCTGTAGACATAAACCGACAGTGATATGTAAGCTTGTGTTGTAAGATAGAAATAGTAGAGACCGGGCCGGACACGTTGATGAGCCGGCCTCGGGATCCTGTGAACCGATGGGCGTCAACCCATGTATATAAGGGGACGACCTGCCAGCGGTTTAGGGACAACAAACAACAACTCGAGACCCAGGCAAAGCGTATTCGCTCCCTGGTCATCGAAACCCTAGCAATTCCACAACAACTGGATCATAGGCTTTTACCTTCACCGCAAGGGGCCGAACCAGTATAAACTCCCTGCGTCCTTTGTCCGCTTTAACCCCTTTAAGTTAACCCGTCATGATGGCTCTACGACTAAGTCCTTTCACTAGGACATCTGCCGTGACAAACCCACGACACTTGCCGTTTTATTCGCCCTCTCTTTTCCGTTCGCCCTCTTTTTTGCTTGCTTCTTGTTTGCTCGTGTGTTGGATTGCTTGCTTGTCACGATGGCTCAAGATAATACTAAATTGTGTGACTTTGCCAATACCAACAACAATGATTTTCTTAGCACTCCGATTGCTCCTCTTACCGAAGCTGAATCTTGTGAAATTAATGCTGCTTTGTTGAATCTTGTCATGAAAGATCAATTCGCCGGCCTTCCTAGTGAAGATGCCGCTACCCATCTAAATAGCTTTGTTGATTTGTGTGATATGCAAAAGAAGAAATATGTGGATAATGATATTGTTAAATTGAAGCTATTTCCGTTTTCTCTTAGAGATCGTGCTAAAACTTGGTTTTCGTCCTTGCCTAAAAATAGTATTGATTCTTGGAATAAGTGCAAGGATGCTTTTATCTCTAAGTATTTTCTTCCTGCTAAAATCATCTCTCTTAGAAACAATATTATGAATTTTAAGCAACTTGATCATGAACATGTTGCACAAGCTTGGGAGAGGATGAAATTAATCATACGTAATTGCCCTACTCATGGTTTGAATTTGTGGATGATTAAACAAATTTTTTATGCCGGATTGAATTTTGCTTCTAGAAATCTTTTAGATTCGGCCGCGGGAGGCACTTTTATGGAAATCACTTTAGGAGAAGCTACTAAACTCCTAGATAATATTATGGTTAATTATTCTCAATGGCACACTGAAAGATCTACTAGTAAAAAGGTTCATGCGATTGAAGAAATTAATGTTTTGAGTGGAAAGATGGATGAACTTATGAAATTGTTTGCTAATAAGAGTGTTTCTTCTGATCCTAATGATATGCCTTTGTCTACTTTGATTGAGAATAATAATGAAACTATGGATGTGAATTTTGTTGGTAGGAATAATTTTGGTAACAACGCGTATAGAGGAAACTTTAATCCTAGGTCGTTCCCTAGTAATTCCTCTAATAATTATGGTAATTCCTAAAACAATTCTTTTGGAAATTTTAATAAGTTGCCCTTTGATTTTGAGACTAGTGTTAAAGAGTTTATAAATTCGCAAAAGAATTTCAATACTTTACTTGAAGAAAAATTGCTTAAAGTTGACGAATTGGCTAGGAACGTGGATAGAATTTCTCTTGATGTTGATTCTTTGAAGCTTAGATCTATTCCACCTAAGCATGATACCAATGAGTCTCTCAAAGCCATGAGAATTTCCATTGATGAGTGCAAAGAAAGAACCGCTAGGATGCGTGCTAAGAAAGATTGCTTTGTGAAAGCGTGTTCTTCTAATTTTTATGAGAATAAAGATGAAGATCTAAATACGAATCTTGATAATGATGGGACTTGAGATGAGTCAACTTTAGTTAGAAGGCGTCCCAAAAATTCCGAGTTTTTAGATCTTGATGCAAAAATTAGTAAAAGTGGGATTGAAGAGGTTAAAACTTTAGATAGCAATGAACCCACTATTTTGGATTTCAAGGAATTTAATTATGATAATTGCTCTTTGATAGATTGTATTTCCTTGTTGCAATCCGTGCTAAATTCTCCGCATGCTTATAGTCAAAATAAAGCTTTTACTAAACATATCGTTGATGCTTTGATGCAATCTTATGAAGAAAAACTTGAGTTGGAAGTTTCTATCCCTAGAAAACTTTATGATGAATGGGAACCTACAATTAAAATTAAAATTAACAATCATGAATGCTATGCTTTGTATGATTTGGGTGCTAGTGTTTCCATGATTCCAAAAACTTTGTGTGATTTGTTAGGTTTCCATGAATTTCATGATTGCTCTTTAAACTTGCATCTTGTGGATTCCACTATCAAGAAACCTATGGGAAGAATTAACGATGTTCTTATTGTTGCAAATAGGAATTATGTGCCCGTAGATTTCATTGTTCTTGATATAGATTGCAATCCTTCATGTCCTATTATTCTTGATAGACCTTTCCTTAGAAGGATTGGTGCAACTATTGATATGAAGGAAGGGAATATTAGATTCCAATTTCCGTTAAGGAAAGGCATGGAACACTTCCCTAGAAAGAAAATTAAATTACCATATGAATCTATTATGAGAGCCACTTATGGATTTCCTACCAAAGATGGCAAGACCTAGATCTATCCTTATTTTTATGCCTAGCTAGGGGCGTTAAACGATAGCGCTTGTTGGAGGCAACCCAATTTTATTTTTAGTTTTTTTGCTTTTTGGTGATGTTTAGGAATAAATAATCCATCTAGCCTCTGGTTAGATTTGTTTTTGTGTTTTAATTAGTGTTTGTGCCAAGTTAAACCTATAGGATCTTCTTGGATGATAGTTATTTGATCTTGCTGAAAATTCCAGAAACTTTCTGTTCATGAAAACAATTGTTAAAAATCACCCGAATGCGATAAAATACTGATTCCAATTGCAGTATATCAATAAAAAATTTATCTATGTCGTCCTATTTTGGTAGAATTTTTGGAGTTCCAGAAGTTTGCGTTAGTTACAGATGACTACAGACTGTTCTGTTTTTGACAGATTCTGTTTTTCGTGTGTTGTTTGCTTATTTTGATGAATGTATGGCTAGTAAAAGAGCTTATAAACCATAGAGAAGTTGGAATACAGTAAGTTTAACACCAATATAAATAAATAATGAGTTCAATACAGTACTTTGAAGTAGTAGTTTGTTTTATTTCGCTAACGGAGCTCACGAGATTTTCTGTTAAGTTTTGTGTTGTGAAGTTTTCACGTTTTGGGTAAAGATTTGATGGATTATGGAACAAGGAGTGGCAAGAGCCTAAGTTTGGGGATGCCCAACGCACCCCAAGGTAAATCCAAGGACACCAAAAAGCCAAATCTTGGGGATGCCCCGGAAGGCATCCCCTCTTTCGTCCTCACCCATCGGTAACTTTACTTGGAGCTATATTTTTATTCACCACATGATATGTGTTTTGCTTGGAGCGTCTTGTATGATTTGAGTCTTTGTTTGTTAGTTTACCACAATCATCCTTTCTGTACACACCTTTTGAGAGAGACACACATGATTTGGAATTTGTTAGAATACTCTATGTGCTTCACTTATATCCTTTGAGCTATAGTTTTTGCTCTAGTGCTTCACTTATATCTTTTAGAGCACGGCAGTGGTTGTATTTTATAGAAATTATTGATCTCTCATGCTTCACTTATATTGTTTTGAGAGTCTTAAACAGCATGGTAATTTGCTTTAATTGTGAAATTAATCTTCCATATTGAGTTCATTGAATATCATGAGAAGTTAGATACTTGATAAGTGTTTTGAGATATAAAGGTGGTAATATTAGAGTGTGCTAGTTGAGTAATTGTGAAATTGAGAAATACTTGTGTTAAAGTTGGCAAGTCCCATAGCATGCACGTATGTTAAAAGTTGTGTGACAATTTTGACACATAGGTGTTCTTTTATTGCTTTCCTTATGAGTGGCGGTCGGGGACGAGCGATGGTCTTTTCCTACCAAACTATCCCTCTAGGGGCATGCGTAATAGTACTTTGCTTCAAGGGCTAATAAACTTTTGCAATAAGTATATGAGTTCTTTATGACTAATGTGAGTCCATGGATTATGCGCAGTCTCAACCTTCCACAATTTTCTAGCCTCTACGGTACCACGCATTGCCCTTTCTCACCTTGAGAGTTGGTGCAAACTTCGCCGGTGCATCCAAACCCCGTGATATGATACACTCTATCACACATAAGCCTCCTTATATCTTCCTCAAAACAGCCACCATACCTACCTATCATGGCATTTCTATATCCATTCCGAGATACATTGCCATGCAACTTTCCACCGTTCCGTTTATTATGACACGCTTCATCATTGTCATATTGCTTTGCATGATCATGTAGTTGACATCGTATTTTGTGGCAAAGCCACCATCATAATTTTTTTCATACATGTCACTCTTGATTCATCGCATATCCCGGTACACCGCCGAAGGCATTCACATAGAGTCATATTTTGTTCTAAGTATTGAGTTGTAATTGTTGAGTTGTAAGTAATAAAAGTGTGATGATCATCATTATTAAAGCATTGTCCCATGTGAGAAAGGATGATGGAGACTATGATTCCCCCACAAGTCGGGATGAGATTCCGGACTAAAAAAAGAGGCCAAAAAAAGAGAAGGCCCAAAGAAAAAAAGAGAAAAAAAATGAAAAATGAGAGAAAAAGAGA
Organism: Aegilops tauschii subsp. strangulata; assembly: GCF_002575655.3. Classification (NCBI taxonomy): domain Eukaryota; kingdom Viridiplantae; phylum Streptophyta; class Magnoliopsida; order Poales; family Poaceae; genus Aegilops; species Aegilops tauschii. The sequence goes on along the minus strand of NC_053040.3, from coordinate 439,403,959 downwards.
GAAGGGACAATGTTACTATCCTTTTTCCACACTTGTGCTTCAAAGTAGCACCGTGATCTTCATGATAGAGAGTCTCCTATGTTGTCACTTTCATATACTAGTGGGAATTTTTCATTATAGAACTTGGCTTGTATATTCCAATGATGGGCTTCCTCAAAATTCCCTAGGTCTTCGTGAGCAAGCAAGTTGGATGCACACCCACTTAGTTTCTTTTGTTGAGCTTTCATATATTTATAGCTCTAGTGCATCCGTTGCATGGCAATCCCTACTCCTCTCATTGACATCAATTGATGGGAATCTCCATAGCCTATTGATTAGCCGCGTCAATGTGAGACTTTCTACCTTTTTTGTCTTCTCTCATAACCCCCATCCTTATTCTTTACTCCACCCATAGTGCTATATCCATGGCTTGCGCTCATGTATTGCATAAGAGTTGAAAAGGCTGAAGCACGTTAAAAAGTATGAACCAATTGCTCGGCTTGTCATCGGGGTTATGCATGATGAGAATGTTTGTGTGACAATATTGAAACATGGCCTAACTATATGATTTTGTAGGGATAAGCTTTCTTTGGCTATGTTATTTTGATAAGACATAATTGCTTGGTTAGCATGTTTGAAGTATTATTGTTTTTATGTCAACATTAAACTTTTATCTTGAATCTTTCAGATCTAAATATTCATGCCACAATAAAAAGATTTACATTGAGAATTATGCTAAGAAGCATTCCACATCAAAAATTCTGTTTTTATCATTTACCTACTCGAGGACGAGCAGGAATTAAGCTTGGGGATGCTTGATACGTCTCCATCGTATCTATAATTTTTTTATTATTCCATGCTATTATATATTCTGTTTTGGATGTTTAATGGGCTTATTTATACACTTTTATATTATTTTTGGGACTAACCTATTAACCGGAGGCCCATCCCAAATTGCTGTTTTTTTTGCCTATTTCAGTGTTTCACAGATAAAGGATATCCAACGGAGTCCAAACGGAATGAAACCTTCGGGAGCGTGATTTTTGGAACAAACGTGATCCAGAGGACTTGGAGTGGACGTCAAGCAACCAACGAGGCGGCCACGAGGCAGGGGCGCGCCCACCCCCCAGGCGCGCCCTCCACCCTCGTGGGCCCCTCGTGGCTCCAACGACCTACTTCTTCCTCCTATATATACCTACGTACCCCAAACCATCAGAAGCGACCACGAAAACCTAGTTCCACCACCGCAACCTTCTGTATCCGTGAGATCCCATCTTGGGGCCTTTTCCGGCGTCCTACCGGAGGGGGCATCAATCACGGGGGGCTTCTACATCAACACCATAGCCTCTCCGACGATGTGTGAGTAGTTTACCTCAGACCTTCGGGTCCATAGTTATTTGCTAGATGGCTTCTTATCTCTCTTTGGATCTCAATACAAAGTTCTCCTCGATTCTCTTGGAGATCTATTCGATGCAATCTTCTTTTGCGGTGCGTTTGTCGAGATCCGATGAATTGTGGGTTTATGATCAAGATTATCTATGAACAATATTTGAATCTTCTCTGAATTCTTTTATGTATGATTGATATCTTTGCAAGTCTCTTCGAATTATCAGTTTGGTTTGGCCTACTAGATTGATCTTTCTTGCAGTGGGAGAAGTGCTTAGCTTTGGGTTCAATCTTGCGGTGCTCGATCCCAGTGACAGTAGGGGAAACGACACGTATTGTATCGTTGCCATCGAGGATAAAAAGATGGGGTTTATATCATATTGCATGAGTTTATCCCTCTACATCATGTCATCTTGCTTAAAGCGTTACTCCGCTCTTATGAACTTAATACTCTAGATGCATGCTGGATAGCGGTCGATGAGTGGAGTAATAGTAGTAGATGCAGGCAGGAGTCGGTCTACTTGTCACGGACGTGATGCCTATATACATGATCATACCTAGATATTCTCATAACTATGCTCAATTCTATCAATTGCTCGACAGTAATTCGTTCACCCACCGTAATACTTATGCTCTTGAGAGAAGCCACTAGTGAAACCTATGGCCCCTGGGTCTATTTTCCATCATATTAATCTCCCGTTATTTCCATTACTGTTTACTTTGCTTTCTTTACTTTTACTCTTTATCATAAAAATACCAAAAATATTATCTTATCATCTCTATCAGATCTCACTCTCGTAAGTGATCGTGAAGGGATTGACAACCCCTTTATCACGTTGGTTGCGAGGTTCTTATTTGTTTGTGTAGGTGCAAGGGACTTGAGCATGACCTACTACTGGATTGATACCTTGGTTCTCAAAAACTGAGGGAAATACTTACGCTACTTTAATGCATCACCCTTTCCTCTTCATGGGAAAACCAACGCAGTGCTCAAGAGGTAGCATACATCAATGCAAGCAGCGAAGCCACGGGAGAAGTCAGAGAGCCACAGTTTTGAAGTCTCCTGAGGCACGGACGTGTAGAACCACAGGCACAACGAGTCACAACCACCGCGTCCCCTCACGGACGGGCGTCTGGCACCATAGGCACGTAGAGTCACAGGCAGTGTGTCGCCCGAGACACGTGAATGCAGGTACATGAGGCACATAACTGAAACCTATACAGGCATGGAATTGCGGCTTCTCAATGCACAGGTATGGCTTTGGAATTGCCGTTCTCGAGGCACGGGTACAAACCACCTGGATACACAAAAGAGTGGTGGCAGAGGCACGGTTGTGTAGTCTCAAGAGGAATAGACGTGTGACACCCGCACATAGAGACATGGCGTGTGTCACGTGAGGTACATGCATAGAGGCAGAGAAGCCACGGGACTGAAGCCTCCACAGACACGGTTGTCGGGCTTCTCGAGGCACGGTCCTGAAGCACACAAAGACAGGAAACTGAAATGTTGCCTCGTACGTTAGCAGACGTGCCTCTCTTGTGCGAACATGTAAAAGACAACAATACAAACACAAATGAACGACACTGAATATAAGCCAAACACAAAGCGGGCTTCTCCCAAAAAATACATATGCGCCACTTCAACGGATTCTCTAAATGTACCTGAACTCACCCAAACATCAACAATGAACTTGTAACATAAAAAACATAAAAAGTTATATTCCCATAACATGAGACAAGCCAGACATGATACTATGAAAATAAAAAAACCAAAATCCCAAAACGGTACTCCATAGGATTGAACTAAAAGTACTCATTAATTATACAAAAAAGAAATGAAAGTCTTCTAGGAGTCCATTCTGCTCACAAACGTCCACACAAACGTCCACAGTGACCATTCTACTCAGTTGGAGTTCTGCTCAGAAACATCCACGGCGTCTGCGGTCGGGAAGACAATGAGGATGCATCATGTCCTTCATCAACAGAACTCGGCGGTAGAGATCGTAGCTGACATACCCAAAAAGCGGATGAGAATGAAGATATAGGTAAAGGGGAAAAAGAAATAATGTTGCAATAAAAAATATAAAGACAGAAAATCAACAAAAATGAAATTTTCACTTACAATTGCCGCATATTTCAGGTGGTCAAGGGAAAGCGGCTTACATTCCCAGTAGTCATGCTGACCTCGTGGAAAAGATGACTTCATACTCAAGTAAGATTTGTCTATGACGGCTCCTGCCAAATCTGCCATGGAATCCCTTAGATTGCCTCCTTTGATCATGAGCTCCTCTTGAAGGTCGAGGTGACACTCTCTTGGAATTTTGAGGAAACTGTTTGCGAGAACATCTTTATCGTTCCTGACGTCGACACTAGTGAAAGTTATACCTTGTTTCCGATGGAAATCCTTCAGAGCAGTGCACTCCGCCCTGGCCTTGCACAAGTGATAGACAAGAACATGCTCGCGAATCGCCAGTTGCATGACGGCGACTTTTCTGCTCCGATCAAAATAATCCTCTCGTGTGTACTCTAGATCAAGACCAACAAACTTGTACCTGTCCTCACGCAGCCATTCCTCATAAAGAGGAAGAATCTCCTCCACCTTGTAGGGCTCGTTGGTGTACAACACCTCGAGCTTGGTGTTACCGTCGGCATATATAAAGAGACGCTCAGTAGTGTTCCTGAAGTCGTCCATGGAAACGAGGGTGAGACTGACAATGGAGTTTGACTGTGCTTCTCTGTCGTCACTCGTCCGTGGCGAGGATGATGGGAGCTACCTGCACTTCTCTGGTGAGAATAAGACGCGATAACATCCCGGAATAGACCACTATTTAACCTTGGGGAGAGACGACTTAGTTACCATGCGGCCATTAAATTGCATCAGGAACGACGAATAGACGATTGTGCTTCTGCAGCTTGTGAAACCATGCACTTCAAAAGTCACGGCTGCCACGCTGTAATCAAGGAGCCTCTAGATTAACTCTAGCACGGTATCTGGCAAAATGAATACTAACAATCAATAGCCATCCCATCGGTCACCAGCACATCTTTTGACCGAGAGAAGAATGCGAGGAGGCAAACGATAACCGTGTCGTCCAACCTAGATCTCTGGAGTACAAATACTACATGGGGAGTGAACCAAAATAGAAGCACGGTTCGGCTAGCAGAAAAGCCACACGCGTGCCTCCACTTTGTTAAAGACAAACCTCAGTGATATCGATGGACCTACATCTCTATGTCTGTGTACCACCAAAAACATTACCAGAACAAAGGCACAACCATGCTCCTGACATACGTATAACCGTGGGCTATCATACATATTCCCGCCTGAACCCAACGAACATTTGAAAAATAGTGGCTCTCTGGGTCAACGAGTGCCTGAAAAACATTTGCAAACGCAGAGTCACGAACCGTGACTCCACTTCAGGTGCAAAAGTGCCTCTCATTGGGAACGATCATACCTCCCCTGAATTTGCCTCCCCCGATGTATCGACCATGCCTCTCCTGCTTCAACGACCATGCATCCAATAACATCATTACCGTTCCTCTCGTAAAGACACACCCAACCCTATCTGATTAAACAAGTGATTAAAAACAATTAAATCACAGAAGCACGAGTATGCTTTTCAGCATGTAGAACTGTGCCTCATAAAAAGTCTGTGAGGCACGATAGGCACGTAGAAGAGTCCGATGAGAGGCAGCACAGTTGGACAACTCCAGTGGGAGGCAACATGACAAGTCAAACGTCTCGTGTCCCCGTAACACCTCGAAATGCACACACCATCTACAACCAGCATTCATTCCATTCTCAGAATAAAAAATAAAAAAACAAGCACTCATTACTACTCTTGCTCTCTCGCGTCTCCTTTATATTTCAATCAGCACCGACTCCCTCAGCCACATCACAACCCATCTGCCTTCTCTATCGTCTGCTTCTAGGGTTCGTGCTTCTTCGCTGCACACAATCTGATTTCAAACAAATTATTATAGAGTTTTTATTGGGTCTCTCGATTAATTTCTAAGCTATGCTTCTCGTGGTGGGTGCTTTCCCTAAGCTTCCCTTACCCCAATCTCCGTTGGTCGACGACCGCTGTTCTTCTTTCCCAGGTAAAAAGCATATGCGTAAGCAGCATGCTCCGATCCGTATTTACAATTAGAAAACGATATTTAAATTATTACTGTTTTACGTTTAGGTTTTTCAATTCATAGTTATTGAAGTATTAGATCCGGTACAACGACTTCATTCTCTAAAGGAATATAAAAAGCATTTGCAAATCTAAACAAGTGATCTAAACTCTATCATACTGCTTTTCTGGAAGGAGTAGATGATCAGAAGATTTCTGGTAAATTTGTAGTAGTTGTCTGCCTTCGTACCGATATTTTTAATATGGCTGACATAGTTAAAGCTAGTTGTTGTCTACCTTCAACGTTGAAGCTTGTTTTAAATTGTTATGATATTCTTATTTTCTTAACATAGTTGTTCTGAATTATTTAGGTATGGTTTGCCCTACCTGCCGCCAACCAGTCGGCCCTTGCGAACCACAACCTGAAGTTCTCCAGCAGTTTGAGGTTATTCTTGATGAAAATTGCTAGAGCCGCATGGTTAGTAAGTATTACTAACATATTAGTTGCTTACAACACAGTAGAAATTGTCACTTTTACTCATACCCCTTTGCACCTACACTAGGTTCCCCTACTGTCACTTCTTTGCACCTGTCTTGTGTTTTCATTTTCCATTAGTTTGCCTGCCTATGCCTTAATTATTATAGTGCATCTTCAGTTCTAATTAAAATTCGTCAACATATGCCAAAAATCTGTATCCATTAATTTATAATACCATTATGTTGTTATCTTTAATTGTTATAAAAAATTCAGATGCAAGCTAAAAAAACTTTTAACATTAATGATCCGTGAGTTCAAATTTATACTTACAGGTTGTTATTTTTACTATTTTTTCCAGTATGTACCTTGTAATGTTAGAGCTTTTCTCGCTGAATACATTGATGAGAGGAAGGAAGAAGCAAGAATATTGCATAAATAGCAGGTAGAGCCAGCCCTTCTTACAAATGAAGAAAAGTCTTACAGTGATTTGTTTAAGCATAGAGCGAACTACACAAAGTTCTGCGGTGGTGAGTGGTGCACCTTTGTGGATGATTATGAACTACGTGCTGGTGACCGCATAGAGTTTGAATTACCAGACGAGGGTCTCAATCTGGAAATACAAACATATCGGGATGACAAAAGGGTGCTTCCATTACCCCACGTTGGTAGGTATTTAATATTCCAAAGTTATCTTCTTTCATTATATTTTTATATGCATGCATCGAACTCAATAATATTAACCCCATGTTGGATATAACTTTATCTAACTTTAAATACTTGTTCTTTTTCTAGCTCTCGACAATCTTTCTTCTGATGATTTCGACCATGTTCAGTTTTGTGTCTACTCTAAGGATATTGAGCTTACCTACGACCAGATACGATTCTTTCTACAACGCCTTTTCGTAGATACTTTCATTCGTTGCCGTCCATTTGTCCACGTGTTGACTCCCACTAACACCAAAGACTGCATCATGGTTGGTTACAACAGTCCTTGTTAAAATACCAAACAAATTTTGCTTATATGTAAAATAAACAATATTGACGTAATCTTGCTTATATGTAAAATTATAGAGAACCTATTTATTAATCCTAAAACAACAAAACTTTTGTTGTTATCTTAATATATTGTTTTATTTGTTTACTCACAAACCTGAACATACCAAGAAATATATTAGTTTCAATATGGATTTCTTAATGATTGCGCACTCACCGTATTCAGCCATTCTTTTATTTAATGTCCAAGTGGCAAATCAACGGTTTTAATTTCTATTTAATTTTGCTTTCTTCTAGAAAATTCCGAGGAGCGTTGTCTCAACACTGAAGAGATGGGTGGACATGCCAACCAGTGGCAAGGTGACCCTTGAAGCTCCTGATGAATCTACCCATGTCATCACTCCTTCGTCGTACTACATCTGCAAAAAAGATGACATAATGGTAATAGAAAAGCCTTCTTTCGGAGACTTCATATCAGCTGCATCCTTTGTTGAAAAGAACGTTGTTCCGATCACTTTCAAAGAGCGCCATAATCGTTCTGTGTCCATCATCATTCATCGCATTCCCTAGATTCTATTGGAACCAGCACCTAAAATGGAAGAAACAGTGCAACTCCTAGGATGTTCAGTCGTCGTTTCATGATGATGCCTCCCAGGAGCAAAACACTGGTTACTATAAGTTTGCTTATTAGAATGGTAGTAATGTAACTATTATGGACCAAGTGGTTGCTTGAACTATCGGAATGATCTTTTGGAACTTATGTAGCTCTTATGGACCCTCAACTCGCTGTTTGAACTATGGGAATGATCCTTTGGAACAAATGTAGTCCTTATGGACACTCAAGTAGCTGGTTAACCTTTGAGAAATTCACAATTCAAAAAACCAAAAAACAAAAACAAATCATTTTCTGTTAAACTCTGATTAAAAAATCAAACAAATCAAGAATCGGTTTTTGAATCAAAACCTATAGCAATGCCGTGCTATCAAAATTTTCCAAACAATCTAGTGAAACATATCTCAATTAAAAACCAAACAGGACTCCATTCTCAAGTGCAAACTATGTTTACTTCACCAACTTTTCCTAACATAACAACAGTGCCTCCTTGACCAAGGAATGTTGTTAACCGAAAAAAATGTTTCGACAACAAAGGCACGACCATGCATCTGCTGAGTGTTCTACCGTTACACGAATGCCTTCACAACCAAATATGGAATACACACATATGGATCACGCATGCAGCACGCGACGAATAAAAACATTTCAATGAACAAGATAAGTGAAAATCTTAAAAAACAGATCCAACAAACGCCTGTTTTCGTAAATCTACCCCTAGAACCGCCAGATGACTACCAACGGCTCTTTGGCGGTTTCCTTTTTTGCATGAGAAAGTAAAGAGCCCTTTCATTTTACCGAGTCCATTTGCATCGTCTTCCTCGGGAGTGTCTCGTCGGCCGCAGTTCACCACTGCACACCTGCAGCCATGGACGACGGGAAACTAACAACACTCACCAAACATGTCACTACCCACGGTACAGCTGTGCTAGAGGTGGTGTACACCAACGACCCAAAGAACGTGGAGCGAATCATCAAAAAGTACGAGGAATGGCTAAAGGAGGAGAAGAACAAGTTCGTCAGCCTCGACCTCGAGTACACACGTAAGAGCAGTTACATACGACAAGGGATCGCCGTCGTCCAACTTGCCATGCGCGAGCATGTCCTTGTATACCACTACTGCAGGTCCGAGCGCTCCCAGGCGTTACTTGACTTCCTGCAACACAAAGCGGTAACTTTCACTAGCGTCGACACTAGGGGCGACAAGACCATGCTTGCCAGTGCATGGATTAAAATTTCAGACGAGCACCACGTCGACATCCAGAGGCAATTATGTATCAAGGGTGGTGGAGAAAGGGACTCCATGGGTGACCTTGCAGCGGCCATCATCGACCCCTCCTACAAGAACATGAAGAAATCATTCCCAAAGGAGAAGCACTAGTTCTGGGAGTGGAAGCCGCTTTCCCCGCTACACCTTGAGTACGCATCAAAAGCCGGGTATGTTAGCTACGAGTTGTACCGTAGAATCCTTATCATCAAGCACGGGCTTCGTCACATCCACCAACAACCAATGAAGGAAGACTCCGCCCACGTAAGAACAAAGACGAGGGATCTTCCAGCGGATGGAAGCGCCGAAAGGGAAACAGTGGTTGGTAAATTGCAAGAAAATGGATGTCTACATTAAACTAATAGTAACTACTATTATAATAATTTAGATTGAATGAACCTATGTTATAAATATGATTGTTGTTGCTCAAAGATGCTGTGTGTACTGTATTACTATTTTACATTTGAACACACTGGTGTGCTCATGTACAAATGCATAGTACATTTTGCATGTCAAAATGCAATTAGTAAGTAATCTCCCAGTATTGAGCAAACATATCTTGTATCCATGACTATAGAAGGAGAAATATGTCGCAGGATATTGTATTATAATTTTCATACTTAAGCTGTACAAGATGCATCGTGCATTTACAAGAATATGTGATTGTATCGTTGTAAACTTTCTGTAAAATGCTTATGCAACATTGGCGTGAACAATTCATAAATATTGCAGAAGAACATTTGGTACACAGACGCAAGGGACAAGAACTTTGTTACTTTAACCACATTGAAAACAAATTAAAATCACACAACACAACAATTTCACATCAAACACTGCTCTATCCATTCAGAACATCCTTGCTATTGCACACATGTTCCTCTCCGTACACCAGTTCTGCACGATGCCACAAAACTACACTACTGTGTGCAGCTAACCTATGTACAACTATGGCTCTCTAAGTGTCTATTCGAACCCATGCCTGTGGTTCCACACACCCATGACCCTAGAGACTTCACACATGTGCATCCACAACCGAGCCTCTTTAACCAAGTATTCGGACCGATGCCTTTGATGCCATACTTCCGTGCCTCTAGAAACTTGACAGCAGCAAGAGGGTTCATACCCATGCCTCCACACAACCGTGCCTGTACTGACTTCACTTCGGTGCCTCTGTTTGCTCAATCCACGTGCCTCACATGAAACACACAGTAACTCTACGTGCTCCACACGCGTGATCGCCCGTGCAACTTTGGTGCTGCACACACGTTCCTCTCAGTACAACCCTATGCTGCCGGATTCCACTAACCTATACTTGTGCCTCCTCCCTATAGAGGCTTCACTCACATGTCTCTCGTGCCAACACACCCGTGCCTCGCGTAACACGCGCCGTGACTCTACAAGCTATTTTCATGCGTGATCGTCCGTGCCTCTTTGCTGCTGCACAGACGTTCATGTCTCTACAACCCATGTTAGAGGAAACAACATACGTGCCTCTAATGTATGTATAACTATGCCTCCAATTAACTAACATCCATCCAAAAAACATCTTTAAAAGAGATGCACAGCCATGCCTCTTCTACAAACAAACAACAGCAATGAACAGTTAGGTTCATATCGTTTCATATATCTAAATAACATTACACCGTAGCATAGTTTTTTAAACAAAATCCATTATGTTCAAAGGCTATAACTAACATCACCGCGACAGAAGATTGAAGATAACAATAAGCCTCCCATCACGCTCTTTGAAAGTTATCAGCACCAAGCTGTTTACTTCAATAGAAGATGTCTGGAGAAAATCACTGAACCCTTCCTCTTTGAACACCATTCTATTACCCAAGCCAATGAAGTAGGAGCAAGGAGTGCTCACATATATATCATCATCATCACGAGTTTCCAAAGTAACTCCAAGAGTTAAAACTACAGTCCTAGGAATTGACACGAACTCCTTCAAACTCCTCACAACAATACTAGGAATAACCTGACAAAAACATCAAGCTATTAGAAATAGAACAAAAATTAAAAACTATAAATAGAAGAAACACTAATAAATAAATAAATAAATAAATAAATAAACAGAAACAAAAAAACAGTGGGAAATAAATCTGACCATATGATGACCATTAACATTCATGGAATCAATGTGAACAAAAGGACAACAGGGTATGTATCCGTCATCAAAGAGTTGACACGTCATGAAATACATCTGTTGATAATTGAGATCAACACCATGGGTGTAATAACAACTCCCAACAAGTTCCTTCTCGGAGTCGCTCAAACCATCAAGAGCTACAAAATATAATTACATAGGTTCAAGGGAACAGAAAAATCATGTAAAATAAAACAAGCTAAAAACTTCCTTAAAAACAAACCTTACCAACAGACGATAAAGGAGACAACGCATCTCCACGACCAAGACGATAAAAATCAACACCAAACCACGTTCCATAATGCTCAAGCATAACAGTCATTATATCACAAGGACGAACACCATAATCACTGACCAATCCTTCCCAGGAAGGACCATGGAATTTGCTCATCACCCGACCATGACTAAACAGAACACCATACAAATAACCCTCATTGCCGTGACGAGCAAGATCAGTATCTTCGTCACCCCTCCCGATGGCTAAAGCCCTACACTCCTCGATGTAACAAGCAAGATGAACTCTAACACTACACAGAACATACTGCACAACAAAATAAAACAAGGATCATAATCAAAATCAAAACAGCATGGGCAGCACCAAATGAAATAAGCGTGTGTGCCAAAAATTAAACAATTATAAAATGATATTCTTACAACACGCCTCAAACAACGCCGATCCAGAACCACATTGAACCCATCTACAGAAGAATCAACAGAAGAACACGGGCCACCAGGCATACGGCAAAAAGGACAAGCCATACCTCAAAGAACACAATGATTATCAAGAACTAATTCCACAAAATCAAGTTGAAACTTGACATCTGATAGTATTGGAAGCCCCACCCGTAACTACCCCATAAATCTCCATATCTCGGAAATATAATGGGAACAAAAAGAGAAACAAAAAGGAAACAGGGAACCCACGGGGAAGTGCGGTCTCGCGAACGGGGAAGCGCGGTAGAACGGGGAACCAGGCGAAGCGCGACGGGCTCGACGTGGGCCGCCGTAAGCACACGACAAGAGTGGCGGCCGCGACGGGCGGCGATGACGGCAACGAAAGAACAGTCTGCAGCGACGGTTCGATCACACCAGAGAGAAACAGATCTCAAAGGTCAAAACAAATCAAAAGTGTATTACAAAACATTAAAAGTACAAGGACTAAAGTGAAAAAAAGGAAAAACCAGAAAGGAAAACCGAAAACCGGAAATCACGGGAGAGCCCGTCAGCGCGACAAGTGTCGCGCGCGGAGAGCCCCGGAAAAGTCTCACATGGGCTCCATGCGTGACACTTGGCACGCGGGGAGCGCTCCCCGACTAATCGTTGCGGGGAGCGCTCCTCAACTAGTGATTTTGCTCTAGAATCTGGTGGGGGATTGCTGGAATTTAGTCTATTTTTGGGCCAGCCCAATAGCATTTTTAGTATTCCTAAAAAATTCTAGAGACCCGCTCAGCCCATTCAGTCAAGGCAAAAGGTGGGACTAAAGTTTAGTCCCATACTGCTCACCTAGTGGGAGTTGAACCTCCTTATAAGGGAGGTTGTTTCCCCACATGTATGAGCATGAGAATAAGAGAGACATTCAAGTGCGCTCCTCCTCTGCCGCCCACCTCGCCACGCCTCGTCACGACGTGCCGCGGGTTGCGGGAATGAGCCGAGCCATTGTCTATACTTTTGCGACGCACGACTGGTATACGAAAGGTCACATGAGAGCTGAAAAGTTTTTATGTAGTGGAGATTGAATACGAACATCGCTGCTTGTTCGTTTCGTCTCCCTCTTTTGCTTCACCTCCCGTCGCTGCTTGTTCGCCGTCTTCTCATGTGCCAATAAAAGAGAGGTCGCTCCTTCCAGACAGACACACACCAGAGCAACACCTTCCTCATGCCATCGAGTTTCTAAGCACTGAGCTACTGCTACGATCTTCCCCATCCCGGCTTGCGGTGTGCACCGCAGGTCAGGACAGTAGGCCTCCGAAACCCCACCTCTTTAAGTCCTATACGGGAGAAGGGTGATAAGGTTCTTAGGGAGCGTTCTGCACGGCTACTGACTTGCTCATCACGGACACCCCGGACGCCGATGGCCACTTCCCCAACAACGGCTTATTCCCTGACGCAGACGACCTCTTCGACGATATGGGTGACAACGTCAACGCTATTGCTACTGTCGTAGCTCAGTACGTGTTCATGTTCTTTTTGTTCGAGATCCTGCTACAGTTTTTTTTCTAGTATCTGTTCTAGATATGTTTTGTTTTAGTTCATATGTGCAGATGCTATTTGCCTTCTTTCTGTTTGATTGCATGACTTGTTTCATCTATGCTATAATAGCCATGTTTTATCTAGTATTTTTATGGATTAAATCATATGGTAAATTGCTCATATTTTCAACAACATACAATTAAATCAAAGACCCTGATAACTTCTACACGTGTGGCACGAAGCAATTTCACCCTGGCGTTTTTTGATGGCAAGTTCAGTTGCCCGAGAATGGTCACTTTAGTTGTGAAGCATGACAACTTTCTATTTGGATGACAAGTTTCAGTTTTTTTGAGGTTTTCTTTTTGTGGCAATTTTAGTTGAAAAAACGTCAGGGCGGAATTGCTTCGTGCCACACATGTGACACTTCTCATTTGGGTAAATCAATGAACAAGCAAAGACGTGGCTATTTTAAATGCTGCCGATGACAAAAATAATTATTCAAACAAAGGGTAGCGGAGATACATTTTTTGTCCGATGTAGTCAATTAGGCAATAATACATGTTTCAATTAATTCAACAGAAGATGCATGTGTAGCTGCTAAGTTCTGGAGAACGGAACTGCCTCTTATTGACCACATACATAGAAGAATAGAGATCATGGAGATGCCATGCATAGATTACAAAATCTCCATGACTGGAGGTGAATAATAGCAGGAGGGCCGGAATTGAATCACAGCATGAGAAGTTGCCACCAACGACCCTGTAATCTTCCTACTCAAAAGGTCTTTCTCCTCATCGGTTTGTGGATAGCTCGAAGGGCGAACCTTGACATGACTGAATTTACCAGTGCAGTGCTTGCAGACTTTCTTGTCGTGCAGAGATACCACCCGGATGTTCACCGCTGCTTTCATGAAGTGCGTGACATATCTCGTGAAGCTGTCGTTGGACTCAAAGCCGTGGATGGTAAGCTTGGCCAGATTCTTGTGCTTGAAATCTGCGGTGGATGGTTCCCACTTCAAATCCGTTTTCTTGGAGTAACTCTGTCGTGAATCTATGTGGCACTTGTGATCCCATACTATGATGCAAAGCTCCTCTAGGGACGGTGCAGCTTCAAGAAAGAACAATGTCCAAGCGATATCACATTCTTCAGGAAGATTATCCAGATTCACAAGACGTAGATTGCCAAGCACTGGCGCAAGCAACTTCTGGCATTCTGGTTGAACCCAAATCTGGGTTAGGAAAAACAAACAAATTAATAGTGAGTGCGAGCTGTGCATAAATTTCATTTTTCAAATGGTGGAAAAGACTCACTTAAGTTACTACTGTAACATTAACCATCAAAGTGTGGGAATGGAACAAAGATGATTGGAGTGAGTACCTTTCCACTTCGAAAGTCCAAATACATACTGCGTATCAGTGAGCCATTAATAAGCAGCTGGCTTATTCTGATGGTTCTGTCTGTATTAACATAAGCATTAGCGAGGCCTAGCTCCGAAAGCTGAGGGACAAAACCAAGAACCAGGGGGTTCTTAGCATAGTGCCAATTATTATAGCTCATCCGTTGGAGTTTTGGTAGATACTTAAGCTCTACTGTACTGAAATACCCATGGGTGATATCAAGCTCGATGAGTCGAGCGTGTTCTACGCTCAGTACTGAACGTGGCCCTGCATCACACAAGAAAAAATGCAACGATTCTAGCCGCTTGCAAGTGATGAGGATGTTTGGTATGTCTGACTCACCAAACCTCAGATTCTGCAGATGCAACCGTGTGAGGCCACCAAATGCATCTGGACACTCGCCAATAAAAGCCTTGAACTGAGTTGCAAAGAAGAGGAGATCCGCTCGAGTGCAATCATAAGAACCCTTGTTCGTCAGGATCTCGAACTCTGCCACGTCAATCTCCTGCGTCACCATGGCGAGGGCGACAGATCTGCCGATCTTGAGATGGTCGTCGCCTCTCAGGATGAACTTGAGCTTCAGGTTGCGTATGGGGATCTGCGGAGCCCTTGTTCGCAGGATCATGCTGGTCACGTCAGCCACAACGCCGTTGATTCGGAGCAGTTCGGTGGTGCCAATGACGATGATGATCTGTGACAGCATCGTCAGGAGCTTGAGTGTTTCCTTTGAGATGATGCAGGTTCTAATGGCGTCGAGCGTGCTCATCCTCTCCACGATGTTGAGCAGCACGTCATCTGGCAGCTTGATTGGCCTGTCGATTTCCCGCAGCTGGATTCAGCCAGGGAGGGGAATTAGTGTCCCAAATGATTATAGATCGATATATTGAGTGGCTATATAATGAAAAGAGGAATTAATAACAAGATCGAACAAAGCAATGACGACTTACATCACGGAGTTGGCAGCCAACCCTGTTGAGGTTCATTGCGATCCGATCTCAAAAACTAGGCAACTGCGGGCGACAACGAAGATCACAAGCAAGATTGTTATTGTAACGACGCTCCTACCGTCGTGCGACGATCCAATCAAGTCAAGTCGACGCCTGGGCTGAGCTATTTGTTGGATGTAGCCTCCTCTGACGAGTCGGAGAAGGTTTCCAAACCCTATTCGTAGATTGCGTGATCCGGAGATGAAAAATCAGGAGTTGTTGGAGAACCCGGCCGCGCGTCCTTCCTCCTCCCTCCAGCCCCCCTCCCTCCCTCCCTCCCGCCGCCGTCGCCGGCGCCCGCAGCCGGCCTGGCCCCGGGGCTGCTGGTGGCGGCGGCCTCCCTGCCCTTCCCCTCCCGGTCGCTCTCCGGCGCGGGCGGAGCTGCTCCGGGGGGTGCACTTCGGCGGCGACGGTCTGGCGTGGCGGCGGGGCTCCGTGGTGCGACGCAGGCGGATAGCTGGGCGGCGTGGCGGCGCGATCTGGTGTCGTCCACTCGGCCCAGATCTGGGCCTGGGCAGGCCGGCGGCGGGGATCGTCTCCGGCGTGGCTTCTGGGAGGCGGGGGAGACGCGACGAGTGGCTGGGTGCTGGCAGTGCCGACGCCGACCTGCTGCATCGTGGCCGGCGGGGCTTAACGGGCCCGCTTCGGGCCTGGCTGGGCCAGGGGTGGCCCGGCATGCCCCGCGGCCATGTCCGGACGGCTACCGCGACGGTGCCGGAGGCATGGGCCTCCCGCACGTGGAGGTGGTGCCCTCCCGCTCGGCGTCGGTGTTGCTGCTCCCGTCATGGTACGCTTTTCTCCGGTCCTCTTGGCCTCGTGGTGGTGTTCGTAGTGAGGCGGCATTGGTGGCGGCGCTACTCCATTGGCGCATGGGGATGGGCGACGGTTTGGCGGGTCGGATCCATCCGGTTGGGCGGTTGGGTCTGGGAATGCGGGAGAAATCCCTGCCGGCTTCGGCCCCGACGCGGTGACACCTGCGGGTGCCACCATTCCTTCCTGGAGGGTGTCGGTGGTATTCACCCCCCACCTCCCTCCAGGGGAAACCCTAGGACTCGTCCGGGTAGCAGCGTCGTCGGTATCGCATTCCTTCTTGGAGGTGCTGCTTGGTACGCGGCGGTTCGGAATCTCGGTCTGTGGTGGTTTGTTTCCGATGGGCGCCGCGGTGGCGGGTCATCCGCGCTTTGCCGAGCTGCCGTGGTTAGCATTTGTTTCTTCTTTCTTTTTTTTGGTGTGTTGTGCTGCTCGCCACAGCGATCTTTGTACTCGGTGTTGGTTGTTTTAAAATACAAAACGGGGAGAAATCCTTTTTGTTAGATAGCGTGATCCTGTTATCTCGCACAAGATGCAAGCATATAGTAAAAACGTACTGCTCCGTTTCAAACAAGAACGATACTTTTTTTGGAACATAGACGCTAGCAGCGTCCGACTTTAACTTAATAAAGCCACCAGGCAGAATCCACACATAAAGTCTTACAAGCCAAATAGATAAAGTCCAACGAGCCCATGGCTCAAGATAAAGCTAAGTAGCACACAGCCACAAGATCGGTAGCACAAAAGCGGAGCATCAAGGCCAAAGCTAGCAAAACGAGGAGGATCATGGAGCAGCCATCGTCCCGTGCCGTGCCTTCATCATGGTAGTCTTGATCAGCTCCATGGCCTCTTTCATGCGCTCGATGTCACGCTTCTTCCCAAGTGGAGCCCAAACCTGAAGGAAAATATGGCATTTGAAGATAATATCAGCGGGGTGGGTCGGGAACTTGTGTTCAATCGTAATTTTGTTACGAACCGTCCAGAGGGACCAAAGAAGCGCCCCAACGCATCTCCAAACTATCCTAGCGTTGGCCCCTCTTTGCGCCGTTAAGATAGATAGCAAGTCGTGGCTAGATTGAGGATTCCAATTTTGATTGAATGCGTCTCTCACCGCACTCCACGCAAATCTAGCCAGCACACAACCAAAGAATACGTGGTTCGCGTTTTCCCCAAAACCGCAAGTGGTGCACATGCCGTCCGCCGGCCCATTTCGTTTGGCAACGTTGTCCGACGTAGGTAAGCGGTTGCGAAACATTTGCCAAAAGAAGATCTTGATTTTGAGAGGAATGGCAGCCTTCCATAGCCCCCTAGCTATATCTAAAGTAGGTCCCGAAGATAACTTGTCATATAAGGACTTGACCGAAAATCTCTTAGAAGCGGTCAACTTCCACGATATCGTGTCCGCCCCAGTGCTACGGTTCAGACCACCCAAGTCGACCGTCAAAGCGTCCCAGCTTGCGGCCTCCCTGGGCTCTAGATTCCTGATGAACGAAATGGCTGGAGGGTGGACGCGTAAAGCATCGGCCACGAAAATGTTAGTGTCCGTTGCCAATTAGTACAATTCCGGATGAGAATGCCATAACGGCTCCTGACCCCACCAATGGTCGAGCCAGAATCGTGTGGACTTGCCGTTGTTTACCCGGAACTGCGCACCAACTGAAAACGCCGGTCGAACCGCTTGGATCCCGTTCCAAAAGGCGAACCATTGATTTTAGCCTTGAACAAATTCCCCTCCGGGAAATACTTAGCTCGAAGGATGTCTGCCCAGAGCCCCGACTCGTTTTGGGCAAGACGCCACCACCACTTAGTTAGCAACGCCACATTCATGAGTTTAGAATTCGTGATACCTAGGCCGCCAATTTTTTTGGCCTACACGCTGCTGCCCATTTCACTAAGTGGTACTTGCGCTTGGTCCCGGCTCCTTCCCAAAAGAACCGGGAGCGAGGGGTATCGAGTCTTGTGTGCACCCCATCCGCTAGGAGGAACATCCCCATAGTGAATATAGGGAGGGAAGATAAGCTCGAGTTGGTTAGGATTAGCCTCGCCGCCGAGGACATAAACCTACCCCTCCAAGGGCTCACTCTGTTAGCTACCTTCCCATAAAGCGGTTCCCATTCCGCTATGGTAGGTTTCTTGGTCGATATCGGGAGGCCCAAGTATTTAATTGGAAAGCTTCCTAGCTTGCAATTAAGGAGATTCGCAACCCGCGAGCTAGCTAGATCATCCATCCCAATGGTGATCACTTCGCTTTTCAGAAAGTTGATCTTAAGCCCTGATAAGATCTCGAACGCAAGCAGAAGTAGCTTGGTGGTAGCTAAGCTGTGATCGTCGGGTTCGAATAAGAGCATCGTATCGTCTGCGTATTGCAAATGCGTGACCCCACCCGGAATCAGATGCGCTACGAGCCCTTTAATGTGACCCGCTGCCCTTGCTTTATTAATCATGGCCGCCAAGGCATCCGCAACAAAGTTAAAGATGAGCGGGGAGCTTGGGTCTCCCTGACGGAGACCACGTTTGTTACGAAAGAACTTGCCCATTGTGCCATTGATATTGACCGCCGTGTGCCCACTACACACGAGGTGCATGATGCGATGTACGAATCCTGCCTCAAAACCCTTTTTGAGGAGGACTTCTCGCACGAACTCCCAGTTCACGCGATCGTACGCTTTCTCGAAATCTAATTTGAGAAGCACTCCCTGTGCCTTGGTCCTTTTCAACTCATGAACGATCTCTTGTAACACAATTGGTCCCTCGAGGATGTTATGGTGTTTGAGGAAACCCGTTTGGCTAGAGCTAATCACTCGTTGAGCGACCGGAGCCAAGCGCGATGCATACACTTTCGCACAAATTTTGAACGGGACGTTGATCAAGGTAATGGGTCTAAAAAGCTTAATATTATCCGCCCCTTTGACCTTAGGAATAAGGCAAATGGCTCCGTAGTTCAGCCGGGAGAGATCCACCGTGCCTAAGGCGAAGCCATTTGACAATATCGTAAAACAAGAGCTTAAGGCAGGGCCAAAATTTCTTAAAGAACTCCACCGGCCAACCGTCCGGCCCAGGCGCCGTGCTCGTTTTCATGTCGTGTAAGGCCTGGTCTATTTCCTCAGGGAGGAATGAGAGGGCTAACCTATCGTTCTCTTCCTGCGAGACACGCTCCGCGGTATCCCACAAATCACCGCGAAGGCGTAATGGTTTTTCAGCGGCCGTCCCCAAAAGGCTTATGAAAAACTCGTAGATATGGGCCATGATTTGGTCCTGCGCCAACAGAACACCCTGGTCTATTTGGAGACGTAGAATGGTGCATTTCCTTTTCCGCCCGTTCGCGTAGGCATGGAAATATCCAGTGTTTGCGTCTCCTTTCGTGACCCATTTGACTTCGCCCCTGCGTCGCCAATATTCCTCTTCCGCGCGTAAAATCGCTGTCACTTGATCTTCTAAAGCGTACCTATGCGCCCACTCGGCCTCCGAGAAAGGCCGGCAATCAGCCTCCAAATCTAACAGCGAAATCGTCTCAACTATGCGCGCGCGCTCTTTCTTGGACTCGCTACCATGATTAGCGCCCCACCCACGCAGGTAGGCTCGCAGCTTGCCAGCAGCCGCGACCCAGCACTCTGCTGGACCGCGTTGAGGTCCCAGATGAGCACAAATCACGCCCCAACGCTCAACTACCATCTGGGTAAAACCCTCTGCTTCAAACCACGCTGTTTCGAAGTAGAACCTAGGGCTACGGCGGATGAGCTCCTCCCCAGAGGAGAAAATGAGCGGGACGTGGTCTGATCCGATTCGCGTCTCCGCCACGAGGGAGCACATGGGGAACAGAACCTCCCATTCCGGAGTAAAAAAGACCCTATCTAGCACGCTACGGACCGGCTGCTTTTGCTTGTTAGTCCAGGTATATCTGGCCCCAGTCCGTGCGGCCTCCCGCAATGCAGCTGCCGCAATGGCATTATTGAATAAGGACACCCTTGTCCAGTCAATATGAGCATTATTCTTATCCGCCCCCGAGCGAATTAAGTTAAAGTCTCCCCTTACCACCACAGGGAGGTTGATATCCCTTTTGGCCCCGACCAGGGTGGTAAGTTCTAGCAGGAACGCTGGCGATCTGGAGTGGTCAGCCGGCCCGTAGACACACACGACCACCCACGACAGGCCAGAAACACGATGCTTAATAGTAGAAGATAAAAGGAACACGCCAACATCCCAATGTAGAACATCACATACATCTTTATTACAACCCAATAAAATGCCACCAGAATGACCGACAGAGGGAACCCACTGCCACTCAAAACGTTGAAGAGGATCAAAAGCAAGCAAATCCCTGAAGGTAAAATCAGATTTGATCGTCTCTTGTAACGCAACCACGTCTAAATGTTCTTTGACCATGTATTCCCTTAGCTGCGTGCGTCGACCACCGTGGCCACAACCACGGATATTCCAGAACATGTAACGCATCTAAATCACCCTGTTACGTAGGCGCACACCTCTAGAGGTCACCGCCTTCGCCACTCTCTTCCTAGCCGTCGCTCGGCCATTAGAAGGAAGGATACCAGCTTCCCTAGCTAGTGACACCTCGTCGGGCACTCTCTCAGCAACAGCCTCTACTGGCACAATGGCTAAATCGCTGTTGTTAGCACAGCGCACAGCAGCGGCAGCCAGCGCAGCATGCGCCTCTTCCCTAGCGCGCGCAAGAGATACAATATCGGACTGCGCCCCACGAGTCTCCACCCCGCAATCATCTAGAATGCTCACCAGATGCTCATCCGAGAAGGCATTAAGAATGCGAAAAGAGGGCAAGGGGTTACCTGCGGCGTCCATGTTCTTGTCAGCGATGCGGAGTTTGGCGCTCTCCAAGGAGGAGAGGTCGCCGAGCTTGGCCTTGGCCCGAACGCTCGGGGCACGCTGCACCACCGGGATCGCCTTTGTGCGCCTGGCCTTGTTGATAGTCCCCGTCGTCCCCAGCGCTGCGCCCAACTCACCACCAAGGTCAGAGCTCTCCGCCTCCGCCACCACCGTCGCCTGCTTGTTCGCCGGTTTCCTCCCTGCCGTCTTCTTCGGTTGCCTGCCCCCACTGTTGGAACCCCGGCGCCGAGCAGGCGTATTGTCAGCTGGCTCGCTCACCACGCCACCATAGTCCACCCCCACACCCACTGGTGAGGAAGAGGTTGGAAGAGAGGGAGGGACAGCAGAGGAGACCCCGCCCGCGCCATTCATAGTCGTCGCCACCTGGGATGGGCCAAGGTTGGACCCGTACTCGTTGAAGGAGAGTTCCAGCGACCTGGCTAGCGGGGACCCGCTGACCGCGGTGTCCTGGGTCGCCACCCCCATGGCACCAATCTTGATTCCTTTCCTCTTAGGACCCGACACGCACGGATCGTTAGCACCTTTATTTTTTCGGGAAATAGTAACCGGAAGCCGACGCCATGTAAGATTGCTTCTTGAAATCTAAAAAATGCACTATTTAGACGAACTGAACGGCCGGTTCCCGTCCGCATATCACGTTCTGATCAGAACTTCGGAAGGCTCTTGCGCCAAGAAACGGCTTGGGCCTCCTTCTCCTTTAAGAAAGAAAGTTAGGGTTCGTGCCTCTCGCCGGCACCGGTGCAAATCCGCCTCGTCTCCGGTGACCCTAGGTCCATGGAGGCGCGGTGGATCCTGACAAGGGCCGGCGGGAGGGCTCCGTTTTTAGTCTTTTTTCAATCTTGTTAGGGTTTGTGTCCTACTCAGGAAGGCGAGACGGCGGCGGCTCTCTGAAGATGGAACAGAGGTCTACCCCCGTTTTGGCGATGCGTCTAGCATCGTTGATGGGCATGTGGAGGTGTGCCTCCAGAGATCTATCTTTGGTGGATTTGCTCGGATCTCGTCATTGTTCGTCTACGTCCGTGTGTCTTCGGTTTGGATCCTACCGATCTACGTTATTTTTCATCAGCGGCGGTTGCTATTCTGGGGTGCTGGTCCTATGGGGCCTTAACACGGCGACTTTCCGACTGTCTACTACAACAAGTTGTGCCCGACTCCGGCGATGGAGGGGCGATGACAGCGGCGCGCCTTCGGCTCGCTTCAGTACTTGTAGTCGTCGCTAGGTGCTCAACGGATCTGGATGTAATTTTTATTTCTGGTGTTCGTTGTACTGCCGTGATTGAACATGAATAGATTGAATGTTTTCACGCAAAAAAAGCTCTTGCGCTAGGTGCCACCTGGTCGCCAACCGCGAACCGTCTGGCATTTAGGGGCCCGCTCCTCGCTGCCGCTGATCACCGAGTCCTCATCCACTTCGTCGCGCTCGCCGACGCCCCGGCCTCCTCGCATCCCCGCTCCTTGCCGCCCGCATCGGCTCCGAGCTCCACCTCTCCGTCTTCGAGCACTTTCTCTTCTTCCGTCTCCTCCACCGATCCCGCCGCCTCCGCGTTCGCCCCGACCCACAAGTCGCGCTCCCGCATCCAGTCCTGGGTCTCCACCCTCACGCCCACTGCTGGCGGCACACGCAAGCAGGGGCCGAAGTCGGAGCCCTATCTGTATCTTGAGCTGTTGTGCGCCTGCCTTAGGAGTTCGTGACGACTGCGTGCAAGCCGTTGTGCCGTCTAACTGGCACCCTCCTCCAGCGCACGGCCAGTGAAGAAGCCACCGACGTCACCGACCCTTTCACCCGTGCCGAGCTCTTCCTCCACATGCTCATTGGGGACGATTCTTAGTAGCTGCCCGTGCAGGCGTACCGTGCCTTCGGACTCAAGCTGCCCTCCCGTACTTAAGCTGAGTGAGCGGTCATGCTGCTCGTCAATGATGAGTCGTCATGTACCTGAACTAGTAGAATGCCCGTGCGTTGCTACGGGCTCTTGAAATAGTTTACAAGAGTTACATGTTAAATTCCATACGTACAAAGAATATAACACAGACACAATTATTTAATACCTGGAGTCCATTTTTGCAAAGTAAATTGATAACATAAAGAAAAATTAACGACATGTCCATGTAACAAACTGAGCGATGTTCCAACTAAACATCTATTACAAAACTATTAATATCTAGATGATGCGCTTAAGAAATTCTTTCACAATGTCAGGAAAGTTTCCTTTAGCTTCATTCCCGCGATGTTTTAGCAAGTATAATAAAAACTGCTTCCTCAATTCATACCCATCCTGCACAAACAATACATGTAGTTAGTATAAAAATTTCACGCCGAAGGTCTTAAAACATGTAACGGACAATACTCACCGCGCAAATCGGCTTGACCAATTCTTTACCGTTCCACCAGAGCATAAAATGAAAAACAAAATAGCCAGACACATTCCTGCAAAACTTCAAATTGATAATATAAAGAATATAGTGATAACAAAAGTAAATGTTTTTGTTATGAATTCATTACCCATCTATACTCGTTGGAACACCGAACGGAAATAAACGTTGCCATTTAGATATATCATAATTCCAACCAGGCAGCTTTATTTCGAGTGCTTCTTTGAAATCCGTTGCAAAACTTTTTAATTTCAGTGCATGCCTCATCTTTTTTCCTCTAACGATTGTGATGTTTGAATAGGATCCATAATATATAGACGACGTGCCTCTTTGTCGATGACGTACAAGATGTATCGGTCGATGGATGCATAGGGAAGATAAATCTACAAGTGGGGCTATTAGAAACAACAATAAACCATGATAACAATGGACAAAATACTTTACTTACCTTGTTGCACGATGAGATGTCGTTGTCCATCCCAGACCAGCTATCAAATAATGTTGCCAACGTCTGGATAGTTTCTTTCTCACAAAACTTCTGACCTCGTGTTGACTCTAGCATCATGGACTAAGCAAAAAAAGAAATATTGTTTCAACATGTTGATACTAATGACACATAGAATGAAGAGTTATGATAACTTACACAAAATCGTAGATCCATGTAGTGTACAGGAGGGTCTGTGAACAATACTCCCTCGTCACATGCCAGCATACGCACGGCGGTGTTGAAGCAATCATTGTCCATGGGCTGCTCCATGTTAAGTATGCACTGAAGTTTCTTAAGACTTAAGCCCATTGGCTCAGGTGTCGAGCTCCGGACCCATACCTTCCTAAAAATTGGACGATAAGAAGAACAATAATATACATCCGCACATTAAATATTGATACATGATACTTACTCCAAACACCCGGCATCATCGATCGACATGACGTAGTTGCAGAGGCCGGCAAGTAATTCACGTTGGTCCGTGGGTATGATAGTGATTGGGGCAGGACGTTTGTCTTTGACTACGTCAGATGGATTCTCCAGGATCTCAAGATCAGAATTAGCTAAAGTTTCTTCATCGTCGGGTTGATGGTATATGGGACCTCCTTTTAGCTTATTCAGCTCTGAATCGAGCAAAATGACAGCTAATTTTTATCGAAAATGTTTCATATCGTCCTACAAAATATATATAAAAACAATTTATATAAAATTTTGAGATAATGTATAAAAATGAAATACCTGGGTGAACTGGTCTGACAGTCCATGTGATGTCCAGTATTCCATATAGTTTAGTATAAACAGTCCACATGATACGCTAAAATATTATAAAATAATGCTTTAGAATATCACACAGATGAATCAAATGAACAAACCATTGTAACAAGTGCTTACCCATTGGTTTGTATTGCCTCATGAAACTGCTCTACAACCGTCCATTTTGTAACATTGAGATCGGGCCACTTATGACCTCTGATAAAATCCGGACTATGCTCTACAAGTTTCAGACGCTTCTCGAGTCCTAGTAACTATTTTATATATAAAAAATATTACGGATCAAGGCAAACAAAAACATATGTTAAGATGAATAAAAAAATAATAGATAGTTACCGTAGTAGCAAGGTCATTGCGTTTGACCCGAGAACCAAGTGAGTCCAATACTTGAATCTCATGTTTTTTGGCATTGACGACTGCTAGATACCAATGGTAGCCCGGCATGTTAATCGGAATGAATAACTGGTGTAAATATCATACAAGTCACGGTCGCAATTAGATATAAATATTAATAAATCATTATACATATGAATTAAAAAAAAATCCATAATTATATGCATGGATAACGAGACAAAAACTAACCATGTCTTGCTGTAGATAAGTATTAATATGATGCACAATGCGGTGATATTTTGATGGGTCTATGTCTCTTTCCCCGTCTTCTTTTATCTGGCCAGATACAAAGCGTGCTAACAATGTGTACCTTTTCACCCGCTCTGTCTTGTAGATGGTCGTGAGCAAGCATGCAATATATGTAAGCATTTATCACCTGTAATCAACATTTAGATTATATGTACATTTTATGATATTAAATATTGTTCATATTATTAATACAAAGTTTGTGCAATTGGTCTTACACCGTCATGTAAGAACATATCATCTTTCATAAGGCATTCCAAATCGTCGGTTTATAACAAGGCATCTCCAATGTCCACGAACTGGGTATTCTTGGGGGCAGACTTGATTGATTCGATGACTGTAATATCCCTAGGGGTACAAACATAGTCTGTCGAATTCATAAATAAATGAGCCAATTTAGCAATCAAACTGAGCAAAAAGTTGAATACAAAAGGAAATATCAGAAAAATAAGATTGATAGTAATATTAAAAAAATACCTTGTGGGATAACATGTAAATTAGCATCCTTTTTTGGTTTGTTATGAGATATAACCTCTTCGACATTTTTATGTTGTGAATTTTCGTCCCCTTTCAGCAACATCGCATCTGAACCCTCAATGGATTCTTTCAGTGCATCTCCAAAGTCCATATCCATGTCTCCTATATTCTGGAAAAAAATAGACCTTTCGTGTTTTCATGTATA
The DNA here is from genome assembly GCF_002575655.3 of Aegilops tauschii subsp. strangulata. Taxonomy (NCBI): domain Eukaryota; kingdom Viridiplantae; phylum Streptophyta; class Magnoliopsida; order Poales; family Poaceae; genus Aegilops; species Aegilops tauschii. The sequence goes on along the minus strand of NC_053040.3, from coordinate 439,377,781 downwards.
ATATACATACAGAGGAAGGTTAGCTATATGCACCTCTTCTCGTGGTGTTTCAGTGCGGTCTGTCATTGTTACATCAGTGCATATGTCGGAACCCATCACTTTGTATCTACGATGAAATATATATGATGAAATATAAATGATGTTTTCTACTGCATAATATAATCATATATAATATCTGAAAAATAGTAGTGAAAATAACACACTATTTTCTCTATAAAAAACATAATTGACATTATTAGGAAAATATGTTGATTAAATAATTTAAATAATTGTACTAACACAAAATTAGGGGAAAACAACAAACTGTAATGTTCATATATAATGAGTAGTCATATGAACATTATTTAAATTATTTATATAGGCCATGGAAATTTGTTCAACAAAAGAAAAAAAACATGCAAACAAACCTTGTTCAACCAAGTAGATTTATTTATACATCAACCAAGTTTTGTTGTGGTACCCTTAGTATATGAAACGTAAATATAAAAAATATTTATTTTTACGAACCATATTTAATAAATATATATACTTTTATTGTTTCTGTGAGGTATGTATACTTTTAAAATCCTACACATGCGAGTCTAGCATTTCTATCGTTGAGCAAAATTTGCACACAAGGCCCAAATTAGCTACCCAGCACGGCCGAACCTGCACCCAAACTTAGCCCCATAAAAAATAACTATAAAATAAATTACCTTATCCACATTATATTTTTTTGAGGGATTACATTATAACTGGACAAATGGGCCGGCACTTACCGGCCAGGAACGCGTGGTGGCCTCCACGGCCCAGGCACTATAAAGTTGCCTAACGGGCCGGCTCGACAGCCCACCTGGCACGCTGGCGTCTGGGCCCAAACCCTAACCCCACTCACTCACCACACTGGGCCCAAACCATAACCCCACTCACTGGCAACCCTAGCCTTATCCCCTCCCCCCGCCGCATCCAAACCCTAACCCCACTCACTCACCACACTCCCCTCCACTCACTCATTTCCTCTCGCCCTCTCCCCTTCCCCGCCGCGTGCCTCGACGAGCCGGCGCCTGCGCGACTCCGCCCGCCGACCGCCGGATCCCATGCCGCGGCAAATCTTGGAGCGGCCTCACCGGCCCTCTCCACCCCCACCAGCAGCTCGGCCCTCTCCCCTCCTCCCGCCGCATGGCCGCGCGCCTCGACGAGCCGACGCCCGCGCGACTCCGCCCGCTGGATCCATCCCATGCCGCGGCAGATATTGGGGCGGCCTCACCGGTCCTCTCCACCCCCACCAGCAGCTCGGCCATCTCCACTCCCCCCGCCGCATGGTCGCGCGCATCGACCGTGTGACTCCGCCCACCGACCACCTACCTGTGCGGCCAGGGGATCCGACGAGCTGTGTGCGGCGCGACCAACGGGGACGAACACAGCGAGCTCAATGAAACGGGCGCGGGTGCTCGGTCCGGTCCCGTTCCCCTCGCATCCGCGGCGGTGTTCGTCTCCTCGATCTGCATCGCCAGCAGCTCCGGTACGTTGCCCCCCTTCTTGATCCCGCTCCTCTCATCCTCTTCTTCTTCCTTTAGATCATGGTTTGATGTGGTTCCTCTTTCCTGATGAGCCGAGGCGCCGTGACCCGGCCTCACAACCACGGGAAGGAGCGACGACTCCCCAACTCTGCGGCATGGCGTGCTTTGCCAGTTCGTCACCAAGTCCCCAACGCTGTCACCGGCCGGACCTACGACGGTGCTAAGATGAGTCTTCCTCTCTAAAAGCTTCTGTTTAATCTCTAAGGGATCTATTCTTCTAACCAGGAAGCAATTTAAGTAGCAAGTTCGTTTCTCGTTGGTTAGTTGTATCGTTGTCTCCCAACACTGACACTAATTGACAGCCAACCATGACCATCAATTTCATTTCATTTTTTAGTTTCCTACTATTTTTCTAGCTAAGTGAAATATATATGAAGCTATGAAACTTACCTACGCCCATGACTTGACTCTTGGTTGTGAATTCTAAATGGAGTACATGCAGCCAATCCTTTTGAATAAATTTGCTCATGATTTGTCTGGTTATTCTTCACTATGGGTGCATGGCTATTCCTGGGTTTGAGCCTTAGGCATGCAACAATGAGATCTAATTGCATTGTTTTGTTAACTATTTAAACCGAAATCATTCATCAATTTTGATCGGAAATCTTATCCCAATACTTTTGATACAACAAAAATTGTTTCAAGTAAGAGCATATCCATGTGTTTGTTTCCTAAGAATGGTACGGGATTTACAAACTTAAAAGGTATTAGATGTTTGACAAATATTTTTAACCAAAATTGTTTGAATTTTTTTTTCTGATATGGCTGTTTGACTGATTGCAATGTTGTTTTGTTCGTAGTTTTTTCAACTGTGTAAGCATATATTTACATTTTGTACACCCGGTGCAACGCATAGGGCTTTTGCTAGTTCGTTACCAAGTCCCCAACGTTGATGTTCCTGATGCTGACGATGATGGCATGGGGAAAGAATGTGTTATCTGCTTGACAGAGCCAAGGGACACTGCTGTATTTCCTTGCAGGCATTTGGTAAGATAATTAATTGTAGCATGTAGTTCTACTTTTGCTTTCTCAGGTCTCACTTATACATTACTTAATATTGTTATCTGATTGGTCCTATCTTGTACAGTGTATGTGCAGTGAATGTGCACAAGCTCTAAGGTTCCAATCAAATAAATGCCCCATATGCAGAGAGCCTGTTGAGAAACTAATGGAGATCAAAGTTAGGAGTGCTGAGCCATAAGGAAGACTACTGGTATGGTTGTTGCTGCATCCTGTTGTTTACTGTCCATATGTTTCTAAATAATATCAGTCTCCAAAGTGCATAGTTATGTTGTTGGTTGTGATCTAGTAATAAATATTAACGCTATCATATTGACACTTGAACTATCATGCTTTTCACTTGTCACCATACAAATATCTACTGTAAACAATCAGTTTCAACTTGAAGAGGTAGATTGCTCCATTGCATAGATAGTGTACAAAGTTCAGTTTCTAATTCATCCGTGCATGTTAGTAGGTGACGGCATGCAGCGAGCACTATATATCATTTGTTTTATTACCCTGCTTGCTTGATTGATTTCCCATCATATTATTTAAATACATCATTTGTCTTATTTGTTCAGGCAAGCCAATAAACAGGGAGTGCTGGCAACAGAACTCTGAATCCATTATTTATGCAGGTATCTCTGCTTTCTTAACTCACTCAATTATTCGTGCAGCAGGAGTAGTTGTTAGGAATATTCTGAATTAGTACATGGACTGAATTTCAAAGAAATGGTACTTTAGGAGTACATGGAGTTGATGCACTGTTGTATTGTTTACAGTAGATATGGTGAAGTTTATTGAATTTTGTATGCGGTTTAAATGGTTGCAGTTATGAACTGCTATGAGGTGTGCTCAGTTTGATACTTCTTAGCACAGTGGTTGGCACTGGATGTTTGGCTATTTATCTGTAGATGGAACTATTGTGGGAACTGGATCATGTTTTTTAGTTTTTGAGCTAAGTCACTACTACTTTAATTAAGGTAGTTATGGATAATTAGTTCACACAGAGTAAATTGAGATCATCCAGTGTTTACCAGGGATATTTGTAGATATGTTGGAATATGATCCAGTGCATAAATTGATTGATTGATTGCTTAGCATAGGTCAGTGTATTAAATCATTGCCCTACTTAGGAAGGAGAGGATATGTGCTTTTGCAATCAAGCGTGTTGAACAAGTAAGTCTCATATGACATCTTTAGCAAAGCAGGTGCCAAGTGCGAACAACCAATAATTTGCGAAGGGATCTGTTTAATGCAATTAGCCAGTTAGATTAATTCTCCTCCTGAAGTCTTAAGTCATGACTGCTGGTTAGACTAAATAATTACTTGATGGAATTATTTGCATCTGACGTGTTGCACACATACATAAGGCAGAACAAGCATACTTGTAAACTACTATTAAGGACAAATTTAATGGATTAATTATATCTTGTGGTGGAAGTTGGATGAGGGGCCCATTGTGTATAATTTGAGACCATTCCATCGAAGCATTTTCTCATTATGCAGTTTTTATTACATGAAAGGACATAATATTATGACTGTCATGATATTAAGATTTTCATAAGTGTTTGTTTATTTGTTTGTTTTCTGCCATGTTAAGAATTGCATGCATGCTTTTATTGCTATAAAATGTGCTTCAGAAAATCACGTGTTCATAATTGCATGCATAATTTTGTAGGTGAACATAAAGAAAATGCAAGATAAAACATACTTTTGATAGTATACCTCAACCAAACATGATCCTGATATAACAACTATTACACTTTTAGAGAAGATAAAGATCCAGAATTGTTCGTACCTAGAGGAACTCGCCTTCTTGATGCTCCTTGCTTACACAAGGTACTCCTTGGGAAATTTTCCTCCAGGTCTGCTGTTGTGATGGCCGAAGGAAGAGCAAGGCGGGGGAGGAGGGATGGCAGAGGAGGTTAACATATATAGGTCGGCCATGCGGAGAATAACTGGGTAGTAGATCATGGCTGAATATAGTTCTACCATATATACCATTGTTTTCTGCCATATATACCATTGTTGATGGTGCAGATCTATTTCCTTTTTCCATCAAATGCACACCTGTTAATAAATTAGAAAAGATGTAAAAAATCAGAACTTACTAAAGAATTAAATTATTGTATTAATTAAATAAAGAACTTTCCATTGCTTGCATGCCAAGTTTAGCTACGGCAAAAAGAAATTCACGGCATGCACACTAATCATTTTCCTGCTTAGCTATTTTTGTATGATTTAACAGTTTGTACTAATACTTAATTCCATAATTTGGTAGTAATGTACAGTCTCAATATACTATTTGCAGTTGTAATATCTGAGAGACCACACAAGTTCGATGAATGCTTTCAATTCCAGTTTCTCCATGGTTTCCCAATGCCAAAGGTAACCAATACTAATTCTGGATGCATGAAATCAACTTTTCTTTTAGCGCTGATGTTGATAAGTAGGCATTGACGTGATATTTATATATAGTTCTTTTTGCCAAATATAATTCATGACTTTATGGTTCTTTTGACATATCCTGGATGTACTTTACTATTTAGGGCTGCTCGTGCGTTAATGTGGGACTTGTAGGATTTATAGAAGTATAGTAAGCTATAAATCTACTACGTACTCTACATGGAATAGAACTTACATTCACTGCTATAATTCAGCATTTGGTGTGAGCCTAAGACAACATACAACAACTGAATACTGCAACATGTTGAGAACTCTTGGCCTACCTAGAAAGCTAGAAATATTTGCAACAAAAAGGCACCAAATCTCTATCTTCTGCCACATAGAGATCCCCAAGACCACCTGAACTTTCAATCAAATGGATGATTAATCACTACACATCAACATTAGCTCCCCCAAAAAGGTACAAACCAAACTGTGACTTGAGAGGGAGATAAACAGATCGAGTTTAATCATGGTCCCACATATTCCAAGTTTTCCTTGCTATTGTTATTTCGATGTGTGCACACAAATAGTCAAGAATTAATTGACATAGACAGAGGAATTAGTAGGGAGGAAGACATAGAGGAATAGTACAGGCTACAGAGTAATCTTCTCTGAACCACAAGAGAGAGCACAACCAGCTTCCTCTTCCCAGCGCCAAGCCGCCAACCCCTCTGCATCCACTGAGAGCATAGCAGAGCACAGCCGGCAGCACGACAACACGCCTGCTTCACGCCCTTACAGGAAACCCCTCTCCATGCTCGGGCGCAGTCGTGCCCATGCCCACCAAGGCACCAACCGCGTACAACAGGCCGGCCGCGCGCTCCTGCCATCTGCTCTCTGACCGCGCCGCCGACGGAACGAAGCCTGTCCGAGGCAATGGCTGAATTTATCTTCACCTGCCCCATGAAGCGTGGCTGCGACCTACTCTCGACCCGGATGCCGTACCCACTACCTCGGCTTCTTGCTCGTCCTCTTCTTCCTTACAGTATTCCTGCTCATCCCAAATTCCTAGCGTGGCAGAGGTCAGAGCAGAGGGCGAGGGAGAGGCGCATGGTGCCGGCAAGCGAGTGGAATAGGATCATGGAGGAAGAAGGAGAACTCCTGATGCGCCACCCCCGCGCCATCAACGACCGCTTGTCGACGTCCAAGACCCTCATGATCCATAGGTAACCCATGTCCGCCTCCACATCCTTCTTCGGTTTGCCGTAGGCGACCTGAGCGGTGGGGGCGAGAGTTAGTTGTGGTTGGAGGCGCTGGAAACCAGTGGGGGTTTGGAGGGAAAGAGCAGCGAGAGGGAGAGGGGCACGGGGATCTCGGGAAGATCGGCATGGGGAGTGATCCTTGGCAGAATTTTTCGTGAATGGAGCGGGGCACGGCGGGGGAATATTCGTCCGCTCGGCAGAGTATAGACCGTCAATTAATTGCTACGTGCAATCCTAACCTCCGTTTTAGGCCGTTAGATATCATTAAGTGGGATAATCTGATGGCACAAATTAATCTTGGTACACATAATGGGGTGGTTATAGAAAAAAAATTGTTCTTTTGTTTAATAGTAGTATAGATAATAACTTACTAATGTGTCGGCCCATTGTTTTTTTAATATTATTTGAATGTTCTACACGATGATAGCGTGTCTAAAATTCATCGGTAGAGGAAGTGATAGGGGGTTTTGAGCTGGATGCGGGCATTGATAGATGTGACGATGTCCGCTTTGTACCTCTTCGAGGAAAATGACAGTAGGTGCAGAAACAGTTGGAGGAACAATGCTGCCGCCGAAGGATGTAAATATCCTGTGCACTCACATGCATTTGCCTAGTTTAGGAAAAACATTAAACCCTGGCGACTCATCTCATCTAGCGTCAAACCCTATTACCCCTGTACAGCTTCCCAAATGGGGCTCACTGCTCATTCATGGCAGACAAGTGAATGATTCGTTCATGACGTTGCAACAAAATAAATTAATAATCCAACAATATGGTAGTAAAACCAAACTTCAATAATACCAAAACACCATAAAGTTTGAATAGTTTGATAATACCAAAACATCATAATTTTTTGAACATACGTGTATAGAAGACCCCATAAAGTTATTATCTAACTATTCATATCAAAAATAAATAATTATCAAACTGATCCCTAACAAATCTGAAGTATAGGAAAATATTTTTGGCATATCTGCATGCATCAGTCCATCTTCAGTTGCTTAAAACCCTCAAGGCCGCTCTAATCTCTGGCGGGATGTTTGCAGCAGCTTCATTGTCTTTGAACATTAGCATCTGGACCGTAACTTGGTGTCTGAGCTGTATTGGATCCTAGGAAAGGTGCAAAAACTCAATCATTTAATAAGCTGGTTGGATAATAATTAGCACACATCAACTCATCATTTATGTACTTACGCTAGTGTTCATCCAGCCCATGCTACGCAAACGACCAATCTGGTGGGCCATCTCCTATACCACAAAGAAGCCAGAGTGTTTGCTGCGACACAAAAAATAAATATTAAACATTATAACGGTCTGCATCTTATGTATGCGACCATTTTAGTAGATTACCGACGAGCAGCACAGGACATGGTATCTTGTTCCCAATCCATGATTTGGGTATTCCAACCAGCGATCCTAGTCTGCAACACAGTGTTGAATTCTTCCTTCAGCAGTGTGATTTCCTTCCTCATCAATATGTTATGAGTGCTATCTTCAGGATCAAACGTGTTGAAGGATGGATCCATCACGACAACCCTCCTCCTCAGCCGGTTGACTACAAGTAACCCGTACGACGAATCCGAAAGTTTCAACGGTAGTAGATACTGTGGCAGGTCGACACATGTCAATTGCTATTATAATAAGTAAAACTAACTTTAAGAATGAGCGTCTCTTACAATTATAGAGTTGAACACATCATATTTAGGAAGAGGCTGGACCACAACATAGTTAATCAGCGTCGTGATGCGCTCTCCTTGCGTCATCCGGGAGTACCTCAGGGCCTGTGACTGAGCATGAAACTACAAGTCGAAATAATGTTTGCTCCCAACCCAGTTGGTGCCTGCGGTCCTCTCTACTTCAGCGCTCGCAAGCTTATGAACAACAAGGTTGAAGCATTCGGGATGGAGTTTTTTATGAAAAAAGGGTGTCCTGAATCATTCGGAGGCTGATGTCGATCTGGTACGGCCAGGCGCTTCTTATCCATATTGAGCTGCACAAAAAAATGCACAACAACATTTAGCAAAAGACATCAATGGTCATCTTCTAGTTTAACTTTGTCTATACTAACCTATAAACCGAATTCATGTTTAGATTGCATGACATTGCACGAGGTCAGATTGTCCTCACCTAGATGTATCTACACGTATCAAATCTAGAACCTGAATTCATGGCCTTTGCATGACATTGTTCATGTAGCGTTGGATTCAACTAAAAAACGTATACATGTACCTATAAATGTTTTAGGATTGCCAGTCTAGCTATCTTTCCTTGCTGTGTAAAAGAGTGTTCCAACATGATTTGTATATAGCAAAAGAATGTATAATAAGACAACTTACTTTAATGTATCTTGGTCTCGAATGCCCATGATAAAGTGAAATATGTATTCGAGTGCATCTTCCATGGCATGCATTGGTGGGGGCAAAAGATCCATGGGCTCAGGCACATCCTCCTGGGGCCCGGGAACATCCTCCTGGGGCGCGGGCGCACCATCTTGGGGTGCGTGCGCAGCGTTCCCAATGATCGCCTCCATGGGATAGAAAATTCATTCTCGATCGGAAATTGCTGATGGGATATCTGTGAACTTGGGTGGGTGGTTAAATAGTAGGCAGATGGAGTTTATAATACGGCAACTTCCATTTTTGAAAGCCAAATAATAAGCAAACTTTTGATTACACCTGATTTTCAACATCAGAGGCATTTAGTCTCACAGCACATGGTACCTAAGGCAGATGGAAGGTGCCCCATATCCTTCCATCCGTGCATGTCTATATTATTCATTTCCTAGTAGAAATTATTTTCAGCTCCGGACGGATCATATCTTTCTCCGATAAGTGGAAGGTGCCCCATATATTTCCCAAACAAAACATATAAAGAAACTGTCCCCATGTCCCAAACAAACTTTCTATATAATTTATGTGTATTTAATCTGTTCAACGTGGACTATAAAATTTTGTCTACATTTTTTTTGCAAACTGTTCAACGTGTTTTAAAAATCATCGTGTAAAAACAATAAAGTCTATAAATATGTTAAAACATGTCAAACGTGTTTGTAGAAATGTAAGAATAATTTTACACATTATTTTTTGTAATACATGTAGATTTTTTTATATTTTTCTTACTATTTTTTGAGTGCATGAGGTACATTTTTCAAAAAAACTTCTAAAATTTCCTAATACACGAGAATTTTTTAAAACTATGTTGAATAGTGTTTTCTTCAAATGCATTAACACTTCCTTCAAGTTTGTGCCAGCTGTAATATTTTCTTACATCTCCTTGTTCAAACAGGAAAGAGAAAATCAAAAAATAAACATGAATTAGGGAAATAAATAAAAAGAAACCTATTGAGATCAGCTTACAACTCTTTCTTGCATTTCATGTGTAATACCTATTGAGATGCATATGCCTATTTTTTCGTCCTCTGAATCAGTCATTAGTGCCTCCTTTATTTTATTGTTATTTAACGTCATAGGTAGGTATATATGGCTATTCTGTTTAGAGAAAATTCATACATACAACACAATTTTTTTCAATTATATTATATTTGAACAAGATGTGACTCCATTAGAGTAGCTTAATAATAATTTTCTTCCTAGCCCCCCCCCCCCCCCCCCCCCGGCCCTCAAATTAGAAAATGTTGGTAACATATACTGTTTGTCGGAAAATGTTGGCACCGTTTTGTACTTTATGTAGTCAATAAGAAAACACTTTGGCGGGGACTTATTTTGGTTACTCTATTCAGGAACACATACAATATAATCAGCTGGTTATCAGAAACATCATGAGCATGACAGAGAAATGTGGATCATGTGCGAAACTTGAAGATCAAAGGCAATTGAAGGTAGGTGCCTTATATCCAACATGTTTTTAATTTGGCTATTCCATAGCTGGCATGTGACGATTGCCGACAAACTAAACCTCGTATCGTATAGCAGTGCGTGTATGGATGGAGTTACACGAACGAGTTAGTATATGATGTGAGGCATGACTGAAAACCTCACTTGCCGGCTGAACCTGCCATGGTCCATTACAAAATGCCTCCGGTTCACCTGGAGCAACAAACCTGCTCCTGACCGCACGGGTATTATAGTACAAAATATACATAGAAGCCAAAATATATAGATAGAACCAAAACAAGCAGACAACGTTGAAGCGAATATGAAGCTAGAGGGTGCCATCAAACCGTTTATTCCCTACATATATATAATCCAATACATTATTCATATTGCCAAAAGGATAAATCTCAATTTGATCCCTAACAAAGTTCTATTAGCTTATTATATTTGCGACATTTGAATATGCATCAGTCCATAGTCATTCGTCCAAAAACCTCAAGGACGCTGTAATTTCAGCTGGGATGTTTCCAGCTGCTTCATTGCCTTTGATCATCAGCATCTGGACCAGCAAGTGCTTTCTGAGCTGTATTGAATCCTGAAAAACATAAACAAAAATTTAATAAATTGCTGAAAAATGAATTGCACAACAGACCTACATGATAGGAAGAACATAAATTTATAATTAACAAAGCTATGGAAGACAGAAACTTGTTATATATGCACGTACCGAAGTCCTGGACATGTTATGCCCGAGAGTATCATCTTGGTGAGCCATCTCCTGTAGGACTTTGAATCCAGAGTCCAGGCTGTGACCAAAAAACTCCATATGTTAGAACCTATATCAGTGTGGCTATAATATGCATGACCAATTTAAACTATTACCGCGGGGCTGTAATATAGGTATGATCTTGTGGCCAATCCATGAGTTGGGGATTCAAACCAGGCCTCCCCTGTTGCAATACACTGCCAAATTCTTGCAAAACTATCAGGGCTTCCTTCTTAAGTTCCTTGTCATGAAAGTCCTCTGAGCCTAGGAATGACTCATTGGAATGATCAATCAGGAGAGTCCTCCTATTTTCAATATTAACTGCAAGGAGGCCATAGGAGGAATCCACCAAATACAACGGCAATAGGTACTACAATAGGTATACAAAGTTAATGGTGAACAGATAGTATACACACCAATTTTTAAGAATGAAAATCCTTACAATGGATGGGGTCATGAGCATGTTGTATTTCGGCAAAGGCCGTACAATGACAGTGTTAATCAACAAGTTGGTGCTTTCAGCTTGGCCTAAGCGAGTCTGACTCAGCACCCGTGCTAGGCGATGGAATTGCAAATCAAACATTTGCGTGGAGCCAACAAAGTCTGTTCCTGCGTTCCTCTGTATCGCGTCGCTAGTAAGCTTACGCACTGCAAGATCGAAGCAGCTCGGATTGACCCATGTATCACCTCGCATGGTGTCTTGGATAGTCCGTAGACTTAACTCGATCAAGAATGGACGAGGGCTCCTTATCCATATTGTGCTGCAAACAAACCGGCATGATAGCAAAGCTGTTAGAAAAATAAGGGTATCAAAAAAATGTAGTACTTCAATGTGTGGGCAAACAATAGTACATTTTTTCAAAACTTTAGTAAGGTCTGAAATGTATGTATCTTCTAATTGGAGTTGTACTGTCATTTGAGGAGAGAAGTACTATTTCTTAAGATAACCAAATCTATTATGACATGTTAGGTTGCAATGTATTTCTGTAGTATTACAGTTATGAAAAAAATCTGTAGATGGTACATGTATCATGCACCAGGACCCGTTGCAATATACTACCGTTCAAAGAAAATTTGTAGTTTAAAATAACGTGCTGTGGATGGTACTATCATGGCGTAATGTAAAATGATAATATTAGCGCATGGCCAGTTTTTTGCAACCACTACGTTAGATCTTAAGAACCTTATGGACTTAGAAAGGCTAGCATGATCCTAACTAGTACATGCATGCAACAACTTATGAACATGACCAACTAATCGCCATGGATTAGGTGAAAGAACAGATTTTTACTCGGGTTTAAAATAAGAAGCCGATAATGCAAACTATAATGGTAGTGATCTGCAGCTAACAAGTGCAAATAAAGTATAGATGGAGTTTAGGGCTGCCAGAACAAACTCTAATTCCTCCTCGTCTGAGGAAACCATGACGTAGTTGTAGATGTACTCGACTGCGTCGTCCACTCCATCAAAAATCGGCATTGCAGCCATTACCGCGGGCAGAAAGTCATCTTAGCACCAGGATGAGCAAGCGAGGGGGCATTGGACAATGGTGGACTCACAGCCGGACCATATATCTGAGTGTCGGAGGGGAATTGTCCGGCACCAGGTCGGTGAGGCATTAGCATGTTGTATGGATTGGAAGGTGCCCCTTATCCTTCCATCTTTGCATGTTTCCATTACAAAACCTTGCTAATAAACGGACAAGCATTTATTTTTATTCCTTACTGCACTGGGAAAATAAATAAACGCCGGATTATATATCTATTATATACGTCTCCCTTTCCGATCGGAACAAGCAGGATTTAACTTTCCTTATAAACAAATCCGATTAAGGGAAAATTAATGGCCAAACTGGGAAACCCATTGAACGTATGGTAGGCTACACCGGGAGATTGGATACTATAACGTATTAGAAGGAAATGACTTTAAGGATATGTAGAGTTCTAATAATTGACATATCTTGGTCGGGAGGAATCGTGGGCATGTACTCGGAAGGTGGCCCATATCCTTCCATAATTACAAGTTTCCATAACAAAAACTATAGACATGATATAATCCATAGGCGTCTGTGCGTTGCAACGGGGTATATATATATTTTTAGTGGTTCAACACCTATATCACATAATATAACATATACCATGTCGAACAATCTATAGCTTTACCCTTAATTCAATTATGCAACTACTGCCCACTTCTTTTACATGTATTGTTCCATATTCTGGTCGTTGGTATATCTCCATGGAGAGAAAATTTGAGTTATAAAATACGTTTTTGCTAAAGCACATCTAGATGTGCTTTAAGTAGTATTGCACATCTAAATCACATATCATTGATTGTGCATGAAGATTGGTGTGGGTAGCTTTTTTCTTTAATTTTATGTTTGAGTGCCTCATATCAATGTGCAATAACTAAGACACATCTAGTTATGCCCTGGACATACACATAGGACGCCTTCTTGAAAGAAATATCAAGATTTATCAATAAAAAAAACAGTAGTGAGTCTCGTCAGAAAATAATAGTGCATGAAACACCTAACATTGGCCTTTTATTCCCGCAAATCTGTAAAGTTCAAGTAAGAGTTTATAATGCTCATAGTCTTGAGAAAACTAAGAGTAGTAAAGGAAAAATAAAGCAACTAATGTTTGATATATATTCCAACTGGAACAATATCCTTCCATGCGTGCCATGCGTGCACCATCATGTTAGGATCGATAAGGCACACATGGAGGAGGGATAAGAGAGGGAGAACATGGACCAGAGGACTCGGGCGGATGGGGGCAAACATGCGGCGGCGGAGGCGTGGGTGCGCGTGTGTTATCCCAGGATCATGCCTGCATTGGGATCGCACGAGGGGAAGAGGCCTTAGTTAGTTTTTCCAAAAAAAACTGCTGCGTGCGTACGCTGTTTCCTTTTCTGGCTCGCGTGAAAAAAGGAATGGTGGGGGAGAGACGGACGAAGGACGACGGCGTAAGATGAAAGACGGAACACTGCGTATTTTTAAGGTATATATATGTAGAATACATTAATCATATTGCCAAAAGGATAATTCTCAATTCGATACATAACAAAACTGTAGTAGCCATTTATTTGCGACATTTGAATATGCATCAGTACATAGTCAGTTGTCCAAAACCCTCAAGACCGCTCTAATTTCAGCTGTGATACTTCTAGCGTCCATTGTTCCTAGCTTGAACAACACCATTGACATACACACGTGTTTCATCAAGTGTCATGAGGCTGGCTTCATGGATATCTATGATAAAAATCAGTGTTATATAGTAGTGACATAGTATTACAGAAAAAAAATATTCAAAACAAAATTAAAATAGAACGCAGCCCCTACCTTGTAGATAATGATGATCATCATTAATGTTAGGAGAGAAGAAGAATGAGCTCTCCCTCATAGTTTGCAAGCATCGCTGCCTCCGATTTACCTGTATGTAAGTAACAACAAGCTTCTCGAACAGATCGTCAGTGCATTACAAATGGCAGAAGTGAGGCCCAACGTGCTCTTCACGTACACGTAAGAAAATTACCTGCCGTCTACAAACAAATACAAATGTGAGTCTATCATTGCAACAATAAAATTACAAAAAGAAGCATATGGCAATCTCATATTATAATTGGCGCTTACTGAAAGTTCATGAGGCCAATCTCGAGGGAAGGGACGCGGCGTCTATATATTGAATCCCACTTATATTCTATCTGACCAACATAGGTAAGGATAGCAACCACATCTGCAAATTTGAAATCACAATGAGACTCTGAGTTGTACGGAGTAATATGCAAAAACCAATATAAAGATGAGCACCAGTGATAGTTTTGTCCCGTAGCTCAAAGATTTCTCCAAACTGTGGGAAGCACGGTGGGCAAATTGTCGACGTTATCTGCTGTGCCGACATCCTAACCTCGGTCGTAGAATTTAGTGTGGCGACAAAGTCCATGGCTAGGTACCAGAAATGTCCATCTGGCATTTCTGTGGGGTTGAACCCGACGCGATTGAAATCATAGGTCCTACTGGTTTCTAGCATGCTGTTGAACCGGATTGCCTGGCTGTTGTACGCAATCGCTTCCATCTTTGTCCCCTAATATATTTTCATGAATCATAACAACAATGAGCAAAAAAAACATGTTTATCAAAATTGTATTTAGGAAATGCGGGCTATAAAGTAGATGATTAATGCCTTACATGCCGATCGAGTAGTATGCACTGAAGGTACAAGTTTCCCATGCCATTCTCTTTGATGTGAGCCTTCCACATGACCCTAGCTTGAATAATCCAGCAATTCTGATATATGTGCTCCATTTGGACGCGATGAAAATTCAAGTTCCTGTGCGTATAATAAAACAAAAGGATGAGGTAAAATTATTTTCCAAGGGGAGCATAAAATTTAACAGACAAGGAGCATAACATTCTAGTGGCCCAACACTAAACATGTCATATTTATACATATTATTCTGGTTTTTCTAATTTATTTTCTTCTTGCCATCAGTACTATTGCATATATGGGATAAAAATGGTGTTGAAAACATGCAGTCCCCAATGGTTATAAGAAACGACCCCAATGAGATTCCAGCCAGACCTTGAATCTCTTACCTTCAAAAACTGTATAAATTGATGCTAATCAAGTAGTAATATACTCAGGTGATTGTGTTAGTGCTTGGTACATCTGGTTTCTACACGATGAAAAAAAACGAGTATGTATTTCAGACTCACTGTCCATCTGATTTTAACTAATATACAAGATGAACAAGCCGACAATAGATGTTTTGATCGCCAAGCCTATCACTATGTTCTAGTGTATGCCATGTGCTCCATCTTTTAAGATAAAAGACCAAGTGGCAAAACAATGGTGATTATTTCAAGAAAATAACACATTATCTAGTGATGGCAAATAGACGTACAAAAAGATTCTTCTATCTTGCCTGTTCATCGGAGGGGAGATGAGTTGACTGATGACAGGAACTGGCGGCGACGCCATCACCCTCTTAGAGGTGATCGATCCGTATGAGATTACCATGGCCGTCGTGGAGGAGATGACTTTTCCTCTATAGAAAATTTGTGGGCAGCGGGGCTTCTTTATATAAGCATAATGGGCGGCGGGAAAATGAAATAGTGATGAAAATTTGTTTTTGGCTGGCTAGGCCCCCGTGGGTGACATATCTATATTCAGATATTTAATAGTTGGCAAACTATTAAATATTGTTTATTAATCATGGAAACAGACATCTCAAAATCGGTCCATGATCTTCAGTTTGATTCACATTATGATCACTTGCCTATGAAAACACATCTAATTTATCACTTGCCTATGAAAAAAAGACTTTCTTCTTTATGGATATTTCTTAACCTTTCTGATATTCACATTAATTTATTAATTTTCCCCTTTTATTATGTTATTTTCCATTACCTTGATGATATCTTTAATTATGTTATAGGTAATTGCCCGTGCGTAGGTACGGGACAATAGACAATTTTAGTATTTTCACATAAATCATTTCTAACACATAATTTTATGATCCTCGTGTATATCAAAAAATATAATTTGACTACAAATCATTCAGTCCAACACAGCTTTGCAAAAGATCATATTGTTTATTCTTTTTCATCACAACAATCTGTATAACACACATACGTACAAATGAGAAATAGTAGTAGAAGTATACGCTCCCATAGCTAGCAAACAACATAATTTTGTCTATTTATGCGTATGCATTAGCAGCAACGGTATTAGACACATGCCCTCTCTATTTATGCATTAGCAGAAGAAACACATCAGCGGCATCATTCGGTCAGAAAAAATAATCGCTCATCTCTCTCTCTCTCTCAACGCGTGAGGCCTGGTTGCTGCTACTCGTCGCCATCAAAATTTCGCAGATGGATAAAACTGCTCTGACTCTTGCGCCTTTCTCACAAACACACGCTCTCTCTCCCATACGGAGCAGCAGAAGCCAGCAAGCCCACGCCGGCGTCGGCCCCCTCCCCGTCCATCTCTTCTCTCCTTACACCTCGAAACGAACTTATCCCCTCCAGCAGCGGCCGATACCACCTTCCTTTTAGCTCATCCCGGTATCCAGCCTCGGCGGCCACGCAAACGCGCGGATCCTGAAAAGACACTCTGTTCTGCTCGATTTGAGAAAAACAATGGAGGGAAGGGAACGAACCTGTAACGCAGATGAGTAGGATCGTAGTGGATTGGCGGAGGAGATCAAAGGCGTGGGGGCACCAGGAGCCACGTGGACGGCAGCGAGAGACCCTAGTATGCAGAAGGTGCACAAAGAGAGATGGGAGAGATCTTGTGCATGCCTGCAATGAGGACTTTCGGGTGAGATTTAGGGTGACAAATTAGAGCGTCATTTGAGGCTGTTTTTTTGGACACGCTATCATCGTGTAGAATTAGTTTAAGAAATTAGAGCGTAATTAGGGTGATAAATAAGATATAAGGGAAAATCAAATTGTCATTGAGCATATTTAGCACACACGTAGCAGATATAAATCAACTGAAAATCAAACTTTATTATTTTTCAATTCCGAACGATTACACGCGATTAAAAATCGAAACAATCTATCATCTCAGCACTATTGTAGACCTCCTCATGCTTCGTCCTTATCAGGTGGTGGTGGCTTCTTGTCGCATGCTTGGATATGCTTCTCGACCACCTTCGTCAACTGATTTATGTGGTCAATCAAAACCTGCACCAACATGCTAGTATGCTTTTGTGCTTGCAGAATCTCATAGTTGTTGCTACCCCAAACGTCTTTCCTTGCTGCACTTGACCCCGTGTCACGCTGGATATCCCAGCCTGAGGGGACATGTGCACGAGGGATGTGATGCACCTCACGACGTCGGATTAGGTTATCAAAGTGGTTTGAGGAAAGCATGGATGGGAATTGAACAGGTAGGTTATGATCATGCATCTTTAGTTTCTTACATCTCGGTGCAGATCCCTCACCAACATTCCCATCTCGGCGCGGTTCTTCCTCATCTTGTTCCAGTTGACCAAGATCATCAGGGTGCAGCTCCCTCGTTTCTTCCTGATCTTGATGGTTATCATCAGCCCCATCGATGCTGTTGGATGACGACATGTCAAAGTAAGCTATAGTGGCAAGGGTGTTAGAGCGGTCTGGTTTGGGTTTGGGTGATTCAAGGGTGCAGCATTTTATAGATGTTTATAAGGAAACAATAATTACAAAATCGGAAAATGAATCAACTCAGTTGATCACAATCACAAAATATTTAATGGAATCAAAGTTGTGATTCGGCGTCACCAACCCAGTAGTATATTACAAGGAAAAACACCGAACATGCCATTATATAAACACCGGATATGATCACGTGCCGTAATAAATACTAAGTATGCCGATAATATATTATTTGTTTCCGGATATTATATCTGGATTTTGGCTTCTTTTATTTTGGATATATATTAATAAGTCTGCATTTATTAAAATTAAGTTATTTCCTATTTCGGTTTGAGGTTATGTTTTAAACATGCCATTAAAATATAACCTGCATGCTAAATAGTAGGACAAAAACTTAATATTCAACTAATGGCATCGACTTTGGAAGGCCAGTGCGTTGCTACTTCGCACTCGTTAGTTTCCAGATGGATCATTTTGTGCAATAAATTATATTTTATTTATTGCTAAAATATGGATGTTATTTCTCTTGCCTTTTACACAATATCACTAATGTTGAGGGTCATAACATGGCACCTATATTTGCTAGATGAGGATCTTCCATCATTTCCCTAATCATTACATAGGTCATGCCGTGTCAAACGATGTAGGCATAAGCAGAGTACATAGGGCATGAAACCCATTAGACCGAAAATGTGTTTCATGTTGTAGAATTCAGACAAAGAAAAGCAGTGCGATGAGGAAAACTTATATCATACGGGGTTTGTTTCATCCTCAAATCTTATTGTATATCCTACTTCTTCTCCAAGTTTCACACCAAATTCTTCAGCTACTATTGATGCAACCGTCTGTTCAAATTATTAAGATGGGTTGAAAAGGTAAGTGATCACAAAAGGATAGGCATCTACAAATGTAGTCTAAGAACAGAAAAAAAATTGAAACACATCTCATTAGTAATACCAATGAATAATATGATGCATGCTGTCATCAGAAGGTAAAAAAAGAAACCTAGTATTACATGGCATCTAGAGAAGGATACACATTTTGGTCTACAGAAATACATTTGATACCTGCATAGCCAATCGTATTGGCTGGGTGCAACCTACATTTCCTCCACAACAGCCCAACCAGTCTCCTTTAGATACTCGTTCAAACTACAATGAAATAAGAAATCAAATATCATATTCTCCTGACGCTAACAGCCTCCTAACGCTGCTGTCCTTCTAAGTCAAATCCTTGTTGTCCCGCTACAGCACCACAACACAGGATGCTCGATAACAGCCAACACAAGTTCTCATGGACTAGACTCCCATGAAATGCAGCCTTGTACAATTTTTTAGATCTGAACTATTTCAGATCCGCAGTAAATTCATGAAGGTAAATGAACCAATGCAAGAAAAAAAATATGTAACCTGAACTGAACTGTTAAATAATTAGTTTAGATACGTGAAAGTACCAAGTATTCTAACTTTGTTCCAAAGATTGTACACTTCAGCGATCAGACATGTGCATTGTCACATTTTCCAAAGTCACGCGGGCATTTAAACTTATTCGCAAGTACGCAGGCTAACATTTTATTATTTATTTGAAGTACATATGCAAAATATATCTTCACAAGCTACACAAACTTCCCTCCTGCGTGTGTTGGTCCTATAATTCAGACCAATCAGAATTTTATAGTTCTGACCTAGCAAATGATTGCAGAGGATAATAAGGACGTCCATAAGCTTACATTCAAACATACTATCAAAATACCAAAATAATAACAACAGATATGATAACTTGCTGTAATACAAAGTTTCATTGCATGTTCCAGGTCTTTATCCTGCCAATCATTATATCTGAATCACATATTACACATGAAAAAGTATGCTTGTAGAAAATCTATAACGGCGATGATGGTGTATACCTCCAACTATCAAAATACCAAATAAAAATATATATGTAAAAAAATGAATTACAGCATATCTTGACCATCGCAAGAGTAAATGCTCTGTCATTACTAAACCTGCCAGTCTATTAAGACCAGACTTCAGCCTGTAAGGACTTCCTTGTAGACGATGTTCTTCATCGAGGTCAGTAAGGACACAATCGGTCTTTTTCGCTTCTTTGGATTGTCCTTTAGCTTGTTGGCCTTCTCCTTCGGCTTCTCCTTCTGAATGAGTATCTTTATGTTTCTCTTCGCGGTGGCTCGAGACAAAGCAACATAGAGCTGACCATGAGAGAACACGGGATTGGGTAGGTAGACACCAACAATCGGGATGGTCTGCCCTTGAGCCTTGTTAATGGTCATAGCAAAGCTAAGCCTTATAGGAAATTGCTTTCTCTTAAACTTGAACGGAAACATGCCGTTTTCAGATGGGCAGAGAGGTATTCGAGGAAGGAAGACCCTCCTACCAGCGTGTTGTCCAATCACGATTTCTGCATCAATGGTGTTCCTCTCAAAACCTCTAACAACAAGCCTAGTGCCGTTACACAGTCCATTAGCTGGATCAATGTTCCTTAGAAGTATGACATGGCAGTTCAGCTTTAGCTTGAGTGCATGCGGAGGAAGACCATTAGGAGTCAATCCATTCAGAAACTCCTGAGCGTAGTAGCCATATGGGTCGTCCTCCGCACTGTCAAAGCTATGGTAGATTACTTCATCTCCATGAAAACGCTCTATCATGCGGATGTTTATCTTGTCGACGTTGTCCTTTGTCGTGGAAAGGATTGCTCAAGATGTCATGTAATTAGAATCAGACATGTTGTCATCTAGACTCGGAAATACATGGTCAATAAGTTTCTCCAGGTCGTCAACCTCGCCTGTAGACGGCAGACAAATATCTTCAGGGAGTAGTATGTTCCCTTGATCGTCGACATCCTCAGTGCCATTGCCGACCCTTAGCAAGTAATCTGCAAACCACCTGTCATTATGAGCCCTCATGTTGGTGATGAGCCGAAGCCGCCGCATACCCTTCCATAGATGAGAACTTCGAAGGGTTGCATCAATTATCTAGCCCCGCGACCCCCTTCTGACGACCGGAAGCACCTGCCTAAAGTCCCCGCCAAAAACAACAGTCTTTCCTCCAAAGGGTCGGTCACATATTCCCATGATGTCGCGCATGCTATTGTCCAATGCCTCGACCGCTTGTCGCTTCGTCATGCTGGCCTCGTCCCATATTATCAATGAGGCCATCCTTAGCAGCTTGGCGGTCCCACTCTGCTTGGTAAAGCTGCACGAGGCTCCATCATCGCAACTCAATGGGATCTTGAACCTCGAGTGGGCAGTCCTGCCGCCAGGCATGATAGAAGCGGCGACGCCCGACGTCGCGGTAGCGATACCAATCTTGCCCTTGCTCCTCACCTTGGCAAGCATCGCCCTGTATAGGAAGGTCTTCCCTGTACCTCCAGGGCCATCAACAAAGAATACACCCCCATCATCGCATTCAATAGCCGCTAGTATCTCGTCGTATGCGGCCCTCTGCTCCAAGTTCAGGGAAGATGACAACTTAGTGTCATCCACGTCAAACTCAACAGTTGATTCCTCGATGACCTCTCTTGCCTCGCCCTCGGTTGGGTCAAACGCATCATCTATGCTTGGAAGAGCGAAATCAACAATGTCTTTACCCATGGACTGCAACATACCCCTAATGTCTAGCAACACCATCTGCTCCACCTCGTCAGGGGACGTGCGTGATCGACGATAGTCATCTGACATAGGCTCGAGGTGCCTATCCCATAAACCACGCACGTCGCCTGGCTCGCAGTGCACCAAGATGGTTGCGAAGAGCCTCCTAAGAGAACATGACATCGCCCACTGCTCAGCCTCAGTAAGACAGTCGTCGAGCGTGTTGTCTGCCTCAATGAGTCCCAACCTTTCAGCAGCTTATCTAAAGCTCCCACATAGCACGCCGTCCACGGTGAGCAAGTCGTCGAAGGATGTTTTGCCCGTAACATGGTTTAGCAACACACGCAGATAGTATCGCTCCCCCTCGGCAGGATTGGCAGACACGATGCGGCCTATTTGAAAACGCTCGACCCGCGGCTTCCAAAACTTCTTTTTCTTCTGCCACGTGAAGCTTCCGGGAAAATCCTTGTACAATATATGCCTAGCCCGAGGGTGTTCCTGGTTAGCCTTTAAATACTCCGTTAACATGGATTTTGAATTATTTCTGAGGCGACAACATTTTTCAAGTCAGCCTGCGCATTGAATGCGACCCTGTGCATATTCGGGAGATGAAGAGGCAACTGCAAGACAGGCGGGTAATTGGCGCAAAGTGGAAAGCCAAATATCCTCCACATAGCCTCCGGAGGGGTGATCCACCTTGCGTCAACGTATCTCTTGATCTCATCAATGTTACCATTGGCGTCGGGCTGGTCGATGCTGAAAGAAGCCTTATCATGTCCCTTGTAAATGTACTTGTAAAGATATTTGCCGGCCTTTATGCTAGAGCAAACCTCAACGTTGATGTGGCAATTGAACATCCGCAGAAGGTATGGGTTATAAGGCACAACCCATCTATTGTCCAACATCTTCCCTCGGACCTTAGCACGCCTTCCATCGTCTCTACGTCGATAAACTGGGTACGAGTCCTTCCCCTGTGCTGTGTTTTCATTGAACGGCCGCGGGTATCTGCACTAGCATCCGTTTTCTTGCATGTAAACATTCTTCTGGTTGAGAGCACCGCATGGTCCGTGCATCATATGTTTTACCACCATTGCATACAATTCCGAATACTTATGCTTGTCTGGGAGCTCTGCGGAAACGAATCGGTCATACTGCTCCGGGACGATCTGGCAAAGTAAGAAGAACAAGCAGCACACCCAGCAGGTCAAGTGAGAAGAATAGAGGCTGTGAATGTTGCCGACAGTCAGCAATCCAAGTAAGTAGAAGCAACACACTCAGTTTTGCAAATAATACATGCTCGTCATGAAGTTGATGTATATGTACACTAAGCGGATCTGCTGGATCCCTAAGTTGATGTATATGTATAGTCAGAATGGTGCATGAAGATGTACAGCAACTTGCGTAAATAGCTCGTCATGAAGTTGATGTATGGAATTAGCAGCTCCTAAGC
Organism: Aegilops tauschii subsp. strangulata; assembly: GCF_002575655.3. Lineage (NCBI taxonomy): Eukaryota > Viridiplantae > Streptophyta > Magnoliopsida > Poales > Poaceae > Aegilops > Aegilops tauschii. The sequence continues at coordinate 439,354,767 of NC_053040.3, read as the reverse complement.
GATTCTGTTGCAAGTTTCTTAAACAGTTATTTATTGTCAATTTCAGAACGGGTGTCTGGCCTACCATGCTCCAAGAAAGGAAGTCATGAGGTTGATGTATATGTACACTAAGCGGATCTGCTGGATCCCTATTCTGGATGTACTGCCAGGTTGCCGACATTGAGCAATCCAAGTAAGTACAAGCAACAAACTCAGATCTGCAAATAATACATGCTCGTCATGAAGTTGATGTATGGAATTAGCAGCTCCTAAGCGATTCTGAGCCAAGTTTCATAACCAGTTCTTTCTTGTCAATTTCAGAACGGGTGTTTGGCCTACCATGCTCCAGGAAAGGAAGCCATTAGAGATTCTGTGGCTCCCTATTTTGAACTAAATTCTGTATGTAATTTTTGAACATAGGTACTGTATTGTGTATGAACTTGCAATACGTACTACTGAGATGATGTGCGTGTCCAGAAGGGGATCGCCGTGCAATCCTGGGCGTGATCGCCGGCGTCTCGTAAACGGGATCGCGGCCCCATCTCCTGAAGCGATCCCACAGCAGATCGCCGCCTCCTGCAGCGATTATGTGGTTTTTGAACATAGGTACCGCACAGACTATTGTGTATGAACTTGCATTACGTACTACTGAAAGGGGATCAGCGCCGGCCGATCTGATGTGTGTGTCCAGAAGGGGATCGCCATCGGATCCTGGGCGTGATCGCCGGCGTATCGTAAACAGGATCGCGGCCCCGTCTCCTGAAGCGATCCCACAGCAAATCGCCGCCTCCTGCAGCGATCCTGAAGCAGATCGTACGATGGACGGGCGGCTGCTTTGATGTGCGAGGGCGACGGCGAAGGTTGGGATCGGCCGCGGCACAGGGATGGATCGGCCGCGGCGGGGGCGAAGGGGTGGATCGGGCGTGCGAAGGGCTGGTTGGCTGCGGAGAACGATCTGCTGTGGGCACGAGGGATCGATCGTAGGGTTTTTTTTTGGCACCGGTTTTTTCGCAGGAGGGTAGCGAGTTAACGGAGGTGGGAGGATGACGAAAATAAAACGAAGGTGGGAGGATGACGAAAATAAACCAGTGAAAATAAACCGCGCAGACTATTCACCAACTGCTCCATTAGGAGTAGAGATTGTTGTGTTGGTGGTCCTGCACGCATATTGTTTGAAGAAAGAGTAAAATGCACTGATGGTCACTGAACTTATCGTGTACACTCATTTTGATAACTGTACTTAAGAATACGGTTAATATGGTCACTATATATGTGTTGAGTTGATTATACGGTCACTTTCAGATTGTATAGCTCTGTATTTCATCTATTTGACAGGTCAAACAATCCATACGAGGTCAGCTCACTTTCTCTCTCTCCATGCAGGTCCTACCTGTCAGTGGCTCAAAGAGAGAAGCGGGGGGAAATAAAAATATGTGGTCAAAAAACGAATGGCTTGCCCAGGTGAGTGTTTTTTGTTCGCACCTGTCTCTGGTCGTATCAAACTACCAGATCAGTGCAAGCAATATCGGCACTAGCAAAAAATTACTCAAGAGCAAAATTTAAGCACAACAGAATTAGGAGACATGGCTGGGAGAAACCACCAGAGGGCACAATCAAGCTGAATGTGGACACAGGTTTCGACATTGACAATGGCACTGGCGCTACAGGTGCTATACTTCAGGACCACTCCGGTTTCTTTGTGGCGGCATCCTGCAGCAATATCCCTTTTGTTGAAGAAGCGGCTACGGCGGAAGCACAAGGCTTAAGAGATGGACTTCTCCTCACAAGTGAAACTGGATGCAACAAGATATGCGCAGAAGGTGATTGCATGGAAGTCATTGAAATCATTCAAAACGGAGGAAATTCGCTTGGACCGGCAGCAGCAATTTATGAAGAATGCTCTTTCTTAGCTCGTAATTTATTTCTATAATTTTTTCTCATTGTCCTAGGGAAGCTAATATGGCGGCAGATTTGTTGGCTAGGAATTCCGAGGTCTCTCGAACTATTGTGTGGAAATCAGAGCCTCCGAAGTTTCTGCTAGATGTATTCACAAACGATGTATCGCTGTTTTCACATGAAATATAAACCGCCATAATGGCTTTTCCCAAAAAAAATAAACTAGAGGAAGAGATTTTTTATATCTTCATCGTATTCATGGGCAAGCCATTCGTTTTTTTTGCGGGGGAGCCATGGGGGTTTAAATCGTTTCTCGTGGCTTCAGTGATTGGGCCTTTTGGGATTTAAAAGCAGTATTGGCACTACTCTGTACTCCTTTTGGGATTTAAAAGCAGTATATATGATTCACGGCCAAGATTGCATTAGCACTTCCCCGCAAGAAAAAGAGATTGCATTAGCATTTAAATTTCTTTTGTTCAGTGTGCGCGTATGTACTATTCTTTCGACATTCAGATTGTGCCTTGTGGTTTGTATCTTTGATTCAGTTTACATCTGAACCAGTGGGAGATTCCGAAGCGGCGACACAGGCGCACGAGAGTAACGGATGGTCAAACTGTTGGGGTAAGAGAAGGCCACAGATTTGCTTGAGTTTCATTCCCATCAAGCCTTCACCATATGCCTAATATGAAGAAGCCTGGCGGGACGCTCCGCCACCATTGTTGTCTACTCTATGATGGCGACAACACCTATATGCCATTTTGTTCCTCTGCAGATACAGTCCTTCCACTCTGCCTTAATTCGTTGTACAGTATGTATCAATACCCTAAACTCCTTTTGTGTTTTTAGAACTGTGTTGTATGGACAGGTGAGTGCATCATGCTGATGACAGTGGTAATCAATTTTTGGATTCAAGAAAATATTTTTCCCCACAAGAGATGGATAGATTGGTAAGTCGATATATACTTGCACGCAGTTAAATTTGTTTCATGAAAGGGAGCACTACTATTAATGATGGTCTATCTCATCTACGTCGAAGTTGATTTTCAATTCTTTTTGTCTCATATATATTCTTGCTGGTAGGCTCTTTGACTATTAAGCTGATGCTTCAACTAAGTGTGTGTACATTAATTTTCAGTGTTCTTTGACTATATATACTTGCAATGCGAATATAATTCCCTTTTGTCTCATATATACTTGCAGGTAGGTACTTTGATTATTAAGTTGATTATTTAGCTCTTGGGCGCACCCAACATATATTTGCATATATCGGAATGAATCCATGACTACATCAGAAACTGATCAGCTATGCAACTTCTTATTACTTCTATCCAATGAATATATTGTACTTTCACCCCCGTTGTATGTGTGGACATTAATTTTCGGTGTGAAATCGCTTTTACTTTTTTATTGCATATTTTTATAAGAAATTTTAAGATCCATAATCTGGTAACCGTATTTTGCGAGTTCCAATTTGCTAGGTGTAAAATGTGAGTTATACCATTTAATTGCTAAAAGAGTTAATTCATCATGGACAATGATTCTTTAACTTTATTCGAGCAATTCCTTGCCTGGTATCATGCCTTTTTTCTAAGTGCGATCATTGCCTTCATATTTTTTAATATACACGCATTCAAAAGAATGAGCAAATATCCCGCAGCAACGTGCGGGGTATTATCTAGTTCATGGAGAATAATGATTCGCCCGGCCAAGTAAAAATAATGATTTCGTTTTATCATTCAGGGTGTAACTCCTGTTTCGAACTTCTGAATTTTTTTATTTAGCACTAAATAAAAAACTTCATTCTTTATGCAGCAATCACAGGAGAGGCAAATATATGGGGAGTCATAGAACATGCATGCAACGGTCAGTTTGGTATATAAACTTGTAAAATACATATTTTTAGTCATCAAACTTGCGTAAGCGTGCAAATACGGCGCTTTCTACCGTAGCCGCCGTATCCCGTGCACGTGTGGCTGAGAAGGTGGGTAATCCACTCGTTTTTTTAGAAAGCACCGTTGCATTTCATTTGTTTGCACAAAACAATTCTGAAATAAAATGAAAAAAGGCTTGTGGGTGGAATTCGACCACACAGCCTGCTGCAATTCGCGTGCACCTAGCTAGCCAATCGGCCCACTGACATTTTACGTCTAACGTGCACAATTAGCTTTATATAAGAAGATCGTACGAATTAAAATAGAAATCAAAACCGGAAATGGGGCCGGATAAAGGTGGAAGCCCCGGTTTGAACCATCCGGCCACAATGACACATAAAGAGATAAACACAATTCATCTTATGTATTCTTCTTTCCTTTTTTTCTATGTAAGAAAACAACTTATATTCTAGATAAATTTTATAAACAGATAGACTAGATTTTTATTTTGAATTTGAATAATTTTAAATTAAAATATTTACATAAAAGGAAATATAGTGCAGAATGAATGCACATATTTTTTACGGACAAATCAACCAAATTTCTGTTTGAATTCATAAAAATAAAATTAGAAAATCTAGATAAAACAAAATATAGTGCAGCATGATTGTATGTTGTTTGAATTCAAATAATTTTAAATTAAGAAATCTAGATAAAATAAACTGTATTGTAGAAAGAATGTACATAAATTCTTTTGGAAAAATCAACAAACCTTTTGTTTGAATTCAAATAATTTTAAATTTGAAAATCTTGATAAAAAACAATATAGGTCAAAATGAATGTACATAATTTTTTCAGACAAATCATTTTTTTTAGAATTTGAGAAATCCATATAAAAGATAATATAGTTCATAATGAATGTATGTAAATTTCTTTAGAACAAATCAAAGGAATTTTGTTTGGATTCGAATGATTTTAAATTGGAAAACCAGATAAAATAAAATATATGCCAAAATGAATGTACGTAAATTTTCCAGACTAATCAACTAAAATTTTCCAGACTAATCAACTAAAATTTTGCTTGAATTCTTAAAAAAACTCGAAGGTGTTTGTGCAAAAAAAATATCACATGCACGGCGCTTTAGCCGTTGGCAATGGGCCCTAGCCACGATAGCATGCCATGTAGGCAGTGAATACACCCGCGTACCGGAAATTTGACCGTATTCGCACGGCCACGCAAGCTTGATGACCAGAAACACATATTTTGCAAGTTTATGCACCAAACTGGCCGTCACGTGCAAGTTCTATGACTCCCCATGTATATATCTCAGCAATTTACCATATGATTTAATCCATAAAAATACTAGATAAAACATGACTATTATAGCATAGATGAAACAAGTTATGCAATCTAACAGTGAGAAGGCAAATAGCATCTGCACATATAAACTAGAACAAAACATATCTAGAACAGATACTAGAAGAAGAAACTGTAGCAGGATCTCGAACAAAAAGAACATGAAAACGTACTGAGCTATGGCAGTAGCAGTAGCGTTAACGTTGCCACCCATATCGTCGAAGAGGTCGTCTACGTCAGGGAAGAAGCCGTTGTTCGGGAAGTGGCCGTTGGCGTCCGGGGTGTCCGTGATGAGCAAGTCAGTAGCCGTGCAGAACGCTCTCCAAAAATCTTATCACCCTTCTCCCGTATAGGACTTAAAGAGGTGGGGTTTCAGAGGCTTGTTGTCCCGACCTGCGGTGCACGCCGCAAGCCGGGATGGGGAAGATCGTAGCAGTAGCTCAGTGCTCAGAAACTCGATGGCATGAGTATTGGCACACGAACACGTCACCGTGTACCTCCAATGCCGAGGATGATGCACCGCAGCTCATGTCGAAGGAGACCCGTCCGGAAGCGCGGTACGCAAGCAATCCGGCGGGTGCTTTTGAGGAGCCGAAACCCCACACGCCCGGGAGGGACCCCGTCAGGGCACGCAGCGGCTATGGCCTGCCCTAGGTCGACCTGATCGCCCCTAGGGCTTCGAGGTTCGCCGCCCTGCAACAAGAAGAACGGACGAAGAACGAGGAAGAAGAAGAACTAGGGTTAAGGAGAAAATATAAAAAGATAAAAAGTGATAAATGATTTGTTCGATTTAGTGTTGTTCAATCGGCCGTCACCCCTTCGGTATATAAGAGGCGGATGGATTTCCCGTGCAAGAAAAAGGCTTGGATGCACGTCCAAAACCCTAGTCAAATTCGGATTGGTTTTATCCGAACTTTCCAAAACTGTTCGGTTTAAACTGGCTGCACCTTGCGGGTCTTTTTTGTGGCGGTAAACGACCTCGGATGGAAACGAGTCCAAAAGCAATCTTGACTATTTCGACAATATGAACAACTTTCATGTTGAACGTTTTTTGATCAGGGGTCATCTTGAAGGTCAGATCGCTCACGCAAAACAGGCTATTATTCGTGCTACCCATCAGACAGGGTGTCTGGTGGGGCCCGCCATTTTGTGCCTCCTGACACAGCTGCATTCCGATGGCTCTAACTTTTGCATACTAACTCAGATTGGAATGACTTTTATATCAAAATCGATCGCTTCGACGAGACGAAGACAATTCGTGTAGACCATTTTTCCATACGATGCAGTGTTGAGGGCGTAATCAGCTGAATAGTGTTCTGGATACAAAATCATAGAACTTCGAACATAACTTCAGCCTTAGAGATGAGACCGGATGGCTATGGCCCAAATATCAAAGTTTCTCCTTTTGACGATACGGAACTTTCTCACATTGAGCACTTTTTCATTTGAGGTCTTCTTAATTATGCTTTTGACTATGCCAAAATCTGGTGACAACACATGCCCCCCTGTTTGTCGGCAAAGCTTGTGTGCCAAAAATAACTTGCGCATAGCTTGTTTTAAGGACGATGACAACACTCCATTGGCCATTTTGCATGTTCTTAGGACGATAAGTATATATCGGCCATTGCTTGTTTGAACCTCTTGATGCAAACTTGAGTGAAAACTTCTCAGCTTCTATAACAATCGGGTGATAAGGTTCCATAGATCAAAACCATCCTCTGAACCATATTGTTCTCCCTTTCGCTAGGATTTTGCAGATAATTAAGAATGAACTTCCTCCAATACATAATTCGTCTGCACAAAAGTTTCATTAGTGGCCGAGGTGGTGAGCTCCAATTCGGTATTAGCTATGTTGGCAAGAATAAGCATCGGCTATTGATAGAAATGCAGTACACCATGATTAATATAGCAGTCGGATGCTTGCTCTGCCAACTCTTTCAAATTGTCATGTCTAGATATATGAACAATTTTGAAGCAACATAAGGTAAATTTTGCATCTAGACATACCTCATGATAAACTATAAGTATTTCGTCAAAACATTGATAACTTTTCATTGTTGTACTACTCATAAGGAATCACCGAAAGCCTCAATATGTATAGCACCTATAGCAAGGAAAAGCTCCAATCCGAATAACAATGCATATTCGGCTTCGATCATTTATGCATAAATATTTTAAGCGGCATGAGGCTTCACAAGATAGCACCATAAGGAGATATATAAACAACACCAGCCATTGCTACAAATTTGACCATCAATATATATAACCTCCATGGTACTAGAGAGATCAAGCTAAAATCGATATTATGCCTGATGTCAGTATGATGCTCAATAATAAAATCAACCATGATTTGGCCTTACATAAATTCTGAATAGTAATAAGCCAAAGCACACCCAATCAAAACATAAGTTCACTTTGCAATTTTGGTGAATTGGTCTATGCATAATATCTTCAATGGCATCAATTTGACAAATTCCTTTGCAAGCACTTATCTCAATCTCTGCTCAAACTAAGGATGATGTTAGAATACCACACCGACCATTCTTAGATATATTCTTAGGGCGATAGATAAATATCGGCCATTACAATGAGGTCCATGTAGTATTCACCCACCAAAGTATGTATAGCCGAAATAAACAAATGAAATAGCAATAAGATATTTTGGCCCCTTTGTATTAGCAACAAAAATGTAAGTAACCAAATGTATAGTGATTTGGTAATACTCTGTCATGGTATAGAAAATTTTGTTGCATCCATGGATCAAAATAAGTCCATGGAGAGTAACTGATCATACCTGTGGATGAATTCCATGGCAAAGGCATCAATGTCATTGTTGAAGAAAATAGACGATGTGCTAACCGAAGATTTTGATGTTGTGATGCACACCTTCGGCTTAATTGTTTGTTGCTTCTATTCTTATCTTTCTTCACTTTTATTGTACTTGTTGCAATAGAAGCATGCACATCATTTTTGTTATGAATGGTCCTCTTGGGAACCCATGCCATGTTCTTCTGTCTCAGCTCTTGTGCACTAAGATTTTGTAATTCCTTCTTTTGCCAATACTTTAAGCCGAGTGGGCATCTCGACTGTAATTCTGGTTTGACCAATGGCAATTCCTTTTTGGCCTTATGCACTCTCAACTTCTTTTCTTCAGATTTGGCACTTTGACTCTCAATAATTGGTTGCTTTGTCTCATTGCCTTTAGTAGCCAATGTCAATATTTTAATTGGCTCTTTTTTCATTTGAGATCAAATATGAAGTTGCACTCTTACGACCATCTCTTTTAACACAGTAAACTTGCTTGACCACCTCTTTCTTCTTCCTTGAGCTCTGGACCGATTCCTTATGATTGAAACGGTCTTTAACATGTTATTATTCAAATGTTGATCTTCTCGGAGCTGCACAATATTGGTGAGATGGTCTAAAATAAGATGGAGAATGTGCCCTTGTATCATACCTGTCCCATGATGGATATGGATCTATATGAGCATAGGGAGGCATCCACGCTATTGTGTAACATCCCAAATTTTCAATTTGGAATGTTATACATTAGATCATCATTGCATAGCATATTTTATTGCATTTTGGCAAATCCTCGAAAATCCTAAGCAACTCAAGGACCCTCGGAGAGAGTTGGGGATTTTTCCCGGTTTTCATATTTGATCTTTATCAAATAATAAAACGAGGATTTTTGGTTTTAATTATTTTTCTCTCCGAAAAATATTTCATATTAAAATAAATGAGAGGAGAAAATATGACTTCTCCAAAATAATTGAAATATTGGAGGAAAAATATTAAAATCAAATATTTGATTTTATTCGATTTTTATTTGTAATTTTAAATGCGTTAAAAAATGTCACGTTTTCAAAACTGCATTTTGGGCCAAGAAAAATGTTCATCTTGTTCTAATTATTTTAATTAGACGGTAAAAATTTGTTTTAGCATTTTTGGATTTTTATTTATTTTTTATGATTTTTTTAGATCCGGCGGAATTATTAAAAAAAACGCCGAGCGCGCCGACTGGGCCGAAGCCTAGCCGACGGCCCAGCCTGCCCCGCGCCCCGTCTCCCTCTCGGGCATGCCGCGCCGCCGCAGCTGAGTCCAGCTCGAGCACGCCGCCGCCTGCCGCCTTGCCCCCTCCTCCATGGCACCCCCTCCTTTTGTACCCCCGACCCCGCCCCCTCTCCCTCACCCCGTCCCCGCCCCTCTCCCTCACCCCGTCCCCGCCCCGATCCGAAGCCGCCGCCGCCCAAGGAGCCGCCGCCGCCGCCCGAGGAGCTCGCCGCACCGACGCCGTCCGCCGCCGTCCCGTCGCCCTTCGACGCCCGCAGTCCCGCCGCCCCTCGCCGCCCTCGCCCGACCCGCCGGAGCCCCGTCCCGAGCCTCGTCGGAGGTTAGCCGGAGCCGCCGCCGTTCGCCGTCCGTTTTTTTAAACCACCCCGGTTTATTTTTTTGAAACCCTTGTTTTTTATATAGATCGGTTCACTTTTTTCGGTTTATTTAATTAGTGAAAGTTCACCGACCCGTTCGTTTTAATGAACGTGTTTGTCGGTTAGACGCTGTTAACGAACGTCCGTTCGTTTAACTGTTCGTCAGTTTTCTTTTTCGTCGGATTTTCCGCGATTATTCCAGATCGCGATTTCCGATCAGATTTTCGTTTTCGTTTATCTTTTCGCTCGTTTATCGGAATCAGGCGATTCAAGCGCCTAGAGTTTCGTCTCGAAATTCTCTTTCCGTTTAACCCACTCAAACAAGTTTTTGCTACTGTCAAATTTTGACCTAGATCCAGATTAGTAATCGAAGCTTGTTTCTTTCGCCATTTGACTTTCGTTGCTTCGTTTGATTTGATTCTTTTTGCAAACCGGAGTTCTTAAGTTGAACTTTCTGGTTAGATCGTTATTTGAGTTTTACCTGTGTATTTGAAAGTGCTTATTGTATGCTTGTTTGTTTGCGATAGAGTACCCGGAGTGCGCCGCTTGCTACTTCGAATCGCTAAGTTTCACGGATCATCAGCAAGGCAAGTAACACGTTGATCATACCTCTTTTACTACCCAGTTTTATTGCATTAGACCAACCCTCAAACATTGCATGGTTAGGATCTAATTAAATTGTGGGTATTGGGATGTAGTTGAGGTAGTACCTATTGCCCTGTTTATTATCAAACCCTTGGGAGTTACTTCTACGTTTGCTTATATTGCTATGCTATGCTAGTAGACATGGATTGGGTTTGAGAGATTTTCACGACAGATGTGAGATTGTTAATTAATGGTTTACTTAAGGTGGCAACTAAAACTCACATCTGGGTGGATTGAGGCACCTGGAGAACCCAGTGTTGCCTGTTTTTATAAGGACCGCCACCCAGGCTCAAAGGGATCATAAGATTATTCATGCTAGAAACTTCCGTGTGCAGCCACAAGCTATTATGGGCTCTAGCATAGTTGAGTAGGTTACATGATCTCTTGAAGAGGTGGGCTAGCAGATGTAGGGGAAAGTAGGTGTAACTGTCCACCCAGAGTAAAGAGTTATTGTTTCTGAAAGACTGTGTCTCGGTCATCCGTTTCTCAAACACCATGTAGTGCGAGAATCAAGCGGAGGCGATCGAGTCTTGTGGGGAAAAGTGCACAAACCTCTGCAGAGTGTACAAACTAATCATGATTAGCCGTGTCCCCGGTTATGGACATCTTGAGTATCTACTTCCTGGATTATCATGTGTATCACATCATGTTACTTTAATTAATCTTGTTGGGTTAATGATGTTACTTAATTGGGATTGAGATGCTGTCAACCATCTCAATGTTTAACAACCACCATGATAGTTAATTTTTTTTATTCCATTGCAGTAGGGAAAAATTGGCTTTTCGCAAAACTGTAACCATAGAGCCTTCTACCAGCCACATATGCACGTAGTATAGCATTATCATGTTCATTACTCTCTATGTGTTACATTGCCTGCATATTCCATGTGCTGACCCGTTTTCGGGCTGCAACGTTTTATGTTGCAGACTTTTCAGACGACGAGTAAGGTGCCTTAGGTCGTGGTCTTATACTCAATGATGCCGTTGGAGTTGATGGACTCACTTATCTTCCAAGCCTTCCGCTGTTATCGTATTAGATGGCCTTAAGCCATATTTATCATACTTATTTCTCTTTTGAGATACTCGATGTAATAAGTGTGTGATTGCCACTCTGTTATAAATCCTCCATTTGTACTGTGCGTGTCAGCATTACTGATCCAGGGATGACATTGATGCACAGCAGCACAGACTGTTTGAGGTCTGGTCGCTACAAAGGTGGTATCAGAGCACACGCTGACTGTAGGACACGACCACTAAGCTTAAACCCTAGAACACTACTCTCTTCTCATTTCTGACTCCTCTCCACTTTCTACTCTTTTAGGAATGGCGGATGCAAGGAACAAGTTCATGCAACCGGATGAAGATACACCTTTTGGACGACACTTGAAGGAAGTCAGTAAGTACCTAAACATCGGAATACCAAGCTTCACCAGGACCCACAACGCCACACTACCAGAAGAGGAGAACTGGAAGATTCAAGTTCAAATTCCTGGAAGGACGTTTACGCCAGTCACTGAGCCTATAGAGTTTTCCTTTGATGCACCAACCTGGAGTTTAGGGAAGAGCATGGCAGCCCACATCTCTATGGGACGCATTGGAGAAGTCTACTGCAGGGAGCTTAAGGATACTATTTATCAGATCTGTGGACGCCGAGATGAACAATGGGATGATCAGCACCAAGAAGGATGGATCAATTGCAGCTTTCATCCAGGAGCAAAACCAACACATTCGTCGCTAGGAGAATCGGATGTGCTCAGACATGATATATCTGAAGAAGGCATTGACCAAGATCACGGAGATGGAGGAAGAACTCAAGTCTACGCGCGATGGATATGAGGAGGAGATCGCCACGTTGTTGGAGAAGAACGGCGAACTGATACAGAAGATCGAAGTATTTCTGGAAGACCCATCACCTGAAGGACAAGATGACGATTCTACTCGCCCGGATAACTACATCATCGTCGACGACACCGACTCGGACCCCAGTGAAGATGACTTTATTGATGAAGCTGGAGCAGATATCATGGAGTCTTCGACCGATCAAAATTTCTAGTAGACCACCAGAATCAGTAGTAGTATTCCCCCATGTATATAGTATAGTCCGAGCACTTTTTGTAACGATAGTTAGATCGATTGTATGCCTTGTTTGATTTGATTGAGTGATATTGATTGTGTTTTGTCTCATGAGCATATGGGTAGTGTTTTCCCTCTAGACCTCATTCTATTCTAAATTCTCATCTATTCTAAACCTATCAGATGCCTTCGAGACACGACACCGGATTTGTTTTCCCACCGGAGATCACTCAGTTGATTCAGCAGCAGAATGCCCTGATGCAAGTGTTAGTACAGAACCAAGGCAACAACAACAACAACAACTCACCACCACCACCTGTTGATCACTTAGCCCGTTTCTTGAGGCTAAATCCGCCGGTGTTTTCCAGCAGCACCGAGCCGATTGTTGCAGATGATTGGCTCCGCAAAGTTGGAAGGGAGTTGACCACTGCAGGATGCACGGATGCGGAGAAAGTGCGTTTTGCCGCACATCAGCTTGATGGACCCGCAGCATCATGGTGGGAGAATTACACAGCCACCCACCCTATTGACACTGTCACATGGGACCAGTTTCAACAAGCCTTCCGTACTGCCCATGTTTCAGCAGGAGCTATGGCTATGAAGAAGCATGAGTTTCGCAACCTACGCCAAGGAGGACGCACCGTAGGCCAGTATGTGGAGGACTTTAGTAAGTTAGCACGTTATGCTCCCGATGACGTTGCTATAGATGCGGCCAAGCAGGAGAAGTTTCTCGAAGGACTGAATGATGAGCTGAGCATGCAGTTGATGGTAGAAACCTTCAACAACTACCAGGAGTTGGTAGATAGAGCTCTCATGATTGAAGGGACGCAACAGCAGATTGAAAACCGTAAGAGGAAGTATGGACAAGGGAAGTACAATTCTGGAGCTCAGCAGAAGCCATGTTTTACCCCGAAATCGGGAGGACAGTTTCAGCATACCCATGGAGGAGGTAGTTTGCACAACCATAATGGACCCAAGAATGGTAATGGGAATGGAGGAAGCAACGGGCAGAACCGTAATAACCCATCTACCCCAGCCAAGAGGGATCTAAGTCACATTACTTGTTTCAAGTGCCAGAAGACTGGACATTATGCAACTGAATGCCCGGAAGCCCAGAATGGAAATGGCAATGAAAGCTCTGGAAAGAAGCCTAACCCGTTCAATAAAGGACAAGTGAACCACGTTTACGTGGAGGAGGTTGAAGCACAGCCTGATGCAGTAATAGGTAAGTTTTTGGTTAAGTCATTTACTGCAATCATTCTTTTTGATACTGGTGCATCGCATTCATACATATCAAGGGGATTTGTGGATAAGTATAAATTGCCCACCAAAGTTCTTAGAACACCTATGTTAGTAACCTCGCCAGGAGCAGAGTACATGGCAAGCCAAGGATGTTTTCAGTTGCCATTGGCCATAGGTAGGCATGTTTTCCCCTCAGACCTAATAGTTTTGGAGTCGCAAGGTTTGGATGTGATTTTGGGAATGGATTGGCTATAGATGTATGGAGGACACATCGATTGCGCCAGTAAGACGATTTTGCTTACCACCCCAGAAGGAAGAAGGATTAAGAATGTATCTCGGCATTTGCCGAAGAGGACTCAGGTAAATTCCTTATCAGGAGTTGTACAGGAGGAAGTACCAGTGGTGAAAGAGTACCCGGATGTATTTCCAGAAGAGTTGCCAGGCATGCCACCAGATAGAGACATTGAGTTTTTGATTGAACTTTTGCCAGGCACAGGGCCAATATCTAAGAGACCGTACAGGATGCCCGCAAAAGATTTGGAGGAGATTAAGAAGCAGATTAAGGAGTTAGTGGATAAAGGCTATATTCGCCCAAGTTCGTCACCTTGGGGATCACCAGTACTTCTAGTGGAGAAGAAAGATGGATCGTTGAGGATGGTCGTTGATTATGGTGGATTGAATGAAGTGACCATCAAGAACAAGTAACCACTGCCAATGATCAATGATCTGTTTGACCGATTACAAGGAGCTAAGGTATTTTCCAAGATCGATCTACGATCAGGATACCATCAGTTGAAGATTCGAGAGCAGGATATACCTAAGACAGCTTTTACCACCAGGTATGGGTTGTATGCGTATACCGTTATGTCATTTGGTCTGACTAACGCACCTGCCTATTTCATGAACCTGATGAACAAAGTGTTTATGGAGTTTTTGGATAAGTTTGTCGTGGTGTTCATTGATGACATTTTGGTCTACTCAAAGAACGAAGAGGAGCACAAGGAGCATTTGCGTTTGGTACTTGAGAAGCTCAGAGAACACCAGTTATACGCCAAGTTCAGCAAATGTGAGTTTTGGCTGAAGGAAGTTGGATTCCTCGGACATGTTATATCCGGAGAAGGAATAGCCGTAGACCCCGCCAAAGTTGACACAGTAACAAACTGGGAATCACCCACGTCAGTTGGAGAAATCCGGAGTTTTCTTGGACTTGCAGGATACTACTGGAGGTTCATTGAGAATTTCTCGAGAATCGCTAAGCCCATGACAGAGCTGTTAAAGAAGGACATCAAATTCAATTGGACTGAGGAATGTGAAGCTAGTTTCCAAGAGTTGAAGAAACGTTTGGTTACATCACCAGTGTTGATTCTGCCAGATCAGCGCAAGGAATACGAAGTATATTGCGACGCTTCACGTCGAGGACTTGGAGCAGTGCTAATGCAGGAGGGAAGAGTTGTTTCATATGCTTCACGACAACTTAAACCCCATGAGAAGAATTATGCCACGCATGATTTGGAGTTAGCAGCCGTAGTGCATGTGTTGAAGACATGGAGACATTTTCTCATCGGAAACCATTGTGAGGTGTACACGGATCACAAGAGTTTGAAGTACATTTTCACGCAGAAGCAGCTAAATCTCAGGCAAAGGAGATGGTTGGAGCTCATTAAGGATTATGATATGAGATTGCATTATCACCCAGGGAAGGCTAACGTAGTAGCTGATGCATTGAGCCGCAAGAGCCATGTTAACACCCTCATGACCGGAGAATTACCGAAATCATTAGCCGAGGATCTTCGCGAGCTATGTTTGGAGATAGTTCCAAGAGGCTATTTAGCAACGTTGGAGATTCAGTCTACCTTGATGGAAAAGATCAGAGAATCTCAGAAGACAGACAAGGAGATTGACGAGATAAAAGAAAGGATGAGCGAAGGAAAAGCCAAGGGATTTCGTGAGGATGAGCACGATACCTTGTGGTTTGAGGACCGCGTTTATGTGCCCAATGATCCGGAGATCAGGAAGTTGATCTTGCAAGAGGCCCATGATTCACCGTATTTGATTCACCCAGGAAATACCAAGATGTATTTGGATTTGAAGGATACTTTCTGGTGGACCAGAATGAAGAAGGATATTGTGGAGTATGTAGCAGTTTGTGATGTATGTCAGAGAGTGAAGGCAGAGCATCAGAAGCCAGCAGGATTGCTACAGCCATTGCCGATACCCGAATGGAAGTGGGATAAAATAGGCATGGATTTTATCACGGGATTGCCCAGGACTCGTTCAGGCTATGACTCAATATGGGTTGTAGTCGATCGTTTGACGAAAGTAGCTCATTTCATCCCAGTGAAGACCACTTACACCAGTGCTAAGTTGGCAAAGATATACATGACCAGGATCGTATGTTTGCATGGAGTTCCGAGGACCATTGTATCAGATAGAGGAACCCAGTTTACCTCGAAGTTCTGGAATTAGTTACATGAAACTTTGGGAACTAGGCTAGAATTCAGTACAGCCTTTCACCCACAGACAGATGGACAGACCGTGAGAGTCAATCATATTTTGGAGGACATGTTGAGAGCTTGTGCGCTAGATTATGGATCTAGTTGGGACGACAATTTGCCATATACAGAGTTTTCTTACAACAACAGCTATCAAACCAGTTTGAAGATGGCCCCTTTCGAAGCCTTGTACGGAAGGAGGTGTAGGACATCATTGTTATGCGACGAAGTTGGAAACCGCCAGTTGTTTGGACCAGATTTGATTAAGGAATCAGAACATAAAGTGAAGTTGATTCGCGATAGGCTCAAGGTAGCCCAGTCCAGGCAGAAGAGTTATGCAGATTCTAAACGTAAGGAGACAGTTCACGAAGTCGGAGGCAGAGTTTATCTTTGAGTATCACCACTTCGAGGAGTGAAAGCTTTGGAGTTAAAGGAAAGTTAGCGCCCCGTTTTATCGGACCATACAGAGTTTTGGAGCGTATGGGAGAAGTTGCTTACAAGCTGGAATTGCCTGAAGGATTGTCAGGAGTTCATGATGTATTTCACATTTCCCAGTTAATGAAGTGCCACGCAGAAATGGCCGAGATACCACTGAGAGATACAGTGCCCCTGGAAGCGATTCAGTTGGAAAGTGATTTGACCTATGAGGAGAAACCAGTTAAGATTCTTGAGTATGCCAGCCGAGTCACCCGCAGCAAGGTTATCAAGTTCTGCAAAGTTCAGTGGAGTCACCCTGAAGATGAAGCCACCTGGGAGCGAGAGGAAGATCTACGGAAGAACCACTCTCACCTATTTTCTAGCCAACCCGAATCTCGAGGGCGAGATTCATCTTAAGGGGGTAGGTTTGTAACATCCCAAATTTTCAATTTGGAAAGTTATACATTAGATCATCATTGCATAGCATATTTTATTGCATTTTGGCAAATCCTCGAAAATCCTAAGCAACTCAAGGACCCTCGGAGAGAGTTGGGGATTTTCCCCGGTTTTCATATTTGATCTTTATCAAATAATAAAACGAGGATTTTTGGTTTTAATTATTTTTCTCTCCGAAAAATATTTCATATTAAAATAAATGAGAGGAGAAAATATGACTTCTCCAAAATAATTGAAATATTGGAGGAAAAATATTAAAATCAAATATTTGATTTTATTCGAGTTTTATTTGTAATTTTAAATGCGTTAAAAAAATGTCACGTTTTCAAAACTGCATTTTGGGCCAAGAAAAATGTTCATCTTGTTCTAATTATTTTAATTAGACGGTGAAAATTTGTTTTAGCATTTTTGGATTTTTTAATGATTTTTTTAGATCCGGCGGAATTATTTAAAAAAAACGCCGAGCGCGCTGACTGGGCCGAAGCCCAGCCTGCCCCGCGCCCCGTCTCCCTCTCGGGCACGCAGCGCCGCCGCCGAGTCCAGCTCGAGCACGCCGCCGCCCGCCGCCTTGCCCCCTCCTCCACGGCACCCCCTCCTTTTATACCCCCGACCCCGCCCCCTCTCCCTCACCCCGTCCCCGCCCCGATCCGAAGCCGCCGCCGCCCGAGGAGCCGCCGCCGCCCGAGGAGCTCGCCGCCCCGACGCCGTACGCCGCCGCCCCGTCGCCCTTCGACGCCCGCAGCCCCGCCGCCCCTCGCCGCCCTCGCCCGACCCGCCGGAGCCCCCGTCCCGAGCCTCGCCGGAGGTTAGCCAGAGCCGCCGCCGTTCGCCATCCGTTTTTTTTAAAACCACCCGGTTTATTTTTTTGAAACCCTAGTTTTTTTATATAGATCGGTTTATTTTTTCGGTTTATTTAATTAGTGAACGTTCACCGACCCGTTCGTTTTAACGAATGTGTTCATCGGTTAGACGCTGTTAACGAACGTCCGTTCGTTTAACTGTTCGTCAGTTTTCTTTTTCGTCGGATTTTCCGCGATTATTCCAGATCGCGATTTCCGATCAGATTTTCGTTTTTGTTTATCTTTTCGCTCGTTTATCAGAATCAGGCGATTCAAGCGCCTAGAGTATCGTCTCGAAATTCTCTTTCTGTTTAACCCACTCAAACAAATTTTTGCTACTGTAAAATTTTGACCTAGATCCAGATTAGTAATCGAAGCTTGTTTCTTTCGCCATTTCACTTTCGTTGCTTCGTTTGATTTGATTCTTTTTGCAAACCGGAGTTCTTTAGTTGAACTTTTTGGTTAGATCGTTATTTGAGTTTTACCTGTGTATTTGATGAGTGCTTATTGTAAGCTTGTTTGTTTGCGATAGAGTACCCGGAGTGCGCCGCTTGCTACTTCGAATCGCTTAGTTTCACGGATCATCCGCAAGGCAAGTAACACGTTGATCATACCTCTTTTACTACCCAGTTTTATTGCATTAGACCAACCCTCAAACATTGCATGGTTAGGATCTAATTAAATTGTGGGTATTGGGATGTAGTTGAGGTAGTACCTATTGCCCTGTTTATTATCAAACCCTTGGGAGTTACTTCTACGTTTGCTTATATTGCTATGCTATGCTAGTAGACGTGGATTGGGTTTGAGAGATTTTCACGACAGATGTAAGATTGTTAATTAATGGTTTACTTAAGGTGGCAACTAAAACTCACATCTGGGTGGATTGAGGCACCTGGAGAACCCAGTGTTGCCTGAAGGACCGCCACCCAGGCTCAAAGGGATCATAAGATTATTCATGCTAGAAACTTCCGTGTGCAGCCACAAGCTATTATGGGCTCTAGCATAGTTGAGTAGGTTACATGATCTCTTGAAGAGGTGGGCTAGCAGATGTAGGGGAAAGTAGGTGTAACTGTCCACCCGGAGTAAAGAGTTATTGTTTCTGAAAGACTGTGTCTCGGTCATCCGTTTCTCAAACACCATGTAGTGCGAGAATCAAGCGGAGGCGATCGAGTCTTGTGGGGAAAAGTGCACAAACCTTTGCAGAGTGTACAAACTAATCATGATTAGCCGTGTCCCCGGTTATGGACATCTTGAGTATCTAGTTCCTGGATTATCATGTGTATCTCATCATGTTACTTTAATTAATCTTGTTGGGTTAATGATGTTACTTAATTGGGATTGAGATGCTGTCAACCATCTCAATGTTTAACAACCACCATCATAGTTAAAAAAAATTATTCCATTGCAGTAGGGAAAAATTGGCTTTTCGCAAAACTGTAACCATAGAGCCTTCTACCAGCCACAGATGCATGTAGTATAGCATTATCATGTTCTTTACTCTCTATGTGTTACATTGCCAGCATATTGCATGTGCTGACCCGTTTTCGGGCTGCAACGTTTTATGTTGCAGACTTTTCAGACGACGAGTAAGGTGCCTTAGGTCGTGGTCTTATACTCAGTGATGCCGTTGGAGTTGATGGACTCACTTATCTTCCAAGCCTTTCGCTGTTATCGTATTACATGGCCTTAAGCCATATTTATCATACTTATTTCTCTTTTGAGATACTCGATGTAATAAGTGTGTGATTGCCACTCTGTTATAAATCCTCCATTTGTACTGTGCGTGTCAGCATTACTGATCCAGGGATGACACTGATGCACAGCAGCACAGACTGTTTGAGGTCTGGTCGCTACACATTGGCATTGGCGGCCCAAAATAAGGATATAAATATGTTGCATTAAAATTCTCACTTTGCCAATACCGATCCTCATATTTGCGCCTTGGGGGTGATCTTAGTTTCTTTGCATGATTGGGCCGATAAGCATTCTTCTCTTCACTCTTCTTTTGATATTTGTCCAATAGTTCAGCGAAGGTGATTTTTCTCTCTTACACTTGTGCTTATTTCGGCCTTTGTTTTCTTTTGGTTTGCTTTCATCGACCATTGGATTTGCTTGTTGCCCCCCAGTCCTTGGCGTCTCCATTGTAGCTTCGATGGAATTCTCGCCCTCAAGATTATGTTCATTATGCTCTTTAGCAACTTCTTTACTTGAAAGCTTGATTCCATCACCTGCAGTTTTTACCTTCTCTTTAAATGGATCGGCTTGAAGCAGCCGATGCAAAAACTTTCTGCCATCGAGACCAATCGGAATAGACTGGTCATCTCTTGGTGTCTCCACAAATTTCAATTGTCCTTTATCAATGGCTGATTTAACTATTTGACGAAACATGTTGTAATCCTCAAAATTATGCTTAGACGAATCATGCAACTTACAATACATTCATCCCTGGACAGATGACTCAACATGGTGATCAATAATTCTAATATAATTATTTGTTAACAACAAATCAAAGATTTTATCACACATGTTTGAATTGAAGGTATACTTCTTATTCTCAAGTCAATCTTGCTGTGAGAACGGCTTTGGAGTTAAGCAAAACGAATGGTTTAGATTTTGCATCACCCCATTCGGCTATGCATTGTGTTTTGCACTCTATCTCCGATGTCTTTGGAAAAGAAACTATACTGGCATCGGTTTGCTCAGAAGATTTTAACCTTGGCTTTAAATTTCTGAAACGAAATGGTTAGAACATACATGTCTCAATTGAGACCAAGTGTAAGCCAAGTAAGAAATAAGCAAAGCTACCCAATTAGATATGAGCTTTAGATAAAGCAATGGGGAAAGCCTTGGCTGCAATAATTTTTCACTATCGGTCTTTTTGAATGGTGCAATATGTTGACCGATATGCTTTGTGACAATCTGATTGCTAACAAATAAATTACCCTTCTTCATTGGACTCTCAATATTTCTTATGAAGATTTTTCTAATATATGCATCAACAACTAAGTCATGAACAAATATGAAAACAGGTAAATTAATTGCTAGACATACCTCTTCAAATTTGTTGGGAGAGCATGATGGTGGTGTGACTTGAAGAATATCTTGATCTGCCTTCGGATAGCTCCCCAACGCCTTGTCATCATCTTTTTCTTGATTTCGTGCATCATTAGTTTGAAGATCTTTGTCCACCAAACTTTCTTCGGCTACTTGTTCTTGTTCTTGAAGCTCGTCAATTTCTATGGCACGAAACTCATAGGGCAGGAAGTAGGTTCCATTAACTTCAGAAAAATCAAGGATGGCTGTCTTGCTATACTTTCCATGCCCTTTCTCAACAATGTTTGCCTCTTTGGATTTGTTGGGTTCGGAATATATACTACTTGATTCGGCTTTTTCAACCGAAGCACTTTTAGTTTCCGAATCATCATTCTTTTCACCGGTTATATCAATTGGCAAGGCTTCTTTTCTTTGAGCTAATTCCATATCAATTCTCTCTTGGCGAAGTACTTGCACCCTATCGCATAAAGCTTTAACTCCCCTCTCAATTTCAACCCGCTCTAGACTAGTTTGCCCCCCAATGCTTTTAGGATCTTTCGGCAATGAAGTGTTAGTGTTGCCGAAATTTTGCAATTGTGTAAAGGGTGTATAATATGCTGCGGTACTAGGTGGAGGTGTATGCACTCCTGTATAACCATATGCTCTCTCACCAATACTATCAATTGATGAAGTTTCGTCTTCCTGCAAAACTCTAGCCTTTATTGCAACATAATCAGCAAACAATCCCTTTTCATATTGTTCAAGGCAAAGAGCAATAATCCTCTTGTTTTGTGCCAAGCTCTTCTTTAATGCAGCCACAACCGCTTTTGGAAGGGATTGCTCCGCAATACTTTCAGATTCTTTCGGCAATGATTTGTGAGTGTTGCCAAATTTCCTGAATTGCGTAGAGTATGCATTATATGCTACAATATTTGATGACGACACATGTGGTCCTGTAAAATTTTCACTTATTCGGCTATGACCATGAAGATGCGGGGCCGAATTATGAACATCTACAATTGCATACGGTGCTGAAAAATTACTAACATGAGATGTAGCATATGATGGTTGAGAGTAACTGGCCGAATAGCTAATAGTAGCATGGCCAATTCTCCCATCCATCGGCAAGGTTGGATTCACATATTGCAAATTAGTTGCCGATGAATAAAAGGGTGAAACACTCTCTTGTATGCTACTGGAAATTTTAACATGGGGTGTTTCAAATTGATTAACCAAACTCATCATGTTGTTCATCGGGATTTGGATTTGTGGGGTTGCCGATGCACGAGAGTTAGGATACATATGTTGTATGTTGCTAAAATCATAAAAATTTAAAGCATGAAGATTATTTTGCACCAGCCCTTGCACATAATTAGAAACATGATTGAGAAAACTAGGGCTAGCTGATACATTATGCTCATTAGGCGATCTAGCAACAACATATGGATTATTTTCATCTACAAAGGGAAATTGGGTATTCATATTACCTTTGCAGATTGCAGCAACTTGATGATGATCTCTTCGTAGCAAGAACAGGCTAGAGACTGTTTAAAGCTTCGTCCCCAGCGAAGTCGCCAAAAAGTGTGTTCGCACACGAACACGTCACCGTGTACGTCCAACGCCGAGGGTGATGCACCGCAGCTCACGTCGAAGGAGACCCGTCCGGAAGCGCGGTACGCAAGCAATCCGGCAGGTGCTTTTGAGGACCCGAAACCCCACACGCCCGGGAGGGACCCCGTCAGGGCACACGGCAGCTATGTGCTTCCCTAGGTCGACCTAATCGCCCCTAGGGCCTCGAGGTTCGCCGCCCTACAACAAGAAGAACAGACGAAGAACAAGGAAGAAGAGGAACTTGGTTAAGGAGAAAAGATAAAAAGATAAAAAATGATAGATGATTTGTTCGATTGTGTGTTGTTCAATCGGCCGTCACCCCTTAGGTATATAAGAGGCAGTTGGACTTCCCGTGCAAGGAAAAGTCTTGGATTCACGTCCAAAACCCTAGTCAAATTCGGATTGGTTTTTATACGAACTTTCCAAAACTGTTCGGTTTAAACTAGCTGCACCTTGCGGGTCTTTTTTGTGGTGGTAAACGACCTCGGATGGAAACGAGTCCAAAAGCAATCTTGACCGCTTCAACGAGACGAAAAACTTTCATGTTTAACCTTTTTGATCAGAGGTCATCTTGAAGGTCAAATCACTCGTGCAAAACAGGCTATTATTGGCGCTACCCATCAGACAGGGTGTCTAGTGGGGCGCGCCATTTTGTGCCTCCTGATAGAGCTGCATTCCGATAGCTCTAACTTTTGCATACAAACTCGGATTGGAACGATTTTTATTTCAGAATGGATCGCTTCGACGAGACGAAGACAATCCGTGTAGACCATTTTTCCAAACGACGCAGTCCTAAGGGCGTAATCAGCCGAATAGTGTTCTGGATACAAAATCTCAGAGCTTCGATCATAACTTCGGCCTTAGAGATGAGACCGGATAGCTATGGCCCAAATATCAAAGTTTCTCCTTTTGACGATACGGAACTTTCTCACATTGAGAACTTTTCCATTTGAGGTCTTCTTAATTATGCTTTTGACCATGCGAAAATCTTCTGTCAACAATGAGGAAGGTGTTGCTCTAGTGTGTCTGTCTGGAAGGAGCGACCTCTTTTTCATAAGCACAGGAGAAGGAGTCGAATAGGAAGCGACGGGAGGTGAAGCAAAAAAGGGAGACGAAACGAACAGGCAGCGGCGTCCGTATTCAATCTCCACTACTGAAAAACTTTTCAGCTCCCATGTGACCTTTCGTATACTAGTCGTGCGTGGCAAAAGTATAGAGAACGGCTCAGCTCATTCCCGCAACCCGCGGCACATCGTGATGAGGTGTGGCGTGGCGAGACGGGCGGCGGAGGAGGAGCGCGCGTGAATGTCTCTCTTATTCTCATACTCATACATGTGGGGAAACAACATCCCTTATAAGGAGGTTCAACTCCCACTAGGTGAGCAATATGGAACTAAACTTTAGTCCCACCTCTTGCCTTGACTGAATGGCCTGAGCGGGCCTCTAGGATTTATTAGGAATTTTGAAAATTCTATTGGGCTGGCCCAAAAATAGACTAAATTCCAGCAACCCCCCACCAGATTCTAGAGGCACACAAAATTTGCCTTCGGTTCCAAAACACTGTCTATACTGGTACTGCAGTGGAGACTGTTAGGTTGAACTTCCACCTAGAACTCTATGCTACACTAGTAAGCAACTTGAATAGTGGACTAGGCCTTAAACTACAAGTTTTCTACAAATCTAGCTTCACACAAAACCTTGACAGATACTGGGCTACCGTGGACTTCCCCGCGGCTGGAGCTTATGCGTCATACTCTGAGGCCTTTCATGAGTTTACTAGAGAGCACCCTACTCTCAAAGATTGCGACGTTTAAGAATTAGGCTCATATAGGTGTGTTCTTCGAAAGATGTTCTGCATGACAACATCTCTGATTAAATAAGCCACTTAGAACACATTAAGATATACATCAACCTGCCATACATATTGATACGTCCTTTTTGCATCATGTTTTCCTACTGTTATTTACATTGTTTTTAATCATTACTAGCAAAAGAGCCCGTGCGTTGCAACGGGAGAGAAAACATAAACACGCACTTAACCCAACAACCATCACTCAAGACCATAATAGGTCCATCTCCTTTATTTTTGCAAGGCAGCATATTTGTGTTGACGCTTATCCTCCTTCTCACCCTCGCCGGTGATGGCCTCGGTGTTCACACAAAACAACAAAAAATGTGTTTGAATATGGCTAATCCTAAGGCGTCTCTCTCCCCCTCTCTCCTCTCCTCTCTCTCTCTCTCTCTCGCTTTCTCTCACTCTCGCGATGAGAAATCTGTTGTTTTCCCTTGCGACATTTTTCAGAGGTATGCATGTGTAGTTATCGATGTTTTCTTTTCCTTATATGGTTATAGTGGGGTGTTTATTTGCAATCCGGATCGCTGCTGGTACGAAAGAAAAACGGATCTTTCGCTATAAATTATAAGTTTTCTTCGAAAACAATATTTTAAAAATATTTAACAGGTATAATTAACATCATATTTAGATTCCACACATTTTTCTAATAAAATTTCATATATAATATGTTAAAATCAAAGTTACGGTTTAAAAGATACGGATAATTTAGAAAATCATTTATTTGATTTAAATATATTCCGAAATAATATTTAAAAATACTTAAGAGGTAAAAATAATCTTATATTCATATTCTACATATATTTATAATCAAAATTTATAAATAACATGTTGAAATCGGAGTTACGGTTTAAAAGATATGGATGATTTAAAAAAGCATTTGTTTGACTTAAATATGATCCGCGGATGAATTACCTAAAACATCAGGGGGGTTTTCAAAAAATGTAAAATAACGGTTCGGGTGTGACCTAAATCCGGACGGCGGGTTGATTTCAAGAAAAACACAGGTACTTTTGTGTAAAATACGAAAAAAGATTCGTTTTAACTTAAAACAGGACTGCGGGTTGAATTCTCTGAAATAGCGGGACTTTTCTGAAAAATGCCATGACGGACGACCAGAAACCCAATTTGCTTTATTATTAGGTAAAGATTATAACACTTTTGTGATGCAATTCTAATGCCCTTTCTCTCTCAATTTGCAAGATCTACAGCAAGAGGGAGAGTGCTGAAAGCTCAAATTCTCGACGTGAAAAAGCTATACCAGAGATCCATATTCTGCACACAACTCCAAATGAGCTGAAATTTCACGAAGAATTTTGATGGACTGTATAGGGTCACTTGAAAATCCCTAGCCCCCATGTTCTGCTATATGAAGGGTCTTGACCTAGATAAATAAGGAGAGAACTTTCGGGACGAAGCGCCGCCGTCTCGAGGTGAAACCTGGGCAGGAGCACTTTTGCTCTCCGGCGGAGCGATCCTGCCGCGAGGGAGAAATCGAAGTCATCGTCATCACCGACGATACTCCAATCATGGGAGGACCAATCTTCATCAACATCTTCACCAACATCATCTCATCTCAAACCCTAGTTCATCTCTTGTATTCAATCTTTGTCTTAGAACCTCATATTGGTACCTGTGGGCTGCTAGTAGTGTTGATTACATTTTGTAGTTGATGCTTGTTGATTTATTTGGTGGAAGATTATATGTTCAGATCCTTGATGCTATTCAATACCCCTCTGATCTTGAACATGAACATGATTTGTGAGTAGCTAATTTTGTTCTTGAGGACATGAGAGAAGTCTTGTTATAAGTAATCATGTGAATTTTGTATTCGTGCTATATTTTGATGATATGCATGTATGTTGTGATTCCCTTAGTGGTGTTATGTGAACGTCAACTACATGAAACTTCACCAAACTTGGGCCTAAGGGAAGGCACTGTAGAGTAGTAATTAGATGGTGGGTTGTTAGAGTGACATAATCTTAAACCCTAGTTTATGCTCTATTCCGTAAGGGGCTCATTTGGATCCATATGTTTCATGCTATGGTTATATTTATCTTAATTCTTCTTTCGTAGTTACAGATGCTTACGAGCGGGGTTAATAATAAGTGGGAGGCTTGTTCAAGTAAGAACAACACCCAAGGACCAGTCCACCCACATACCAAATTATCAAAGTAGCGAACGTGAATCAAATAAACATGATGAAAGTGACTAGATGAAATTCTCATGTGTACTTGAGAACGCTTTGCTTATTATAAAAGAACGTTCCGACTATCCTTTGCTTACAAAGGTGGAGTGATAGATAGATTGGAAATATCAAAATGCAAATTTGATCGCGTTGGTGGTCATTGGCCATCTGGACAAGGCAATGGACTCAAGAAACATAACAAGCAAAGAGGCCAACTTGCGCAGGACTTTGAAACGTAAACTTCTAGGCCTATGCTCCTTGGAGATGTCCATTGCTAGATGTTACTTGTGAGCTGTGTTGGCTTTTTCCCCGAAGAGGAGGGGATGATGCAGTAGAGTAGAGATAAGTATTTGCCTCAATTATGAAACCAAGGTTATCAATTCAGTAGGAGAATCACACAACAACTCGTTAGCAATACCTACATGCCAAATAACAAATCATCGCACCCAACACGAACAAGGGGTTGTCAATCCCTTGGCGGTTAATTGCAAGATTAAATTATATGGTGATAGATAGATATCAAACAAAAATTTAAATAAAATAAATAAAGTAAAATTGCAGCAATGTATTTTTAGGATTTTTAACATATGACAGAAGTGAACACGGGGGCCGTAGTTTTAATTAGAGGCTTCTCTCGAGAAAATAGCATACGGTGGTAGACAAATTATTGTTGGCCAATTTATAGAAAAGCAAATAATCATGGCGATATCCAAGGCAATGATCATGTTTATAGGCATCACGTCTGAGATAAGTAGACCGAAATGATTCTGTATTTACTACTATTACTCCACACATCAACCGCTATCCAGCATGCATCTAGAGTATTAAGTTCATAAAGAACAGAGTACCGTCTTAAGCAATATGACTTGATGTAGACAAAGTAAACTCACGCATGAATACCCCATCTTTTTACCCTTAATAGCAACGCTACATACGTGTCATGTCCCTTTCTGTCACTGGGATTGAGCACTACAAGATCGAACACATTACAAAGCACCTCTCCCATTGCAAGATAAATCAATCTAGTTGGCCAAACCAAATCAATAGATCGGAGAGAAATACAAAGCTATACAAATCATGCATAAAAGAGTTCAGAGGAAACTCAAATAATATCCATGGATAATCTAATCATAAACTCACAATTCAACATATCCCAACAAACACACCGCAAAAAGGAATTACATCATATAGAACTCCAATAACATCAAGGAGAACATTCTATTGAAGAACATCGAGAGAGAAGAAGCCATCTAGCTACTAACCATGGACCCGTAG
Source organism: Aegilops tauschii subsp. strangulata (assembly GCF_002575655.3). Lineage (NCBI taxonomy): Eukaryota > Viridiplantae > Streptophyta > Magnoliopsida > Poales > Poaceae > Aegilops > Aegilops tauschii. Next base: position 439,327,111 of record NC_053040.3, on the reverse strand, counting down.
GTCTTTGGTAAACTACTCATGCATCATCGAAATGGCAGCAAGGTTGATGTAGAGCCCCTCCGTGATTGATTCCCCCTCCAACGGAGTACTGAAAAAGGTCCCCAGATAGATCTCTCGAGAACAGAGGCTTGCGGCGGCGGAAAAAGTTTTCGTGGACTCCTCTGTTGGTTTCCTGATTTTTGAGAATTTATGGAGGCAAAGTTAGGTCAAATGAAGCCACGTGAGCCCCACGACCCACCGTGGGCCATTGCTCCATCTTCTCATCTCGTCCCAAAGCTTCTAGAGTCTCTTATGTTCAGAAAAATATCGAAAAAGTTTCATGGCATTTAAACTTCATTTGGTACTGATATTTTGAAAAAACCAAAAACAGGCAAAAAACAACAACTCGCACTGGGCACTAAGTTAATAGGGTAGTCCCAAAAAATAATATATAACTACTTGTAAATGCATATAAAGCATCCAAGATTGATAATATAATAGCATGGAACAATAAAAAATTATAGATATATTGGAGACGTATCACTAGACAAAGATCGAGACTACTGTTTCTGCGTGAGGGAGATGCAAATACGAAGTTTTTCCATCAACATACATGTCGCCGACAGAGGAAGAACGCTTTGACTACATTACAACATGAAGGAGCAATCCTCTCTAACTGGGACTGCCTCGGTCGTGGATGACTACTATGATGGAATTTTTTTCGGGGCTGGCATCGGAGCGTGTTAACACCCTTGACCTAGTTGCGTCGGATATTCCTTCTACTGATCTATACATCTAGAAGTACCTTCTCGTTTGATGATGTGGAGAAGGTGGCCAAGGCCATGCCGAAAGACAAGGCCTCGGGTCGGATGGATTCACTGGCCGGCTCTGTGCTGCATGTTGGCACATAATCAAGCATGCCCTCATGAGGGATCTAGATGCATTCTACCGTCAAGATAGAAGAGGGCTGATACGTCTCCAACGTATCTATAATTTTTGATTGCTCCATGCTATATTATCTTATGTTTTGGACATTATTGGGCTTTATTATTCACTTTTATATTATTTTTGGGACTAACCTATTAACCGGAGGCCTAGCCCAGAATTGCTGTTTTTGCCTATTTCAGAGTTTCGCAGAAAAAGAACATGCAACGGAGTCCAAACGGAAAGAAACCTTTGGGAACGTGATTTTCGGAACGAACGTGATCCAGGAGACTTGGACCCTACGTCAAGAAACAAAGCCGGAAGCCACGAGGTAGGGGGCGCGCCTACCCCCCCAGGCGCGCCCTCCACCCTCGTGGGCCCCACGTTGCTCTGCCGACGTACTCCTTCCTCCTATATATACCTACGTACCCCCAAACGATCAGATACGGAGCCAAAAACCTAATTCCACCGCCGCAACCTTCTGTACCCACGAGATCCCATCTTGGGGCCTGTTCCGGAGCTCCGCCGGAAGGGGCATCGATTACGGAGGGCTTCTACATCAACACCATAGCCTCTCCGATGAAGTGTGAGTAGTTTACCTCAGACCTTCGGGTCCATAGTTATTAGCTAGATGGCTTCTTCTCTCTTTTTGGATCTCAATACAATGTTCTCCCCCTCTCTCGTGGAGATCTATTCGACGTAATCTTCTTTTGCGGTGTGTTTGTTGAGACCGATGAATTGTGGGTTTATAATCAAGTTTATCTATGAACAATATTTGAATCTTCTGAATTCTTTTATGTATGATTGGTTATCTTTGCAAGTCTCTTCGAATTATCAGTTTGGTTTGGCCTACTAGATTGATCTTTCTTGCAATGGGAGAAGTGCTTAGCTTTGGGTGCAATCTTGCGGTGTCCTTTCCTAGTGACAGTAGGGGCAGCAAGGCACGTATTGTATTGTTGCCATCGAGGATAACAAGATGGGGTTTTTATCATATTGCATGAATTTATCCCTCTACATCATGTCATCTTTCTTAAAGCGTTACTCTGTTCTTATGAACTTAATACTCTAGATGCATGCTGGATAGCGGTCGATGTGTGGAGTAATAGTAGTAGATGCAGGCAGGAGTCGGTCTACTTGTCTCGGACGTGATGCCTATATACATGATCATACCTAGATATTCTCATAACTATGCTCAATTCTGTCAATTGCTCAACAGTAATTTGTTCACCCACCTAAAATACTTATGCTCTTGAGAGAAGCCACTAGTGCAACCTATGGCCCCCGGGTCTATTTTCCATCATATTAATCTTCCAACACTTAGTTATTTTCGTTGCTTTTATTTTACTTTGCATCTTTATCATAAAAATACCAAAAATATTATCTTATCATATCTATCAGATCTCACTCTCGTAAGTGACCGTGTAGGGATTGACAACCCCTTATCGCGTTGGTTGCGAGGATTTATTTGTTTTGTGTAGGTGCGAGGGACTCGCGCGTAGCCTCCTACTGGATTGATACCTTGGTTCTCAAAAACTGAGGGAAATACTTACGCTACTTTGCTGCATCACCCTTTCCTCTTCAAGGGAAAACCAACGCAGTGCTCAAGAGGTAGCAAGGGCTACTAGCAACAGATAAGGCCATTGTTTCCTTTTGCTCTCCGGCGGAGTGATTCCGCCAGGATACTTCCCTTCGGGAGGGGGAAATCAAAGTCATCGTCATCACCAACGATCCTCTCATCATGGGGGGACCAATCTTCATCAACATCTTCACCAGCACCATCTCATCTCAAACCCTAGTTCATCTCTTGTATTCAATATTTGTCTTAAAACCTCAGATTGGTACCTATGGGTTGCTAGTACGTAGTGTTGATTACATCTTATAGTTGATGCAAGTTGGTTTATTTGGTGAAAGATTATATGTTAAGATCCTTGCTGCTATTCAATACCCCTCTCATCTTGAACTTGAACATGTTTTGTGAGTAGCTACTTTTGTTCTTCAGGACATGGGAGAAGTCTTGTTATAAGTGTTGAGAAACGTAGCATGCAATTTCAAAACATTTCCTACGCTCACGCAAGATCTATCTAGGAGATGCATAGAAACGAGAGGGGGAGAGTGTGTCTACGTACCCTTGTAGGCCGAAAGCGGAAGCGTTTGACAACGTGGTTGATGTAGTCGAACTTCTTCTCGTTCCGACCGATCAAGCACCGAACGTACGGCACCCCCAAGTTCTGCACACGTTCAGTGCGATGACGTCCCTCGCCTTCTTGATCCGGCAAGGAGTCGAGGAAGTAGATGAGTTCCGTCAACACGGCGGCGTGGTGACGGTGATGGTGAAGTGATCCGCGCAGGGCTTCGCCTAAGCACCGCGAGAATATGATCGGGGGTGTAAACTGTGGAGGGGGGCGCCGCACATAGCTAAAAATTGATGTTGTGTGCTTGTGAGGCACCCCCTCCCCACATATATATATAGGTGGGAGGGGAGGAGAGGCAGCTAGGGGCGCCCTAGGGTTGGCCGCCGCCCCCTAGGGGCCCTGCCTTGCCCTGCGCCCCCTTTCAATGTATGCATGAAGGGGAAGGAAAGAGGGGGGTGGGGGAAGGAAGTGGGAATCCTAATCCACACTTTCCTTGCCCTCCCCCCTTCCTTCTCCTCCATATCCTTATAGGGCGCACCAGCCCCTTGTGGGCTGGTGTGTTCCTTCATAAGGCCCATATGGCCCATAGGATTGCCGGGGGTACCCGAAACACCTTCCGGTGACCCGATAACTACACGATACCTGATACTTCTCCAACGTATCTATAATTTTTTATTGTTCCATGCTATTATATTATCTGATTTGGATGTTTAATGGGCTTTAATATACCTTTTTATATTATATTTGGGACTAACCTATTAACCGAAGGCCCAGTGCAAATTGCTGTTTTTTGCCTATTTTAGTGTTTCGCAAAAAAGGAATATCAAACGGAATCCAAACGGAACGAAACCTTCGTGAGGATCTCTCTTGGAACAAACGCAACCCAGGAGACTTGGAGTGGAAGTCAAGGAAGAAACGAGGCGGCCACGAGGCAGGAGGGTGCGCCCCCCACCCTCGTGGGCCCCTCGTAGCCCCACCGACCTACTTATTTCGCTATTTATACTATTATACCCTGAAAACATCCAGGGGAGCCACAAAACTACTTTTCCACCGCCACAACCTTCTGTACCCATGAGATCCCATCTTGGGGCCTTTTCCGGCGATCTGCCGGAGGGGGATTCGATCACGGAGGGCTTCTACATCAACACCATAGCCCCTCCGATGATGTGTGAGTAGTTTACCACAGACCTTGGGGTCCATAGTTATTAGCTAGATGGCTTCTTCTCTCTCTTTGGATCTCAATACAAAGTTCTCCTCGATCTTCTTGGAGATCTATTCGATGTAATTCTTTTTGCGGTGTGTTTGTCGAGATCCGATGAATTGTGGGTTTATGATCAAGATTATCTATGAACAATATTTGGTTCTTCTCTGAATTATTATATGCATGATTTAATATCTTTGCAAGTCTCTTTGAATTATCGGTTTAGTTTGGCCTACTAGATTGATCTTTCTTGCAATGGGAGAAGTGCTTAGCTTTGGGTTCAATCTTGCAGTCCTCGATCACAGTGACAGAAAGGGAACTGGCACGTATTGTATTGTTGCCATCGAGGATAAAAGATGGGGTTTATATCATATTGCTTGAGTTTATCCCACTACATCATGTCATCTTGCCTAATGCGTTACTCTGTTCTTATGAACTTAATACACTAGATGCATGCTGGATAGCGGTCGATGTGTGCAGTAATAGTAGTATGCAGAATCGTTTCGGTCTACTTGTCGCGAACGTGATGCCTATGTTCATGAGCGTGCCTAGATATTCTCATAACTATGCAATTTTTCTATCAATTGCTCGGCAGTAATTTGTTCACCCACCGTAATATATGCTATCTTGAGAGAAGCCACTAGTGAAACCTATGGCCCCCGGGTCTACTTTACATCATATAAGTTTCCAATCTACAATCCTAGTTTACTATTTATTTTGCAATCTATACAACAAAAATACCAAAAATATTTATCTTATTATCTTTATCAGATCTCACTTTTGCAAGTGGCCGTGAAGGGATTGACAACCCCTTTATCGCATTGGTTGCAAGGTTCTTGATTGTTTGTGCAGGTACTAGGCGACTTGCATGCAGTATCCTACTGGATTGATACCTTGGTTCTCAAAAACTGAGGGAAATACTTGCGCTACTTTGTTGCATCACCCTTTCCTCTTCAAGGGAAAACAACCGTATGCTCAAGAGGTAGCAAGAAGGATTTCTGGCGCCGTTGCCGGGGAGATTTGCGCCAAGTCAAGTCAAGATTTGATCTCCCGTCAACTAGCCATTTCTGGCGCCGTTGCCGGGGAGATCTACGTGAAGTCAAGACATACCAAGTACCCATCACAAACTCTTATCCCTCGCATTACATTATTTGCCATTTGCCTCTCATTTTCCTCTCCCCCACTTCACCTTTGCCATTTTATTCGCCCTTTTTCCATCCGTCTCTTTTCGCTTGCTTCTTCTTTTCTTGTGTGTTGGATTGATTGTTTGTCATGATGGCTCAAGATAATACTAAATTGTGTGACTTTTCCAATAACAACAATAATGATTTTATTAATTAGCACTCCGATTGCTCCTACTACCAATGTGGAATCTTGTGAAATTAATACCGCTTTGTTGAATCTTGTTATGAAAGGTCAGTTTTCTGGCCTTCCTAGTGAAGATGCCGCTACCCATCTGAACAACTTCGTTGATTTGTGTGATATGCAAAAGAAGAAAGATGTGGATAATGATATTGTTAAATTGAAGCTATTTCTGTTTTCGCTTAGAGATCGTGCTAAAACATGGTTCTCTTCTTTGCCTAAAAATAGTATTGATTCGTGGAATAAGTGCAAAGATGCTTTTATCTCTAAGTATTTTCCTCCCGCTAAGATCATCTCTCTTACAAACGATATTATGAATTTTAAGCAACTTGAGCATGAGCATATTGCACAAGCTTGGGAGAGGATGAAATTAATGATACGTAATTGCCCTACACATGGTTTGAATTTATGGATGATTATACAAATTTTTTATGCCTGATTGAATTTTGCTTCTAGAAATCTTTTAGATTCGTCCGTGGGAGGCATGTTTATGGAAATCACTTTGGGAGAAGCTACTAAACTCCTAGATAATATTATGGTTAATTATTCTCAATGGCACACCGAAAGATCCAGTAGTAAAAAAGTTCATGCTATTGAAGAGATTAATGTTTTGAGTGGAAAGATGGATGAACTTATGAAATTATTTGCTAATAAGAGTGCTTCTTCTGATCCTAATGATATGCTTTTGTCCACTTTGATTGAGAATAATAATGAATCTATGGATGTGAATTTTGTTGGTAGGAACAATTTTGGTAACAACGCGTATAGAGGAAATTTCAATTCTAGGCCGTTTCCTAGTAATTCATCTAATAATTATGGTAATTCCTACAATAAATCTTATGGAAATTTTAATAAGATGCCCTCTGATTTTGAGACTAGTGTTATGAATTTATGATTTCGTAAAAGAATTTCAATGCTTTGCTTGAAGAAAAATTGCCTAAGATTGATGAGTTGGCTAGGAACGTGGATAGAATTTCTCTTGATGTTGACTCTTTGAAACTTAGAACTATTCCACCCAAGCATGATAGCAATGAGTCTCTCAAATCTATGAGAATTTCCATTGATGAGTGCATAGAAAGAACTGCTAGGATGCGTGCTAAAAAGGATTGTTTTGTAAAAGCGTGTTCTTCAGTTTCCATGATAACAATGATGAAGATCTAAAAGTGATTGATGTGTCTCCTATTAAATCTTTGTTTTCCAATATGAATCTTGATAAACATGGGACTGGAGATGAGTCAACTTTAGTTAAAAGGCGTCCCAATGATTCGGAGTTTTTAGATCTTGATGCAGAAATTGGTAAAGGTGGGATTGAAGAGGTCAAAACTTTACATAGCAATGAACCCACTATTTTGGATTTCAAGGAATTTAATTATGATAATTGTTCTTTGATAGATTGTATTTCCTTGTTGCAATCTGTGTTAAATTCTCCTCATGCTTATGCTCAAAATAAAGCTTTTACCAAACACATCGTTGATGCTTTAATGCAATCTTATGAAGAAAAACTTGAATTAGAAGTTTCTATCCCTAGAAAAATTTATGATGAGTGAGAACCTACTATTAAAATTAAAATTAAAGATCATGAATGCTATGCTTTATGTGATTTTGGTGCTAGTGTTTCCACGATTCCAAAAACTTTGTGTGATGTGTTAGGTTTCCGTGAATTTGATGATTGTTCTTTAAAATTGCACCTTGCGGATTCCACCATTAAGAAACCTATGGGAAGGATTAATGATGTTCTTATTGTTGCAAATAGGTATTATGTGCCCGTAGATTTTATTGTTCTTGATATATATTGCAATCCTACATGTCCTATTATTCTTGGTAGACCTTTCTTTAGAACGATTGGTGCAATTATTGATATGAAAGAAGGAAATATTAGATTACAGTTTCCATTAAGGAAAGGCATGGAACACTTTCCTAGGAATAAAAATAAATTACCTTATGAATTAATTATGAGAGCCACTTATGGATTGCATACCAAGGATGACAATACCTAGATCTATTTTATCTTTATGCCTAGCTAGGGGCGTTAAACGATAGCGCTTGTTGGGAGGCAACCCAATTTTATTTTTGTTTCTTTTTAGCAATAAATATTTCATCTATCTTCTGTTTAGATGTGGTTTTATGTTTTTAATTAGTGTTTGTTCCAAGTAGAACCTTTGGGAAGACTTGGGTGAAGTCTTTATGATCTTGCTGTAAAAAACAGAAACTTTAGCGCTCACGAGATTAGCTGCCATGATTTACTGGAGAGTGATTTAGGTTGATTATTTTTGCAGATGATTAATAGACAAATTCCTCACGTCCACAAATTTATTTCAAATTTTTTGGAGTTACAGAAGTATACGTTTGATACAGATTACTAAAGACTGTTCTGTTTTTGACAGATTCTGTTTTTCGTGTGTTGTTTGCTTATTTTGATGAATCTATGGCTAGTATCGGGGGGTATGAACCATAGAGAAGTTGGAATACAGTAGGTTTAACACCAATATAAATAAATAATGAGTTAATTACAGTACCTTATGGTGGTGATTTGTTTTCTTATACTAACGGAGCTCATGAGATTTTCTGTTTGAGTTTTGTGTTGTGAAGTTTTCAAGTTTTTTGGTAAAGATTTGATGGATTATGGAACAAGGAGTGGCAAGAGCCTAATCTTGGGGATTACCAATGCACCCCAAGTTAAAATTCAAGGACAACCAAAAGCCTAAGCTTGGGGATGCCCCGGAAGGCATCCCCTCTTTCATCTTCGTCCATCGGTAACTTTACTTGAGGCTATATTTTTATTCACCACACGATATGTGTTTTGCTTGGAGAGTCTTGTGTGATTTGATTCTTTGCTTTTTAGTTTACCACCATCATCCTTTCTGTACACACCTTTTGGAGAGACGCACATGTATCGGAATTTATTAGAATACTCTATGTGCTTCACTTATATCTTTTGAGCTAGTTAATTTTGCTCTAGTGCTTCACTTATATCTTTTTAGAGCACGGTGGTGGTTTTATTTTATAGAAATAATTGATATCTCATTCTTCACTTATATTATTTTGAGAGTCTCTTAGAACAGCATGGTAATTTGCTTTGGTTATAAAATTAGTAATATAATAGGCATCCAAGATGGGTATAATAAAAACTTCCATATAGAGTGCATTGAATACTATGAGAAGTTTGATACTTGATGATTGTTTTGAGATATGAAGATGTTAATATTAGTGTCGTGCTAGTTGAGTAATTTTGGAATTGAGAAATCATTATGTTGAGGTTTGCATGTCCCGTAGCATGCACGTATGGTAAACGTTGTGTGACAAATTTGAAGCATGAGGTGTTCTTTGATTGCTTTCCTAATGAGTGGCGGTCGGGGACGAGCGACGGTCTTTTCCTACCAATCTATCCCCCTAGGAGCATGCGTGTAGTGCTTGGTTTCGATGACTTGTAGATTTTTGCAATAAGTATGTGAGTTCATTATGACTATTTGAGTCCATGGATTATACGCACTCTCACCCTTCCATCATTACTAGCCTCTTCGGTACCGTGCATTGCCCTTTCTCACCTCGAGAGTTGGTGCAAACTTCGCCGGTGCATCCAAACCCCGTGATACGATATGCTCTATCACACATAAGCCTCCTTATATCTTCCACAAAACAGCCACCATACCTACATATTATGGCATTTCCATAGCCATTTCGAGATATATTGCCATGCAACTTTCCACCGTTCCGTTTATTATGACACGCTTCATCATTGTCATATTGCCTTGCATGATCATGTAGTTGACATCGTATTTGTGGCAAGGCCACCATGCATAATTTTTCATACATGTCAGTCTTGATTCTTTGCCCTTCCCGGTACACCGCCGGAGGCAGTGATATAGAGTTATATCTTGTTCTAGTATCGAGTTGTAATCTTTGAGTTGTAAATAAATAGAAGTGTGATGATTATCATTATTAGAGAATTGTCCCGTCAATAAAAAAAGAGAAAGGCCAAATAAAAAAAGGAAGGCCCAAAAAAAAGATAGAAGAGACAATGCTACTATCCTTTTTCCACACTTGTGCTTCAAAGTAGCACCATGATCTTCATGATAGAGAGTATCTTATTTTGTCACTTTCATATACTAGTGGGATTTTTTCATTATAGAACTTGGCTTGTATATTCCAACAATGGGCTTCCTCAAATGCCCTAGGTCTTCGTGAGCAAGCAAGTTGGATGCACACCCACTTAGTTTCTTTTGTTGAGCTTTCATACATTTATAGCTCTAGTGCATCCGTTGCATGGCAATCCCTACTCCTCGCATTGACATCAATTGATGGGCATCTCCATAGCCCGTTGATTAGCCGCGTCAATGTGAGACTTTCTCTTTTTTTGTCTTCTCCACACAACCCCCATCATCATATTCTATTCCACCCATAGTGCTATGTCCATGGCTCACGCTCATGTATTGCGTGAAAGTTGAAAAAGTTTGAGAATACTAAAGTATGAAACAATTGCTTGGCTTGTCATCGGTGTTGTGCATGACGAGAGCATTTTTGTGTGACGAAAATGAAGCATGGCCAAACTATATGATTTTGTAGGGATGAGCTTTCTTTGGCTATGTTATTTTGATAAGACATAATTGCTTGGTTAGTATGCTTGAAGTATTATTATATTTTATGTCAATATTAAACTTTTATCTTGAATCTTTCGGATATGAACATTCATGCCACAATAAAGAGAATTACATTAAAATTATGCCAGGTAGCATTCCACATAAAAAATTCTGTTTTTTATCATTTACCTACTCGAGGACGAGCAAGAATTAAGCTTTGGGATCCTTGATACGTCTCCAACGTATCTATAAATTTTGATTGTTCCATGCTATTATATTATCTGTTTTGGATGTTTAATGGGCTTTAATATACCTTTTTATATTATTTTTGGGACTAACCTATTAACCGAAGGCCTAGTGCAAATTGCTGTTTTTTTGCCTATTTCAGTGTTTCGCAGAAAAGGAATATCAAACGGAATCCAAACGGAACGAAACCTTCGCGAGGATCTTTCTTGGAACAAACGCAACCCATGAGACTTGGAGTGGAAGTCAAGGAAGCAACAAGGCGGCCACCAGGCAGGAGGGCGTGCCACCCACCCTCCTGGGCCCCTCGTAGCTCCACCGACCTACTTCTTTTGCCTATATATACTCTTATACCCTGAAAACATCTAGGGGAGCCACAAAACCACTTTTCCGCCGCCGCAACCTTCTGTACCCATGAGATCCCATCTTGGGGCCATTTCCGGTGATCTGCCGGAGGGGGATTCGATCACGGAGGGCTTCTACATCAACACCGTAGCCTCTCCGATGATGTGTGAGTAGTTTACCACAGACCTTCGGGTCCATAGTTATTAGCTATATGGCTTCTTCTCTCTCTTTGGATCTCAATACAAAGTTCTCCTCGATCTTCTTGGAGATCTATCCGATGCAGTTATTTTTGCGGTGTGTTTGTCGAGATATGATGAATTGTGGGTTTATGATCAAGATTATCTTTGAACAATATTTGGTTCTTCTCCGAATTCTTATATGCATGATTTAATATCTTTGCAACTCTCTTCGAATTATCGGTTTAGTTTGGCCTACTAGATTGATCTTTCTTGCAATGGGAGAAGTGCTTAGCTCTGGGTTCAATCTTGCGGTGCTCGATCCCAATGATAGAAAGGGAACCAACACGTATTGTATTGTTGCCATCGAGGATAAAAACATGGGGTTTATATCATATTGCTTGATTTTATCCCTCTACATCATGTCATCTTGCCTAATGCGTTACTCCGTTCTTAACTTAATACTCTAGATGCATGCTGGATAGAGGTCGATGTGTGGAGTAATAGTAGTAGATGCCGAATCATTTCAGTGTACTTGTCACGGACGTGATGCCTATGTTCATGATCATGCCTAGATATTCTCGTAACTATGCACTTCTCTATCAATTGCTCGGCAGTAATTTGTTCACCCACCGTAATATATGCTATCTTGAGAGAAGCCACTAGTGAAACCTATGGCCCCCGGGTCTACTTTACATCATATAAGTTTCCAATCTACAATTCTAGTTTACTATTTATTTTGCAATCTATACAACAAAAATTCTAAAAATATTCATCTTATTATCTTTATCAGGTCTCACTTTTGCAAGTGGCCGTGAAGGGATTGACAACCCCTTTATTGTGTTGGTTGCAAGGTTCTTGATTGTTTGTGCAGGTACTAGGCGACTTGCGTGTAGTATCCTACTAGATTGATACCTTGGTTCTCAAAAACTGAGGGAAATACTTACGCTACTTTGCTGCATTACCCTTTCCTCTTCAAGAGAAAACCAACACATGCTCAACAGGTAGCAATACCCTCCGGAACACTTCCGGTGTCCGAATACCATAGTCCTATATATACTTCTTTACCTCTCGACCATTTCGAGATTCGTCTTGTCCGTAATCTCATCCGGGACTCCAACAACATTCGGTCGCCAAAACACATAACTCATATAATACAAAATCGTCATCGAACGTTAAGCGTGTGGACCCTATGGGTTCGAGAACTATGTAGACATGACCGAGACACCTCTCCGGTCAATAACCAATAGCGGTACCTGAATGCTCATATTGCACTACTGCAGGATGCTGCTAACGCGACACTACGATCAGAGACCCTTTGACGAAGCTGTGTGCGATGCATTAATTACAAACGGGGATGTAAAAAACCGTCAAAAAAGGTGCAAAACGTTTGCGATGAATGATACATCAAACACGGTTCAAATTTTAGTTGCGTGTGCGATCCAGAGCACACGGTTGACCTGTTCGAATTGTTTGCGATGATGCAGAACAACAGAAATGGGCAGCCAGATCAATGTGTGTGCGAGATACGGCATACAGTTTCCTCCGATGAATTGTTTGCTACTAGGGAGTGCAACATAAACGGTTAGCCAGATCAAGGTGTGTGATATAGGGCATATGGTTTACTCGGACGAACTGGTTTTGATTAGCGAACACAACAGAAACGGTTCAACTTAACAAGATGTGTGTGATACGTGGCAAACAGCCAACTCAACGGCGAGCAACCACGTGGTAAACCTTCTACCATCAATAAATTTTGACCTTGTATCTCGTCACATTGCAGATTACAACACAATAAGTAATTGCAAATCTGTTCACACCTATCAAACTAATATGTGTTCACACTTAGCACGGGGCTATAAAAACTACCCACTCGAAAATTACTTCACAGTTCCTCTCCTCATGACCCACAAAACTGGTCTTTCCTGTCAAGTCATTCCGCCATGACCGGTAGGAGTAGTTTAGGGTGGACATATAACCAGGCAGCAAAGACCAAGGCCGCAGAAGCACTAGAGAGGTCCCGCCGCGAAGCCGCAACCGCAGCAGAGATGTCTCGGCGTGCCACGGAGCCCTCGAACGAGCTCTCACAGGCATGCGAGGCTCTCACAAGCGCATTCGTGGCGTCGGCCATCGCGATGAGCCAGCGTCCCTGAAGTCCTTCGCCGGCGACGACGACATTCTCGCTGGCGTCACTACGCAGCAGGAGCTGGTCGACGGCTTGATGAAGCTGCTCAAGATCAGCGATGCCTCGGTTGACAAGGCGGCCGGCCTCGTCGAGCAACTCATGGGTGACAATGCGAAGCTCCTCAAGGCGCTCACCGAGAAGGAGGAGTAGGCCGCCGGCTGGACGATGTTGCATGAGCAGAGCAGTGCCTCGGGGATGATGCTGACAGGCGGTCGTCGAGGAACTGATGGGTGACTTGAGGAAGCTCTGAATCGAGCGTGAGCAGGAGGTGGATGAATCCGTTGCTACTTTCAAGAAAAGTCGTGAGGAATTGAAGAAGGAGCAGGAGGATGTCGTCGCCCGGCGATCCATCGACGAGTAGAGACAATAGCGACCCAGATCGTTGTCTGCAATTTCCTTCTTCTCTTGCCCCCGTGTCTTCCGAGCTTTGCCGTGATAACCCACAAGTATAGGGGATCAATTGTAGCCTCTTTCGGTAAGTAAGAGTGTCGAACCCAACGAGGATCTAAAGGTAGAACAAATATTCCCTCAAGTTTTATCGACCACCGATACAACTCTACGCACGCTTAACGTTCGCTTTACTTAGAACAAGTATAAAACTAGAAGTACTGTGTAGGTGTAACGCGATAGGTTTGCAAGAATATAAAGAACACGTAAATAAAACTAGGGGCTGTTTAGATAAAGACACAATAAAGTTAGTATAGCGAGTGTGGAAAAGTGGTGGTAGGAGTTGCGAAATTGTCCCTAAGCAATTGACTACTTTACTAGACCGATAGCAAGATTTATGTGGGAGAGGCCACTGCTAGCATGTCATCCCTGACTTGGAATTCGATGCACTTATGATTGGAACTATTAGCAAGCATCTGCAACTACTAACGTTCATTAAGGTAAAACCCAACCATAGCATTAAGATATATTGGTCCCCCTTCAATCCCGTATGCATCAATTTCTTTGCTAGGTTGAAGCTTCTGTCACTCTTGCCCTCTAATACATAGGATTATCAACATACAACTAACCCTATGGTGTGATCCAAGCGCGCACTCATATGATGGGCACCAAAGGACAACAACATAACCACAAGCAAATTAAACCAATCATCGCAATTCACCAATTACTGATAGGACAACGAAAATCTACTCAGACATCATAGGATGGCAACACATCATTGGATAATAATATGAAGCATAAAGCACCATCTTCAAGTAGAGGGTACATCGGGTTGCGGGAGAGTGGACCACTGTAGATAGATGGGGGAAGGTGATGAAGATGTTGGTGAAGATGACGGAGGTGTTGGTGTAGATTGCGGTGACGATGATGGCCCCGGCGGCGTTCTGGCGCCACCAGGAGAGAGGGGGAGAGGGGCCCCCTTCTTCTTCTTCTTCTTCTTCTTCTTCTTCCTTGACCTTCTCCCTAGATGGGAGAAGGGTTTCCCCTCTGGTCCTTGGCTTCCATGGCATGGGAGGGGCGAGATCCCTTCCGAGATTGGATCTGTCTCTCTGTCTCTCTCTGTTTCTGCGTTCCAGATTCTGGCCTTTCACCGTTTCTTATATTCCCGGAGATCCGTAACTCCGATTGGGCTGAAATTTGGACACGAGTTTTATCCAGATATTGGCTTTCTTGCGGCGTAAGAAGGGCACCAGCCGCCTTACGGGGTGGCCACGGGGGTCAGGGGCGCGCCCACCCCCCTGGGGCGCGCCCCTGCCTCGGGGCCCCCTCGGGCATCCTCTCGCGTTGATTCTTCTTCCAAAAATCACATATATTCCAAAAAAATCTCCGTAAGTTTTTATCCCGTTTGGACTCCGTTTGATATGGATTTTCTGCGGAAAAAACATGCAACAAACAGGAACTGGCACTGGGCACTGGATCAATATGTTAGTCCCAAAAATAGTATAAAAATTTGCCAAAAGTATATAAAAGTTGTAGAATATTGGCATGGAACAATCAAAAATTATAGATAAGACTGAGACGTATCATGCCGCATGTGGCATTTTAAATTATCTGAAATATGTAAGACAATTATTATTTGCGCCATTGTAAATTTATCGTCGTACTATCCGTTGCCATTTTATTTGTGGTCGTATTATCCGTTGCCCTATGTGGCAATTTAAATTAGCGCGGAATACGAGCTGAAAACACGAACAAAGCAAATGCTGTCATGGGATCACAAGCAAACACCCTCCGTCCATGTGCTTTAATTAAACCATTAATGAAGAAGTTGTGAGCGAGACAGGCGGCGGCTGGTGCATGGAGGTCAAAGAGCTCACTTCCCGGTGAGCATGGGTGCACTACTAGGGAAAACCGTAGCAGTAGCGCGGGTATTTTGCCTATCAGTAGCGCGGGATGCCGCGCTACTGATAAGGCGCTATAGCTAACATGTAGCAGTAGCACGTGTCATCCAACGCTACTGCTATACATGGATAGCAGTAGCGTGCTTTAGTTCAAAGCACTGCTTCTAATATCTGTAGCGCTTTTTAGCAGGAAGCGCTACTGGTAAGGGAGCGCTACTGCTAACTTTATTCCCCTCGCTATTGCTAGTTTTATTAGTTTCTGTTTTTTTTCTGCATATTTGTTTTGTATTTGAACAGGCTTTATACAATAATCTTTAGCATATCATACACATACAAATCTAATCATAGCATATACATACAAATAGTCTCATCAAATCTTGTCATCATCATAATCATAATCCAACACAAAGTGGTCTCTGGTCATCATCTCGAAAATAGCGATACAAGTCTCGATTACTTGCAACTACATCATCATCCATCTAAACAATGATATACGCGAGAAGAGCTATCACTATGAGTGAGAGCGAAACTATGCAGTACATGAGTTCATATCCCTCTCTCGCATTAGCGTGAACCTAAACTAACTACTGGCTGTCGCTCGGAAACCGGAAACCGGTACACCTGGGCCTGACACTCCGGCCACTCGTCGTATACTCCTGGCGTAACACTTCTTCGCCATCGATGATCTATGCACCTGCATCGTCACATGAGTCGATGATATGCAACATATATAGTTGAGCAACAGAAAGAGATAGACTTGCAAAAATACAAGCAACATATCATAAGCATAAACAACAAAGTTCATCGTACCCAAAATGCCCTAACTAGAGTGATCTTTGCTAGTCGAGGAGGACGGTTTAATTACATCACAAATAAAGTTTCATCATGCATAACTCAAAGTTTCATCATACAGAAAGTATGGACTAAACGGACACATTGCCATATATCGACAATCACTCCAACATGTCGTGCCATCCATCCAAGTCAGGGAGATAGTCCCCGAGCCTAGTGAAAGGCTTCAGGTCGAGACGTTGAACGGCTACGCGTGTTTGGACGTCTTCCCACAACATTTGTCCTTCTTCGTAGAACATCCTTGTTTTTTTGACGACCTCCTTTATGATGATTTGGGCAAGTTCGCGCTGGATGTGATAGAACTCAGCTCGAAGTCGATGATCCTCGATATCTCCTAAGTTCTTTGCCCATTGCAGAATATGGGCATCGTCGGATGTAGGTGACATGCGAAGGTTCTGGTGATCCCGTCTGTACTCCAGCATGTGGTGTAGGACATATAATCCATCATTAAGAGAATCACTCGATTGCTGGATGCAGCAGAATTCGGTCTTATGGCCGAAGGCGGGCCTGCCGTCCCTTTTCTTCTTGTCCTTGACCTCTCCACCCCGTGCACCGTAGTAAAACATAGCACTGTCGAGAACAGACTTGATGTGGGTGTAATCCTTTTTGTTAATGTTCTTCAACGAGTCCAAGTAAAGAGTGTGGGAGTATCGGGGGTAGAAGATGATGAGGACGGCGCGCCCGCCGCTGCGCAAAATAAGTACACCTAAAATTAATTAGCCTCCACCGTGCAAATGAATGATTGAAATCGAAGGAAGGATATCCGCGTGGATGACTTACATGGGATGATAAGGCACGAGAATCACCTCCTTGTCCTTATTGGCAAGCATGAAATTGACGATGTATTCCCTCGCGTATTTACGATGCTTTGCGCAGACACCCTCGTGCATGAAGTACGGGTCAGCGACACATATATGAGGTATCTGCTCAACCCCGATGAGGTAGTTCATGTGCAAGGCATAAAGGCGGACAAACGTAAAATCGAGCTTCTTCAAGTGAATCATGTCGAAGATGTAATCGAATCGAAGGAAGAACTTCTCCGCAGGGAATGTATCGATGTACGACAATTGCCGCGGCATGTTAACCACGTAGAGTGGGTATCCTGAATTTTTTGAGGCGATGAGGCCTTTATCTTTCCGCAGCACCTCGTCATGAAGTCTCCTTAGATCGCCGAATCTGGCCCCTAGTGCTGCTTTAGGTAGGATTGGTTGAACGGGGATATGACATTTTGCCGCACCAGGGATATCTATACGGTCTTGAACCTGAGGCTGCTGAGGCGGCTAGATCATAGAAGTAGCTTGGTTGCCTTTCCTCGCTCTCTTCCTAGGCTTCTTTGCTACCGGAAGGTTGTCTATAATACATTCAGCGTCTGGAGGCAGCAATTCAGGCACCGACTCATGACGCTCAAACCGTGAGGCGCCAGTATTGAGATACCACTGAGTGTCATCGTCATCATCATCCTCATCTATGGCGACGTCACCAGCGACAAATGGAGCCACTTCCTCACCCCGTCCGCTATCACCCAGCATGACAACCGACGCTAATTGGGTAGGTGGGGTGTTGATGTTCATACCTAACTGTGTGCTCGTGGGTGTGCTCCCGGCCGCCTCCAGACGAAGCAGACTCTTTGGCCACAACAGGACCCACCCATTGCAATCACCAAGCCGCTATGGGGTCTCGTCGTCATCCCCCCTAGTACCGGAGGAGCCAAATTCTCGTGGCCCGGTTTGACACTAGCCACGGAAACCTTGAAGACATCCGGGGGGATCAGCCGGCCGTGGAACAATGGTTCTTTCGGCTTCATTGTCGTCGCCTTCCCCACGTCCACCTTCTGGTCGCTGATGGTGATATGGTGCATGGGGTTACGTCGGCCTGCAAAGGCATGTCGACGTGAGACATCTGAAAGGCAACGGAAACGGGAGATTATACATTTATTAAAGAGGGCCAGTGTGACAGATACCGTGAGGGCGTTGAGCTCAGCCAAAGACGAAGCACCGCCGAGCATGCCCGGTGCCGGAGCTGGTGCTGGAGCAGGTGCGGGAGCCGGTGCCGGAGCAGGTGCGGGAGCCGATGCGGTAGCAGGTGCAGGTGCAGGTGCAACGCTAGTCGAGCTGCTCCCAAAGAAGTCAGCAAGGGGAAAGTCTGCTACATTTTTTTTCTGGATTTTGCCTGCTCCAATTGAAAACGCCCGGAACCAAGACAGTAGACATATCTGCAACCCTGTTTTGCGGCAGCTACCGCTGTTGCGATTGTCTCAGATGATTTCTTCTCAACCGCAATCCCAACCTTCTTGTCGATGTTTTCTTCAGTTAACATCCGTCTTTCCTTTCTCTCCTCCATGGTCTCACGGTAGTACTTCTTCCACGCGGCGCCATCTCCGACACTGTGCACGCGTCCATACAATGACCGAGTCTCCACCGGGAGTCCTTTGAATATGTTCAACGCCCGGTTGAATGGAGTGTCCCACTTGGGCCTCGCCAACGCCTCAGATGGCGAGTCGCTTTCGGCCGCAATCCTGTGCTGCTCTCTCTGCAAAAGGAATAAGGATCGTTTACAAATATGACTAACGTGCAGTTGAATTGATCAGAAACTAAAATTACCAGCAGTCTCATGAACTCCGTCGTGACCGGGTCCGTCTTGAAAACCTTGTTGACTGAGTCCCAATGGTGCCGTGCCCTGAGGACGTCACGCTCCTGCGGGACGGTGAAGTCCGCCAAGGGGTCTGGGATGCCCAGACTCTCGCGTTCCGCATCCTCCTTGGCCCATATGGACCTCTTCCCGCCGTAACCACGACTTCCGAGGTGGTGGACCCCATGTTCCTCTGTTGAAGCCCGTTCATGTACTTCGACTTTTTTTTGGCAGCTTCGGCCTCGCAACCCTTCTTGAATATTTCAAAGTGCTCTTCCGTGATTGTCGGATTATCCTTTACAATCTCGGAGTAGGGTTCCTTTTTGTTGACGATCCGATGTTTCACCCTTGTTTTCCAGGCGGCCAACGCGTCGCTAAACTTGGACATGGCATGTTTGTTTATGTTCTTCATTGCCAGGTTCTTATCTGGATCTTTATAATCCTTTTCATTCCGGCCCGGGAACAAGAATATCTGGTGCAGCTTCTTTAGGTGGGAGGGACTCATATTATCTATCTTCTGTAGTTTCTTATCATTGATGGTGGCGGTTGTCCGTATGATGCAGCTTATTTGATTGCCGTAGCACGATTGCGCTTCCTCGGGCGTTGTTGGCTAAAAATGCCGTCGTCCATCTCCGTGACCACCAGTCTAGTAGTCATGAGCTGGTTTGGGCGCCGTGGCCTCTTTGCTTTCGGTTCAAGACCGGCTCCACTAGTCTCGGCGCCGGTGTCGGTGCCGGTCTCGGCGCTGGTCTCAGTCTCATCGCTGGTCTACATGACGGTATCAGTCCCCGATGCGACAGGTGGGCTAGCGACAACAACCATTGATCGTTAGCTTCCCTCAAAAATTCGTCTGCCGCCAGGTAGACGTCGTCGCAATCAACAGAACCCTGTCCTTCATTGTTGCTAGCCATGTTTCCTACGATTAAATCTAGTCAATTAATTCTAGACCTAATAAAATGAATAATGACATAAAAAAGGCCTATGCTTTGCAGGAACGTTGACTCCTTCCCGGTGCGGCAAATCCCGGGCACTCGATATGTCCTAGTTTGAAACACAAGTCATGCCAAAATTCACGGAAAATTTTGGCATGACATTTGCTAAAAAGTGGACAAATCAAGCACCTGAAATTTGCCGGAACGGAAATGAATCAACATTCTGGCAAAACATAGGCCACTCGGCTTCATTCCCTGGAAACAGTGTTCAAATATCCATCTTCGACACCGCAACACATGTCCAAATATACACGAGCAACCACATGTCCAAATATACATGTCCAAATTTCACTAGCTAATTCAAAAACTAAGTGTAGAAGAAAATTCATTTAACTACTAATAGGACAAAATTCAGTTAACTTTAGTGCTCTATAATGATGAAAGGAAAAAACTTCAGTTAACTACTAATTTCATTCATTTAGGTTATTCATTTAACTTCACCTAATTAACACTGTACCACTACTACTAGCAGCACTACTAACCTAATTAACCTAGCAAAATCCTACTGCCCTAACTAAAAAACATCTAATTAACATCTACTAGTACCACTACTGCCCTAACCTAATTAACATCTACTAGTATCACTATATACTACAAGCAGCACTGCTACAACATTTTCTTCATTTTTTTCTTTTAAAAAAACATCTATGAAAACAAAAACCCTATTAAACACTACTGCCCTAACTAACTTTTGCTGTAAACCAAATTTTTTTGCTCTAAACTAATTTTTGCTCTAACATCTACTACTTAACATCTTTTGCTCTAAACTAATTTTTTTGCTATAAACTAACTTTTGCTCTACTAATTTTTGTTCTAAAATGCAGAGAGAGAGGAGTGGTGGGGGGAGGGGTGGGGGCTTACAGAGAGGGGAGAGACGATGGTGGGGAGTTGCTCAGCCGCGGAGGCAGGGCGGGCTCGGGCACGGCCAGCGGCGGTCCTGGCGGGCTCGGGCGGCGGTGAGGTCGAGGGCCGCCATGGTGAGGTCGAGGGCGGCGACGGTGAGGTTGAGGGCAGCCTCCGGGGCGGCGGTGAGGCTGAGGGCGGCCTCGGGCGGCGGCGGCGGTGAGGATGAGGGCGGCCTTGGGGGGAGACGGTGAGGTTGCGGGCGTCCACGCCGGCAGGAGACGGCGGCGAAGTGGGGCGACGGCAAATTGGGGAGACGGCGGCGAAGTGGGGCGAGGGATTTGGGGGAGAAGTGGTGGCTGGGGGGGGGGGGTGGGAACCGCTAGTTAAGTGAAACATAACGGTAGCGCGTTTTTGAAAACGTGCTACTGCTATGCCTTTCTCCTTTTTTCCCTTTTTAATTTTTTTCTTTACATTTTATTTTTTCCTTTCTCCTTTTTCTATTTCTTTCATTTTCATTTACTTTTCTACTTGCTTTTGATTTTATTTTATTTTCGTTAGCAGTAGCGCCTTACAAATAAACGCGCTTCTACAATAATATTAGCGGTAGCACTGTTTCTAAAAGACCGCTACTACTATGTGTAGCCTATAGGCTTAGTGGTGGGAATTTTAGTAGTAGCGCTTTTACAACGGGACGCACTACTGCTATATATGTATCTGCAGCGCGGTTATTCTGCGCGCGCTACTGCTGTGTAGCAGTAGCGTGCTTTTTTAACAAGCGCTACTGCTAAAGTTCTATGTATAAGGTTTTCCCTAGTAGTGGTGGCCTTGCTACTCGTACGTGTCCCGTCGAGCCTGCGACTACGAGGTGGACAGGATGCACGCGTCCCGTCGAGCCAGCGCGGCGGACTGCTCGCACGCGTCCCGTCGAGACTGCACGGCAGACTTCTCGTGCTCGTCCCGTCGAGACTGCGCGCACGCCACCGAGTATGGTTAAATTTCAACACGGTTAATATAATACAACCGGTTGTGATATTAACGTGCCAACTTTTTGTTTCAAAAAGGACTTCGTTGGCTACCAATGTGTGCGCCTTTTCTCAAACTGGACGATTTTTTTACCACGGCATATATGTGCCATGTCATGAAACCGTGGCAAGTTTCAGGTTTTTTGGGTGAGTTTTTGATTTACTGGGATTTAAAAACTGAGATTCTCAATGTTTCAGTGCTACGACAAGTTTGTAATTCATTCCCATTCCTTAAATGAGACCTAAACATGCACCCAATGACACATGTACGATTTCCCATCCATTTTGCTTCACTGGAGAAAGTGCTTGTAGTTTAAATTTGAATTATGGACTACATTAAATGCATAGAAAACTTAGTAATTAGTAATATATATACAATGGCCAAACGAACCCTGAACAGTTTCAAATTTCAGCCGGACACTCCTGTTATTCTATATTGCCTGTAGAAAACAAAGTGCAAGGCAAGAAGAGGCATCAATTATCGTTTCACCCACAAGAGGCGCATGTTTCCCCACCGGAACGACGAGGGTTGCGACAGGCTCCGGTTTGTAAGAGGCTTGTAATATAGCTTCGCCCAAATTGGACAATTATGTACCATGTAGTGACACCATGCCAAGTTTCATGATTTCCTGGTGAGTTTTGGATTTACAGAGATTTAAAAACCGAGATTCGCAAAGTTTTTGGCCAAGCCAGGATGGCGAGACGGTTGAATTCGTTCCCATTCGTTCCATGGGACCTAAACATGCACCCCAAGGAAACATGTACGTTTTTTCTAGCCATTTTCGTGCACTAGAGCATGTATTTGTAGTTCGGATTGGAATTATGGACATTAAATGCCTAGAAAACTCAATTACTCCCTCTGTCACGGTTAGAAGGCGCGCTTGGAAATTCTCTGGGACCTAGGTGGTTAGCTATTGGTTGTGAGATGGGCTAAAAAATAGCATTCACACTACGCATGCATATAGAAATAGTATATTGGAGTACTAATTAGCTACTAGAAATAAATGCAATGCGCCCTAAACCTTGTCTATTGTGGAAACGCACGCAAATTTAACTGTGCCTTCTAAACTGTGACAGAGGGAGTAATGAATAAAAAGGTCAAACGAACCCTGAATAATTTCAAAGTTCAGCGTGAATCTTCCGTTGTTCCGTGTCGCGTGTAGAAGAAAATACGAGGCTAGAAGAGGGAGTGATTATCTTTTGCCCACAAGGGGACACGTTTCCCTATCGAAACCATGAGGGTTCTTGCGAGAGAGGCTCCGGTTTGTAAGAGGTTTGTAATAAAGCTTGGCCCAAATTGGCAATGTTTTTACCACGACATATATGTGCCATGACGTACACCATGCCACCTTTGATGACTTTCGGGTTAGTTTTGGATTTATGGGGACTTAAAAAATCAAGATTCAAAATGTTTGAGGACGAGCCAGGACACCGGTACCCAAGGACACATGTATAATTTTTCTTGCCATTTTGGTGAACTAGAGCATGTACTTGTAGTTCAGATTTGAATTATGGACATTAAATGCCTAGGAAACTCAATTAGTGTATAAAAAGGCCAAACGAACCCTGAATAAGTTTAAATTTCAGCATGGATATCATGTCGTTCCATGTTGCCCATGGAAGATAATACAAGGAGAAAAGAGGCAGTGATTACGTTTCGCCCACAAGGGGAACCCGTTTCCCTATCGGAACCACAAGGCTTCTTTGAGAGAAGCTCCGGTTTTTGTAAGAGGTTTGTAATAAAGCTTGGCCCAAATTGGACAATGTTTTTACCACGACATATATGTGCCATGACGTGACACCATGCCACCTTTGATGACTTTCTAGTGAGTTTAGGATTTATGGGGATTTTAAAACCGAGATTCCAAATGTTTGAGGATGAGCCAGGACGCGGGTACGGTTGTAATTCGTTCCCATTCCTGGCATGGGACCTGCACATGCACCCAAGGACACATGTATACATTTTCTAGCCATTTTGGTGAACTGGAGCATGTATTTGAACTTCAGATTTGAATTATGGACAATAAATGCCTAGGAAACTCAATTAGTGTATAAAAAGGCCAAACGAACCCTGAATAAGTTTAAATTTCAGCACAGATATCATGTCGTTCCATGTTGCCCGTAGAAGAAAATACAAGGTGAAAAGAGGCAGTGATTACGTTTCACCCACAAGGGGGACACGTTTCCCTATGGGAACCATGAGGCTTCTTTGTGAGAAGCTCCAGTTTGTAAGAGGCTTGTAATAAAACTTGTGCCACAATGGACGAAAAAAATTCCTCGACATATAAGTGCCATGTCGTGAAACCAAGCCAGGTTTCATGATTTCCGGCTTAGTTTTGGATTTACGGGGACTTAAAAACCGAGATTATTCTCATGAAATGTTTTCAACTAGCACACGGTTCACTCACGAAACCCGATATTCAATGAAAACTTTGTGGAAACCATATTTTAAAGTTTCATAAAAATCTGAAAAAATGTGGGATGTTAAGAAGGTGATGTTTTATTGCGACACAAAATTTCAAGTTGAAAAACATTACGAGATGTGAGCTATCAAAAAGACAAATTCAGCCCTGAATAGTGACATTACTATTCGACACTATTCAATGCTGATTTTATCTTTTTCATAGCTCACATCTCATAATGTGTTTCAACTTGCATTTTTGTGTGGCAATAAAACATCATCCTCTTAACATCCCGCATTTTTTTCAAAAAAAATTGAAACTTCAAAACATGTTTTTCTCGTGGTTTTCACTGGTTTCCACCGAATGTTGGCTTCCGTATGATATTCTTCCCCCCTACTGCATGCCCGATTTGAGTCGTGCGTTCTGATTGGCCAGAACCTAAACCCCACGGATCGTACGTGTGAACCGTTGGATGCTCCCATGTCAAACGACAACCCCGAGCCCTTTTGACAGCACATGCAGTACATGGGTAAGCACTGCGCGGATGCGTCGTGCTAGCTCACGCTTCCTTCTCTACTAGGTTTTCAAAACAGGCTACCATTTCTCACCACTCCTCTCATCGGTTTCCCGCCTCTTCTCCCACCATTCTCCCGCTACCTAGGTCAGTGGTCATTGAAGGCTAGCGGCGACATACCGGCCATGTAAAATATCCCACGCAGTTTCTAAAAGCACAAATGTGTGTGATAGGAGGGAGTAGGTCCCATAGGGTGACCAGCGTGAAATGCCTTAATGGCAAGGAGGCCATTCTTATCAGCAAGGGCCGGCTTCCCATCTGCTAGCCTAGTCGAATAGAACGCAGAAGTTAAGCATGCTCGGGCTGGAGTAGTCCAAGGATAGGTGACCCGGTGGGAAGTTGCATATCTCAAGCTTCATTTAAATGCCATGACACGGTCATTATAGAGATATATTATATCTCTACAGTGACCTATCATGGAAATTATATAAACCTTGGGATCCTTGTTTTGCTAATTTGTAGACTATGTTTTTATGGGTTATTTTTTGCTCTAAAAAATTAAAGAATGATTGACTTGACCTGTCATGGCGATTATATAAACCTACTATGTTTTTATGGGTTATTTTTTGCTCTAAAAATTTGAAGAATGATTGACTTGACCTGTCATGGCGAATATATAAACCTTTTTCAGGTTGCATGCAGGGTATAGGGGGCAGGTGTTCTTCTCGAGCATGTCTCCCTTTTGCGGCTTATAGACGCGACACATATCTGTGCGCTCCCCGAGGTATATATACTATCCTTTACCGACAATTAGGGGGCCCCACACAATCTATCCCTTTGACCCAACAACGAGAAGGGTTTGACCATGATGGTTTCCTATTGATAGTAGTAAGGTACACGTGCATTGCACGCATGAGATTTGGTAACCAAATTATGAATAAATACCACACTATAACATGTAAGCTTTGAGTCATATATGCATGATGTAGATATTCGTTTAATTCTTATAGTTCATCTCATCCAAAATCAATTAGTTTTATAAGAAAAATCTATTTTAAGATTCATGGAATTGTGCATTGTAAAGGTAAAAACATAAAGTGACAATTCATTTAAAAAAAGTTTGGGCAATTAAGATATGGAAGATTCTAGAGAAGAAACGAGAAGTGCTTGTGTTTTGAGGTTTGTGCATTATGCTTAAGTTCAACCATGGAGTCTTCTAGATTGTACATGTGGCAGAATCTGGTGGAATGTAGATGATATCCGACGGCCAGTAGTGCTCGGATTTGCCATCTCTGTACCGTCGGATTGGCTTCATGCAACGACCAACTTTCAAAGTTATTCGCACACTATATAGGTGTATAGATGTATAGATATATATAGATGTGTCCCATGCTACACCAAATAAAGTTTGAGCGCATACGTGGGACGACCCCCCCCCCCCCCCCCCCGCTGCCGCTGCCTCGAAGTTGGGAAACTGACATCGTACGTATTGAACCAGGCTTGGAGTCGGGTACGGTGTTCGGTTTGTAATGTAGTTGGTGACCCATCGAAGTTGTGCATTTGGGATTTACACACATCACACACCACCGTACCCACACATATTTTCGGGCCACATGCAGTGTATACAGGGTCTTCTGATCGACCACGTCTCCCTTGTGCGGTTTTTTGTGACGACACGCATATCTGTTGGCTCCCTGAGTGGATATATATCATCCCTTGGACCGATACTGAGGGGTATGTGTTGGCCATGAATGTATTCCTCCTAGTTCGTGTTAGGGCCGGTCACCGTCACATGTCGCTCAACCAAAGCTCGAGCTCATCCATTGTCAGGATTCCCTCCCACATGCTCGGATTGCTAGGTTCAACCTACATCAAACCCTGCGTATCTCGTCCTTAACTACCTTGCCTTCATGGTTGTTGTCTGTATCGAGAGGTAGGCACCACATCTAAATTGTACATTATTCTATATTGAAAACACACATCACCCCTTCCCAACGTACATCATTTTGGGCCGCATGCAAGAGGTGCTGGTTTTGTGGTCCCTGTCGTGCGATTTTTATGATGGTTCAATCTATTGGCCCAAGCGGTTTATCGACAACAACAACTGTCGTTTGACCAAACGATAGATTCATTGGTCCGTCTTATGGTAGGTCATGGCGAGATGCATGTATGACCAAAGTATCGATCATTATGTACATCTGCCCCGCTAACACGAAGTGGGAGGTGGTGGGCCAAGCATCCTAGCTAGGTATGACATTATGTCATTATATATATGTGTGTGTGTGTGTGTGTATATATATGTATATATATCCAAGGGTGATTTCGGGTTTGCGAGGCAGGTGCCACCAAAGTTATGCATTGTGTATTTAAAGTATTAAACATCCCCAATATTCTTACATATATTTTGCCACTTACACGTGGTTCTTGACTTCTAGCCCCTCTCATGGATCTTCGACGACGCGCCCAACAGTGGGCCCGCACGGTCAAAGTTGTGCATTGGAATTTTGAACATCACAGACCACCCTTTTCACTCATATATATTTGGGCCACATGTTGGTGTGGCTGTCTTCTGACCCTCTAACTTTATTTTTTGCTGCAAAGACTCTAATGACGCTCAACAGAAACGAGTATAATATCTTAACCATGTGTGATACAAGTGCGCTGTGAATCACCACGCATGCGCAAGCGCGAGCAAAGGTGGAGGTACTGGCTCAACTGTGTGCGATGCAAGTGCGCGCTAAAATCACCACGACCGCGCAAGCGCGAGCAAAGGGTGCAGGTACTGTCTTAACCGTGTGCGATGCAAGTGCGCTGTAAAACCACCACGTGTGCAAGCTAAAGACGGGTTAGTTTATTTGGAAATTAGGACGAACCGTGTGCGATAGACCAACTAGCTAGAAATATAAAAACAAACTACCCGCCTTGAGTGTTGCAAAAATCGGCAGTTCCACACCACTTTTCCTTATTATCATACACACATATTGTTATTGGACCGTGCGCATCTTGGGCACTCCCGCCCCGCATCAATTACTTTACCCAAATTTTAGTAGTCGTCGTACTTCAACCGTCGCCCACACTCCTCCAGCACCGACCTTACAGTAAAATTGCAGTAGCCGAGGCATTTGAACCGTCGCCCTCCCTCGTCCACCACCATCTCCACCCACCATTACTAAAATTTTCAGTAGCCGCGGCGTATCATCAAACACCAAACCCCCATCCACAGTCCCCCACCCGCCCCCTCCCCCCTTGAACCCTAGCTTGCGGCGGCCGCCGCCGCTGGTGCCGCCGCGAACCCCTGTTGGTCTGCCCATTCCTCCTAGCTTAGATAATAAAGTTCAGGTTACCCAGCGATTCCCATACCGTCACCCCACTCCCCTGAGTTTTTAGATGAGGCCTGCGGTGTCCCTCCCCGCCAGATCCACATCCCCTGCTCCAG
The DNA here is from genome assembly GCF_002575655.3 of Aegilops tauschii subsp. strangulata. NCBI lineage: Eukaryota > Viridiplantae > Streptophyta > Magnoliopsida > Poales > Poaceae > Aegilops > Aegilops tauschii. Next base: position 439,299,007 of record NC_053040.3, on the reverse strand, counting down.
TATGTCGCACACTAAGCTCGATCATGTATCCCGGGGAGCCCGACGAGCGTTCGGCCAAGAAGAGGTTTATCATGGCCTCTCCGGCGGACGTTGGCGAGGTGGCCGCCGTTTGCCCCGACCTGTCGATCTCGGAGCAACACGTCACCGCGGAAGCTGGCGAATATGTTGACTACATTGCCATGCCGAAGGCTTCATGTCAGCAGGCTAGCGTATTAATGTATCTCAGGAAAGCTGGCTACGACATGAAGCTCGTCCACAGTGACGGCTTCACGCGGGCCATGTCACAGGTTAAGTGGTCCATCCCCAACCCCTCTTGTTCAACCGCCGCCGATCTCTTCGTCGGCCCTGCCGCTGATCTCCTCCACAAAGCGGTCAAGGATTTGCGAGCTTTATACGCCATTGAGCCCATTTTGTCATTTCTGAAGGACACGTTCTACGGCGGCGGCTTGGGATCCTCAATTGCCAAGTCAGATCTCATTGACCATGACCACGACCACGAGGAGGGCACTCATGAAGGTTCTTCCAAGGTGAAACAGCCCATCTGTGACATCAGAGAGTGCACCATGGGTCTGTGCTCTTCCAACTGGAAGGACCCCGCCCATGAAATATGAGGCAACATTCTATCAGCAAATCTTACCTTTTCTAGCTTGCCAACCCGTACCCTTTGTTGTTGTAGCATTTTCCGTGCGGTGCTTTAACTATGTCGTGTTTAATTATTTCAGTTATGCAAAAATGTATTATTCAATAGGGCTATGTGATGTTTAAGTATGAATTGTCCACTTCAGTTTCACGAATGGCTATATTTGGTTGTTTATAGTGAGTAGATGCCTTGTTTATCTGTATTTGGTTGTTAGGTTGGTTGGGGTGAGCATTTTTCCAGCTATCGAGCAGATGCCTTGTTTATATGTATTTGGTTCTTATTTTGGTTGTAGTGAGCATTTGTCTAGTTATCAAGCAGATGCCTTGTTTATTTGTATTTGGTTGTTAGGTTGCTTTTTTTAGCATTTGTTCAGTTATCAAGCAAATGCCTTGTTTATCTGTATTTGGTTGTTAGGTTGCTTTTTTAGCATTGTCCAGTTATCAAGCAGATGCCTTGTTTATCTTTATCTGCTTGTTAGGTTGGTTGCAGTGAGCATTTGTCCAGTTTTCAAGCATATGCCCTGTTTACCTGTATTTGCTTGTTAGGTTGGTTGCAGTGAGACTCTGTCCAGTTATGAATGGCTATATTTGGTTGTTATACTGGTCATTTATGCCTTGTTTATTTCAGTCATTCACAATGTGTTGTTCATTATGTCCAAGCAAGATCCTGTTTGGACGGCTATATTTGGTTCCAGTTATTCCTGGTGTAGTTAACACATGCCCTTTATTTCAGTTTTACACATTTATCCAGTGTGATGTTTAAGCATTACCTACGTTCTATTCATTTTCAATAATACCAATTTTGTCGGTGTACAAAACGAGGGGTGCGTTTTTGTACCCCTATACCTGTGCACGGGCAGTCGGAGCCGCGCCCACGGTCACGCCAAGCAGAGCAGGGAGGTGAGCCAGGGTAAGACCGAAGCCCAAGATAATCAGAGCAACGCCAAGGCCAAGACCACAAAGAGCAGAGGGACGAAGCATATTCCCCCGGCAAGGCCCTTGCCGGGGGCAGCCTCAGCAGCCCCGGCAAGACCCTTGCCAGGGCAGCTCGCCCCACACCAACAAAGCGAGCCGCCCTTGAGCCCACGGTCCCCAACGCCGTCATCCACGTGGGGCCAGGGCTCAGGAAGGCACCTCTGTGGTCGCATGCAGATCTTTGTGAAGACATGTTCGAGATCAGATGAGCATTAGAAGACGAAGATCCTCGGCAAGCTCCTTGCCGAGGAAGGCCACCAGACCCCCGGCAAAGCCCTTGCCGGGGATGACAGCACGCCATGGCAAGACCCTTGCCGGGCCACCCGGCAAGGTCCTCACCAAGGACACCAGCAGGGCCACTGCCAGGCCCGCGCCAACCAAGCTTCCACCATCGTTCACATGCAGCTGCCAGCCCAACCAGCTTGGCGGGCACCTGCGTGGCAACATGCAGCTCCCAGGCCAACTCATCAAGCGCCTGCGTGGCAGCATGCAGATCTTCGTGGAGGCTCCACCACCGCGCCACCACAGCTGCCTGCCTGCCTTCGTGGCGCCGCATGCGTTGCTGGCCAAGGCGCGTGTTGAAGCGAGGAGGAGCGGCAACGGACAGGACGGGCCTCGCCCCCGTCCCCAATAAAGCAAGGGGACACCTAAGCTACGCATTAAATGCGTCTTGTCGTCTAATACGAGCGATAAGCTCAGAGCACTGTACGCCTTTCCACCTCCTGTGTGTCACTGTGGCAGCCCCTTTCAACTATAAAAGGAGGCCCGTGGCATACTGGAGAAGGATTCGGCTCTTTCGAACCACGCACTGACCACAGCTAGTTCGAGAGCTCAAGAACTCTCAGAAATACACCAACCAAAGCAGGACTAGGGTTTTACGCATCCTTGCGGCCCGAACCTGGGTAAACAATCCTTGTGCTGTCTACTAGCCCTGCTCTCCTCGCAACCCTGCGCCCCGGCAACCGTAGTAGGGATTCTTGTGATCCCATAGGTGTCGTTCCACACCGACATCTTTGGCGCGCCAGGTAGGGGGCGCAATTGTGAGAATCTGGTCTGGTAGTTAGCCTAGCAGTTCTTCGTCGCCATGGCCCCTAAGAAGAAGACGGCCACGGCGATCGGCTCGTTGGGAGCCGAATGGCCCGTGCCGGTGCGGACGAGCAGCGGACCGGTCGCAGACAGGACCCGGGCCGCGGCCCGCGAGCAGCAGCATCGCCCAGGCAGTCGGAGCCTGGCAAGCGGCGTCGTTCGCGCGCCAGACGACCGGCTACACGTCGCCGGATCCAAAGACGGAGCTGGGCCCCCCGCATGCGGTGTGGGGCCCTCTGGGGGTATCGTTGTGACGACTCCGGGCGGTGCGGCGACCTCCAGGATGCCTACACCGGCGACCACTGCGCGTTCTTCCCATGGTGTGCGCGCTGAACAGCGTCACCGCGTTGGTGACCCTGGGCACCGCCGTGGGAAGAGCCCTGTGCGTCATCGGCAAGATGAAGGGGTTCAACACGCTCGCCGAAGCACTTGCGAAAATGGCACGCAGCCGCTGGGTCGTGATGGAGCTCCTTCTAACGTAGTTAGAAGTCGAAGCGCACCGCGATCCACGCAGCTGTCGCCGCCGCCCACACCAGCGGAAGCTTTGGCGCGCGCGCAGCTGCTCCTCGATTTCCCTCCTGCTGCTGAGAAGCTCGACGAGTGGAGGGCCACCATCTGGAGCCTCGTCGCCGTCGCCAACAAAGACGATCCGCGACCAGCGGGGCCCTCGGGTCGGCGCCCCACCGAGCCACTACATGCTGGCGCTGGGAGGACCGAGGAAGCTACAGCCACGGTGCACTCCCCTCCTCCTCGCCAGCCGCCGCGGGCATCGGCCCGTCGTGACGACGCTTGTGATAACATCTCCATAGCGTCGTCCGACCCGCGGACCCTCCGCGACAAGCGCCAGGTCCTTCGGGAAAGAGCTCATGAAGACGCTCGAACCACCGTCGAGCATCGGCGCGAAACGCGCCGCTAGTCGGACAAGCACGCATGACCTGCTATGGACCACCCGGCACCGGGGGGCTCCGGTGCCCTACCTTACGAGGTGGGCTGCTCGGCCTTTACCCGTGAGCTGCGGCAGTTCCAGTGGTCGTCCCACCGCACGTTCAAGCCCGACGTCGGCGAGAAGTACACTGGCAAAACCCATCCGTCCGAGTTCCTCAGCATCTACACCATCGCGATGCAGGCTGTTGGGGCTCACGACGACAAGGTGCTTGCCAACTATTTCCCGCTGGCGCTCAAGCCCAATGTGATGTTTGGGTTGATGCACTTGCCGGTGGATTCCATTTCTTCTTGGTTGGATCTGTGCCATGAGTTCGTTGGCGCCTTCACAAGAGGCCACCAAGCTCATGGCCAGGCCAGTGATCTGCACATCATTCCCCAGAAGGAAGGGGAGACCCTGCGCAAGTACATCCAGAGATTCAGCCGGGTGCAGTACAACATCCCCGACGTTCATCCCGCTGCTGTGATTAGCGCGTTCCACCAGAACGTGCGCAATCGCAAGATGCGCGAAGAGCTGGCGATGACCAAAGTTAAGGACGTGGCCGAGCTCTACGTCCTGGCCGATAAGTACCCCAGCGAAGACGCCGGCGCGGAAACCGACTCTTCCGATGAAGACGCCGCTACCCCGACGAGGAAGGGCCGGTGTCGCAATAGGAAACACAAAGGCAAGACCGTGCTTGCCGTTGAGGGATCTGACGACACTAGTGCCGGCAAGAAGGTCAAAGCTGACGCCCCCGGCAAGGAGATTGCCGGGTGCGCCGCCTGCCGAGCCTTGGCGGCTACCGACAAGCCAGGAAGCTCCGGCAAGCAATACTGCAAGATCCATCGCACCAAGGGCCACGACCTCCAGAACTGCCGGCAAGTCGAGCTGCTTGCTGAGAAGCAAAAGGCTGAGTACGAGAGACGGGACAAGGAGAAGGACCAGGACGGTGCGGAGGGGTCCGGCAAGAAGCATGGCGGCCAAGGAGGCCGCCCCGGCAAGGACAACCAGCAAGAGAGGCCCGCCCGGGGCCCCGACAAGAAACAAGAAGATGATGCAGCACCCGGTTTACTTTGTCAGCTCCCTCTTGCAGGGGGCCAGGTCGAGGTATTCCGGCATGCAAAAATTGCTCTTTGGCCTCCTTATGGCCTCGAGGAAGCTGCATCACTACTTCCAAGCCCACGAGATCACTGTCGTCACCCGCCTCCCGTTGCAACGGATACTGCACAACCCAGACGCAACCGGAAGGATTGTGGAATGGGCCTTGGAGCTATCAAGTTTTGGTTTAAAGTTTGAAAGTACCTCGACAATTCAGAGCAGAGTCTTGGCGGAGTTCATCGCAGAATGGACCTCGACGCCTGACGAAGAAATCCAGGAGACCACTCTCCCCGGCAAGGAAGCAGGCCGCGACTGGATCATGGAGATGTCCACCAAAAACACTGCTGAGCACGAGGGATTGCTTGTCGGTCTCAGGATTGCGGCAGACCTCGGGGTTAAGAAGCTCATCGTCAGGGGTGACTCGCAGCTCGTTGTCAGGCAGGTCAACAAGGATTATCAGAGCCCATTGATGGAAGCTTACGTAGATGAGGTGAGAAAGCTGGAGGAATGCTTTGACGGTATCCAGGCGGAGCACGTCCCCCGAGCAGAGAACGACATCGGCGATTACCTGTCAAAGCGTGCCGCATTCAAGCTACCTGTGGAACCAGGTACCTTTTTGCTCCGGTTAACTCAACCATCCGTCGAACCATCAGCGGGGCAGAACAAGCGGAGGAAATCAGGTCCCGCCAAGTACTTTCCTACCAAGCCCCCTGGGGCTGCCGGCAAGGGTGCTGCCGCGGACGCTGAGCCTGCCCAAGAGCAACTGGCTCCGGCAGGGCGTCCAGCCCTGGCCATAGAGACAGTCGCTCCCATGGCGGAAGAGATGTCTTTGGTCCTTGTCGCCGAGCCCCAGGCTCCGACATGGGCGCAGCATACCGTCCAATTCCTCCAAACAAGGGAGCTTCCCGAGGAGCAGGAAGAAGCGGAGAAAGTAGCCCGTCGGCCCGCCCTGTACCAGTTCGTCGATGACGTCCTGTACCGGAGAAGACCGAATGGTGTGAAACTCAAGTGCATCCCCCGGGAGGAAGGACTGGAGCTGTTGGCAGAGATACATGGAGGCACATGTGGCTCCCACATAGGGTCGAGGGCCCTTGCCGGGAAGGCGTTCCGGCAAGGTTTCTTCTGGCCCACCGTCCTGCAGGATGCGACGGCACTAGTAACCAAGTGTGAAGCATGCCAGTTCCATTCAAAGAAGCTTCATCAACCAGCTCAAGCCCTTCAAACAATCCCTCTCTCCTGGCCATTCTCGGTCTAGGGCTCGATATACTGGGCCCTTTCCCCCGCGCTGTCGGGGGCTTTGAGTACTTGTACGTTGCAATCGACAAGTTCACAAAGTGGCCGGAGGTGGAAGCAGTGAGGAAGCTGACTGCTTAGTCAGCCGTCAAGTTCTTCAAAGGACTGGTCTGCCGTTTTGGTGTGCCGAACAGATTCATCACCGACAACGGCACGTAGTTCACAAGCCACACCTTCATGCAGTACATCCAAGACCTCGGCAGCAAGGTCTGTTTTGCTTCCGTGGCACATCCACGGAGCAACGGCGAAGCGGAGAGGGCAAATGCTGAAGTATTGCGAGGCTTGAGAACGAAGACCTTTGACAAGCTGCACAAGAGTGGAAGGCGCTGGATTGATGAGTTGCCGGCGGTTCTTTGGTCGATCAGGACGACACCAAATCGAGCCACCGACCAGACACCTTTTGCCCTGGTATACGGGGCAGAAGCAGTTCTCCCCACGGAACTCATATACGGGTCACCTCGAGTGCTCGCTTATGATGAGCTTGAGCAAGAGCCGTTGCGCCAAGATGACGCCACGCTCCTTGAGGAAGATCGTCTTCGGGCGGCTGTGAGAGCGGCACGCTACCAGCAAGCCTTGTGCCTCTACCATAGCCGCAAGGTTCATGCCCGAAGCTTTGAGGAAGGCAACCTTGTTCTTCGGCGCGTTCAGTCGGCCAAGAATTTCAACAAGTTGACGCCGAAGTGGGAAGGCCCTTACCGGGTAATACGAGTCACCAGGCCTGGCGCAATCCGCCTGGAGACCGAGAATGCCGTCCCAGTGAGCAACTCCTGGAACATTGAGCATCTTCACAAGTTTTACCCGTAAGGCGCGGCTTGCCGGGCCTCCCGGCAGGCCACCTTTTCTACAAGCTTTGCCGGCAAGGCATGTGACCCTTTGTACAAAGCCAAGTGCAGACCCTGAGCATAAATGAATGAAACGCTGGCGCCCTAAGTCATAGCATGCATGCTAGGTCGAGTCTCTTCCTTGGTTAGGGTTAATAGTGCCCAGCAGCGACTAACCCCTAGCTTAGAGGTCGAGTGCACGTCTATCTGTTTTTCTTCTATCCTCTTTTGGTTCGCAGGGCACATGAGCACTTCTGCTGAGCTACTTGGAAGAAAGAAAATGGACCGGTGTCCCGACCCCGGCAAACCAAAGTTGTCGGGGGCTGCAAGAACAAGGATCCAACCGCGGCAAGATGAGATTGCCGGGGGCTGCAGATCCAGATAAGTCTTTTATCCTCTGTCATGCATTTCGGAACAGAACTGGGGCATGTGAAACCTCGTTTTTATCTCTAGGCTGCCGTGCTCCCCTTTTTCCTGTACCTAAGGATTATCTCCTGGGTCCGGATCTGGTTGTAGCCGCGGCGGCAAGGAGGTAGAACGAGGGGCCTAAAGCCCACTCCAACCCTGCCTCCGCCAAGAGCGCGAGAATGGTCGAGTGGAGTGGAGGGACGGCAAGGCCTCTTGCCAGGCGAAAAACGTTTATCTTAAACAATAACAAGGATTTACCCATGAACGAAAAACCCGGCAAGCATCCCTTTTTCATTAAAAGTATCCCACACAGGTACAGTTCGTACGGAATGAAAAACATGAACAAGGGGGATTACAAGCTTTAAATTTAACAAGGCCCGAAGGCTTACAGATTAAAAGAAGAGATAAGGTGCCCATGATCCCTTTCTTGTCCCTCTCCTCAGTAGGCAGGTCAAGGAGGCGAAAGAGCAAAAGGGGTGCCTAGGTGAGGCGCGAATAGCAGAAGGCACCGGGAGAACATCCCGGCGGCCACCCCGACGAGAGGCTGGTGATGATGATGACGGGGGAAGAGCCAGAAGACGAGGCCGCAGGACCGGCAATACGCGACGAAGGCGCCAGTGCCCGCGTACTCCGAGTTGACGGCCCACCATCCGCCTTCTTCGCCTTCCCCGGGCCTCCTACGCCAGTCGCCCAAGGAGGCGACCCCGAGAAGTTCAAGGGGCCTGGTGCCGATGCTGCTGCTGCCGACGCCGCCCCGAGACGGCAGGTCCGACACCTAGTCGGACCCGTCATCCTCCCGCCTATTACACTCGTCGTCACTGTCGCTGTCCTCCTAGTCACTTTCGCTCGAGGTAGAGCTTCCATCGTCGGAATCTCCATCAGAGGAGCTCTCCACGCAGCACTTCAGGCGAGTCCCGAAGTTGCCGAAGACCTTGACGGAGAGCAGGCCTTCCTCCATTAATTTGAAGTAGAGGACGAGCCCCGCCATCGGGCTATGGATGCGGGCGAACGTCTTCCACCTACTACGGAGGTACATGACCCGAGGAGCCAGGAAGTCGACGTCGACCCGCGTGCCCCCATTCCCACAACCCCTCATGTGCAATCTGAGGGATTGGGGCCGGTCACGCTCCCTCTCCTGAGAAAACGGGGCGGGAAGGCGGAGACGGTGACGCGGAGGCCGGCGCAGCCTGACGAAGAACTCGCGGGTCTGATCTCCAACATGGCCTTCCATCGGGAAAGGCACCATTGGCGGGGCCGAAGCCGGTGCGCCGCCTCCTCCTCCTCTTCCTCGAGCACTACGACCTCTGCCCCGGCCTCGCCCACGACCTTGCCCCCTCAAACTTCCCCTCGCGGCCGGTTCCACCACCGCGGGCTCAGGAGGAGGAGGGACGCGCTGTCGAGCGGCGACCCTCGCCGCCACCGTTGAAGGACCAGGGTTCCCCTTCTCCATGGCGAGTGAAAGGGAGGAGCAGAAGCGAGAGGAGGGAGATGACAGAAGATGTGCGGGAAGCCATCCCCCTTCCCCCTCTTTATAAAGGGGTGGGATCGGGGCTCGGCCGCCCCGCTCGGCCAATCCGTCCACCAGAGGCGCAGGGAATCAGGACCGACCCGCTGCCCCAACTAGCGACGGCCCGGTTTCCCGCCTCCACCGCTTGCCACCCCAGGCACATGAAGGACGCGTGGCGGATGGGCAGAACCGAGGGGACGGGTGAAGCGACCTCTCCCCACCCCGTGATTGTGGGGAGTGGACGCCTTGAAGACCGCGACCCGGCCCCATTCAGTAAATGAGCCGCGCCTCCACGCCTCCCTCTTTTTACGGGGAAGGCACGAGCCGCCTCTTTACTATGATGTGACGCATGCGTGAGAAAACCGCCCCACGCATGCCGCCCACGTCACGCACACCCCTCCACGCCGCGCCGCACGCGCGGGTCGTGGGAAGCGCAACGCGTGAAAAGTTTTACCGCAGTAAAAACCGCCCCACCTACCCGCGCACCGTTTTGGGCCTAGCCCAACAACGCGTCGCGCTTATGTGTGGCCCAGGCCAGGGGGCTCCTGTCGGTGTACAAAAAGAGGGGTGCATTTTTGTACCCCTATACCTGTGCACGGGCAGTCGGAGCCGCACCCACGGTCATGCCAAGCAGAGCAGGGAGGTGAGCCAGGGTAAGACCGAAGCCCAAGATAATCAGAGCAACGCCAAGGCCAAGACCACAAAGAGCAGAGGGACGAAGCAGATTCCCCCGGCAAGGCCCTTGCCGGGGGCAGCCTCAGCAGCCCCGGCAAGACCCTTGCCGGGCCAGCTCGCCGCACACCAACAGAGCGAGCCACCCTTGAGCCCACGGTCCCCAACGCCGTCATCCACGTGGGGCCAGGGCTCAGGAAGGCACCTCTGTGGTGGCATGCAGATCTTTGTGAAGACATGTTCGAGATCAGATAAGGATTAGAAGACGACGATCCTCGGCAAGATCCTTGCCGAGGAAGGCCACCACACCCCCGGCAAGGCCCTTGCCGGGGACAACAGCGCGCCACAGCAAGGCCCTCACCAAGGATGCCAGCAGGGCCACCGCCAGGCCCGCGCCAACCAAGCTTCCACCGTCTTTCACATGCAGCTGCCAGCCCAACCAGCTGGGCGGGCACCTGCGTGGCAACATGCAGCTCCCAGGCCAACTCATCAAGCGCTTGCGTGGCAGCATGCATATCTTCGTGGAGGCTCCACCACCGCACCACCTCAGCTGCCTACCTGCCTTCGTGGCACCGCATGTGTCGCTGGCCAAGGCGCGTGTCGAAGCGAGGAGGAGCGGCAATGGACGGGACGGGCCTCGCCCCCGTCCCCAATAAAGCAAGGGGACACCTAAGCTACGCATTAAATGAGTCTTGTCCTGTAATACAAGCGATAAGCTCAGAGCACTGTACGCCTTTCCACCTCCTGTGTGTCACTGTGGCAGCCCCTTTCAACTATAAAAGGAGGCCCATGGCATACCAGAGAAGGATTCGGCTCTTTCGAACCACGCACTGACCACAGCTAGTTCGAGAGCTCAAGAACTCTCAGAAATACACCCACCAAAGCAGGACTAGGGTTTTACGCATCCTCGCGGCCCGAACCTGGGTAAACGATCCTTGTGCTATCTACTAGCCCTGCTCTCCTCGCAACCCTGCGCCCCGACAACCGTAGTAGGGATTCTTGTGATCCCATAGGTGTCATTCCACACCGACACAGTTTGAATTGTAATATTTGATGGCTGTTAAGCCTACTGTCGGTAACATTGCCTTCCATTTTATATCTACTTTAACAGCATGCTGAGACCAACACATTCAAGTTATCATTTGGAGATGATGTTGTTTACCTTTGCTATATTTGTTTGATGTTAAGGTTGCTGTACTTATCATGCATTTCCACTACTTATGCAGGACAGCAACGGGAGTGGCCACCATTTTCCACCGAGGTTAGCTTCATCCCTCAGCTTGTACTCCCCCTGTCGTTCCATAATGTAGTGCATATAGATCCAGGCCTGGACACTTGTTAGCTTCTAATATTGACTTGTTTCTTGTAGGTACATATGCTCTTGACAAGGATCCATGCATCGACCCTTTTTGCGTATGGGGCAATGAGATATTCATGAACAAGCATCAAGTGAGGAAACTGATAAGGATTATTAGCAAAAAGATACGAATGGTGGCAAGAAAATTATTTGTTTATGCTCTATCCAACACAACAATGAGCTGTAGGATTGTAACTACAAACTCTGCAGCCTTCTCTTTTTACTGCCCCTAATGAGTTGTAAGACAACAATGTCTGAATCTTTTTCGTTCCCAGTGGTTCTCGAAGCAGTTCACTCAGGATTACCTCGCAAAGTACATGATTGGTGGACATGCAATGAAGGTTAAAGTATTTCATCCAGACTACAATGAGCATCGAGAAGTCGTAATAAAGACAGTGAAGGATGGACGGGCGGCCATCACAAGGGGTTGGCCTAGAGTCGTGCACGCATTACACATGGAGGAGGGCACAATATGGGCATTCCACTTCACCTTCTCCAGCAACCAGAATGTCTTTCGCCTCTCTCTTTACAGTCTTTAGTACAACTGTGTTCATCATTCTTTACTTGGTGCTTCTGTAGTTCTTCAGTATATGTACCTGTGCATCGAATTATGCATTCGTGGTTGAACCTATATTTGTAATAAACATGGTTGGATATGAAATAAGTGATTGCCTACTTTCAAATTCAGAACATGTGATTTTTAAATTTGAGATTAATTAGGGATTACCCTGCACACGGTTTGCGAAAGCGAAACATCTCCGATAGACATGGAAATCAAAAACGTTTCTAGGATCCACTACGTGTGCGATCAATCTCCACTGCACACACGACATCCTCTTGAAAACTATTTGCGTTAGGCCACCTTGCGCAAATGTTTACCACATAAAAACTGTGTGTGATGGACAACCTTTGCCACACAGTTTCTTCTACGCATCGTGTGTGATGCATTCAATAAGGCAAATGATAAAATTGTTAATATCGTGTGCAACGACAACGCTATCACAAACGATTTAACGTGAAAAATTGTGTGTGATGTACCTGTGAACGGAAACGTTTTCCTTGGAGCGACTGTGTGGGATGTACATACGAATGGAAACGTTTAGCGGGGACTGACTGTGTAGGATGTACTTGCGACCGGAAACAATTTCCCCTGTATAATTGTATTTTTTAGCTCTACTGTACGTATTTCCGGATTTGAGCGCTCGCCGGTCGCACACGACCTCATTTTGCCGAGCGGGTGTGCCAGGAGGGCATATCCCCGACGGTTTCTAGGTCGTGTGGGAAGGACCCCCCTATCGCCGTCACTCACTAGGCGACGGTTCCAAATGCCGTCGCGGAAAGGGGTTTAAAACCGTTTGTATAGCACCGACGTGTACTAGTATTGGCTCCTATATATTCTACGAAGATCTTTATTGGTCAAACCATAATGACAACATACGTTATTCCCTTTGTGCATCGGTACGTTACTTGCCCGAGATTCGGTCGTCGGTATCCACATACCTCGTTCAATCTCGTTACCGGCAAGTCTCTTTACTCGTTGAGTAATACATCATCCCGTAACTAACTCATTAGTCACATTGCTTGCAAGGCTTCTTATGATGTGCATTATCGAGAGGGCCCAGAGATACCTCTTCGATACTCGGAGTGACAAATCCTAATCTCGATCTATGCCAACCCAACAAACACCTTCGGAGATACCTGTAGAGCATCTTTATAATCACTCAGTTACGTTGTGACGTTTGATAGCACACAAGGCATTCCTCTGGTGTCCGGGAGTTGCATAATCTCATAGTCAAAGGAATATGTATATGACATGAAGAAAGCAATAGCAATGAAACTGAACGATCAATATGCTAAGCTAATAGATGGGTCTTGTCCATCGCATCATTCCCCTAATGATGTAATCCCGTTCATCAAATCACAACACATGTCCATGGTTAGGAAACTTAACCATCTTTGATTAATGAGCTAGTCTAGTAGAGGCTTACTACGGACGGTGTCTTGTCTATGTATCCACACATGTATCAAGTTTCCAGTTAATACAATTCTCTAGCACAGATAATAAACATTTATCATGATATAAGGAAATATAAAATAACAACTTTATTATTGCCTCTAGGGCATATTTCCTTCAGTCTCCCACTTGCACTAGAGTCAACAATCTAGTTCACATCGCCATGTGATTTAACACCAATAGTTCACATCTTTATGTGATTAACAGCCATAGTTCACATTGCCATGTGACCAACACCCAAAGGGTTTACTAGAGTCAATAATCTAGTTCACATCGCTTTGTGATTAACACCCAAAGAGTACTAAGGTGTGATCATGTTTTGCTTGTGAGAGAAGTTTAGTCAACGGGTCTGCCACATTCAGATCCGTATGTATATTGCAAATTTCTATGTCTATAATGCTCTGCATGGAGCTACTCTAGCTAATTGCTCCTACATTCAATATGTATCTAGATTGAGACTTAGAGTCATCTAGATCAGTGTCAAAGCTTGCATCGACGTAACTCTTTACGACGAACTCTTTATCACCTCCATAACCGAGAAACATTTCCTTAGTCCTCTTTAAGGTAACTAAGGATAATTTTGAGCGTTTTCCAGTGATCTAGTCCTGGATCACTATTGTACCCTGATACATCTCAACGTATCTATAATTTATGAAGTATTCATGCTGTTATATTATCATTCTTGGATGTTTTACAATCATTTTATAGCAACTTTGTATCACTTTTTGGGACTAACCTATTGACCTAGTGCCCCATGCCAGTTGTTGTTTTTTGCTTGTTCTTTACATCGCAGGAAATCAATATCAAACAAAGTCCAAACACTGCGAAACTTTTTGGTGATTTTTTATGGACCAGAACACCCAGGACGGGTAGAGCAACACCTGGGGGTGCCCCGAGGGGGGCACAACCCACCAGGGCGCGCCTAGGGGCCTAGGCGCGCCCTGTTGGGTCGTGCCCACCTCGGTGGCCTCCCACACCCCCTCTTTACCCTATAAATTCACAAATATTCCAAAAACCCTCGGGGTTAACCTAGATCAGAAGTTCCGCCGACGCATGGCTCTGTAGCCACCAAAAACCAATCTAGACCCTTTTCGGCACCCTGTCGGAGGGGGGAATCATCTCAAGTGGCCATCTTCATCATCCCGACGGCCAGCACGATGAGGAGGGAGTAGTCCACCCTCGGGGCTGAGGGTTTGTACGCGTAGCTATGTGTTTAATCTCTCTCTCTCTCTCTCTCTCTCTCTCTCTCGTGTTCTTGAGATGTCACGATGTTGATGTATCGCGGGCTTTGTTCATATACTCGAAACATATGGTGTTTCCCCATCTCTATCTTGTGATGAATTGAGTTTTTCCCTTTGAGATTTCGTTGTCATCAGATTGAATACTTTAGTTGATTTGAGAACACTTGATATATGTCTTGTAATTGAATACTTGTGGTGACAGTGGGGTATCATATTGATTCACTTGATATATGTTTTGGCACTATACTCGTGGATTCCCGATGTGACATTGGGGTAATCTATGCATAGGGGTTGATGCATGTTCTTGTCTTTGTTTCTCCGGTAGAAATCTTGGGGCACTCTTTGAAGTTCTTTGTGTTGGATTGAATATTATGAATCCGAATTCGCTTTGGTGTTATTTTAGTACGAACTCTTGGTTAGATCGATCGTAAAGAATAGCTTTGTGTTATTTTAGTACGAAATCTAGGATAGATTGATCGGAAAGAATAGCTTTGAGGTGGTTTCGTACCCTACAAACAATTATGTCTTATGTTCTCCGCTAATAGGAACTTTGGAGTGATTCTTCGTTGCACGTTGAGGGACGGTTATATGATCCAATTATATTAGCACTGTTGAGAGATTGCACTAGTGAAAGTACGGACCCTAGGCCTTGTTTTTAAGCATTGCAATACCGTTTTTGTGCCCATTTACTATTTGCTACCTTGCTGTTTTTATTTACATATTATAAAAATATATTTCTACCATCCGTATTACACTTTTATCACCATCTCTTCGCCGAGTGCACCTATACGATTTTCCATTGTATTGGGTGTGTTGGGGACACAAGAGATTTCTTGTATTTGATTGCAGGGTTGTTTGAGAGAGACCATCTTCATCCTATGCCTCCCACAGATTGATAAACCTTAGGTCATCCACTTGAGGGAAATTTGCTACTATCCTACAAAACTCTGCGCTTGGAGGCCCAACACGTATCTACAAGAATAAATTTGCGTAGTAGACATCAAGCTCTTTTCTGGCGCCATTGCTGGGGAGGTGAGTGCTTGAAGGTATATCTTTAGATCTTGCAATCGAATCTTTTAGTTTCTTGTTTATCACTAGTTTGGTTTATAAAGGAAGACTACATAAAAAATGGAATTGAGGTTGCATCATATTATTGATCATCTTTATAATATCTTTCTTGAAAATGATGGTTCAGAAAATTGTGCTCAATTGTTAGAAGAAGAAGTCAATAAAATGTTTGGCACAAAATATTTGAATGATGAGCATGATTGCAATGTTGTTAGTATGAATTCTTTGAATATCCAAAATGCTAATGATTATTGCACTAGTCATGAGAAAAATGTTTCTTATAAGCATGTCAATTTTTGCGGAGTGAATTGGGAGTGCATTTGCACACACAAAAGGGAAGATAGATTTTGTATGAAACATAAATATTTAGAAACACAAGAGAGGCTAGATGATTGTGCTGAAAGATTTAATTTTTTTGCCATCCTTGTGAACTTTGCAATGAACGTGGTCATTTAAATCTCCAATGCAAATTCTTTCATGATCAAATCGTGTCGAAAAATTGTGATAACTTGATTACCCTTGAGCATCATAAATAGCTTAGTCTTCTTTTGGGGTATGAAGAAATGAAATGTATAACTAAGGGTATTCCAAAATTTAATCTCGAGGGATTTCTTGATTTTGATCTAGAGGAAATTTATATGTGTTGAGCGGTAAATTGCATTGAGAATCCTTATATTGCCAACTATCTAAAGTCAAGAAAACAAATAGAATATGAAGAGAGTACTAATGAAAGGGAAAATATTTCCCAATACCCTCCTAGTGTTTATTATGATGAATGAGGTAACGAGGAGGAGCTTCTTATCCAACCAATCTCATCAATAAGAAGCTTGAAAAGATTAATTAAACCCACACATGATGTGGTGAAGAAGAAGGAAAGAAGAATGAATATAGGTAAACAGGTATCTCTCCCAAATAATGTTGCTCCTATTATTGTTGTGCCTCATGAAAATGAATAAAAAGTAATTGTGGAAGATGATGCACTTGATGATGATTTTGTTATGCCTATTGCTTGTTGTGATGATTATGATTGGGAAGATAATGATACTTCTTATAATTTTGGAAATATATTTGGCACCAACTTGGGAAATTATGATGATAGCAATTTATACCGTTGGTGCTAGCTATTCATACTATTAATGATGAGAATGATTATGCTTATGATATGCCAAGACACAAGCTTGGGGATGCTATGTTTGATGAGAATGACATGTTTGAGAATTTATTTTCCACAATTATTGTTTGTCCCAAGCTTGGGGATGCTATGCATAATGAAGATGATCTTTTTAGTCCCCCTACTTTGAATGATCAAATTTGCTATGATGATGCATGCCTCCTACTTATGATGATTATTGTGATGATACTTATGTTATAAAAAGTAGTGATAATTATTTTCATAATTTTGAATATCCTTTTACTGAGCATTACTCTCTTAATGTGGGAACAATTTTTAGTATTCAATTTTCATATGACACTCCCACTATTGTGAATGAGAATAAAATTGCTCATATGGAGTGTAATAAATTTTCTATGCTTTTGGATCATGAAAAGAATGATGTATGTGATGGCTATATTGATGAATCCATTCATGATGCTACTAAAAATTATTATGAGAGAGGAACTTATGCTTCAGGATGCTCTCTTTGTGTTTCAATTCTTATCTTTTATGTGAGGATCATTGAAATCATCATGCCTAGCTAAAAGGCATTAAAGAAATAGCACTTGTTGGGAGACAACCCAACACTTTTACCTACTATTTTTGTGTGTTCACATGATTAGGCTACTGTAGTAATCATGTTTTATTGCTTTCGTTTCAATAAATTGCCAAGTAAGACCTTTGGGATGGCTTACGGTGATAGTTGATTTGATCTTGCTGAAAAACAGAAACTTTTGTGCTCAGGAAAAAAATCTAATTTTTTAACAGAAGCGTGAAAAATGATGATTCTCTTTGCATAAAATAAATAGACAAATTTCCCAGGTTTTCCTAATTTTCCAGAATTTTTGGAGTAGCATAAGTATGGTTGGAGTACAGATTACTATAGACTGTTCTGTTTTTGACATATTCTGTTTCCAACGCATAGTTTGCTTGTTTTATAGTTTCCATGGCTTATATTGCTCAATATAAATTGTGGAAATGATATGATACAGTAGGCATTGTGTGAGAACAATTATGAATCTTGTCTTTGACAGTACCAAAAGTGAAATGGTTTGCTCTTTATCATACTAACCTATCTCGCAAAGTTCCGTTAAGTTTTGTGTGATTGAAGTTTTCAAGTTTTGGGTGAGATATCGACATGAGGAGAATAATGAGTGACAAGGCCCTAAGATTGGGGGTGCCCAAGGCACCCCAAGTTAATATCTAAGGAAGATCAAAGCAACTAAGCTTGGGGATGCCCCGGAAGGCATCCCCTCTTTCGTCTTCAACATTATCGGTAACCTCACTTGGAGCTATGTCTTCATTCGTCACATGATACGTGATTTGCTTGGAGCGTCAATTTATTTTGTTAGGATTTGCTTTCTGTTATTTATAATAATGTTTTGAATCTTTTATTTCAATAGAAGTGGCAATGATAGCCTTTGCCATGCTTATTTTGCAAGTTTACATGTTGCTGTTAGAAAACAGAAAGTTTGCCGCTGTTGCAAAAATTCCCTAGAAAAGTCAGAATGTGATAAAATGTCGAAACTTTTTGGAAAATGAGCTCTGATAAATTTTCTTCAGTTTGGCAAATTTTCATAACTTTTATAGTTATGGAAGTATTGATACTCTTTCATTCTTTATAGACTGTACTGTTTTGGCAGATTGCTGTTAGGTTTGCATTGTTTGCATATGTTTGCTTGTTTAATGATTCTATTTGAGGATAGGAGTATTAAATATCCAGAGGCAGTTAGTATGCAATGTTGAATAATAATTTTAGTGATTTGCTACAGTAGAGAATGATAAGGTTTTTGCATTGGTTTATACTAATTTATCTCACGAGTTCTTGTTGAGTTTTGTGTGGATGAAGCTTTTGAGATTTACGAAAACCGTGATATGAGAAGAATTAAGGAGACACAAAAGCTAAAGCTTGGGGATGCCCAAGGCACCCCAAGATAATATTTCAAGAAGTCTCAAGCATCTAAGCTTGGGGATGCCCCGATAGTCATCCTACCTTTCCTCTTCAACAATTATCGGTTAGTATCGGTTGAGCCTAAGTTTTTGCTTCTTCACATGAGTTGTGCTATTCTTAGAATGTCATTTTATTTTCATTTTGCTTGCTGTTTTAATAAAGTACTTAGATCTGGAAGTTTTTAAATAAAATAGAGTCCTCAAATAGTTGCCAGGGAGGCTAGGTAAGCGGCATTCACATCCCGTCAACGAAGCTCTTTTCTATGGAATTGCTCTAGTGCTTCACTTATATCTTTTTGAGCATGGTGTGATTTAGTATTTTTGAAGAAATTCTCTCTTGCTTCACTTAAATTAATTTGAGAGAAAGAAATATTATGCTCATGATCTTCACTTATATCTTTTTGGAGTAGCTTGTCATTTACTCTTTTGTTTCACTTCTATCCTATGAGTAAATTGTTGAATGAATTGAATGTCATGAAGTTGAAATCATATCATGCCTAGTGGTAGCTTCACATTAGGTTTAGAAAGTTAAATCTTTTGAGGCTTGACAATCACAATATTGGTCATACAAGCAATTCACGAATAGTTAGTATAAGGAAGAGAATTTTCACATGCAAATACACTATCTTGGAAATCTTTTGTGATTGTGAGCCCCCATCAAAATATTATATGCCAAAATTGTTGACGTTGGACAAGGAATACAACATAATGGTTTATGTTTGTTCATATTCACATAGAAGTTATATTGGCATAGATCCTTCAACATGTGGTGCTTGCCCCCATCTTTGCTAGCCAAAAATTCCGCACCAAGTAGAGATACTACTTGTGCATCCAACAACCCTTAAACCCAAATCTTATTTTCAAGAGTCCACCATACCTACCTAAGGATTGAATAAGATCCTTCAAGTAAGTTGTCATCGGTAAAATAATGCAATAAAAATTGCTTCTAAAAGTGTTAGATCATTTAGTGTAAGAGAAAATTGAGCGTTGTACGAACATGTGATGGCAAAGAATAAAAGCGACATACTGCATAATAAAGGTTTCCATCACAAGGGGCAATACAACGTGACGTTCTTTTGCACAAAGGGGTTGAGCATACAAACAAATAAGAGCATGACAACCTCTGCTTCCCTCTGCGAAGGGCCTATATCTTTTACTGTCATGCATTTACTTTTATGCAAAGATTCAAAGTTCTTCTCTCTATTCCTTTTTATTTTTCCCTGTTGGCAAGCATCATGTGGTGAGGAAAGATCTAGGCACATATATCCAGTTGGATATGGGGAGCATGAGTTATTATTGTTGACATCACCCTTGAGGTGAATACGTTGGGAGGGGAAATTATAAGCCCCTATCTTTCTATGTGTCTGGTTGAAATGTTTTGCTCATGTGTATGCGGTGAGTGTTAGCAATCATAGAAGACTATATGATGGTTGAGTATGTGGAGCTCTTACTTAGACTCTGTTGAATAAGTTGAATTACAATTTCTTGGTGACGGAGAAAATAGGTTGTTGAGTTTCAAGAGAATTCATCATTTGAACCTTAACATGTGAATTGTTTGCTACTTTAACATGAGAAGTTTAATAAAAATGAGTTGATGTTATGATGCTAGGAAAAGTGATTGAAATTATCATTGATCAAACTTGTGCACTTTGCTAGCATTCACACTTCATAAATTATTTCTTTTACCATTTACCTGCTCGAGGACAAGTAGGAATTAAGCTTGGGGATGCTGATACGTCTCCAATGTATCTATAATTTATGAAGTATTCATGCCGTTATATTATCATTCTTGGATGTTTCGCAATCATTTTATATCAACTTTATATCATTTTTGGGACTAACCTATTGACCCACTGCCTCGTGCCAGTTGCTGTTTTTTGCTTGTTTTTTACATCGCAAGAAATCAATATCAAACGAAGTCCAAACATCGTCAAACTTTTTGGTGACTTTTTATGGACCAGAACACCCAGGATGGGCCAGAGTAGCACCTGGGGGGTGCCCCGAGGGGGGAACAACCCACCAGGGCGCGCCTGGGGGCCCAGGCACGCCCAAGTGGGTCGTGCCCACCGCGGTGGCCTCCCACACCCCCTCTTTACCATATAAATTCACAAATATTCCAAAAACCCTCGGACTTAACCTAGATCAGAAGTTCCGCCACCGCAAGGCTCTGTAGCCACCGAAAACCAATCTAGACACTTTTCGGCACCCTTCCAGAGGGGGGAATCATCTCCGGTGGCCATCTTCATCATCCCGGTGGCCACCACGATGAGGAGGGAGTAGTCCACCCTCGGGTATGAGTGTTTAATCTCTCTCTCTCTCATGTTCTTGAGATGTCATGATCTTGATGTATCGTGGGCTTTGTTAATATAGTCGGATCATATGGTGTATTCCCCTCTCTATCTTGTGATGAATTGAGTTTTCCCTTTGAGATTTCATTGTTATTGGATTGAATACTTTTATTGATTTGAGAACACTTGATATATGTCTTGCAATTGAATACTCGTGGTGACAATGGGGTATCATATTGATTCACTTGATATATGTTTTGGCACTCAACTCGTGGATTCCCGAGGTGACATTGGGGTAATGTATGCATAGGGGTTGATGCACGTTCTTGCCTTTGTTTCTCCGGTAGAAATCTTGGGGCACTCTTTGAAGTTCTTTGTGTTGGATTGAATATTATGAATCTGAATTTGCTTTGGTGTTATTTTAGTACGAACTCTTGGTTAGATCGATCGGAAAGAATATCTTTGTGTTATTTTAGTACGAACTCTAGGATAGATTGATCGGAAAGAATAGCTTTGAGGTGGTTTCGTACCCTACAAACAATTCCGTCTTATGTTCTCTGCTAGATAGGAACTTTGGAGTGATTCTTCGTTGCACGTTGAGGGAGGGTTATATGATCCTATTGTACTAGCACTGTTGAGAGATTGCACTAGTGAAAGTACGGACCCTAGGCCTTGTTTTTAACCATTGCAATACCGTTTTTGTGCCCGTTTACTATTTTCTACCTTGTTGTTTTTATTTATTCAGATTATAAAAATATATTTCTACTATCCGTATTACACTTTTATCACCATCTCTTCGCCGAACTAGTGCACCTATACAATTTGCCATTGTATTGGGTGTGTTGGGGACAAAAGAGATTTCTTGTATTTGATTGCAGGGTTGTTTGAGAGAGACCATCTTCATCCTACACCTCCCACGGATTGATAAACCCTAGGTCATCTACTTGAGGGAAACTTGCTACTGTCCTACAAAACTCTACGCTTGGAGGCCCAACACGTGTCTACAAGAATAAAGTTGCGTAGTAGACATCATACCCCCTTGGGAAACTCATGGCAAGGTACACAACAAGTTTGGTACACAACATGGCATACTTTATAGAACCTATGGCTGAGGCATAGGGAATGACTTTCATTCTCTCTTTCCCTTCTTCTGTGGTCGGGTTTTGAGTCTTTACTCAACTTCACACCTTACAATACAGGCAAGAACTCCTTCTTTGACTAATCCATTTTGAACTCCTTAAAAATCTTGTTAAGGTATGTACTCACTGAAAGTATTATCAAGCGTCTTGATATATATCTATAGATCTTGATGCCTAATATGTAAGTAGTTTCACCGAGGTCTTTCATTGAAAAAATCTTATTCAATTACCCTTTTATGCTATCCAGAAATTCTATATCATTTCCGATCAATAATATGTCATCCACATATACTATTAGAAATGCTACAGAGCTCCCACTCACTTTCTTGTAAATACAGGCTTCACCGTAAGTCTGTAAAAACCATATGCTTTGATCACCCCATCAAAGCATATATTCCAACTCCGAGATGCTTGCACCAGTCCACAGATGGATCACTGGAGCTTGCACACTTTGTTAGCACCTTTAGGATCGACAAAACCTTCTGGTTTGCATCATATACAACTCTTCTTTAAGAAATCCATTAAGGAATGCAGTTTTGACATCCATTTGCCAGATTTCATAATCATAAAATGTGGCAATTGCTAACATGATTTGGACAGACTTAAGCATCGCTACGGGTGAGAAAGTCTCATCGTAGTCAACTCCTTGAACTTGTCGAAAACACTTTTGTGACAATTCGAGCTTTGTAGATAGTGACATTACCATCAGCGTCAGTCTTCTTCTTGAAGATCCACTTATTCTCAATGGATTGCCGATCATCGGGCAAATCCACCAAAGTCCATACTTTGTTCTGATACATGGATCCTATCTCAGATTTCATGGCCTTAAGCCATCTGTTGGAATCTGGGCTAATCACAGCTTCTTCATAGTTCGTAGGTTCATCATGGTCTAGTAACATGACTTCCAGACTAGGAGTACTGGACCACTCTGGTGCGGAACGTGCTCTGTTCGACCTACGATGTCCAGTAGTAACTTGATCTGAAGTTTCATGATCATCACCATTAACTTCCTCTCTAGTTGTTGTAGGCATCACGGGAACTGATTTCTCTGATGTGCTACTGTCCAATTCGAGAGAAGGTACAATTACCTCATCAAGTTCTACTTTCCTCCCACTCACTTCTTTCGAGAGAAACTGCTTCTCTAGAAATGTTCCACTCTTGGCAACAAAGATCTTGCCTTCGGATCTGTGGTAGAAGGTGTACCCAATTGTTTTCTTAGGGTATCCTATGAAGATGCTCTTCTTTGATTTGGGTTCGATCTTATCAGGCTGAAGCCTTTTGACATAAGTGTCGCAACCTCAAACTTTAAGAAACGACATCTTAGGTTTCTTGCCAAACCAATGCTCATACGGTGTCGTCTCAATGGATTTAGACGGTGCCCTATTTAAAGTGAATACAGTTGTCTCTAATGCATAACCCCAAAATGATAGTGGTAAATCGGTAAGAGACATCATAGATCGCACCATATCCAATAAAGTACGGTTATGACGTTCGGACACACCATTACGCTATGGTGTTCCAGGTGGCGTGAGTTCTGAAACTATTCCAAATTTTTTAAAATGAAGATCAAACTCGTAACTCAAATATTCGCCTCTGCGATCAGATCACAGAAACTTTATTTTCTTGTTACGATGATTCTCCACTTCACTCTGAAATTCTTTGAACTTTTCAAATGTTTCAGACTTGTGTTTCATCAAGTAGATATATGCATATGTTCTCAAATCATCTGTGAAGGTAAGAAAATAACAATACCCGCCGCGGGCTT
The DNA here is from genome assembly GCF_002575655.3 of Aegilops tauschii subsp. strangulata. Taxonomy (NCBI): domain Eukaryota; kingdom Viridiplantae; phylum Streptophyta; class Magnoliopsida; order Poales; family Poaceae; genus Aegilops; species Aegilops tauschii. The sequence goes on along the minus strand of NC_053040.3, from coordinate 439,275,611 downwards.
CAACACTCATCAGACCGCATACATCGGTTTGTATTTTTTCCAATAAGTCATTAGCTTGCTCCATTGTTTCGGAGAACGGAGTTTTAGTCATCTTGCCCATTAGGCATGGTTCGCAAGTATCAAATGATTCATAATCAAGTGATTCTAAAAGTCCATCTGCATGGAGTTTCTTCATGCACTTTATACCAATATGACCTAAACGCCAGTGCCACAAAATATGTTGCACTTTCATTATCAACTTTGCATCTTTTGGCATCAATGTTATGAGTATGTGTATCACTACGATCAAGATTCAATAAACCATTTACATTGGGTGTATGACCATAGAAGGTTTTTGATTTCTGCTAGACTACGTCGGTATTTCCCCAAAGAGGAAGGGATGATGCAGCACAGCAACGGTAGGTATTTCCCTCAGTGATGAGACCAAGGTTATCGAACCAGTAGGAGAACCAAGCAACACTACGTAAACATCACGTGCACACAAATAACAAATACTCGCAACCCGACGTGTTGAAGGGGTTGTCAATCCCTTTCGGGTAACGGTGCCACAAATTGGCAAACTGACATGATAAAAATATGATAGATAGGATAAATAGATCTCAGATAAAATTAATTGCAGCAAGGTATTTTTTTATTTTGGGTTTAATAGATGTGAAAATAAAAGCAAAGGAAAATAGATCGCAAAGGCAAATATAATAAAGAAGAGACCCGGGGGGCTGTAGTTTTCACTAGTGGCTTCTCTCGAGAAAAATAGCAAACGGTGGGTAAATGAATTACCGTTGGGCAATTGATAGAACTTCAAGTAATCATGACGATATCTAGGCAATGATCATTATATAGGCATCACATCCAAGATTAGTGGACCGACTCCTGCCTGCATCTACTACTATTACTCCACACATCGACCGCTATCCAGCATGCATGTAGTGTATTAAGTTCATGGAGAAATGGAGTAATGCAATAAGAACGATGACATGATGTAGACAAGATCTATTTATGTAGAAATAGACCCCATCTTATTATCCTTAATGGCAATGATACATACGTGTCGGTTCCCCTTCTGTCACTTGGATCAACCACCATAAGATCGAACCCATCACAAAGCACCTCTTCCCATTGCAAGATAAACAGATCAAGTTGGCAAATCAAAACCCAAATATCGGAGAAGAAATATGAGGCTATAAGCAATCATGCATATAAGAGATCAAAGAAGACTCAAATAACTTTCATGGATAAAAAGATAGATCTGATCATAAACTCAAAGTTCATCCGATCCCAACAAATACACCGCAAAACGAGTTACATCATATGGATCTCCAAGAGACCATTGTATTGAGAATCAAACGAGAGAGAGGAAGCCATCTAGCTACTAACTATGAACCCGAAGGTCTACAAAGAACTACTCACGCATCATCGGAGAGGCACCAATGGAGGTGGTGAACCCCATCCGTGATGGTGCCTAGATTGGATCTGGTGGTTCTGGACTCTGCGGCGGCTGCAATTGATTTTCGTCGACTCTCCTAGGTTTTCTGGAATATTGGGGTATTTATAGAGTAAAGAGGCGGTCCGGGGGGCACCCGAGTGATGGGAACATAGCATGCAATTTCAAAATTTTCCTACAATCACGCAAGATCTATCTAGGAGATGCATAGCAATGAGAGGGGAGAGTGTGTCCATGTACCCTCGTAGACCGAAAGTGGAAGCGTTAGTTTAACGCGGTTGATGTAGTCGAACGTCTTCTTGTTTCAACCAATCAAGTACCGGACATACAGCACCTCCGAGTTCTGCACACGTTCGGCTCGATGACTTCCCTCGAACTCTTGATCCAGCAAAGTGTCAAGAGAGAGTTTCATCAGCACGACGGCGTAGTGATGGTGATGGTGAAGTGATTCGCGCAGGGCTTCGCCTAAGCACTATGACAATATGACCGGAGGAGTAAACGGTGGAAGGGTGTGTCGCACACGGCTTGGAGCAATTGTGTGTCTAGGAGGCGCCCCCGTCCCACGTATATAAAGAAGGGAGAGGAGAGGAGGCCGGCCAAGGCGCGCCCCCAAGTTGGGAGGAGTCCTACTAGGACTCCAAGTCCAATTCGGACCCCCTTCCTTTTACCGGAGAGGAAAAGGGGGAAGGAGAGGGAGAAGGAGAAGAAAAGGGGGGCACCGCCCCCTTCCCCACTCCAATTCGTACCCCTTCCAAGTGGGGGGCGCGCCAGCCCCTTGTGGGCTGGTGTGCCTCCCTCCCAAGGCCCATGTGGCCCATAACTTTTCCCAGGGGGTTCCGGTAACCCCCCGGTACTCCGATAAGTACCCGAAACACTCCGGAACCATTCCGATGTCCGAATACTATTGTCCAATATATCAATCTTTACCTCTCAACCATTTCGAGACTCATTGCCATGTCTGTGATCTCATATGGGACTCTGAACAATCTTCGGTCACCAAAACACATAACTCATAATACAAATCGTCATCGAACGTTAAGCGTGCAGACCCTACGGGTTCGATAACTATGTAGACATGACCGAGACACATCTCTGGTCAATAACCAACAGCGGAACCTGGATGCTCATATTGGTTCCTACATATTCTATGAAGATCCTTATCGATCAAACCGCAATGACAACATACGTAATTCACTTTGTCATCGGTATGTTACTTGCCAGAGATTCAAGCGTCGGTATCTTCATACCTACTTCAATCTCGTTATCGGAAAGTCTCTTTACTCGTTCCGTAATGCATCATCCCATAATTAACTCATTAGTCACATTGCTTGCAAGGCTTATCATGATGTGGATTACCGAGAGGGCCCAGAGATACCTCTCCGATACTCGGAGTGATAAATCCTAATCTCGATCTATGCCAAACCAACAAACACCTTCGGAGATACCTGTAGAGCATCTTTATAATCACCCAGTTATGTTGTGACGTTTGATAGCACACAAGGTATTCCTCCGGCATTCGGGAGTTGCATAATCTCATAGTCAAAGGAATATGTATAAGTCATGAAGAAAGCAATAGCAATAAAACTTAACGATCATTATGCTAAGCTAATGGATGGGTCTTTTCCATCACATCATTCTCGTAATGATGTGATCCCATTCATCAAATGACAACACATGTCAATGGTTAGGAAACTTAACCATCTTTGATTAACGAGCTAGTCTAGTAGAGGCATACTAGGGACACTTTGTTTTGTCTATATATTCACACATGTATCAAGTTTCCGGTTAATACAATTCTAGCATGAATAATAAAATTTTATCTTGATATAAGGAAATATAAATAACAAATTTATTATTGCCTCTAGGGCATATTTCCTTCAGTCTCCCACTTGCACTAGAGTCAATAATCTAGATTACATTGTAATGATTCTAACACCGATGGAGTCTTGGTGCTAATCATGTTTTGCTCGTGGAAGAGGCTTAGTCAACGGGTCTGCAACATTCAGATCCGTATGTATTTTGAAAATCTCTATGTCTCCCTCCTTGACTTGATCACGGATGGAGTTGAAGCGTCTCTTGATGTGTTTGGTTCTCTTGTGAAATCTGGATTCCTTTGCCAAGACAATTGCTCCAGTATTGTCACAAAAGATTTTGATTGGACCCGATGCACTAGGTATTACACCTAGATCGGATATGAACTCCATACAGACTCCTTCATTTGCTGCTTCTGAACCAGCTATGTACTCCGCTTCACACGTAGATCCCGCCACAACACTTTGCTTGGAACTGCACCAACTGATAGCTCCACCATTCAATATAAATACGTATCCGGTTTGTGACTTAGAGTCGCCCGGATCAGTGTCAAAGCTAGCATCAACGTAACCATTTACGACAAGTTCTTTGTCACCTCCATAAATGAGAAACATATCCTTAGTCATTTTCAGGTATTTCAGGATGTTCTTGACCGCTGTCCAGTGATCCACTCCTGGATTACTTTGGTACCTCCCTGCTAAACTTAGAGCAAGGCAGGTCTGGTACACAGCATTGCATACATGATAGAACCTATGGCTGAGGCATAGGGAATGACTTTCATTTTCACTCTATGTTCTGCAGTGGTCGGGCATTGAGTCTGACTCAACATCACACCTTGTAACACATGCAAGAACCCTTTCTTTGACTGATCCATTTTGAACTTCTTCAAAACTTTATCAAGGTATGTGCTTTGTGAAAGTCGAGTTAATCGTCTTGGTCTATATTTATAGATCTTGATGCCCAATATATAAGCAGCTTCACCGAGGTCTTTCATTGAAAAAAATCTTATTCAAGTATCCTTTTATGCTATCCAGAAATTCTATCTCATTTCCAATCAACAATATGTCATCCACATATAATATTAGATACGCTATAGAGCTCCCACTCACTTTCTTGAAAATACAGGTTTCTCCAAAAGTCTATATAAATTCATATGCTTTGATCACACTATCAAAGCGTATATTCCAACTCCGAGATGCTTGCACCAGTCCATAAATGGATCGCTGGAGCTTGCACACTTTGTAAGCACCTTTAGGATCAACAAAACTTTCTGGTTTCATCATATACAACTCTTCTTTAAGAAATCCATTAAGGAATGCAGTTTTGACGTCCATTTGCCGGATTTCATAATCATAAAATGCGGCAATTGCTAACATGATTCAGACAGACTTAAGCATCGCTACGGGTCAGAAGGTCTCATCGTAGTCAACTCCTTCACTACAAAAAATAGACACTTCCGTGACGATACGTGTTTGTCATAGTAGGTCACGTTTTCTGTCATGCATGGACATCCATGATGAATTTATGACAGAATCAAGATAGTCATACATGTGCTGTTGTAGAAGTGTTCCATGACATTACCAAAATTATCATCACGGAAGTGTCCGCTTCCATGACGATAAATCGCGCGTCATAGAAGTGCTTTCGTCAAGGGTGATAGACACGTGGCATCTGTTGGAAATATGCCCTAGAGGCAATAATAAAATGGTTATTATTATATTTCCTTGTTCATGATAATTGTCTATTGTTCATGCTATAACTGTGTTATCCGGAAATCGTAATACATCTGTGAATACATAGACCACAATATGTCCCTAGTGAGCCTCTAGTTGACTAGCTCGTTGATCAACAGATAGTCATGGTTTCCTGACTATGGACATTGGATGTCATTGATAACGGGATCACATCATTAGGAGAATGATGTGATGGACAAGACCCAATCTTAAGCATAGCACAAGATCGTGTAGTTCGTTTGCTAGAGCTTTTCCAAATGTCAAGTATCATTTCCTTAGACCATGAGATTGTGCAACTCCCGGATACCATAGGAGTGCCTTGGGTGTGCCAAACGTCACAACGTAACTGGGTGGCTATAAAGGTGCACTACGGGTATCTCCGAAAGTGTCTGTTGGGTTGGCACGAATCGAGACTGGGATTTGTCACTCCGTATGACGGAGAGGTATCTCTGGGCCCACTCGGTAATGCATCATCATAATGAGCTCAATGTGACCAAGTGTTTGGTCACGGGATCATGCATTACGGTACGAATAAAGTGACTTGCCGGTAACGAGATTGAACAAGGTATTGGGATACCGACGATCGAATCTCGGGCAAGTAACGTACCGATTGACAAAGGGAATTGTATACGGGATTGATTGAATCCTCGACATCGTGGTTCATCCGATGAGATCATCGTGGAACATGTGGGAGCCAACATGGGTATCTAGATCCCGCTGTTGGTTATTGACCGGAGAGTCGTCTCGGTCATGTCTGCATGTCTCCCGAACCCGTAGGGTCGACACACTTAAGGTTCGGGGACGCTAGGGTTGTAGAGATATTAGTATGTAGAAATCTGAAAGTTGTTCGAAGTCCCGGATGAGATCCCGGACGTCACGAGGAGTTCCGGAATGGTCCGGAGGTGAAGAATTGTATATAGGAAGTCCAGTTTCGGCCACTGGGAAAGTTTCGGGGGTCACCGGTATTGTACCGGGACCACCGGAAGGGTCCCGGGGGTCCACCGGGTGGGGCCACCTATCCCGGAGGGCCCCATGGGCTGAAGTGGGGAAGGGAACCATCCCCTGGTGGGCTGGTGCGCCTTGGGCCTCCCCTGCGCCTAGGGTTGGAAACCCTAGGGGTGGGGGGCGCCCCACTTGACTTGGGTGGCAAGTCCCCCCCTTGGCCGTCGCCCCCCTTGAGATGGGATCTCTGGGGGCCGGCGCCCCCCCTGGACCCCTATGTAAAGAGAGGGGGGAGGGAGGGCAGCCGCACCCAAGCCCCTGGCGCCTCCCTCTCCCTCCCGTGACACCTCTCCCTCTCGCTGAGCTTGGCGAAGCCCTGCCGAGATCCCCGCTGCTTCAACCACCACGTCGTCGTGCTGCTGGATCTCCATCAACCTCTCCCTCCCCTTGCTGAATCAAGAAGGAGGAGACGTCTTCCCCAACAGTACGTGTGTTGAACACGGAGGTGCCGTCCGTTCGGCGCTCGGTCATCGTGATTTGGATCACGACGAGTACGACTCCATCAACCCCGTTCGCTTGAACGCTTCCGCTCGCGATCTACAAGGGTATGTAGATGCACTCTTTTCCCTCTCGTTTCTAGAAGACTCCATAGATTGTTCTTGGTGATGCGTCAAAAATTTTAATTTCTATTAAGATCTCCAACAGTGGCATCATGAGCTAGGTCTATGCGTAGTTTCTATGCACGAGTAGAACACAAACTTGTTGTGGGCGTAGATGTTGTCAATTTTCTTGCCACTACTAGTCTTATCTTGTTTCAGCGGCATCGTGGGATGAAGCGGCCCGGACCGACCTTACACGTACGCTTACGTGAGACAGGTTCCACCGACTGACATGCACTAGTTGCATAAGGTGGCTAGCGGGTGTCTGTCTCTCCCACTTTAGTCGGATCGGATTCGATGAAAAGGGTCCTTATGAAGGGTAAATAGAAATTGGCATATCACGTTGTGGTTTTACGTAGGTAAGAAACGTTCTTGCTAGAAACCTATAGAAGCCACGTAAAAACATGCAACAACAATTAGAGGACGTCTAACTTGTTTTTGCAGCATATGCCTTGTGATGTGATATGGCCAAAAGGATGTGATGAATGAAATATATGTGATGTATGAGATTGATCATGTTCTTGTAATAGGAATCACGACTTGCATGTCGATGAGTATGACAACCGGCAGGAGCCATAGGAGTTGTCTTTATTTTTGTATGACCTGCGTGTCATTGAATAACGCCATGTAAATTACTTTACTTTATTGCTAAACACGTTAGCCATAGAAGTAGAAGTAATCGTTGGCGTGACAACTTCATGAAGACACGATGATGGAGATCATGGTGTCATGCCGGTGACGAAGATGATCATGGCGCCCCGAAGATGGAGATCAAAGGAGCAAAATGATATTGGCCATATCATATCACTATTTGATTGCATGTGATGTTTATCATGTTTTACATCTTATTTGCTTAAAACGACGGTAGCTTAAATAAGATGATCCCTCGCAATAATTTCAAGAAAGTGTTCCCCCTAACTATGCACCGTTGCGAAGGTTCGTCGTTTTGAAGCACCACGTGATGATCGGGTGTGATAGATTCTAACGTTCGAATACAACGGGTGTAAGCCAGATTTACACACGCAATACACTTAGGTTGACTTGACGAGCCTAGCATGTACAGACATGGCCTCGGAACATGGAAGACCGAAAGGTCGAGCATGAGTCGTATAGAAGATACGATCAACATGAAGATGTTCACCGATGTTGACTAGTCCGTCTCACATGATGATCGGACACGGCCTAGTTGACTCGGATCATGTTTCACTTAGATGACTAGAGGGATGTCTATCTGAGTGGGAGTTCATTGAATAATTTGATTAGATGAACTTAATTATCATGAACTTAGTCTAAAATCTTTACAATATGTCTTGTAGATCAAATGGCCCACGCTAATGTTGCCCTCAACTTCAACGCGTTCCTAGAGAAAACCAAGCTGAAAGATGATGGCAGCAACTATACGGACACGGTCCGGAACCTGAGGATCATCCTCATAGCCGCCAAGAAAGATTATGCCCTAGAAGCACCGCTAGGTGACGCACCCATCCCAGAGAACCAAGACGTTATGAACGCTTGGCAGCAGCGTGCTGATGATTACTCCCTCGTTCAGTGCGGCATGCTTTACAGCTTAGAACCGGGGCTCCAAAAGCGTTTTGAGCAACACGGAGCATATGAGATGTTCGAAGAGCTGAAAATGGTTTTCCAAGCTCATGCCCGGGTCGAGAGATATGAAGTCTTCGACAAGTTCTTCAGTTGTAAGATGGAGGAAAAAAGTTCTATCAGTGAGCACATACTCAAAATGTCTGGGTTACACAACCGCTTGACTCAGCTAGGAGTTAATCTCCCGGATGACGCGGTCATTGACAAAATCCTTCAGTCGCTTCCACCGAGTTACAAGAGCTTTGTGATGAACTTCAATATGCAGGGGATGGAAAAGACCATTCCTGAGGTATATTCAATGCTGAAATCAGCGGAGGTGGAGATCAAAAAGGAACATCAAGTGTTGACGGTGAATAAAACCACTAAGTTCAAGAAAGGCAAGGGTAAGAAGAACTTCAAGAAGGATGACAAGGGAGTTGCCGCACCCGGTAAGCCAGTTGCCGGGAAGAAGCCAAAGAATGCACCCAAGCCTGAGACTGAGTGCTTTTATTGCAAGGGAAGTGGTCACTGGAAGCGGAACTGCCCCAAGTACTTAGCGGACAAGAAGGCCGGCAACACCAAAGGTATATGTGATATTTATGTTATTGATGTGTACCTTACCAGCACTCGTAGTAGCTCCTGGGTATTTGATACCGGTGCGGTTGCTCATATTTGTAACTCAAAGCAGGAGCTGCGGAATAAACGGAGACTGGCAAAGGACGAGGTGACGATGCGCGTCGGGAATGGCCATTCCAAGGTCGATGTGATCACCGTCGGCACGCTACCTCTACATTTACCTATGGGATTAGTTTTAAACCTCAATAATTGTTATTTAGTGCCAGCTTTGAGCATGAACATTGTATCAAGATCTCGTTTAATTCGAGATGGCTACTCATTTAAATCCGAGAATAATGGTTGTTCTATTTATATGAGAGATATGTTTTATGGTCATGCCCCGCTGGTTAATGGTTTATTCTTAATGAATCTCGAACATAGTGTTACACATATTCATAGTGTGAATACCAAAAGATGTAAGGTTGATAATGATAGTCCCACATACTTGTGGCACTACCGTCTTGGTCACTTTGGTGTCAAATGCATGAAGAAGCTCCATGCAGATGGACTTTTGGAGTCTCTTGATTATGAATCATTTTACACGTGCGAACCATGCCTCATGGGCAAAATGACCAAGACTCCGTTCTCCGGAACAACGGAGCGAGCAACCAACTTATTGGAAATCATACATACTGATGTGTGCGGACCAATGAGCGTTGAGGCTCGCGGTGGCTATTGTTATGTTCTCACCCTCACTGATGACTTGAGTAGATATGGGTATGTCTACTTAATGAAACACAAGTCTGAGACCTTTGAAAAGTTCAAGGAATTTCAGAGTGAGGTTGAGAATCAACGTGACAGGAAAATAAAGTTCTTACGATCAGATCGTGGAGGGGAATATTTGAGTCACGAATTTGGCACACACTTGAGGAAATGTGGAATTTTTTCACAACTCACGCCGCCTAGAACACCTCAGCATAATGGTGTGTCCGAACGTCGTAATCGCACTCTATTGGATATGGTGCAATCTATGATGTCTCTTACCGATATACCGCTATCATTCTGGGGTTATGCTTTAGAGACTGCCGCATTCACTTTAAATAGGGCTCCGTCGAAATCCGTTGAGACGACACCGTATGAATTATGGTTTGGGAAGAAACCTAAGCTGTCATTTCTAAAAGTTTGGGGATGCGATGCTTATGTCAAGAAACTTCAACCTAAAAAGCTCGAACCCAAGTCGGAAAAATGCGTCTTCATAGGATACCCTAAGGAAACCATTGGGTATACCTTCTACCTCAGATCCGAAGGCAAGATCTTTGTTGCCAAGAACGGGTCCTTTCTGGAGAAAGAGTTTCTCTCGAAAGAAGTAAGTGGGAGGAAAGTGGAACTTGATGAAGTACTACCTCTTGAACCGGAAAGTAGCGCAGCTCAGGAAGATGTTCCTGTGGTGCCTGCACCGACTAGAGAGGAAGTTAATGATGATGATCAAGGTACTTCGGATCAAGCTCCTACTGAACTTCGTAGGTCCACAAGGACACGTTCCGCACCAGAGTGGTACGGCAACCCTGTCATGGAAATCATGTTGTTGGACAACGGAGAACCTTCGAACTATGAAGAAGCAATGGCGAGCCCAGATTCCGACAAATGGCTAGAAGCCATGAAATCCGAGATAGGATCCATGTATGAACACGAAGTATGGACTTTGACTGACTTGCCCGATGATCGGCGAGCCATAGAAAATAAATGGATCTTTAAGAAGAAGACAGACGCGGATGGTAATGTGACCATCTATAAGGCTCGACTTGTCGCTAAGGGTTATCGACAAGTTCAAGGGGTTGACTACGATGAGACTTTCTCACCCGTAGCGAAGCTGAAGTCTGTCCGAATCATGTTAGCAATTGCCGCATTCTATGATTATGAGATATGGCAAATGGACGTCAAAACGGCATTCCTTAACGGCTTTCTTAAGGAAGAATTGTATATGATGCAGCCGGAAGGTTTTGTCGATCCTAAGAACGCTAACAAGGTATGCAAGCTCCAGCGCTCCATCTATGGGCTGGTGCAAGCATCTCGGAGTTGGAACATTCAATTTGATGAGATGATCAAAGCGTTTGGGTTTACACAGACTTATGGAGAAGCCTGTGTTTACAAGAAAGTGAGTGGGAGCTCTGTAGCATTTCTCATATTATATGTGGATGACATACTGTTGATGGGAAATGATATAGAATACTTGGGAAGCATAAAGGCCTACTTGAACAAGTGTTTTTCAATGAAGGACCTTGGAGAAGCTGCTTATATATTAGGCATCAAGATCTATAGAGATAAATCAAGACGCCTCATTGGTCTTTCACAAAGTACGTACCTTGACAAGATATTGAAGAAGTTCAATATGGATCAGTCCAAGAAGGGGTTCTTGCCTGTATTGCAAGGTGTGCAATTGAGCACGGCTCAATGCCCGACCACGGCAGAAGATAGAGAAAAGATGAGTGTCGTCCCCTATGCCTCGGCCATAGGGTCTATTATGTATGCCATGCTGTGTACCAGACCTGATGTAAACCTTGCCGTAAGTTTGGTAGGAAGGTACCAAAGTAATCCCGGCATGGAACACTGGACAGCGGTCAAGAACATCCTGAAGTACCTGAAGAGGACTAAGGATATGTTTCTCGTTTATGGAGGTGATGAAGAGCTTGTCGTAAAGGGTTACGTCGATGCTAGTTTCGACACAGATCTAGATGACTCTAAGTCACAAACCGGATACATGTATATTTTGAATGGTGGGACAGTAAGCTGGTGCAGTTGCAAGCAAAGCATTGTGGCGGGATCTACATGTGAAGCGGAATACTTGGCGGCCTCAGAGGCAGCACAAGAAGCAATCTGGGTGAAGCAGTTCATTACCGACCTAGGAGTTATTCCCAATGCGTCGGGCCCGATGACTCTCTTCTGTGACAACACTGGAGCTATTGCCCTTGCCAAGGAGCCCAGGTTTCACAGGAAGACCAGGCATATCAAGCGTCGCTTCAACTCCATTCGTGAAAATGTTAAAAATGGAGACATAGATATTTGTAAAGTACATACGGACCTGAATGTAGCAGATCCGTTGACTAAACCTCTCCCTAGATCAAAACATGATCAACACCAGAACTCTATGGGTGTTCGATTCATCACAATGTAACTAGATTATTGACTCTAGTGCAAGTGGGAGACTGTTGGAAATATGCCCTAGAGGAAATAATAAAATGTTTATTATTATATTTCCTTGTTCATGATAATTGTCTATTGTTCATGCTATAATTGTGTTATCCGGAAATCGTAATACATGTGTGAATACATAGACCACAACATGTCCCTAGTGAGCCTCTAGTTGACTAGCTCGTTGATCAACACATAGTCATGGTTTCCTGACTATGCTTCTGTGACAAGTGGATCCCTTTAGGTTTAGTTGTTAATTGTGGACATTGGATGTCATTGATAACGGGATCACATCATTAGGAGAATGATGTGATGGACAAGACCCAATCTTAAGCATAGCACAAGATCGTGTAGTTCGTTTGCTAGAGCTTTTCCAAATATCAAGTATCATTTCCTTAGACCATGAGATTGTGCAACTCCCGTATACCATAGGAGTGCTTTGGGTGTGCCAAACGTCACAACGTAACTGGGTGGCTATAAAGGTGCACTACGGGTATCTCCGAAAGTGTCTATTGGGTTGGCACGAATCGAGACTGGGATTTGTCACTCCGTATGACGGAGAGGTATCTCTGGGCCCACTCGGTAATGCATCATCATAATGAGCTCAATGTGACCAAGTGTTTGGTCACGGGATCATGCATTATGGTACGAGTAAAGTGACTTGCCGGTAACGAGATTGAACAAGGTATTGGGATACCGACGATCGAATCTCGGGCAAGTAACGTACCGATTGACAAAGGGAATTGTATACGGGATTGATTGAATCCTCGACATCGTGGTTCATCCGATGAGATCATCGCGGAACATGTGGGAGCCAACATGGGTATCCAGATCCCGCTGTTGGTTATTGACCGGAGAGTCGTCTCGGTCATGTCTGCATGTCTCCCGAACCCGTAGGGTCTACACACTTAAGGTTCAGTGACGCTAGGGTTGTAGAGATATTAGTATGCGGAAATCCAAAAGTTGTTCGGAGTCCCGGATGAGATCCTGGATGTCACGAGGAGTTCCGGAATGGTCCGGAGGTGAATAATTGTAAATAGGAAGTCCAGTTTCGGCCACCGGGAATGTTTCGGGGGTCACCGGTATTGTACCGGGACCACCGGAAGGGTCCCGGGGGTCCATCGGGTGGGGCCACCTATCCCGGAGGACCCCATGGGCTGAAGTGGGGAAGGGAACCAGCCCCTGGTGGGCTGGTGCGCCCCCCTTGGGCCTCCCCTGCGCCTAGGGTTGGAAACCCTAGGGTGGGGGGCGCCCCACTTGACTTGGGGGCAAGTCCCCCCCCCTTGGCCGCCGCCCCCCCCCTTGAGATGGGATCTCTGGGGGCCGGCGCCCCCCCTGGACCCCTATATAAAGAGGGGGGAGGGAGGGCAGCCGCACCCAAGCCCCTGGCGCCTCCCTCTCCCTCCCGTGACACCTCTCCCTCTCGCTGAGCCTGGCGAAGCCCTGCCGAGATCCCCGCTGCTTCCACCACCACGCCGTCGTGCTGCTGGATCTCCATCAACCTCTCCCTCCCCTTGCTGGATCAAGAAGGAGGAGACGTCTTCCCCAACCGTACGTGTGTTGAATGCGGAGGTGCCGTCCGTTCGGCGCTCACTCATCGGTGATTTGGATCACGACGAGTACGACTCCATCAACCCCGTTCACTTGAACGCTTCCGCTCGCGATCTACAAGGGTATGTAGATGCACTCTTTTCCCTCTCGTTGCCAGAAGACTCCATAGATTGTTCTTTGTGATGCGTAGAAAATTTTAATTTCTGCTACGATCTCCAACATCATCCACCGTAACGGGTCGCCGTTAAGCTATCGGGTCCGGTTTTGGATCCGATAACTCATTAACAGCCCGGACCAATGAGGATTTTCCACGTCTAAAATTGTCATTGGCCGGAGGAAACACGTGTTGGCTCACCGTTGGGACAGATGTCATCCATTCCTTGGACAGGAGGCGCCTATGATACATCGACACATGGCACGACCCAACAAAGGCCCATATAGGTTAAAAAAGCCGGCCCAGTCAAAGGCCCGTAGTACTTACTCAGGTACTAGTGGGCCAGCCCAATAACGGCCTATTTAATAAGGCCCATTTACGGCCCGAAGCCAGATCTGGCCCGTTAATTTTTCGCCGAATATTGGGGCCCAATTACGGCCCAGTGACTTTCGGCCTGTTAGAGGCCCGATGTAGATATGGGCCCATTTTAGCCCGGTGTGTCTTTCGGCCTGGGAATGGCCCGTGCTGCCCATGGGCCATATATGGTTCGACGCAACATCCGGCCAACTAACGGCCTGTCGGAGTAAATGGCCATGGGTAGCCTAACCGACTACCCCTGGCTCTTCAAAAATTATCAGGCCATTTCAGCCTTCAAGCATTCAAAGCATTGGGCCGCCTTCCCCCGGTCGGCTCCCCAGAAGCCGACTCTCAGAAGGCAACCCAGCCTTAGCAACCTCCCCCAAGATAACTACGAGATGGCCGACTCCAGGAAGCCGGCCATAGAGAACGCCGACTCCCCCGAGCCGGCCCTGAAGAGCGCCGACTCCCCAGAGCCGGCCATGAAGAACGCCAACTCCAAGAAGCCGGCCAAGACCGCACCCACCAAAACTATGCCCACATAACGGTGACAAGACGGGGTGTGGCTACAGTGCGGCCCACTACCCCCGAATCCCGAGGCAGGCATGGCCACAGGACGCCGTACGGGTCGGCCATCTCCCGTCCGGCTCGGCTCTGTAGCCATGCTGGCATCAACGTCATCCATGACAGACGCCAGTACGGCCCGCGGGCGGCGGGCCCCTTTAGCCAGAGAGAGGCGCGAAGGCGGCCCAGCCTCCCCCAGTCGGCCAGGGGCGTAGCCGGCCCCCAAAAGCCGGCTACCCCCCTCCCTTGAAACACGTGCCACATTAAGGAGACAAGACGAGGTAAGGCTACAGTGAGAGCCCTCGAGGCGGCACACTGTAGCCACGCTTACCTCGAAGAAGCCCTCGTCATCAGAGGCGAGGCTACAGTAAACAGCAGCCGACAAGACCCCCAGGCAGTGGGGCCGGCCTGTCGACCAAGAGGCCGGCAGCTGGCGGGACCCACCAGTCAGCGGGCCCCAACGGCCGGCGGAGAAGCCGGCGAGCGCAGACACTGACGGCTGGGACCCGCGCCCAGCCGGATTACAATTGTACCCCCGGAGGGTAGGCCTATATAAACCCCCGGGGCACCCATGCAAAGGGTTGGCTTCTTAGAGTCACACACACACCATATAGAGAGGGAAGCGAGAGCTAGACTTGCTCTTCTTCTCCCTTGAACCAGACAGCTCAAGGAGCACTTGTAGCTACTCATTTCGATCTAGTGATCATGCGGAGACCCCGCAGAGCAGGACTAGGGGTGTTATCTCCACGGAGAGCCCTGAACCTGGGTAAGATTCGCCGGCGTGCATGTCTTCGCCTCATCCCGTTTCCAGGCACCGGCGACGTCTTACTGGCTCCCACAATTATAAGCCACCTGTTGGCATATGTCGCACCAACCACCCGACATTTGGCGCCCACCGTGGGGCCAGGTGCACCGTCGTCCGGAGACCTGTTCTAGACGGGAACCCTTTTTCTCCCCCGCGAGCGCAGCCAGCCTGCTGCGCCCGATCTGTCTCGCCGATCTGCTGCGCGGCGAGCTGTCTCGCCGATCTGCTCGGCGAGGCTCGCATCTCCGATGAGCCCGCGTCCGACGCGGGCACGGACTACCCCGAGAGCCGCCTCGTCAGCCTCCTCGACCAACTTCACGTCTCCAGCGAGCCTGCTGCAGACTTGGAGTCGGTCGGCTCCACCGACCCGATGCTTGTCGATTCCGACACGGCATCGCTCGACGCCTACCCCTCCGACGTGGTGGTCTTCGACGACCCTCTCCCTCGAGCTGATAGCGGCAGTAGCGCTGTCACCGAAGTGTTGGTCATCAGCCACGTCGCCAACTCGGGCGAGAACGCCCACGACGCCCTACAAGCGGCGATGCACGACTTATCCGTCCCCATCTCGGCCGACGCCGACGCCGAGACTTTGGAGGCACGCCGCCTCGCCCTCATCACGGAAGGCCAGAAGATAGCCTGCATGAGATGCCTCACCGAGGCCCACCAGCGCGAAGTCGACTGCGCCGCCTTCGGTACGCCGCCGTGTAGCGGGCCGAGCCGAGCCAGCTTCGTCCAGAAGCGCGGCGCGGCTATCACCAGCTTGCTGGGGGCAGATCGCCCCGTCTACGCCACCCCGCTCGAGAATCTATGAGCCGCTCAGGCGGCCGCTGAAGAGCTAAATGGGCTGGGGCCGATGAGCTCCCCTACATGACAAGGCGGATCCAGCAGCTGATCGACGCGGCCGCAGAACGGCACGAAGCCGGCGCCGGCGCTGATAGTCATCCCCCCGCGCCGGGAGCACGCCGCGACGTCCCGATCGCCGACTGCGAGCAGCGCCCGCGGGAGGAAAGACAAGGAGCCGGCTGCTAGCCGCAGCCGGACTCGTATTACCATCGAGCGCGACGCGGAAGGCCACCCTCGGGCTTTGGAGCGCCAAGGAGATCCGCCTCCTCCCCCGCCTCGAGGGGAGAGATATCCCACCCCGCCGCCTATCACGCATCCGACTCTCGGTGGCCGACTAGGCCACCGCGAAGGAGTCGGCGAGAACGACGCCCGCCACCGGATCGACCGCCTAGCTCGATCCCTGGCGTTGGAAGAAGAAGACGATGTCGGCCTGCCATGCTTTGGCCCCTGCATCCGCGACGAGCCCTTCCCCAAAGGATTCTCGCTCCCCAGGGACACGCCCAAGTACAACGGCTCTGTGAAGCCGGAAGATTGGCTCATCGACTATTCTACTGCGGTCAGCATAGCCAACGGCAACAGACGTGTCGCCGTGAAATACGTCCCCCTCATGCTGCAAGGCACGGCGCGCACCTGGCTCAACAGCCTCAAGCCCGACAGCGTCAACAGCTGGCTAGACTTCACGGAAGTCTTCATCCGCAACTTCACCAGCACGTACAAGCGGCCTCCCAAGCCTCGCCAGCTCTCCCTATGCGTCCAAGGAGGGCCGAGCTCCGCAACTACCTCACACGGTGGGCCGAGCTCCGCAACTCCTGCGAGGGGGTGCACGAGGTTCAGGACATCGAGTACTTCACCGCCGGGTGCCGAGAGGGCACCCTCCTCAAGCACCTACTCCTCTGCGACGAGCCGGCTACCCTCGACGAGCTGCTGATCATCGCAGACAAGTACGCCACGGCCGACTCCTCGATGAAGACCGAGCTTCGAGTGGACGCCTCTGGGAAGGTGATTGCTCCGGCTCCCAAGACGCCGGCTAGCGAGTCCAATCGGCGCCCCTACCAGAACGACCACAAGCGCAAGGCCCCTATGCCGCCTTCCACCAGTCGGCAGGTGGCCACAGTTGAAGACGAGCAACCCGAAGAACGGCCCACTCCCAAGAAGAAGGGTGGCAGGCCGGCTTGGCAGCCGGCTTTCTCCTACGAGCAGACCCTCGACGCCCCTGCAAGTTCCACAGCGGCGCGAAGCCGTCCAACCACACGACCCGAAAGTGCCACTGGCTCACGCGAATCTCCAAGGGCGAGGGGCTGGTGCCGCCTCCGCCACCCGGCCCGCCGCCTCCAGCCCCCCAGCAGCCGGCGGCCCGGCCGGCAGTCGGAGCCATTCAAGATGAGTTCCCTGAAGAGCACGCCGCCTACGTCGTCTTCACAAGCAAAGTTGAAGACAAGCGTAGTCGGCGCCGTCAGCATGAAGAGGTCAACGCAGTCGCCTCTAGCACTCCCGAGTTCATGCACTGGTCCGAGAAGCCCATCAACTGGAGCCAGGCCAACCACCCAGAGGTGATGGCATCCCCTGGCTCCTACGCACTAGTCTTGGATGTCACCCTCGCGACGGAGAGGCGAGCTGCCCGATTCTCCCGCGTCCTGATTGATGGCGGAAGCAGTATCAATATACTGTACCGCGATACCATGGAGAAGCTGAACATCAAGGCGAAGCAGCTCATGCCAAGCCGGACCGTGTTCCATGGCATCATGCCCGGCTTGTCTTGTTCCCCGATCGGCAAGATCAAGATGGATGTTCTCTTCGGAGACAAGGATCATTTTCGCCGAGAAGCGATCTGGTTCGAGGTAGTGGATCTGCAGAGCCCCTACCATGCTTTGCTTGGCCGACCTGCTCTGGCCAAGTTCATGGCTGTGCCCCACTATGCCTACCTAAAGATGAAGATGCCAAGCTCGAAGGGGATCATCACCGTAGCCGGCGACTACAAGAAGTCCATCGAGTGCGCCATGGCCAGCAGTCGGCTGGCCGAGTCCCTCGTAGTGGCGGAAGAGAAGAAGATGCTGGAACGGGTTGTGGCCATGGCCGGCAAGCAGCCGGTTTTGTCCCCCAACCCCAAAGACTATGATGCGCAGGGCTCCTTCCAGTCGGCCAAGGAGACGAAGAAGATACCTCTGGACCTGGAGAATCCGGAAAGGTTTGCTGTCATTGGGGCAAACCTGGACAGCAAATAGGAAGGCGAG
This sequence comes from Aegilops tauschii subsp. strangulata, assembly GCF_002575655.3. Lineage (NCBI taxonomy): Eukaryota > Viridiplantae > Streptophyta > Magnoliopsida > Poales > Poaceae > Aegilops > Aegilops tauschii. Next base: position 439,257,197 of record NC_053040.3, on the reverse strand, counting down.
CTCGTCGACTTCCTCCGTGAGAATCGAGACATCTTCGCATGGTCCCCAAAGGACATGCCGGGTGTGCCGAAGGATTTCGCCGAGCACAAATTGCACGTCCGAGCCGACGCGAAGCCGGTCAAGCAGCCCCTCCGCCGACTATCAGAAGAGAAGCGAAGAATCGTAGGAGAAGAGATAGCCAGGCTCCTCGCCGCTGGCTTTATTATGGAAGTATTATTTCCAGAGTGGCTTGGCAACCTAGTCTTGGTTATGAAAAAGAACAACATGTGGCGCATGTGTATAGACTACACCAGCCTCAACAAGGCCTGCCCCAAGGATCCGTTTGCTTTGCCACGGATTGACCAAGTGATAGACTCCACAGCCGGATGCGAGCTGTTGACTTTTTTGGATGCCTACTCAGGGTACCATCAAATCAAGTTGGACCCAGCAGACCGCTTGAAGACTGCCTTCATCACACCATTCGGAGCTTTGTATTACCTGACTATGACATTCGGCTTAAGGAATGCCGGTGCCACTTTTCAGCGTTGCATGCAGAAATGCCTCCTCAAGCAACTCGGCAGAAATGCCCACGTCTACGTAGATGACATTGTGGTGAAGACAGAGAAGCGCGGCACCCTGCTGGAGGACCTCAAAGAAACATTCGCCAACTTGTGCCGATTCCAAATCAAGCTCAACCCCGAGAAATGCGTGTTCGGAGTACCAGCCGGCCAGCTGTTAGGCTTTCTGGTCTCCGAACGCGGCATCGAGGGCAACCCCGTGAAGATCAAGGCCATCGAGAGGATGGAGATTCCCACCAAATTGCGAGATGTGTAGAAGTTCACCGGGTGCTTGGCCTCCCTGAACCGCTTTATCAGCCGGCTAGGAGAGAAGGCTCTCCCCCTGTACCGACTCATGAAGAAGCCCACTCACTTTGAGTGGAATAACCAAGCCGACCAAGCCTTCCATGAGCTGAAGAAGATGCTGACCACCCCACCTGTCCTGGCGGCACCGACTAAGAAGGAGACCATGCTCCTCTACATTGTCGCGACTAGCCGAGTGGTCAGTACAGTTGTCGTGGTCCAGCGCCCGGAAGAAGGCCGAGCCCAGCTAGTTCAAAGGCCGGTGTATTATCTGAGCGAAGTACTATCCAACTCAAAGCAAAACTACCCGCACTACCAGAAGATGTGCTATGGGGTGTACTTCGCTGCCAAGAAGCTGAAGCCCTACTTCCAAGAGCATCCCATCACGGTCGTGTGCACCGCCCCGCTTGCCGCGATCATAGGCAGCTGGGATGCATCCGGCCGGGTGGCTAAATGGGCCATTGCATTGGCACCATACACCATCTTCTACCAACCCCGCACCGCCATCAAGTCCCAAGCATTGGCCGACTTCCTCATCGACTGGGCCGAGACCCAGTACCTACCGCCGGCTCCTGACTCTACCCATTGGCGGATGCACTTCGACGGGTCCAAGATGCGCACCGGCTTGGGGGCCGGCGTCGTCCTCACCTCTCCCAAAGGCGACAAACTCAGATACACGCTGCAAATCCACTTCGCCGCCTCCAACAACGTGGCCGAGTACGAGGCGCTCATACATGGGCTCCGGCTAGCCAAAGAACTCGGCATATGCCGGATCCTGTGTTATGGCGACTCAGACTTGGTGGTCTAGCAGTCGTCTGGCGACTGGGACGCCAAGGATGCAAACATGGCGAGCTATCGATTCCTCATCCAGCAGATCAGTGGGTACTTCGAAGGGTGCGAGTTCCTTCACGTACCAAGGGCCAACAATGACCAAGCAGATGCCCTGGCACGGATCGGCTCCACCCGACAGGCTATACCGACCGGCGTCTCCCTCCAGCGTCTCCTCAAGCCGTCTCCAGAGTCGGACTCTATCTTCGTACCGCCTGTCCCCGATGCAGCCGGATCCGACTGGAGGAACCCCGCAGGCGGCACGAGGACTTCGACAACTGGCCCGCCGACTGCCGGAGTCGCACCCGGCCCGGGGACTTCAGAACCCGGCCCGGGGACTGCAGCAACACAAGAAGCGGTGGCCGACTCCAATTCCACGCCACCCGACCCACCCACCCGAGTCATGGTGGCCGTACTAACAGAAGAAGTCACAGCTCCGTCATGGGCCCAGCCCATCCTCAAATTCCTAGTCAACAGAGAGCTGCCGGCTGATGAGATCACAGCAAGACTAGTGCAACGACGAGCTAGAGCATATGCAATAATCAACAGAGAGCTTGTCAAGCACAGTGTCACTGGAGTCTTCCAGCGCTGTGTCGAGCCAGAAAAAGGAGTGGCAATCCTCAAGGATATCCATCAAGGCGAATGCGGCCACCACGCAGCCTCAAGATCACTTGTGGCCAAAGCTTTCCGCCACGGTTTCTTTTGGCCGACTGCTTTGGAAGATGCCAAAGAGATAGTCAAGAGCTGTAGAGGATGACAAGTCTTCAGTTCCAAGCAACACCTGCCAGCTTCTGCACTCAAGACCATTCCCCTCACCTGGCCCTTTGCCGTCTGGGGACTGGACATGGTGGGCCCTTTCAAGACAGCCCGCGGCGGCTTGACACATCTGCTTGTCGCCGTAGACAAGTTCACCAAGTGGATCGAAGCAAAGCCGATCAAGAAGCTGAACGGGCCGACTGCTGTGACGTTCATCACCGACATCACTACTTGGTACGGCGTACCACACAACATCATCACCGACAACGGCACAAACTTCGCCAAAGGAGCACTGGCACGTTTCTGCGCAACGCAGGGCATCCGACAGGACCTAGTGTCCGTTGCCCACCCGCAGTCAAACGGTCAGGTCGAGCGAGCAAATGGGCTCATCCTCTCTGGCATCAAGCCCTGACTGGTTGTACCACTGGAGCGATCGGCCGGCTGCTGGCTCGATGAGCTGCCGGCTGTCCTCTGGAGTCTGCGTACTACTCCTAACAAGTCAACCGGCTTCACTCCATTCTTCCTTGTATATGGTGCCGAGGCTGTCATCCCAACCGACATCGAGTTCGACTCACCTCGGATCACCATGTACACGGAGGCGGAGGCCAAGGAAGCAAGAGAAGACTGTGTCGACCTACTGGAAGAGGGCCGGCTGTTAGCACTCAGCCGGTCCGCCATCTACCTGCAGGGGTTGCGCCGTTACCACAACCGCAAGGTCAAGCCAAGACCTTTCCAGGAGGGCGACCTCGTGCTTCGGCTGATCCAGTGAACAGCCGGCCAGCACAAGCTCTCGGCCCCCTGGGAATGCCCTTTCGTCATCAGCAAGGCACTAGGCAACGACTCCTACTACTTGATCGACGCGCGGAAACCAAGAGCACGTAAGAGGGATGACTCCGGCAAGGAGTCGGAGCGACCATGGAACGCGAACCTCCTGAGAAGATTTTACAGTTGAAAGCAGTATGTATCATGCTACACTTTTGTACTAAGTACGAAACAACAGGCCCCCCGAGGAGCACTCGGGGACTGCCTTCTTTTATCTATGAGTGACGAGTGTCATATCCATGAATGTATTATTACATTTGATTTCCTATCTGGCACCGGGTTCGACTAGTCGGCCCGGGGAGTGGCCGCTTTAAGCTATATTAAAGTTCTACCTGAAGTCAGACAAGTAGTGTGCCGACTCCCGAGTCCTCTCTTGTTGAAAGTCGCAGCTCGAAGAACCGACTGTCCGACTAGCAAAAGCCAAGGCAGAAAGGATGCCCACACGAAAAACGGCTAAGGACTAATGAACTTGTATAGCGAAAAGACGGCCTCCAACCACGCCTGCCGGCTGTCAGAACAGCCGGCTGGCCGGCTTCCCAAACACTTCGCTATAATCCAACAAAGCTAGAGTACTTGCCCTCCCAATTGGCCAAGCACTTCTGCAGCCACAGATTGCAGAGCAACTGCCTGACTGGGAAGGCGGCAACCAAGGGAGGGCGGCAAAGGAAACAGTAGAAGGATGAAAAGCAAAGAACAAGGAAAAGCCAAACACTTGCATAGTCATATATACATATAAAGCCCCCAACAGGCCGGCAATCGACATAGTTCGAATACACCCCCAGTGGGTGGAATTGTGTAAACTTAACAAAATATTGTTCCAAAAGTGACAAGACAGGAAAATAAAAGATAGCAGACTAGACTAAAGGTGCGATGTGGGAGCCGGGTTGGTCGGTGGAGACGGCGTCGCCGGCTGAAGGAGTGGCCGGCTGGCGGGTCTCAGCTTGATCACCGCCGGTGGTAGGCGACACACCCGCGCGTGACGTGTTGTTGGAGGCACGGTCAAGCTGAGGCTGGCCGGCCGCTCCACCATCCGGCCCGGCGTCTTCACCCTCTTCCTCCCCTTCTTCGCCCTCGTCGCTGGAGTCGATCTCCTCCGCCGAGTCTTCGCCGTCTGCTGTGTTCAGCCCGAACCATTCCTCCGGCTGGGCAACACCGTTGTCGTCTACCTCAGTGGCGAAGACGCTGGTGTCGGTGTAGTCGGCGATCGCCGAAGCCCGCCGGATGATAGCCGGCCGTGCCGGCTCCAGCTCCGTGTCGGCCTGCTGCCGCCAAGTAGCCAGCTGGTCCAGACTCAGGCCGGGATACCAGGCCTTGACGAACTCCAGTGCCCGCCTGGCGCCGGACCGAGCCGCCGAAGCCTTCCAGGCTTCGAAGCGGCCGACCGCCACTTCGAGCCAGTCGGCAGTCCAACTAGGGGTGCGGGGTACCACTTCGCCGGGCCAGAGGGCGGCCAACATCTGCGCCCCGGCACGTTGAAGTCGGCGGAGCAGTCGATGAGTCGGCTGGAGGCGGGCCTGGATCGCCAAGAGCTGCTCCTCCAGCGACCGGCTAGCGTTTAGAGCAATCTTGGCGCCAGCCTGCCTTCGTGCCTCGCGGCGGGCCTCGATGATCTGGTTCGCGGCGGTAGAGTAGCCAGGGAAGTACTCTGCGCAAGAAAGAAAGAGAAAGAATAGAAAACACCAAGTCAGAAAACGAGCCAAAAGCGGCAGGCGGCAAGAAAGGACAAAGAAGTAGGCGGCTTACCGTCAACCAAATCTTCGATCTGGCCATAGCCATTGATCAGCATCTACTTTGCTTCGGCCCAGCCAGCCGCCTCTGTCTCGTACTCGGCCTGGAGGGCGGCTTCGTTGTCCTGCACCGCCTTCAGAGCCGCCTTGTGGCTCTCCTCCTGGTCGGCCAACCTCTTGGCCAGGCGGTCACGTTCCTGGACCAAGGCGGCGAACTCGGCCTCCTTGGCACGAAGGGTAGCCTGAGACCCTCCCAGCTGCGCCCTTAGACTGGCGTTGGCCGCTGCAGGGACGGCAGAGAAAGAAGAAGCAATAAGAAAAAGTCGTCAAGGAAGATCCGACCCGACTGCTCAGCAGTCGGCCCGAATCTCGGGGACTACACCCAATGGTTGCGCTGATGCGCCCCCACGTGAGATAAAGGACAAAGCACTTACCCCAGCCCTCAGTTAGGTCGGCGGTCTTCTGGGTCAGCTCCCGAGCCTGGGAGTTGAAGGCGGCCGCGCGAAGATTGTGGTAGTCCTGCAAGACAGGCAGAAGAGCGAAGTAAGAGCAAGAATAGCAAAACTAGATCCACTAAGAAGTTCCAAGCCGCCTGCTCAGCAGCCGACTCGGAACTCGGGGACTACACCCAGTGGGTGCGCTGACGCGCCACCATGGAAGAAACCAAGATCAAAAAGAAGCAAGATAAGAAGACTAACCCGGATGGCCGTCCGCGTCGCAAGGAACTCGTCGTTGTATTTCCTCAGCGCCGTAGCCTGGGCTTGGAGCCGGGTCCGGACGTCCTGCGCGGCCACATTCATCACGGCCGTCCCGGCGTCCACCCCGAGCTGGCGCTGGCCGCCTCCATATCCTGGGCCGACGAGCTGGAGCCCGCGGCCGGCTGCGGCTCCGATGCAGCCTTCTGCGGCTCCGGCGCGGCCTTCCCCGTGCGCTGACGCGACGACGTCCGAACCGCCAGATCAGTCCTCGTGGCCGGCTCGCCCCCGGCCGACTACGCAGGCGGCAGGTCAGGTCGGCCGCCTTGAGCCGCTCCAGTCGGCGGGGCCGGTGCCGCCACCCTCTCCAGGATGACGATGTCGTCTTCCCTCTCCAGCCCCGGCTGGTCACCACTGGCTTCTTCTGGCGGGGGCTCCGGGGCCCCAGGCGCCGCGACGCGCAGTGGGGTGACCAGCAAGGCCCCCTCCGCCATCGCCGCAGCCGCAGCCTCCGCTTGGGCCTTGGCTGCGGCGTCGGCGCGCGCCTTCGCCGTCTCCTCCTCCTGCGCCGCCTTGGCGGTGGCCGCCCTCAGTGCCTCCGCCTCTCGCGCCTCCCGTTCCTCCCGCACCTCCCGCGCGTTCCGCTCCGTCGCCGCCTGAAGATCGGCACGGGGGTCCACGCGGCGAGTAGTGCTCCCGGATCCCCCCGGCGACCCAACGACGGAGGCGGCAGCAGCCCGCTCGAGCGACGATGGAGCCCTGGTTTTTTTTGGAGAAAAGACAAGGACTCAGGAGCTACCAGAGAAAAGAAAAAAGAATACACGAAGAAGTATATACTTACGCTGACACCGTCTGCGGCTGCTTCACCGCCTTGCGGAAGCGGCCCGCCTTCGCGGCCGCCTCCTCCCGCCTGGTCGCCGCTGCCCCGCCTCTGGGCTTCTTCGGCCGACTGTCGAACAAGCCCGGCGCGGAACGACGCTTTTGCCCGCCGCCCCGAGCAGGCGGCCCGGCGGAGGAACCCGCACCTTGGCCAGGCGCCGGCTGGCGGCGTGGGACGACTTCAGCCTCGTCATCGTCCGGCCAGTCGTCGAAGCTGACTCCAAGCCCGGAGCCGCCTGCCTCGCCACCGGCTTGGCCACCGCCCGCCTCGGTGTTGTCGTCCATAGCGGCCGCCCCCAAGTCGGGGTCCTCCAGATCGTGCTCCGTCCGGTCTTGGACGAATCGGCGCTCCGTGTCGGAGTAAATGTCCACGGGTAGCCTAACCGACTGCCCCTGGTTCTTCTGAAAAAATTATCAGGCCTTCGGGCCTCCAAGCACTCCGAGCATTGGGCCACCTTCCCTGGCCGGCTACCTCTGAAGCCGACTCCCGGGAGGCGACCCAGCCTCACCAACTCCTCCCCAGGACGACTACAGGGCGGCCGACTCCAAGAAGCCGGCCAAGAAGGACGCCGACTCCAAAGAGCCGGCCGAGACCACAACCACTCCAAGCTGCTCCCACATAACGGCGACACGACGGGGTGTGGCCACAGTGCGGCCCACTACCCCCAAAGCCCGAAGCGGGCATGGCTACAGGAGGCCGTACGGGGCGGCCGTCCCCCGTGCGGCTCGGCACTGTAGCCATGCTGGCCTCGACGTCACCCACGACCGACCCCCGTACGGCCCGCGGGTGGCGGGCCCCTTCAGCCAGAGAGAGGCGAGAAGGCGGCCCGGCCTTTCCCAGTCGGCCAAGAGCGTAACCGGCCTCCAGAAGCCGGCTACTCTCTTCCTCGAAGCAGGAGCCCCATTAAGGAGACAAGACGAGGTAAGGCTACAGTGAGAGCCCCCGAGGCGGCCCACTGTAGCCACGCTTACCTCGACAAAGCCCTCGTCATCAGAGGCGCGGCTACAGTAAGCAGCCGCCGACAAGACCCTAGGCGGTGGGGCCGGCCTGTCAACCAAGTAGCCGGCAGCCGGCGGGACCCAGCAGCCGGCGGAGAAGCCGGCGAGCGTAGACACTGACGGCTGGGACCAGAGCCCAGCCGGATTACTGTTGTACCCCCGGGGGGTAGGCCTATATAAACCCCTCGGAGCACCCATGCAAAGGGTTGGCCTCTGAGCATAGTTTGCTTCTAAGCATAGCACACACACACACCATAGATAGAGAGAAGCAAGAGCTAGCCTTGTTCTTCTTCTCCCATGATCTCAACAGCTCTAGGAGCGATTGTAGCTACCTTTCATCGATCTAGTGATCATGCGGAGACCCCACAGAGCAGGACTAGGGGCGTTATCTCCTCGGAGAGCCCCGAACCTGGGTAAGATCCGCCAGCGTGCATGTCTTCGCCTCATCCCGTTTCCAGGCACCGGCGACGTTTTATTGGCTCCCACAATGATAAGCCATCCCTTGGCATATGTCGCACCAACCACCCGACATTTGGCGCCCACCGTGGGGCCAGGTGCACCGTCGTCCGGAGACCTGTTCTGGACGGGAACTCTCTTCCTCCCCCGCGAGCGCAGCCAGCCTGCTGCGCTCGATGGCGTTTGCCTCGACGCGCTGCAAGGCGTCGACGACGCCTGCGCAGCGAGCCGCCTCGCCGATCTGCTCGGCGAGACTCGCATCTCCGACGAGCCTGCGTCCGACGCAGTCACCGACTACCCCGAGAGCTGCCTCGTCAGCCTCCTCGACCAACTTCACGTCTCCAGCGAGCCTGCTGCGGACATGGAGTCGGTCGGCTCCACCGACCCGATGCTCATCGACTCCGACACCGCGTCGCTTGACGCCTACCCCTCCGACGTGGTGGTCTTTGACGACCCCCTCCCTCGAGCTGACAGCGGCAGCAGCGCTGTCACCGAAGTGCTGGTCATCAGCCACGTCTCCAACTCGAGCGAGAATGCCCGCGACGCTCAGCAAGCGGCGGTGCACGACCTCTCCGTCCCCATCCTGGCCGACGCCGACGCCGAGACCCTGGAGGCACGCCGCCTTGCCCTCATCGCGGAGGGCCAGAAGATAGCCTCGATGAGACGCCTCACCGAGGCCCACCAGCGCGAAGTCGACCGCGCCGCCTTCGGCACGCCGCCGCGTAGCGGCCCGAGCCGAGCCGGCTTCGTCCAGAAGCGCGGCGCAGCCGTTGCCAGCATGCTGGGCGCAGATCGCCCCGTCTACGCCACCCCGCTCGAGAATCTGCGAGCCGCTCAGGCGGCTGCAGAAGAGCTCAATGGGATGGGAGCCGATGAGCTCCCTTACATGACGAGACGGATCCAACAACTGCTCGACGCGGCTGCAGAACGGCACGAAGCCGGCGCCCGTGCTGATAGTCATCCCCCGCGCCGGGAGCACGCCGCGACGTCCCGCTCGCCGACTGCGAGCGGCGCGCGCCAGAAGAAAGACAAGGAGCTGGCTGCCAGCCGCAGTCGGACTCGCATCACCATCGAGCGCGACGCGGATGTCCGCCCTCGAGCTGTAGAGCACCAAGGAAATCTGCCTCCTCCCCCGCCTCGAAGAGAAAGACGCCTCACTCCGCCACCTATCACACACCCGACTCTTGGCGACCGACTCGGCCGCCGAGAAGGAGTCAGCGAGAACGACGCCCGCCACAGGATCGACCGCCTTGCTCGATCCTTGGCGTTAGAAGAAGAAGACGATGTCGGCCCGCCATGCTTTGGCCCCCGCATCCGCGACGAGCCCTTCCCCAAAGGGTTCTCACTCCCCAGAGACACGCCCAAGTACAACGGCTCGGTGAAGCTGGAAGATTGGCTCATCGACTACTCCACGGCCGTCAGCATAGCCAACGGCAATCGGCGCGTCGCCGTGAAGTACGTCCCCCTGATGCTGCAAGGCACGGCGCGCACATGGCTCAACAGCCTCAAGCCCCATAGCATCAATAGTTGGCTGGACTTCACCGAAGTCTTCGTCCGCAACTTCACCAGCACCTACAAGCGGCCTCCCAATCCTCGCCAGCTCTCCCTCTGCGTCCAAGGGCCCAACGAGTCGACCCGCGACTACCTCACACGATGGGCCGAGCTCCGCAACTCCTGCGAGGGGGTGCACGAGGTCCAGGCCATCAAGTACTTCACCGCCGGGTGCCGAGAGGGCACCCTCCTCAAGCACCGACTCCTCTGCGACGAGCCGGCTACCCTCGATGAATTGCTGGTCATCGCCGACAAATACGCCACCGCCGACTCCTCAATGAAGACCGAGCTCCGAGTGGACGCCTCGGGGAAAGTACTTGCTCCGGCTCCCAAAATGCCGGCTGGCGACCCTAATCGGCGCCCCTACCAGAACGACCACAAGTGCAAGGGCCCTATGCCGACTTCCTCCAGTCGGCAGGTGGCCACAGTTGAAGACGAGCAGCCCGAAGATCGGCCCGCTCCCAAGAAGAAGGGTCGAAGGCCGGCTTGGCAGCCGTCTTTCTCCTACGAACAAGCACTCGATGCCCCCTGCAAGTTCCACAACGGCGTGAAGCCGTCCAACCACACAACCCGGAAATGCCACTGGCTCACGCGCATCACCAAGGGTGAGGGAATGGTGCCGCCTCTGCCTCCCGGCCAGCCGCCTCCAGCTCCCCAGCAGCCGGCGGCTCGGCCGGCAGTCGGCGCCATCCAAGACGAATTCCCCGAAGAGCATGCCGCCTACGTCATCTTCACTAGTCAAGCCGACGACAAGCACAGCCGACGCCGACAGCACCAAGAAGTGAATGCAGTCGCCTCTAGCACCGCCGAGTTCATGCACTGGTCAGAAAAGCCAATCAGCTGGAGCCAGGCCGACCACCCAGAGGTGATGCCTTCGCCCGGCTCCTACGCAATGGTCTTGGACGTCACCCTCGCGACGGAGAGGCGAGCTGCCAGTTTTTCCCACGTCCTGATAGACGGCGGGAGCAGTATCAACATACTGTACCGCGATACCATGGAGAAGCTGAACATCAAAGCGAAGCAGCTCATGCCGAGCCGCACCGTCTTCCATGGTATCTTACCCGGCCTGTCTTGCTCTCCAATCGGCAAGATCAAAATGGATGTTCTCTTCGGGGACAAAGATCATTTTCGCCGGGAAGCAATATGGTTCGAGGTAGTGGATTTGGAGAGCCCCTATCATGCACTGCTTGGCCGACCTGCTCTGGCCAAGTTCATGGCTGTGCCCCACTATGCCTACCTGAAGATGAAGATGCCGAGCTCGAAGGGGATCATCACGGTAGCCGGTGACTACAAGAAGTCCACCGAGTGTGCATTGGCCAGTAGCCGGCTGGCCGAGTCCCTCGTGGTGGCAGAACAGAAAAAGATGTTGGAACGGGTTGTGGCCATGGCCGGCAAGCAGCCGACCTTGTCCCCCAACCCCGAGGATTGTGACGCGCAGGGCTCCTTCCAGCCTGCAAAAGAGACGAAGAAGATACCTCTGGACCCGGAGCACCCGGAGAGGTTCGCTGTCATTGGGGCGAACTTGGATAGTAAATAGGAAGGCGAGCTCGTCGACTTCCTCCGTGAGAATCGAGAAATCTTTGCATGGTCCCCAAAGGACATGCCGGGTGTCCCGAAGGATTTCGCCGAGCACAAATTACATGTCCGAGATGATGCGAAGCCGGTCAAGCAGCCCCTCCGCCGACTGTCAGAAGAGAAGCGAAGAATCGTGGGAGAAGAGATAGCCCGGCTCCTTGCCGCCGGCTTCATCATGGAAGTGTTCTTTCCAGAGTGGCTTGCCAACCCAGTTCTGGTTCTGAAGAAAAATAACAAGTGGCGTATGTGTATAGACTTCACGAGTTTAAACAAGGCCTGCCCAAAGGATCCGTTTGCTCTGCCACAGATTGACCAAGTGATAGACTCCACAGCCGGATGCGAGCTGTTAAGTTTTTTGGATGCATACTCAGGGTATCATAAGATCAAGTTGGACCCGGCTGACCGCCTGAAGACTGCCTTCATCACACCCTTTGGAGCTTTCTGCTACCTGACAATGACATTCGGCTTGAGAAATGCCGATGCCACGTTTCAGCGTTGCATGCAGAAATGTCTCTTGAAACAACTCGGCAGAAATGCCCACGTCTACGTAGACGACATTGTGGTGAAGACAGAGAAGCGCGGTACCTTGCTGGAAGACCTGAAAGAAACATTTGCCAACTTGCGCCGATTCAAAATCAAGCTCAATCCCGAGAAGTGCGTGTTCGGAGTGCCAGCCGGCCAGCTGCTAGGCTTCCTGGTCTCCGAACGCAGCATTGAGTGCAACCCCGTCAAGATCAAGGCCGTCGAAAGGATGGAGATTCCCACCAAGCTGCGAGATATGCAGAAGTTCACTAGCTGCTTAGCCACCCTGAATTGTTTTATCAGCCGACTAGGAGAAAAGGCTCTCCCCTTGTACCGACTCATGAAGAAGTCCACTCACTTTGAGTGGAATGATTAAGCCGACCAAGCCTTCCATGAGTTGAAGAAAATGTTGACCACTCCGCCTGTCCTGGCAGCGCCGACTGAGAAGGAGCCCATGCTCCTCTACATCGCCGCGACTAGCCAAGTCGTCAGCACTGTTGTTGTGGTCCAGTGCCCGGAGGAAGGCTGAGCCCAGCTGGTCCAGAGGCCGGTCTACTATCTCAGCGAAGTACTATCCAGCTCAAAGCAAAACTACCCGCACTACCAGAAGATGTGCTATGGAGTGTACTTCACTGCCAAGAAACTGAAGCCCTACTTCCAAGAGCACCCCATCACGGTCGTGTGCACTGCCCCGCTCGCCGAGATCATAGGCAGCCGGGATGCATCCGGCCGGGTGGCCAAATGGGCCATTGCGTTGGCGCCCTACACGATCTTCTATCAACCCCGCACCGCCATCAAGTTGCAAGCATTGGCCGACTTCCTCGTCGACTGGGCCGAGACCCAGTACTTACCGCCGGCTCCCGACTCTACCCATTGGCGGATGCACTTTGACGGGTCCAAGATGCGCACCGGCTTGGGAGCCGGCATCGTCCTCACCTCTCCCAAAGGCGACAAGCTCAAGTACACGCTGCAGATCCACTTCGCCGCCTCCAACAACGTCGCCGAGTACGAGGCGTTCGTACACGGGCTCCGGCTAGCCAAAGAACTCGGCATACGCCGGATTCTGTGCTACGGCGACTCAGACTTGGTGGTCCAGCAATCATCTGGCGACTAGGACACCAAGGACGCGAACATGGCGAGCTATCGTTTCCTCGTCCAGCAGATAAGCGGATACTTCGAGGGGTGCGAGTTCCTTCACGTGCCAAGGGCCGACAATGACCAAGCAGATGCCCTAGCACGGATCGGCTCCACCCGACAAGCCATACCGACTGGCGTCTCCCTCCAGCGCCTCCTCAAGCCGTCCATCAAGTCGTCTCCAGAGTCGGATTCCATCTTCGTACCGCCTGCGCCAGATACAGCCGAATCCGACTGGAGAAATCCCGCAGGCGGCACGGGGACTTCGACGACTGGCCCGGGGACTGCCGTAGTCGCACCCGGCCCGGGGACTTCAGAACCCGGCTCGGGGACTGCAGCAGTCGGCCCGGGGACTGCAACGACACAAGAAGCGGTGGCCGACTCCAATGCAACACCCAACCCACCCACCCGAGTCATGGTGGCCACATTAACAGAAGAAGAAGTCATAGCTCCCTCATGGGCCCAGCCCATCCTTAAGTTCCTAGTCAGCAGAGAGCTGCCGCCTGACGAGATCTCAGCAAGACTAGTGCAACGACGAGCCGCAGCATACACAATAATCAACAGAGAGCTTGTGAAGCGCAGCGTCACTGGAGTCTTCCAGCGTTGTGTCGAGCCAGAAAAAGGAGTGGCAATCCTCAAAGACATCCACCAAGGTGAATGCGGCCACCACACAGGCTCAAGATCCCTTGTGGCCAAGGCTTTCGGCCATGGTTTCTTCTGGCCGACTGCCTTGGAGGATGCTAAAGAAATAGTCAAGAGCTGCAAAGGATGTCAAGTTTTTAGTTCCAAGCAACACCTGCCGGCTTCTACCCTCAAAACCATTCCCCTCACTTGGCCTTTTGCCGTCTGGGGACTGGACATGGTGGGCCCTTTCAAGACAGCCCGCGGCGGCCTGACACATCTACTTGTTGCCGTGGACAAGTTCACAAAGTGGATTGAAGCAAAGCCAATCAAGAAGCTCAATGGGCCGACTGCCGTAACATTCATCACCGACATCACTACTCGGTACGTCATGCCGCACAGCATCATCACCGACAACGGCACGAACTTCGCCAAAGGAGCACTGGCACGTTTCTGCGCGACGCAGGGCATCCGACTGGACTTAGCGTCTGTTGCCCACCCGCAGTCAAAGGGCCAGGTTGAGCGAGCAAATGGACTCATCCTCTCCGGCATCAAGCCCCGACTGGTTGTACCACTGGAGCCATCGGCCGGCTGCTGGCTCGAAGAGCTGCCGGCTGTCCTCTGGAGTCTGCGCACTACACCCAACAAGTCAACCGGCTTCACTCCATTCTTCCTCGTGTACGGTGCCGAGGCTGTCATCCCAACAGACATCGAGTTCAACTCGCCTCGGATCACCATGTACACGGAGAAGGAAGCCAAAGAAGCAAGAGAAGACGGCGTCGACCTACTGGAAGAAGGCCGGCTGTTAGCCCTCAGCCGGTCCGCCATCTACCAGCAAGGGCTGCGCCGCTACTACAACCGCAAGGTCAAGCCAAGATCCTTCCAAGAGGGCGACCTTGTGCTCCGGCTGATCCAGCGAACAGCCGGGCAGCACAAGCTCTTGGCCCCTTGGGAAGGCCCCTTTGTCGTCAGCAAGGCACTCGGCAACGACTCCTACTACTTGATCGACGCACAAAAACCAAGAGCACGCAAGAGAGACGACTCCGGCAAGGAGTCGGAGCGACCATGGAACGCAAACCTCCTAAGACGATTTTACAGCTGAAAAGCAGTATGTATCACGGTCCCCTTTTGTATTAAGTACAAACCAACAGGCCCCCCGAACAGTACTCGGGGACTGCCTTTTATTTATCTATGAATGATGAGTGTCATATCCATGAATGTATTATTACATTTTGAATTTTTGTCCGGCACCGGGTTCGACTAGTCGGCCCGGGGACTGGCCACCTTGAGCTATATCGAAAGTTTTTCCTAAAGTCAGAAAAGTAGTGCGCCGGCTCCCGAGTCCTCTCTTATTGAAAGTCGCAGCTCAAAGAACTGACTGTCCGACTAGCAAGAGGAAAGACAGAAAGGACGCCCACACAAAAATGGCTAAGGAACTACGAACCTATATAGCAAAAAGACGGCCTCCAAACATGCCTGCCGGCTACCAGAGTAGCCGGCTGGCCGGCTTCCTAAAAAAACTTAGCTTTAGTCCAGCAGAGCTAAAGTACTTCCCCCTCCCCAATCGGCCAGGCACTCCTCCGGCTACAGATTGCAGAGCAACTGTTTGACTGGGGAGGCGGCAACCAAGGGAGGGCGGCAAAGGAAAAAGCAGAAGGACAACAAGCAAAAGTACAAGGAAAGACCAAATGCATAAGTTATATATACATAAAGCCGCCAACAGGCCGGCAACAGACATAAGTTCGAATACACCCAGTGGGTGGAATTGTGCGAATTTAACGAAACATTGTTCTAAAGAGTAACAAGACAGGAAAAGCAAAAGACGGCCGACTAGGGCGCGACATGGAGGCCGAGCTGGTCGGTGAAGGCAGCCTCGCCGGCTGAAGGAGTGGCCGACTAGCGGGCCCCGGCTTGACCACCACCTGCGGCAGGAGGCGTGGAGGCGCGCGACGTGGTGCTGGAGGTGCGGTCAGGCTGGGGCTGGCCGGTTGCTCCACCAGCCGGCTCGGCGTCTTCACCTTCCTCCTCCTCTTCTTCACCCTCGTCGCTGGAGTCGATCTCCTCCGCCGAGTCTTCGCCGTACGCCGGGTCCAGCCCGAACCACTCTTCCGGCTGGGCGACTCCATTGTCGTCCACCTCGGGGGCGAAGACGCTGGTGTCGGTGTAGTCGGCGATCGCCGAAGCCCGCCGAATGATGGCCGGCCGCGCTGGCTCCAGCTCCGTGTCGGCTTGCTGCCGCCAGGTAGCCAGCTGCTCCAGGTTCAGGCCGGGATACCAGGCCTTGACGAACTCCAGCGCCCGCCTGGCGCTGGAGCGAGCCGCCGAGGCCTTCCAAGCCTCGAAGCGGCCGACTGCCACCTCCAGCCAGTCGGCGGTCCGGCCGGGGGTGCGAGGGACCGCTTGGCCTGGCCAGAGGTCGGCCAAGACCTGCGCCCCGGCACACAGAAGCCGGCGGAGCAGCCGGTGAGCCGGCTGGATGCGAGCCTGGATTGCCAGGAGCTGTTCCTCCAGCGAGCGGCCGGCGGTTGGCGAGATTTCAAAGCCGGCTTGCCTCCGCGCCTGGCGACGGGCCTCGATGGTCTGGTTGGCGGCAGTAGAATAGCCAGGGAAATACTCTGCGCAAGAAAGAAGAAGAAAGGAAGAAAAGAACACCAAAATCAGAAAACAAGCCAAAGTGGCAGATGGCAAGAAAGGACGGAGAGGTAGGCGGCTTACCGTCAACCAGATCTTCGATCTGGCCGTAGCCAAAGACCAGAGTCTGCCTGGCCGCAGCCCAGCCGGCCTCCTCCGTCTTGAACTCGACCTGGAGAGTGGCTTCGCGGTCCTGCACCGCCTTCAGTGCCGCCTTGTGGCTTTCTTCCTGGTCGGCCAACTTCTTGGCCAGGCGGTCGCGCTCCTGCACCAAGGTGGCGAGCTCGGCGTCCTTGGCACGAAGAGCAGTCTGGGACTCCCCCAGCTGTGCCCTCAGACTGGCGTTGGCCGCTGCAAAGTCGGAAGAAGAAGAAGAACAGTAAGAAATCGTCAAGGAAGATCCGACCCGACTGCTCAGCAGTCGTCCCGAATCTCGGGGACTACACCCAGTGGGTGCGCTGACGCGCCCCCACATGAGATAAAGATCAATTCTCGTACCTCGGCTCTCAGTAAGATCGGCGGTCTTCTGAGTCAGCTCCCGAGCCTGGGAGTTGAAGGCGGCCGCTCGAAGGTTGTGGTAGTCCTGCAAGATGGACAGAAGACCGAAGTGAGAACAAAAACAGCAAAGGCAAAACCTCCAAGAAGTTCCAAGCCGCCTGCTCAGCAGCCGACTCGGAACTCGGGGACTACACCCAGTGGGTGCGCTGACGCGCACCCACGGAAGAAATCAAGATCAAGAAAAAAGCAAAGTCAAGAAGAAACAAGATGGGAGTACTAACCCGGATGGCCGCCCGCGTGGCGAGGAACTCGTCGGTGAACTGCCTCAGCGACGCGGCTTGGCTTTGGAGCCGGGTCCGGACGTCTTGTGCAGCCACGTTTACTACGGCTGTCCCTCCGCCTGGCGTCCACCCCGAGGTAGCGCTGGCCGCCTCCGTGTCCCGGGCCGACGAGCTGGAGCCCACGGCCGGCCGTGGCTCTGACGCGGCCTTCTGTGGCTCCGACGCGGCCTTCCCCGCGCGCCGGCTCGGCGGCACCCGGACCGCCACCTCAGCCCCCGCGCCCGGCTCGTCCTCCGCCGACAGTGCAGGCGGCGGATCAGGCTGGCCGCCTTGGACCGCCCCAGTTGGCGTGGTCGGCTCCGGCGCCTTCTCCAGGATGATGACATCGTCGCCGCTTCCCCCCAGCCCTGGCTGGTCGCCGCTGGCTCCCCCTGGCGAGGGCTCCGTGTCCCTAGGCGCCATGGCGCGTAGGGGGGTGACCATCAAAACCTCCCCCGCCGCCGCCGCGGCCTCAGCCTCTGCCTGGGCCCTGGCTACGGCCTCGGCGAGTGCCTTCGCCGCCTCCTCCTCCTCCCGTGCCGCCTGGGCAGTGGCCGCCTTCCGTGCCTCCGCCTCCTGTGCCTCCTGCTCCTCCCGCGCCTCCCGCGCGTTCCTTTCCGTCGCCTCCTGGAGGTCGGCGCGGGGGTCCACGCGGCAGGTGGTGCTCCCAGAGCCCCTTGGCGACTCGACGACGGAGCCGGCAGCCGCCCGCTCAAGTGACAACGGTGCTCTGATCGTTGAAGAAAAAGACGAGAGTTCAAAAACCACCAAAGAAAAGAAAGAAAGAGAGTACACAAAGAAGGATGCGGACTTACGCCGACACGGTCTGCGGTTGCTTCACCACCTTGCGGAAACGAGCCGCCTTCACGGCCACCTCCTCCCGCCTGGTGGCTGCCGCCCCGCCTCTGGGTTTCTTCGTTCGGCTGCCGAACAAGACCTGGGCGGCGCGACGCTTCTGACCTCCGCCCCGAGTAGGCTGCGCGGCGGAGGAGCCCGCGCCGCGTCCAAATGCCGGCTGGCGGCGCGGGACGGCTTCGGCTTCATCCTCATCCGGCCAGTCGTCAAAGGTGGCAGTGAACCCGGACCCGCCTGTTTCGCCGCCGGCTTGGCCTCCGCCCGGCTCGACGTCGTCGTCCATATGGACCGCCCCCAGGTCGGGGTCCTCCAGGTCATGTTCGGTCCGGTCGGGGACGAAGCGGCGCTCCGTGTCTGACCCACCAGCCGGCCGAAGAAGAGGACTCTGTCAAAGAACAAGCTGACTAAGTTAGAGTCGGCCCAGAGGAACTCCGCAACGAAGAGAGAGAAAAAGATACAGGGAGAGCGTACCGTAGGCGGCGGATTGGCTCGGCTGTACGGCTCCTTGCCGAACTGCCACTCTTCAGTGAGTTGGCAGTTCGCGAGGTAGTTCACCATGTAGGCTCATGGCGCGGCATCTCCTTGGTGCACATCCGGCTCGGATCGAGCTGGCCGCTCATCTGACAGATCAGATGAGGCCGGCTCTGGAGCGAAAGAACCCGGCGCGTGACGAACGCGGCCAGAAGGTCGGGCCCCGTCAGGCCCTCCGACTGGACCATCACCCGCAGTCGGGCGATGGCGGCGTTTCCCGCCTGCGACAGCGTCACAGCCCGGAAGGACCACTGGGGCAGCCTGCCCACCGGTGGGCCGGCAACGTAAGCCGGCAGGTTGATGTAGTCGCCCCGTGGGGCGATGTTCCGCGCGTAGAAGTACGACTTCTGCCACTTCTTCACCGATTGGATCAGCGTGATGACGGGGAAGGGGTTGTCGGCAGCCGATCTCCATGACGCGATGAAGGCGCCAGTATGAGCCGGCACGCCCTTACTGCGCGTGCCCAGCTTCGACTGGAAGAACTCCCCCCATAGCTCAAGGGTGGGGAGAACGCTGAGATAGCCCTCGCATAGGGTGACGAAGGCGGACAGCAGCACCACCGCGTTGGGGGTGAGATGGTGCGGCTGGAGCTGATAGAAGTCGAGCCAGGAGCAGAAGAAGGCACTCACTGGCAGGCCGAAGCCGCGCAAGAAGTGCGAGCGGAAGACCACCCGCTCGCCCTCCTGCGGCTCCGGCCTGATTTCCTTCTCCGGCGCGAGGCGGACCTCCACTTTGTCCGCGCTGGGCAGCCGCCGCGTGTCGCGGAGGAAGTTGACGTGGTCGTCATGGACGTTGGAGCCGTCCCAATCCCCGCCAAGCCGCTCTACGGTGGGAGGCATGGCGAAAGCTAGCACGGCGGCGGAGGAGCGTGCGGTGGAAGAGCGCGGCGGCGAGGCGCTGTCACAAGAACTGGCAAGAGGAAGAAGACGGTGGAAGTAGGAGGAGCATGCGAGGGCCTGCCGCCCTCCACCTCCCCCTACTTATAGCCTCACGAGGCCGAAGAGGCCGGACGTGGGGGGCGAACGTGGGATTAACTACGCCCACTCCCCCCACGTCTCGCGATTATTGCGCGTGAATGCGAGCCGAAACTGCCGCACGGAACGTGCGGGCGGTTTCGGGATACAAAGGATCCGCGCCTGGGCCGGGGCGCTGACGTGGCGGGCCCCCTCCCTACGGTGACGTCCCGTCACGCGCGTGGGCTGGCAGGCTTTCCGGCCACGTGGTTCGCCGACGGCCCGTGGCCGGCCTGTGGCCCGGTGCACGTGCCAGCGGGCTCCCGCCCTCCGACTCCAGAAGATTTCGACTCAGGCGGCGCGCCTGACCAAGGCCGGCTCCCAGCTGCCAGCTTGTCACGATAGGAAGCTGATCGAGCTTCTCAAACCCCACTCCACCTCGAAGCCCAATCATCTTCGGGGACTACTGTCGGAGTAAATGGCCACGGGTAGCCTAACCGACTGCCCCTGGTTCTTCTAAAAAAATTATCAGGCCTTCGGGCCTCCAAGCACTCTGAGCATTGGGCCGCCTTCCCTGGTCGGCTACCTCTGAAGCCGACTCCCGGGAGGCGATCCAGCCTCACCAACTCCTCCCCAGGACGACTACAGGGCGGCCGACTCCAAGAAGCCGGCCAAGAAGGACACCGACTCCAAAGAGCCGGCCGAGACCACAACCACTCCAAGCTGCTCCCACATAACGGCAACACGATGGGGTGTGGCCACAGTGCGGCCCACTAACCCCAAAGCCCGAAGCGGGCATGGCTACAGGAGGCCGTACGGGGCGGCCGTCCCCCGTGCGGCTCGGCACTGTAGCCATGCTGGCCTCGACGTCACCCACGACCGACCCCCGTACGGCCCGCGGGTGGCGGGCCCCTTCAGCCAGAGAGAGGCGAGAAGGCGGCCCGGCCTTTCCTAGTCGGCCAAGAGCGTAGCCGGCCTCCAGAAGCCGGCTACTCCCTTCCTCGAAGCAGGAGCCCCATTAAGGAGACAAGACGAGGTAAGGCTACAGTGAGAGCCCCCGAGGCGGCCCACTGTAGCCACGCTTACCTCGACAAAGCCCTCGTCATCAGAGGCGCGGCTACAGTAAGCAGCCGCCGACAAGACCCTAGGCGGTGGGGCCGGCCTGTCAACCAAGTAGCCGGCAGCCGGCGGGACCCAGCAGCCGGCGGAGAAGCCGGCGAGCGTAGACACTGACGGCTGGGACCAGAGCCCAGCCGGATTACCGTTGTACCCCCGGGGGGTAGGCCTATATAAACCCCCCGGAGCACCCATGCAAAGGGTTGGCCTCTGAGCATAGTTTGCTTCTAAGCATAGCACACACACACACACCATAGATAGAGAGAAGCAAGAGCTAGCCTTGTTCTTCTTCTCCCTTGATCTCAACAGCTCTAGGAGCGATTGTAGCTACCTTTCATCGATCTAGTGATCATGCGGAGACCCCGCAGAGCAGGACTAGGGGCGTTATCTCCTCGGAGAGCCCCGAACCTGGGTACGATCCGCCGGCGTGCATGTCTTCGCCTCATCCCGTTTCCAGGCACCGGCGACGTTTTATTGGCTCCCACAATGATAAGCCATCCCTTGGCATATGTCGCACCAACCACCCGACACTCCGTGTCCGACCCACCTGCAGGCCGAAGAAGAGGGCTCTGTCGAGACAAGCCGACTAGTCAGATTCGGCCAAAAGGAACTCGGCGACAAAACCAAGAAAAGAGAAAGAGAAAAAGAGAACATACCGTGGGCGGCGGATGGGCTCGGCAATATGGCTCCTTGCCGAACTGCCACTCTGCGGAGAGCTTGCAGTTCGCAAGGTAGTTCACCATATAGGCCACCTCGTCGTGCGGCATGTATTTGGTGCACATCCGACTCGGATAGAGCTGGCCGCTCAACTGACAGATTAGATGAGGGCGGCTCTGGAGCGGGAGCACTCGGCGCGTGACGAAGGCGGCCAGCAGGTCGGGTCCCGACAAGCCCTCCGACTGGATCATCGCCCGCACTCGGGCGACAGCTGCGGTTCCAGCCGGCGTCAGCGTCACGGCGTGATAGGACCACTGGGGCTGCCTGCCTACCGGTGGGCCGGCTACGTAAGCCGGCAGGTTGACGTAGTCGCCCTGCGGGGCGACCTTCTTCACATAGAAGTATGACTTCTGCCATAGCTTCACCGACTGGATCAGCGTGATGACGGGGAAGGGGTTGTCGGCAGCCACCCTCCGCATCGCGACGAAGGCGCCAGTCTGAGCCGGCAAACCCTGCATGCGCGTGCCCAGCCTGGACTGGAAGAACTCCCCCCAGAGCTCGAGGGTGGGGAGGACACCGAGGTAGCCTTCGCACAAGGTGACGAAGGCGTACAGCAGCACCACCGTGTTCGGGGAAAGGTGGTGCGGCTGGAGTTGGTAGAACTCGAGAAAGGAGCGGAAGAAGGCGCTCACGGGCAAGCCGATGCCGCGCAAGAAATGCGAGCGGAAGACTACCCGCTCGCATTCCTCCGGCTCCGGCGTAATCTCCTTCGCCGGTGCAAGATGGACCTCCACCTTGTCCGCGCCGGGCAACTGCCGTGTCTTGCGGAGGAACTCGACATGATCCTC
Source organism: Aegilops tauschii subsp. strangulata (assembly GCF_002575655.3). Lineage (NCBI taxonomy): Eukaryota > Viridiplantae > Streptophyta > Magnoliopsida > Poales > Poaceae > Aegilops > Aegilops tauschii. Next base: position 439,235,384 of record NC_053040.3, on the reverse strand, counting down.
ATGGACATTGGAGCCGTCCCAATCCCCGCGGAACTGCATCGTGGCGTAGGGCTGGCGAGAATGAGCACGGCGGCGGAGGATCGAGTGGTGGAGCAGTGCGGCAGCGAGGCGCTGTCGCAAGAAAGATTAGGAAGAAGAAGATGGCGGAGAGGGGAGGGGCGTGCGAGCGCCTGCCGCTCTCCCCCCTCCCCCTACTTATAGCTTCGCGCGGCGAAGCCGGGGAGGCAGGGCGTGGGGTGAGACGTGGGATTAACTGCACCCACTCCCCCCACGCCTCGCGATTATCACGCCCTAAAGGCGTGCCGAAACCGCCGCAGGAAGACGTGCGGGCGGCTTCGGGCCGCAGAGAATCCGCGCCTGGGCCCGGGCATAGGCGTGGCGGGCCCCCGACCTGCGGCGACGTCCCGTCGCGCGCGTGGGCCGGCAGGCTTTTTGGCCAAGGGATGCCACATGGTTCACAGGCGGCAAGTGGCCGGCCCGCGGCCCGGCGCGCGCGCATGCAGGCTCCCGCCCTCCGACTCCAAAAAATTTCGCCGAGACGGCGCACTCAACCAAAGTCGGCTCCCAGCTGCCGGCTCGTCAAGATGGGAAGCTGACCGAGCTTCTCGACTCCCACCCAACCTCGAAGCTCAATCAGCTTCGGGGACTACTGTCGGAGTAAATGGCCACGGGTAGCCTAACCGACTACCCCTGGCTCTTCCAAAATTATCGGGCCATTTGAGCCTTCAAGCATTCAAAGCATTGGGCCGCCTTCCCCCGGTCGGCTACCCAGAAGCCGACTCTCGGAAGGCGACCCAGCCTCAGCAACCTCCCCCAAGATAACTACGAGATGGCCGACTCCAGGAAGCCGGCCATAGAGAACGCCGACTCCCCCAAGCCGGCCCTGAAGAGCGCCGACTCCCAGGCCATGAAGAACGCCAACTCCAAGAAGCCGGCCAAGACCGCACCCACCAAAACTACGCCCACATAATGGTGACAAGACGGGGTGTGGCTACAATGCGGCCCACTACCCCCGAATCCCGAGGCAGGCATGGCCACAGGACGCCGTACGGGTCGGTCATCTCCCGTCCGGCTCGGCCCTATAGCCATGCTGGCCTCAACGTCATCCACGACAGACGCCCGTACGGCCCGCGGGCGGCGGGCCCCTTTAGCCAGAGAGAGGCGCGAAGGCGGCCCAGCCTCCCCCAGTCGGCCAGGGGCGTAGCCGGCCCCCAGAAGCCAGCTACCCCCCTCCCTTGAAACACATGCCACATTAAGGAGACAAGACGAGGTAAGGCTACAGTGAGAGCCCTCGAGGCGGCACACTGTAGCCACCCTTACCTCGACGAAGCCCTCGTCATCAGAGGCGAGGCTACAGTAAACAGCCGCCGACAAGACCCCCAGGCAGTGGGGCCGGCCTGTCGACCAAGAGGCCGGCAGCCGGCGGGACCCACCAGTCGGCGGGCCCCAATGGCCGGCGGAGAAGCCGGCGAGCGCAGACACTGACGGCTGGGACCCGCGCCCAGCCGGATTACAATTGTACACCCGGGGGGTAGGCCTATATAAACCCCCCGGGGCACCCATGCAAAGGGTTGGCTTCTTAGAGTCACACACACACCATATAGAGAGGGAAGCGAGAGCTAGACTTGCTCTTCTTCTCCCTTGAACCAGACAGCTCAAGGAGCACTTGTGGCTACTCATTTCCATCTAGTGATCATGCGGAGACCCCGCAGAGCAGGACTAGGGGTGTTATCTCCACGGAGAGCCCCGAACCTGGGTAAGATTCGCCGGCGTGCATGTCTTCGCCTCATCCCGTTTCCAGGCACCGGCGATGTCTTACTGGCTCCCGCAATGATAAGCCACCCGTTGGCATATGGCGCACCAACCACCCGACACGGCCCGTGATAAATGTGGCAACAGTTCAGCCCAACGTGACTTTGGGCCTGTTAAAGGCCTGTCGTATAATTCTACCTGCTGATGCCCGTACTAAGCTTTCGGCCTCTTAAAGGCTCATGATATCATTGGGCCAACTAAGTCCCGAAATATGTTTCAGCCTGGTAACGGGCCGTCATATAACTGGGCCAAAAAAGGCCCAGTCTACCTTTCAGCCTGCTGAAGGCCCGTCGACGACTAGTGAAAATTGAGGCCCAACATGAGTTTTGGCCTGCTAAAGGCCCATGGTTTCTTCTGGGATATAACAGGCCACCAGAATATCCAGCCTGTTAATGGCCCAACGCTACATGGGCCAAACTAAGCGTTGGGTTCACAAAAGGCCCAACTAAAATTTGGGCCGAATATAGGCCGGAGTAAGTTGTGGGCCTGGCCCAAAGTGTGAAGGCCCCAATGGCCATTCGGGCCCAAGAAAGATGCAGGCCGGCCCAATTGTGGCCCACTAAAAACTAGGCCCGTTAGAGGCGAATGTTTCGGCCCAGTCGACTACATCAATTTTTTTTCAGATAGCGAATGATGGCAGTAACTAGTAGGAATTAAGAACAAACCTACTCTATACAATAAAGAAATTACAGCATAGTAACTTAGAATAAACCTACACTAAAGGATTTATGGTTTATTACATCCACTGGGCATCGAAGTTCGCCACCAGTGATCATAAAGCGCAACGAAGAAGCAGATTACAAAAACCGGGCACCATTGCAGCGTAAAAAAATAATACTGAACTGAGACCACTTCCAAGACAGTTCAAGAGAGGTTAGCCTTGCGTGGGAACTATTGCGCAAGCTGCTGAGCCAGGCTGTGAGACCGGCCTAGCATGTCGGTCATAGCTTCCAGGTGTAGCTGTTTAGCAATGAGGTTCTCATTGGTGTTCTCCGCAATCTTTCTTAGAGATAGGACTTCAAGTCGAAGTTGAGTTGTAGAATGCCTTTCTGCTAGAACTTGGGACTGAAGAAGTCGAACTGATTCAGACAGTGAATTTTGTAAGCTTGTCTGACTGCTAGTCCCAAGTAACTTGAACACTGCATCAAGACAAGACTTTGGGGTTGTCTCGCTATCTTCAAGATGTTTTGCCTTCTTTGCTGCAATATATCACTACTAGGGAAAACCTTACCAGTAGCGCTGGTTTTTGAGCTACCAGTAGCGCGGGCGCCAGCGCTACTGCTACGGTGCTACAGCTATTTTGTAGCAGTAGCGCTTTTTAGGCCAGCGCTACTGGTAAGTTCAGGTACTAGTAGCGCGGCACTGGAGAGCGCTACTGGTAAATGAGCGTTGCTGGTAATATTTTGGCCCGCGCCACTGCTAAAATTTATGTTTTTTTAGCATTTTGGCGCTATACATGTTTAAACAGATATATCTTTTATACAATAACAACTCATCATGAACTAGTCTGTTTAAATAGCATATTCATTACCACTTGTCATCACCACCAAACAATGTTCGTCAATGAGACATCATATAACAAGTTGGTCACTAGTCATAATCACAACTCATCATCATCATCAACTCTAACACATTGTAGCACATGATAACACATTCTAGCTACGACCTACTCCTCTCATAGGACCTACTCTACCCTCTCTTAGGTAAAATATCATAAAACAAGATAGGACATTGACTCTCCATTAAGGAAAATTGACTCTCCATAATAAAGAACGGAGATCATCCTGTCTCCAAGTCTTGGCCTACACACAATGTTGCTTCCAAGTAGCTCTCTACGATGGTTCAAACATTTTTTGAAATCATTTATTATCATGGCTTCCTCGCTTTTAGAAATCCGGTATGGACATGAGTAATGTGGATACTGCGGCTGACCTGGCCGTGGTGGCCGTAAGCTCATAACATCAACGCGACCTCTCGGCAACATCATATGAGGCACACAATCCATCAGGATTTTCTGTTCAAAAACATAGTAATAACTTTGTAGTTAGCAATGTAGTTTAGTTTTAGAAGAATTTATGCAAAAGATGCACGGATGTCGTAATAGTAGAAAATCTTACCATGCTATCTCCATTGATGTTACCGTAGTTCAACACGTGCACTAGTGGCACGTATTGACCATAATGTGGAGGAGTTTGATAATAGATATTGTAATTCTCAAGATTAGTAAAAAATGCGATAAGACCATCTTTCTCCTTATAAGTTAATTGTGCTTCATCATTGTAGTAGTAGATTCTGTCTACCATTTTCCGTACATTTTTTGAAGAATGAAAATAAGCTATCAATGGAAATAAGCTGTCAAATATTTGAAATAAAAAATATAAATTACTTAATAAATATGTTTGAGAAACTCACACAGCGCTAGAACTGGAAGCGTGTCAACAAGGACCCAAATGGTCATATTATTTTCGTCGATGTCAGGATCACCAAGATCGAAGGTGAGAAGCATACCCTCATGAAAATCATACGCCTTGCAAAGGGCTTCCCAATTCAGGCAACCAAAATTGGATGAGTTCACAGAATTGTATAGATTTACAGCAAAATCATAACCATGATGGGTCCTTAGTTGAATTATCTTTGTCTCCATGCTTTCATGATCTTCAAAACCCATCTTCTCCCAGACATAGCGTCTTACATGACATGGGATAAGCTAGTCGAATTGTAAAAGATGGAAATTACACGTTGAAGAAGTAGAGAAGTCGTGCAAAAAATAACAAAAAACACTTGTCGTCGTTGCGTACCGTTTCAACATTGAAAGTCTCTTGGAGCTTGATGCTGAAGCGCTGACCTTCTACCAGGTGAGGCCGGTCGCACAGACCGCGCTCATCTTCGCAGTACTCGCACATAGCGAATTCCCTTTCATCGTCAGACATTTCCTAATAGGTAATTAATAATCCATCATCGAATACATATATAGTAGTTTGTAGCAAAGATCATCATATAACAACTAAAACACCTAAAATTTGCAGTTTGTAGTAGTTTGTAGCAAAGATCATCATATAACAACTAAAACACCTAAAATTTGCAGTTTGTAGTAGTTTGTAGCAAAGATCATCATCGAACCTAGTTTGTAGCAAAGATCATCATATAATCCATTATCGAATACATATATAGTAGTTTGTAGCACAAACCGCGCTCATCTTTTGCATCCAATAAGAAAATAACTAATAGGTAATTAATAATCCATCATCGAATACATATATAGTAGTTTGTAGCAAAGATCATCATATAATATCACTAATACATCTCGAATAATAGCTCCTCTAGGTTCAGTGGGCCGCGGTGGACACCCAAAGAGAAGGAACCATCACCGGGTCATAGCTCTGGTGAGATCCCCAAAGAATCTGGCAGGTATTGGCGAACCGGCCGTTCGCCAACGCAACCATGTAGCACTGGACGTGCTTGTTCTCCTCCGTGACACGGTGCTGTACCACCTGCGCGGGGGACTCAAGCCTCTCCACCGATGCAGGCCCACGTGACCGCCACCAAAGAAGCTCCGTGTCGACGAGGGGATGGCTCCTCACTAAGTTGTGCTCACCAGAAGGTAGCACAACCTAGTACCAGCCAGGAGGAGCCTAGTCCCGGACATGGCCCCTTGGCTCAAGCAAGAGTCCTCTGCCGAGTCGACGACGAGGATGCGGGATAGGCATCGCCGATGTCGAGAACAAAATGCTTAATTATGAAAACAAAATTAATAAACACTTAGCAAATTCGGCATCACTACAGGAAACAGCAACTTTGCCGTCTGCCACGGCGGACGGCAAAGGTTTGAAAGGCGGACGGCAAAGACCTTTGCCGTCAGCCGCGGACGGCAAAAGGCTCCGGCAAAGAAGGCTACGGTAAACAGCTGTTTTGCCTTCTCCTTCCTGGCGGCGGACGGCAAAGGCTCTTTGCCGTCTGCCGCGGATGGCAAAGAGGGCGGATGGCAATAATTGCGCTGTCAGTCCGTTAAGTGGCTAACGGCAGACCTTTGCCGTCCGCCGCTGACGGCAAAATTTCTCTGGTCTTTGCCGTCCGCCGTATGATGTCATCTACACGTCACTAGATGGCAGGTTCTTTGCCGTCTGCCACTGATGGCAAAGTGCAGGTTCTTTGCCGTCTGCCACTGATGGCAAAGTGCAGGTTCTTTGCCGTCTGCCACTGTAGGCAAACTGACCAAATGGGTCAGCTCCCAGGAAGCACAGTTGGCTGCCACGTGGCTTCTTTGCCGTCCACGGTAGACGGCAAAGAGGCCGTTGCCGTCTGTGGCAGACGGCAAAGAGCCTGCATATTGGGTTTTTTTGCTGTTTTTTATTAAATCCCACAATTTGCACAGAAAATATATATGACATATAGATATATTTCATAGGCATTCATAAGCAAGTCCATAAGCAAGTTCATGTATTTCACAGGCATTCATAAGCAAATCCATAAGCAAGTTCCATCCGTACATATTACATAAGCAAGTTCCATCCATCATTTCATACATAAACAAGTTCCATCCATCATTTCATACATAAACAAGTTCCATCCATACATAAACAAGCACTCCATAGCTAAGGTGACTAGAATGAGAAGACAAGAATGAGAAGACAAGAACAAGAAGAGTAGAACAAGCACTCCATCCAGCACATAATGAAATCTGCAAAATGGCAAAATAAGAAAGTTAGAAATGGATCGTTTTTTAGCTCACTTAGGTGAAATGGATCGTTTTTGACGTAACTAAGGTGAAATGGATCGTTTTTAGCTCACTTAGGTCAAATGGATCGTTTTTGAGCTAACTTAGTTGAAATGGATCGTTTTTTAGCTAACTTTGTTGAAATGGATCATTTTTGAGCTAATTTAGTTGAAATGGATCGTTTTTGAGCTAACTTAGGTGAAATGGATCATTTATGAGCTAATTTAGTTGAAATGGATCTTTTTGAGCTAACTTAGGTGAAATGGATCATTTAAGAGCTAATTTAGGTGAAATGGATCGTTTTTTAGCTCACTTAGGTCAAATGGATCGTTTATGAGCTAAATTAGTTGAAATGGATCGTTTATGAGATAACCTAGCTAAGATGGTCATTTTGGAGTTAACCTAGGTGAAATGGGCCATTTTAAAGCTAACGTAGGTAAAATGGATCATTTAGGAGCTAATCTAGGTAAAATGGGTCATTTTTGAGCTAACTTGGATGAACTGCATCATTTATAAGCTAACCTAGGTAAAATGGGTCATTTTGGAGGAAAATAAGCTAACTCTAGGTCATTATGGTAAGCATATTGGAGGAAATAAAGCTAAGTCTAGGTCTTTATGCATTTGTTAAGCAAAACACTAGAGAAACTTACCGTGATCAGGGAGGTGTAGGAGCGGGGTGGCTAGTGCCGCTACCTGGAGAAGGATCATGCGATGCGTTTCTGGAGTTAAGCTGCACCAAAGATCATTTCCAATGTCTCGTTAGCATTACGACACTCAAATGTTAAGACTACCAAGTAATGTCCATTCAAACTAAACTCACCGTGCTCCCAGGAGCAATCACTGGCATCGGCGGAGCGGGCTGACCGGACTTCTCGCACACAGACTGCACATTTGGTTTTCAGAACAGAGTCATACTAGTTAGTAATGAGACTCAAATGTTAAGACTAGCAAGTAATCTGCAGAAGAAACTTACCAAAAGGAGCTCGTACATGGCCCTTGCCTGCATGTCATTCCGTGCCCTCTCCTCCTCCATCATCTTTCTCGTCCTCTCCTCCATCTCCCGCTGCCTCTCCGCCGCCTCCGCCAGAAGTTTCTCCGTTCTATCTCTCTCAGTCTGTATAGCAGCCTGCAACACCACTCACATGACCATTTGTAATCATTGATGGAAGCGCACACAATGTAATGGAGAAAGATAACTGAGTACGTATCACTAACCTTGATGGCGAGTTGCACTGGCCGCTCACGAGGCCTTATCTCAGGAGCGGAGCTCGACTGGCGCGCCTTGATCTTCGGGAGAGTGCTAGGACAACGGATAAGTCCATCTCCAATGGCTATGGAGCCATGGGACCTCCCTCCACCAGATATCATCACCAGTTCTGGATCAATGGGGCCCTGGCTCGGGTTAAAGTCCTCCCCTTTCCTCACCTTCCCCTCATCTCTATATCTCACGAGCTTGTTGTGGGAGGAGATGTTGGTGAAGTTGTTTGCATCATCGATGTCAGACTGAGAGAAAGCCTTGACTTTCTTGAAAGAGCCAGTGTGGGCCATGGCATACAGGTCGTACACCTCTGGCACCTTATCCGCCTTATTGTAGCGTGCCTGAAAGAGAGAAACAATGAAAATTAGTAATTAAAGGGCTCAAGCTAGCATGATGAATGAATTGCATGAATCATGAAGAAAACCACATACCCAGTTGCGCCCGAACTGATATAAGTTGGAGCTGCCTTGATGGTGTGGCACACCTTCCATTTGGGCACGTTTGTCCTTGGCCTGGTTGTGGAGGGCTAGCCATTCTTGTGAGCACCACTCATCGACCAACACCTCCCAACAATCCATCCGATCCGCACACCATCTCGGAGGCGCCTAAGTTAGCAAATAGAAACTTGAGCGCTACGGCTAAGAATTACTAAATGAAGGAACTTAAGTAGAAGGCCTTAAGAATTACCTTCATGTACTGCTCCTTACTCAGGAACTTATCGCGGCACGCCGGCTTGGTCTTCTTGATACCACGCAAGGCGTAGTAGTCTCGAACAGCCTGCACCCGAGCCTCGTGCCGTAAGTTCTGGAGTAGGCGCTTGCAGACGTTCTGGATAACATTTGCGCTGTCCTCCTCGTATCCCTCCTCACACCTGTAGAATGTCTGCAATCAAATGAGACAATATTGATTAGTACAATTAATAACTAGCTAGTTGAAGATTTTGAAATGTGTAAAGGAGAAATTACCCAGAACGTCCTGATCACCATGTCTGCCCTCGTGTCGCACACAACACCGTCGATAATGACATCCGGCGGGGCCGGGGCAGCCACGTAGTGCTCCCAGCTCAACCCAAGCTCTGGAAGCCGACCCTCACCAGGCAACGTGACAAACCCCGGGAAGTTTTGCCGGCAAAGAACTCCAAGGACGGAGTTGGGCCGGCGGACACTATGATGGTGGTCCCAACCCCTGTAGCATGACAAGGCCAACGCATTAGTTATTTGATGAAACGTGAATGCAGAAGGTACAAAAATATTCAATGCACTTACGTACCTCTCCCCATCAGGGAAGATCAACCACCTCTGCTCGCGGGTCGCCGGCACGGACGGGAGCCGTGTAGCACCACGCTGGTAGACGGTGCCACCCTCCTCCTCAAGATCAGTCGGCTCCCCGCCATCATCAGCATGGCCACTCGGCTCCTCGGGCTGATCCGGCCAGGTACCCCATCCGGACGTGTGCTCCTCCGGGGTCTCGTGGGCCGAAGGCCAGTCCACCCGAGGCTCGTGGGCCCAAGACCCGTGGACCGGAGGCTCGTGGACCGGAGTCCGTGTAGCCTCCTCCTCGGACGAGTCCACCCTAGCAGTCACGTGCTCGGGTGAAATAGCTGGGGGTGGCGGCGAGGAAGGCGCCGTAGCAGTCACCCTACCTCCTCTCCCGCGACCACATGCCCCACCTCCTCTCTTCCTACCTCGTCCCCTGCTGGGCACCGCGGACGACGAAGAAGGGCCCGGCGGTGTGGACATACTGTCCAGCAACGCTCGGCGGAGAGGTACGTCTGGAATCGAAGACCTCAGACCACGCGCCGACGAAGAAGGGGCCTTGGCGCGCTCCCGACCAGCGCCCACCATCTTTCAACACCTGCCATGACAAACAGTAAACGAAATTAGTACAACATAAAAAAAGACCGACATGAATAATAATATGTGTATCACTTAAGTGTATCATCATCAAGTACAACATTAAAAAATTTAATACCTGACACTACTAATAATCTCGATCAGTATCATGAATAAATGCATAATCATCATCATCACTATAATCAATGACGGGCTCATAGGGTTCAGTGGCATCAACATGTGCAAGGCCACCTTGACGTAATCGGTCAAGCAATGACAGGTCATCCGCAGCAGTAACCTCTTCTTGTTCCGGCTCTTCTTGTTCCTCCTCTGGGGCGATGCAGATTCACTATCGCTTTCTACTTCAATGTTTTGGGGTGAAGTATAGCGGTTCTTGAAACGCTTTTTGGAAAGACGTGTCTCTTGGAAGAATTCTCCTTCATATGTGTTTGGGTTAATGTGAGGTTCATAATCCTCTTCCTTTGGGGAGATAGTCTAGCACGTGGCGGCACTTCATAAACGACATCCCAACCTTTCAGATTTGGATTAGTTTGGCAGGCCCACGGTAGATAGAATACTTGCGTCGCCTGTTGAGCCGTAATATAGACATCAGGAACATCTAAATGGGTGCTTTGGTTGATTTCAACTAGCCCTATATGTTCATGAGTCCTTCTAGTCTCCTTCGGCTGAAACCAATAACATTTGAAGACTACGACATTCGGTGGGTTTTCACCATAGAATAGAAGTTCATAAATTGCTTCAACTCTCCCATAATACTCGGTACCTCCTTCGCCGATAGCAGATACACAACAATTTGTAGACTTTCGGTCGGCCATAGATAGCTCTTTGCCATAGGTACGAAAGCGATACCCGTTGATGTCGTATTTGTCAAATGAACGGACCTTATAGTCAAAACCATTAGCGACTTGTCTCAATTCGGCGTCCATAGACTCTGAATTAGCCTACAAGTTTAATATGAAAGGATTGTTGCATTACGCACAAATTAGCGAATGAAACCGGGATAGCCGCCTACAAATTAGCCTACAAGTCTAATAGAAATTACCGTTTGTTTGAACCAAGAGATGAAACCGGGATAGCCGCCTCCTTGCTTTGCGAGAAGCTCATACTCTTCGACAGAATCCTTTTGGATCACCGCTCCATACGAGAATAAGGCGACGTATCGACTGTATGAAATATCCAGGAATAAGAGCAGTTCAAAGGAAATAGAAGTTGCGAAACTATGTACCGAGAACTTACTCGATGTACGGCCGCACTTCTATCAGGTTGTTGAAGATATACAACGAAATGGTCCGCCAATGTTCGTTATCCAAAGATACTGGATTTGAAACACTGGCTGGTGCGAGATTCCCTTTGAATAGGCTGAGGTTGGATCCACCCTTTTTAGGGTCGTCAGCATTGTACCGAGGCTTCGGATTATGAAAATGACGATTTTTGGCTTCGTAGTGTGCTGTCAAGAAGTTTGCCGCCTCCTCAGTGATGAATGCCTCAGCCATCGATGCTTCAATTCTACGTTTATTTTTACATTTTTGTCGAAGCGTCTTCTGCATCCTCTCAGTTGGGTAGCACCAACGATTTTGCACGGGCCCCCAAATCTTGCCTCGGTCGGGAGATGCAAAATCAAATGTTGCATTGGATTAAAGAAGCCCGGTGGAAAGATCTTCTCTAACTTGCAGATCAACTCCGGCGCCAACCCTTCCATTTCTTCTAGCACGCCAGGCGATAGTTCTTTCGCACAAAGAACACGGAAGAAATAGCTGAGTTCTGCCAGTACTAGCCATTCATCCTCAGGGATGAAGCCACGCAACATCACCGGCATTACCCGCTCAATCCATATGTGCCAATCATGACTCTTGAGACCAAATATCTTCAATTTATCAAGACTGGCTCCCCTCTATAGATTCGCTGCATACCCATCGGGGAACATCAACTGCATTTTCACCCACAAGATAATTTCCCTCATAGCTGGCCTTCCAAGATTGAACCATGCCTTTGGCTTCGTCCAGTTCTGCTTTCCTTTCGGTTCTTTCATGATTTGTAACGGCCTATCACAATGCGCCTCCAGATCGACTCTAGCCTTAGTATTATCCTTTGACTTCCCATCTAGACAATGTACCAAAAAGTGCCTCGGCGATATTCTTCTCAGTGTGCATCACGTCGATGTTGTGTGGGCAAAGGAGGTCTTTGAAGTAAGGCAGATCCCATAAGCATGTTTTGTGAGTCCAGGCGTGCTTAGAATTATACCCCTTGAAGTATCCTGGACGCTCTGGATCTGGCTCGAGAGCGTTTAACTGATCCAGGGTCTGTTGGCCTGTCAATGCATGTGGTGCAGAGTTTTTGACAACTCTACCTCTGATGAAGTTCTTCTTGTCTTTCCTGAACTTATGGCGAGGATTCAGGAACTGTCTATGCATGTCGAAGCAAGAAAACTTGCGACCGGCCTGAAGCCAACGAAACTCAAGAGCTCCCTTGCATGTGGGGCACGGGAACCTTCCATGCACACACCAGCCAACGAATAGTGCATACGCCGGCAAGTCATGCGTCGAGTACATGTACCAGACACGCATTATGAAGTTCCGTTTGCTATAGGCATCGTATGTCTTGAACCCATTATCCCAGGCTTCTTGCAATTCGTCCTTAAGCGGTTGCATGTACACATTCATATTTTTCCCCGGATAGTTGGGCCCTGGAATTATCAACGTCAGGAAAATGTTCTTCCTTTGCATAATCTGTCCGGTGGGAGATTGAGTGGAAAGACAAATACGGGCCAACAACTGTATTGGGCTGCCGTCATACCAAACACACTGAACCCATCCATGCTGATGCCGACTCGAGGATGCCTCGGATCTGCCGCTTTGTCACCATGTAATTCATCAAACTTTTTCCACGCAACACCATCCGATGTGTGTACAATCATCAGATTCCCATCTGCATCTAGTTCGGTTCTTTTGCCTGTTTTGTGCCATGTCATCTGTCTGGCCATCTCTTTGACCATGAAAAGACGTTGAAGTCTTGGTACGATTGGCATATACCGAAGAACACTAACGGGGATTTTGGTCTGTGTCTTCTCACCCATACCGTTGTCTACCACAACATACCTGGAAGACTTGCAAATGGGACAATAGTTCAAGTCCGCATAGTCAAGCCTAAACAAGACACATCCTTTCTCACAGGCATATATCTTATCATAGGGCATCTTCAGTGCACGGAGGATTTTGTCCGACTGGTACAGGTTTGCAGGCATTACATGGCCTTTGGGTAGAAAGCGTCCAAATACTGTCATCATTGCATCGTAGCATTCTCTGCCCAAGTTGAACTGAGCCTTCAGAGCCATTACTTGTGAGATGGCATCCAACTGACAAAGCTCAGTGTGCTCATGGAGCGGACGTTTTGAAGACTCCAACATTTCATTGAAGGCCTTTGCAGATTCCTCCATCTCCTCGTTCGAATCCCGAGCATCATCAAAGTCTTGCACCATGTTTTCCATCTCGGTACCATGCTCGTCGGTGCGACGACGATCCACCTCAGCTCGGTCACGTTGGGCAGACTCACCATGAAATGTCCACACCGTATAATCGGGCGTAAAACCACTCTTCTGCAGGTGTTTGCCCATTTCAGCCTCTGTCCTCTTTTCCCAATTGCCGCACCGTAAACAGGGGCACCAGGTTTTCCTCTGGCCATTTGCAAATGCGGCTCGCACAAACCCCTTGGTTTTTGTGAACCATTCAGTGCTCCATTTGTTCTGACCAGTGTGACCGGTGTACATCCACGCATGATCACTCATCTTGACTTTCAGAGCTACTAGACACACAACAAATATATATATATATAATTCACCATGTATGTATTCATCAGTTGATCTACTTTGTCAATTTTATTACGTCCATGCAACCTACACTCTAATAGGTAATGATAGGTCCTAATCCCACCCGAGTATGTTTAGATTGGGTTCATTTTCCAATGCTATGCCCCGGATCCTACGCAAAATTTCGGCAGCACCTCCCCGCTGTTCTCCTGATACACGTGTCTGCAATAAACAGAGAGGATGTGTACCCGGAGAACAACAGGGGAGGCACTGACGAAATTTATGCGTCGGATCCGGAGCAAAGCATATGGGAAAATGAACCCAATCTAAACATACTCGGGCTGTCCATGGATAGCGTTGGACAATTCGAAAGAATCAAGGTTATAAATATGCAAATGCATGCATATTTATAACTATGACGCTTTCGAACGGGAGACACATATTGGTTACGCATACTGATGATTCAAGACACATATATATCTAGCTATCAAGTTTCATTGGAATAGATCAAATAATTAATGGGGGAGGAGGACATGTCATTTGTGCTCACCCACGAACGAAGGGGCAGAGCTCGTCAAACGCACGGCGAGGTCGTCGAACACCAAACCTCGCAGCGATGAAACACCTGCACATTTAAAACTACCCGATCAACACAATTATATATGATGTTTTTCATAACAAAATCGAAAGATATATGACCTAACTAATAATTCACAAATATATGACCCCGTCGGCTTCTGGAAGGCCAAAGAACACCTTTTCGGGAGGTGTCGGGGGTCGGGGTGTCGTGTCGGTCTCGGGGTGCCGTGTCGGGGTCGGGGTGTCGGGTCGGGGTGCCGGGTCGGGGTCGGGGTGCCGTGTCGGTGTCGGGGTCGGGGTGTCGGGTCAGGCTCGGGGTCGGGGTGTCGGGGTCGGGATCGGGGTCGGGGTCTCGGGGTCGGGGTGTCGGGGTGTCGGGGGTCGGGGTGTCGTGTCGGTGTCGGGGTGCCGTGTCGGTGTCGGGGTGCCGTGTCGGGGTCGGGGTGCTGTTTCGGGGTCGGGGGGTCGGGGTGTCGTGTCGGGGTCAGGGGGTCGGGGGGTCGGGGTGTCGTGTCGGGGTCAGGGGGTTAGGGGGTCGGTGTGGAGTCGTGGTCGGGTGTCGGGGTGTGGTGTCGGGGTTGGGGGGTCAGGGGGTCTTCTCATTCTTCTACTACTTCTACTTCTTCTCATTCTTCTACTTCTTCTCATCCCCCGTCTTCTTCTTCTTCTTCTTTCTCCTCCTCCTCCTCCTCCTCTTCTTCTTCTTCTTCTTCTTCTTCTTCTTCTTCTTCTTCTTTCTCCTCCTCCTCCTCTTCTTCTTCTTCTTCTTCTTCTTCTTCTTCTTCTTCTTCTTCTTTCTCCTCCTCCTCCTCCTCCTCCTCCTCCTCTTCTTCTTCTTCTTCTTCCCCCTTCTACTTAACCTAAACCTAAACTAAAAACCTAAACTAATTAAAACTAAACTATTTAAACTAATTAAACCTAAACTAATTAAACTAAATAACCTAAACTAATTAATTCTAAACTGAAAAAACTTAAACTAAAAAACCTTATCTAAACAGAAAAGAAAAACAAAAAAACAGAAAAAAATGGCAGGGGCTCACTGTGGGGGGCGGCGACGGGGCGGGGCGGTGGAGGAGGCGGGGCGGCGGGGGGGCGGGGCGGCCCGGGCGGCGAGGGGCCGGGGCGGGGCGGTGGAGGAGGCGGGGCGGCGGGGGGCCGGGGCGGCGGGGGGGGGGGGGGGGGGGGGGGGGCGGGCGGCGGGGGGCCGGGGCGGGGCGGTGGAGGAGGCGGCCTGGGGCGGCGGGGGGCCGGGGCGGCGGGGGGCCGAGGCGGCGGCGGGGCGCGGGGCGGCGGGGGGCCGGGGCGGGGGGGGGGCGACGGGGCGGTGGGGAGCCGGGGTGGTGGGGCGACGGGGCGGCGGGGGCGAGGGGGCGGCGGCGCGCGGCGGGCGGCGACGGCGGCGGGGTGGGAGGAGAAGGGCGAGGAGGAAGTGAGTAACGGGCGGGGGGGTACCTGCCGTTAGTAAAGTGCCCTCTTTGCCGTCCGCCAGCCTCTGTCGTCCGCCTTTTTGCCTCTTTGCCGTCTGCTAGCGGACGGCAAAGAGGTGGGCCGTTAAGATTTTTTCAAACGAGCGGGGGGTGGAGGCCACCTCACTCTTTGCCGTCTGCCAGCGGACGGCAAAGATTCTTTGCCGTCTGCTGGCAGACGGCAAAGAGCTGGCAGATGGCAAAGAGATTCTTTGCCGTCAGCCTTTTCTTTGCCGTCTGCTTTCGGGTAGCTGATGGCAAAGAGCTGGCAGATGGCAAATTAGCTGATTCCAGTAGTGCATGACCTTTGCTAAAAACAGGACATATAAAGCGCCTGAAATTTGCCAGAACGTAAACGAATCAACATTTCTGGCAAAACATAGGCCACTCGGTTAAACAACTAAGATTGTGACATGTTCAAAATATGACATATATCCACTTCAAATTT
This sequence comes from Aegilops tauschii subsp. strangulata, assembly GCF_002575655.3. Lineage (NCBI taxonomy): Eukaryota > Viridiplantae > Streptophyta > Magnoliopsida > Poales > Poaceae > Aegilops > Aegilops tauschii. Next base: position 439,219,452 of record NC_053040.3, on the reverse strand, counting down.
GCATATAACATGAATAATTGTTTTTACTAAAAAAATAACAACAAATGTGATAGTTCAAAATATGATCCTAAGATTAACTAGCTAGGGTTCATACTACATTATCCCAAGATTCATACTACATTATCCTAAGATTAACTAGCTAGGGTTCATACTACATTATCCTAAGATTAAACAACTAAGATTAAACACCTAAGATTAAACAACTAAGATTAAAAACCTACATTATCCTAAGATTAACTAGCTAGGTTTCATACTACATTTTCCTATGATTAAACAACTAAGATTAAAAACCTAAATTTTTCAACTTGCTAGGGTTCAAAAGAAACTAGGGAGGAGGATGTACCTCTCGGTGGAGGAGGGCCGGCGCGGGGGGCAGCCGGCGCGGGAGGAGAGTCGGCTGGCGGGGGAGGAGGCCGACGCGGGGGAGGTGAATGAAATATGCCCTAGAGGCAATAATAAAGTTATTATTTATTTCCTTATTTCATGATAAATGTTTATTATTCATGCTAGAATTGTATTAACCAGAAGCATAATACATGTGTGAGTACATAGACAAACAGAGTGTCACTAGTATGCCTCTACTTGACTAGCTCGTTGATCAAAGATGGTTATGTTTCCTAGCCATAGACATGAGTTGTCATTTGATTAACGGGGTCACATCATTAGGAGAATGATGTGATTGACTTGACCCATTCCGTTAGCTTAGCAGTTGATCGTTTAGTATGTTGCTATTGCTTTCTTCATGACTTATACATGTTCCTATGACTATGAGATTACGCAACTCCCGTTTACCGGACGAACACTTTGTGTGCTACCAAACGTCACAACGTAACTGGGTGATTATAAAGGTGCTCTACAGGTGTCTCCGAAGGTAGTTGTTGGGTTGGCGTATTTCAAGATTAGGATTTGTCACTCCGATTGTCGGAGAGGTATCTCTGGGCCCTCTCGGTAATGCACATCACTATAAGCCTTGCAAGCATTGTGACTAATGAGTTAGTTGCAAGATGATGTATTACGGAACGAGTAAAGAGACTTGCCGGTAACGAGATTGAACTAGCTATTGAGATACCGACGATCAAATCTTGGGCAAGTAACATAGCGATGACAAAGGGAACAACGTATGTTGTTATGCGGTTTGACCGATAAAGAGATCTTCATAGAATATGTAGGAGCCAATATGAGCATCCAGGTTCCGCTATTGGTTATTGACCGGAGACGTGTCTCGGTCATGTCTACATAGTTCTCGAACCCGTAGGGTCTGCACGCTTAAAGTTCTGTGACAATATGTATTATGACTTTATGTGTTTTGATGTACTGAAGGTAGTTCGGAGTCCCGGATGAGATCGGGGACATGACGAGGAGTCTCGAAATGGTCGAGACGTAAAGATCAATATATTGGACGACTATATTCGGACATCGGAAAGATTCCGCATGATTCGGGTATTTTCGGAGTACCGGGGAGTTACGGGAATTCACCGGGAGAAGTATTGGGCCTTATTGGGCCATACGGGAATAGAGGAGAGAGGCCAAAAGGAAGGAGGCGCGTGCCCCCCTCTGGTCCGAATTGGACAAGGGGTGCAACCCCCTTTTCCTTCTCCCTCCCCCCATCTTTCCTTCTCTCCTACTCCGGAAAGGAAAGGGGAATCCTACTAGGACTTGGGAGTCCTAGTAGGACTCCCCACACTTGGTGCGCCCCCTCTAGGGCCGGCCTCTCCCTCCCTCCTTTATATACGGGGGCAGGGGGCACCTCTAGACACAACAATTGATCTCTTGATCTCTTAGCCGTGTGCGGTGCCCACCTCCACCATAATCCACCTCGATCATATCGTAGCAGTGCTTAGGCGAAGCCCTGCGTCGGTAGCATCATCATCATCGTCATCACACCGTCGTGCTGACGGAACTCACCCTCGAAGCTCTGCTGGATCAGTGTTCGTGGGACGTCATCAAGCTGAACGTGTGCTGAACTCGGAGGTGCCGTCCGTTCGGTACTTGGATCGGTCGGTTCGTGAAGACGTACGACTACATCAACCGCGTTGTTATAACGCTTCCGCTTTCGGTCTACGAGGGTACGTGGACAACACTCTCCCCTCTCGTTGCTATGCATCACCATGATCCTGTGTGTGCGTAGGAAATTTTTGAAATTACTACGTTCCCCAACAGTGGCATCCGAGCCTGGTTTTATGCGTAGATGTTATATGCACGAGTAGAACACAAGTGAGTCGTGGGCGATACAAGTCATACTGCTTACCAGCATGTCATACTTTGGTTCGGCAGTATTATTGGATGAAGTGGCCCGGACCAACATTACGCGTACGCTTATGTGAGACTGGTTCTACCGACGTGCTTTGCACACAGGTGGCTGGCGGGTGTCAGTTTCTCCAACTTTTGTTGAACCGAGTGTGGCTACGCCCGGTCCTTGAGAAGGTTAAAACAGCACTAACTTTACGAACTATCGTTGTGGTTTTGATGCGTAGGTAAGAACGGTTCTTGCTCAGCCCGTAGCAGCCACGTAAAACTTGCAACAACAAAGTAGAGGACGTCTAACTTGTTTTTGCAGGGCATGTTGTGATGTGATATGGTCAAGACATGATGCTATATTTTATTGTATGAGATGATCATGTTTTGTAACCGAGTTATCAGCAACTGGCAGGAGCCATATGGTTGTCGCTTTATTGTATGCAATGCAATCGCCCTGTAATGCTTTACTTTATCACAAAGCGGTAGCGATAGTCATAGAAGAAATAGTTGGTGAGACGACAACGATTCTACGATGGAGATCAAGGTGTCGCGCCGGTGATGATGGTGATCATGACGGTGCTTCAAGATGGAGATCACAAGCACAAGATGATGATGGCCATATCATATCACTTATATTGATTGCATGTGATGTTTATCTTTTATGAATCTTATTTTTCTTAGATCGATGGTAGCATTATAAGATGATCTCTCGCTAAATTTCAAGGTATAAGTGTTCTCCCTGAGTATGCACCATTGCGAAAGTTCTTCGTGCTGAGACACCACGTGATGATCGGGTGTGATAGGCTCTACGTTCAAATACAATGGGTGCAAAACAGTTGCACACGTACTCAGGTTAAACTTGATGAGCCTAGCATATGTAGATATGGCCTCGGAACACTGAGACTGAAAGGTCGAGCGTGAATCATATAGTAGATATGATCAACATAGTGATGTTCACCATTGAAACTACTCCATCTCACGTGATGATCGGACATGGTTTAGTTGATTTGGATCACGTGATCACTTAGATGCTTAGAGAGATGTCTATCTAAGTGGGAGTTCTTAAGTAATATGATTAATCGAACTTAAATTTATCATGAACTTAGTCCTGGTAGTATTAGCATATCTATGTTGTAGATCAATAGCTCGCGTTTAGCTCCCCTGTTTTATTTTGATATGTTCCTAGAGAAAACTAAGTTGAAAGATGTTAGTAGGAATGATGCGGACTTGGTCCGTGATCTGAGGATTAACCTCATTGCTGCACAGAAGTATTATGTCCTTGATGCACCGCTAGGTGACAGAACTATTGCAGGAGCAGATGCAGACGTTATGAACGTTTTCACAAAAGCTCGCTATGATGACTACTTGATAGTTTAGTGCACCATGCTTTACGGCTTAGAACCAGGACTTCAAAAATGTTTCGAACACCACGGAGCATATAAGATGTTCCAAGAGTTGAAATTGGTATTTCATACTCGTGCCCATGTCGAGAGGTATGAGACCTCTGACAGTACTTTGCCAATAAGATGGAGGAGAATAGCTCAACCAGTGAGCATGTGCTCAGATTGTCTGAGTACTACAATTACTTGAATCAAGTGGGAGTTAATCTTCTAGATAAGATAGTAATTGACAAAGTTCTCTAGTCACTATCACCAAGTTAATAGAACTTCGTGATGAACTATAATATGCAAGGGATGACAAAAGTAATTCCCGAGCTCTTCGCGATGCTGAGATCAGCGAAGGTAGAAATCAAGAAAAGAGCATCAAGTGTTGATGGTTAACAAGATCACTAGTTTCAAGAAAAGGGCAAAGGGAAAGAAGGGGAACTTCAAGAAGAACGGCAAGCAAGTTGCTTCTCAAGTGAAGAAGCCCAAGTTTGGACCTAAGCCTGATACTGAATGCTTCTACTGCAAAAAGGACTGGTCACTGGAAGCGGAACTACCCCAAATAATTGGCGGATGAGAAGGATGGCAAAGTGAACAAAAGTATATTTGATATACATGTTATTGATGTGTACTTTACTAGTGTTTATAGCAACCCCTCGGTAAATGATACTGGTTCAGTTGCTAAAGAGTAGTAACTCGAAACGGGAGTTGCATAATGAACAAAAACTAGTTAAGGATGAAGTGACAATGTGTATTGGAAGTGGTTCCAAGATTGATATGATCATCATCGCACACTCCCTATACTTTCGGGATTAGTGTTGAACCTAAATAAGTGTTATTTGGTGTTTGCGTTGAGCATGAATATGATTTGATCATGTTTATTGCAATACGGTTATTCATTTAAGTTAGAGAATAATTGTTGTTCTGTTTACATGAATAAAACCTTATATGGTTACACACCCAATGAAAATGGTTCGTTGGATCTCGATCGTAGTGATACACATATTCATAATATTGAAGCCAAAAGATGCAAAGTTAATAATGATAGTGCAACTTATTTGTGGCACTGCCGTTTAGGTCATATTGGTGTAAAGCGCATGAAGAAACTCCATGCTGATGGGCTTTTGGAATCACTTGATTACGAATCACTTGATGCTTGCAAACCATGCCTCTTGGGCAAGATGACTAAAACGCCGTTCTCCGGAACAATGGAGCGAGCAACCGATTTTTTGGAAATCATACATACTGATGTATGTGGTCCGATGAATATTGAGGCTCGCGATAGGTATCGTTATTTTCTGACCTTCACAGATGATTTGAGCAGATATGGGTATATCTACTTGATGAAACATAAAGTCTGAAACATTTGAAAAGTTCATATAATTTCAGAGTGAAGTGGAAAATCATCGTAACAAGAAAATAAAGTTTCTACAATCTGATCGTGGAGGAGAATATTTGAGTTACGAGTTTGGTCTTCATTTGAAACAATGCGGAATAGTTTCGCAACTGACGCCACCTGGAACACCACGGCGTAATGGTGTGTCCGGACGTCATAACCGTACTTTATTAGATATGGTACGATCTATGATGTTTCTTACCAATCTACCACTATCGTTTTGGGGTTATGCATTAGAGACAGCTGTATTCACGATAAAAAGGGCACCATCTAAATCCGTTGAGATGACACCTTATGAACTGTGGTTTGGCAAGAAACCAAAGTTGTCGTTTCTTAAAGTTTGGGGTTGTGATGATTATGTGAAAAAGTTTCAACATGATAAGCTTGAACCCAAATCAGAGAAATGCGTCTTCATAGGATACCCAAAGGAGACTATTGGGTATATCTTCTATCACAGATCCGAAGGCAAATTCGTTGCTAAGAATGGATCCTTTCTAGAGAAGGAGTTTCTCTAGAAAGAAGTGAGTGGGAGGAAAGTAGAACTTGATGAGGTAACTGTACCTGCTCCCTTATTGGAAAGTAGTTCATCACAGAAACCGGTTCCTGTGACACCTACACCAATTAGTGAGGAAGCTAATGATAATGATCATGAAACTTCAGATCAAGTTAATACCGAACCTCGTAGGTCAACCAGAGTAAGATCCGCACCAGAGTGGTACGGTAATCCTGTTCTAGAGGTCATGTTACTTGACCATGACAAACCTACGAACTATCAGGAAGCGATGATGAGCCCAGATTCCGCAAAATGGCTTGAGGCCATGAAATCTGAGATGGGATCCATGTATGAGAACAAAGTATGGACTTTGATTGACTTGCCCGATGATTGCTGAGCCATTGAGATTAAATGGATCCTCAAGAGGAAGACGGGCACTGATAGTAGTGTTACTATCTACAAAGCTAGAATTGTCGCAAAAAGGTTTTCGACAAGTTCAAGGTATTGACTACGATGAGAGTTTCTCATTCGTATCTATGCTTAAGTCTATCCGAATCATGTTAGCAATTGCCGCATTTTATGAAATCTGGCAAATGGATAAACAAAACTGCATTCCTTAATGGATTTATTAAAGAAGAGTTGTATATGATGCAACAAGAAGGTTTTGTCAATCCTAAAGGTGCTAAAAAATATGCAAGCTCCAGCGATCCATCTATGGACTAGGGCAAGCATCTCGGAGTTGGAATATACGCTTTGATAAATTGATCAAAGCATATAGTTTTATACAGACTTGAGGTGAAGCCTGTATTTACAAGAAAGTGAGTGGGAGCACTACAACATTTCTGATAAGTATATGTGAATGACATATTGTTGATCTGAAATAATGTAGAATTATTCTGCAAAGCATAAAGGAGTGTTTGAAAGGAGTTTTTTAAAGAAAGACCTAGGTGAAGCTGCTTACATATTAAGCATCAAGATCTATAGAGATAGATCAAGACACTTGATAAGTTTTTTTCAATGAGTACATACCTTGACAAGATTTTGAAGTAGTTCAAAATGGAACAGTCAAAGAAAGAGTTCTTGCCTGTGTTGCAAGGTGTGAAATTGAGTAAGACTCAAAGCCCGACCACGGCAGAAGATAGAAAGAGAATGAAAGTCATTCCCTATGCCTCAGCCATAGGTTCTATAAAGTATGCCATACTGTGCACCAGATCTATTGTATACCCTACACTGATTTTGGCAAGGGAGGACAATAGTGATCTAGGAGTAGATCACTAGACAGCGGTCAAAATTATCCTTAGTGGAATAAGGATATGTTTCTCGATTATGGAGGTGACAAAAAGGTTCGTCGTAAAGGGTTACGTCGATGCAAGTTTTGACACTGATCCAGATGACTCTAAGTCTCAATCTGGATGCATATTGAAAGTGGGAGAAATTAGCTAGAGTAGCTCCATGTAGAGCATTGTTGACATAGAAATTTGCAAAATACATACGGATCTGAATGTGGCAGACCCGTTGACTAAACTTCTCTCACAAGCAAAACATGATCACACCTTAGTACTCTTTGGGTGTTAATCACATAGCGATGTGAACTAGATTATTGACTCTAGTAAACCCTTTGGGTGTTGGTCACATGACGATGTGAACTATGGGTGTTAATCACATGGTGATGTGAACTATTGATGTTAAATCACATGGCGATGTGATCTAGATTATTGACTCTAGTGCAAGTGGGAGACTGAAGGAAATATTCCCTAGAGGCAATAATAAAGTTATTATTTATTTCCTTATTTCATGATAAATGTTTATTATTCATGCTAGAATTGTATTAACCGGAAACATAATACATGTGTGAGTACATAGACAAACAGAGTGTCACTAGTATGCCTCTACTTTACTAGCTCGTTGATCAAAGATGGTTATGTTTCCTAGCCATAGACATGAGTTGTCATTTGATTAATGGGGTCACATCATTAGGAGAATGATGTGATTGACTTGACCCATTCCGTTAGCTTAGCACTTGATTGTTTAGTATGTTCTTATTGCTTTCTTCATGACTTATACATGTTCCTATGACTATGAGATTATGCAACTCCCGTTTACCGGAGGAACACTTTGTGTGCTACCAAACGTCACAACGTAACTGGGCGATTATAAAGGTGCTCAACAGGTGTCTCCGAAGGTACTTGTTGGGTTGGCGTATTTCGAGATTAGGATTTGTCACTCCGATTGTCGGAGAGGTATGTCTCGGCCCTCTCGGTAATGCACATCACTATAAGCCTTGCAAGCATTGTGACTAATGAGTTAGTTGCTAGATGATGTATTACGGAACGAGTAAAGAGACTTGCCGGTAACGAGATTGAACTAGGTATTGAGATACCGACGATCAAATCTCGGGCAAGTAATATACCGATGACAAAGGGAACACCGTATGTTGTTATGCGGTTTGACCGATAAAGATCTTCGTAGAATATGTACGAGCCAATATGAGCATCCAGGTTCTGCTATTGGTTATTGACCGGAGACGTGTCGCGGTCATGTCTACATAGTTCTTGAACCCATAGGGTCCGCACGCTTAAAGTTCTGTGACGATTTGTATTATGAGTTTTTGTGTTTTGATGTACCGAAGGTAGTTCAGAGTCCCGGATGAGATCGGGGACATGACGAGGCGTCTCGAAATGGTCGAGACGTAAAGATCAATATATTGGACGACTATATTCAGACAACGGAAAGGTTCAGCGTGATTCGGGTATTTTCGGAGTACCGGGGAGTTACGGGAATTCACCGGGAGAAGTATTGGGCCTTATTGGGCCATACAGGAATAGAGGAGAGAGGCCAAAAGGAAGGTGGCCTGCGCCCCCCCTCTGGTCGGAATTGGACAAGGGGTGAAGCCCCCTTTTCCTTCTCCCTCTCCCCCTCTTTCCTTCTCTCCTACTCTGGAAAGGAAGGGGGAATCCTACTAGGACTTGGGAGTCCTAGTAGGACTCCCCACACTTGGCGCGCCCCCTCTAGGGCCGGCCTCTCCCTCCATCCTTTATATACGGGGGCAAGTGGCACCTCTAGACACAACAATTCATCTCATGATCTCTTAGCCGTGTGCGGTGCCCCCCTCCACCATAATCCACCTCGATCATATCGTAGCAGTGCTTAGGCGAAGCCCTGCGTCGGTAGCATCATCATCACCGTCATCACGCCGTCGTGCTGACGGAACTCTCCCTCGAAGCTCTGCTGGATCGGAGTTCGTGGGACGTCATCGAGCTAAACGTGTGCTGAACTCGGAGGTGCCGTGCGTTCGGTAGTTGGATCGGTCGGATCGTGAAGACGTACGACTACATCAACTGCGTTGTCATAACGCTTCCGCTTTCGGTCTACGAGGGTACGTGGACAACACTCTCCCATCTCGTTGCTATGCATCACCATGATCCTGTGTGTGCGTAGGAAATTTTTGAAATTACTACATTCCCCAACAGGAGGGCGGCCGGCGGGGAGGAGGGCCGGCGCGGGCGAGGGCGGCCGACGCAGGGAGGACGGCCGGCGTCGGGGATGGCAGCGTGCGGGGGATTGAGGGAGGAGTGTGGAGTGTGTGAGTGAGCTGAGTGATGAGGCCGGGGGCGCGGGGGGGAGGGAGTGCTCTTAACAGTAGCGCGGGTAATGGGCCAGCGCTACTGCTATGCCCACTAGCTGTAGCGCCGACGCACATCAGATGCGACAGCTACGTGGCCTGCCCTTTTGGCCCCGGCGGCCCGCTAAGTAGCAGCGCGGCCCGCGCCAACCAGCGTTGCTGCTATTCAGTAGCAGTAGCACCCGTTTTGGCCGGCGCTACTGGTACATACCAGTAGCGTGGGCGCCCAAACAGGCGCTACTGCTAAAATTCTATGTATAAGCATTTTCCTAGTAGTTATGTTGGGTTTGTGTCATAGCCGTCAGCAGACTTGTGCATGCCATCAGGCATATCACCATGAAACAAGCAGAGAGATGACAGATTTTGCACGTGTATAAACAAAGATGATAACTGTGCTGTCAATTCCATCCAATTTCAAATTAGAAAATAAAGAGTAAGTTCAAAATATCAATAGCATAATTTGGCATTGTTCATAATGCGGGGAGCTTCACCACACTACTGGATTACCATGTCAACATAGCAAGCATAGATGAAGGGCAAAGACAGTCATTGTATCTATTTTAGTTAATGTGCATGGCATGTTGTTCATATCATCAGCCACATCAGTAAGATAAAACAAGAGATGACAAGGTGCAAACGTGGGCTGCTTCACCACACACTCGATTATAGATCCACAAACACAAGCATACATATAGGGAGTATTGAGTAATGTGCATGGTATGAATAATGAATTTGGTTTTACAAGTAAAACTTGGAACTTACGTTGTTGCGAACATGCATTTTGATAGAAACAGTAAACTAAACAGCAGTAAACGATAGGGAGTATGAGCAAATTAAACAGCAGTTGAGGATAAAGGCTTTAGAAGGACTGACTTACATTAACAGTTAACACCGACTTTAGAATGCCCTTCTCCATGTCAAGGGAAGGATAACTCAAGAATTTCAGCACATAATCTTGTTCATAAGCATTGCCTGTACTCTACATTTTGTAGAGAGTAATTATAGATATGATAATACTGGAAGGGATAGAGGATAATGAAGATAAGATGCAGATAGATGCTACATAATCAACTACCAATCCATGGAAGTACAAGCGTTACAGGACAAAATGTACTGACAAGAGCAATGGGCTACACTTCTACACTGGCATTGTCTGTGTATTCAACTTTTTGGTAACATTAAATATAGATCTGATATTTTTTAGTAAATGTTGGGCGAGGGAGATAAGATGCAGAATGCTACACAATGAACCAATCCCTCTTCCCATAATACAAGAGTGTTTTGAACACTGGTGTACTGTACAAAACGTTCTTATATTATGGGACGGAGGGAGTAGCTGTTAATGTAAGTCTAGTGATAGACGACGTTCAGTCCTTACAAGAGGACTGCAGAGCTAAACCTCTTCAAAAGCATTGGGCTGATTCTAAATTTATGTAAGAGTCCATACAGATCTTATAATGTCCACCAAATGGATGATAACGAGGCTAACATGTGCAGTGATGCTACATAATCAAACAGCTATGAAAGTAAGTATGGTCATACAGGGCAAGAGGTACTCACAAGAGCAATGCAGTGTGCAGTATAGTTGCGAGATTCTGTGGTCCCTTGAGAACGAATGTTCTTCTGCTAAAAGTTTTCATACAAGTGAGACGTTAAGGCAAATGCAGAAATGTAGTTCAAATTGTGATGTGATATCATAGACAGTACCTTACGCTGCAGCCGAGACCAATGTGTAACAAGATTATTCCAGTCACTGTCTGATAAATGTAGCACGGGACACTCAGAAATTTCATTTAGAGGCTTGCCATCGAAGTGTGCTTGCCTCAGGTAGGAACGATACTTCATCAACGAGTGCTTGAAAAGCGCAACCAACCCTTGCTCGTCTTGACAATCCAGTTTGGTCCTCGCCTATTTAAAAGAATGAAATCGTGTGTCTTCTGTCAACACAAACATATGCAGTAATTACCATGAATAAAATTAGTACATTACTTACGCGTAAGTTGCGGAGGAAGACTGGAAATTGTTCTGTGCCTGCGGTATAATATTTCCATGAAGGAAAGATGCACACAAAGTTCCTGACAACAATATAAGCTTCATCTTTTAAACTGGGAAGAAATGGAACAGGGGTCCTATTTGCTGCAATTGGGGCTCTCTCTGGTTCGAAAAGAGATTTGGCAACTATATTTGGTGTACTCTTTGCTGGAATGGGGGTTTTGCGTCGTAGAGCTGGTGCTATGTCAACTGGCATCATCATACTGTTTGCTGCAGTTGGGGTCTGCTGAGTTGGGGCATCAGAAATGACCAGTGTAGTAGGGCTAGAGTCTGCTAGAGTTTGGGTGTTTTGTGGGTCAGGTGATATTGCAACTACACCTAATGGGCTATTTGATTTATCAGGTGTCACTACCTTTTCCAAATACTTTGCTTGTGCTCCTCCGCGATCAGCAATCACCCTCTTCCTTTTGAATGTCTGATACACAAGAACAACATTTGAATGGATAAATATGGTATGATGACAGATGGAATATGTACTGAAAATGGATAGGCAAGGCGTATTCACATACACGATGTGTAAACTAAGCTAATGGGAGTGCAACAAAGTAGAAGCAATGCAAAGCATCAGTTGCAAGATATGTGCGACCAATATAACCTTGGAAAGTTAGAGCAAGCACCTTGATGGGTGAATAAGATAGGGCATCTGCCTCTGACTCCTCCACTAGGGAGCTACATTGACTTAGGTCTCCCTCTAGCTCAGAATCACTGTTAGGATCATATTCTAAGCATGAATCTGTAGGTGGAGAGCGTTTGCATTGCGTTCCATCCAGGCTTGATTTCAGTCCCTTAATGCCAAGTTTGACAGCCATGGCATTGTTCTTCTTTATTCTTTTCATGCGCGCAAGCTCATAATCATTATGATGCTGTTCAGAATCTGAGATTCATGAAAACATATGAAGTAGTCAGATTATCTATGGAATGCATCGCGGATTCAACTCGAAGAGTGTCTCCCTATAAACCCCTGCATATGCAAAGTTCACCCCCAACCATGCTGACCAGACCACGCACAGAAATACAAACCTCTTATATCTCTATAACAGGCAGACACACATTTCAAAACAGAAGTAGGAACATTAGAATCATATCAAATTCATATTTGAACAAATGAACTAAGGAATTATCAGTGGCATAATGTTTAGCTTCAAGGGTGGAGTGCTGGTAGTGTGACACAAAGCAAGTAGGCAGATTGTATTCCATGTAAAAGATCGTAGTCTATGTAAAAGCTGAAATTACACTTTCTTTCTATACAATGCAGTGCTCGTTGCCCACACATGATGGAAGAGATCACATAGAGAAATACTATTCACTCATGTCTACGGTTCCAGTATTTTGAAACAGGGTGGTCCACCCTAAAAGAATATTGACAACAAATATGACAAGGCAAGCATAGATGTAGTGAATCCATCATTTACTTGTGAGCTTACTAGGACAGATATGCAGAATTGTAACTGCAGTAAGAGACCGTCCAAAATCTGAATCAAGAAGTTTGTCTAGCACTTATTGTTTGCAACTAATCGACTGATAACCCACAAGTATAGGGGATCACAACAGTTTTCGAGGGTAGAGTATTCAACCCAAATTTATTGATTCGACACAAGGGGAGCCAAAGAATATTCTCAAGTATTAGCAGTTGAGTTGTCAATTCAACCACACCTGGATAACTTAGTATCTGCCGCAAAGTATTTAGTAGCAAAGTAATATGGAAGTAACAGTAACAGTAGCAAAAGTAATATTTTTGGGTTTTGTAGTGATTGTAACAGTAGCAACGGAAAAGTAAATAAGTAGAGAACAATATGTGAAAAACTCGTAGGCATTGGATCGATGATGGAGAATTATGCCGGATGTGGTTCATCATGTAACAATCATAACATAGGGTGACACAGAACTAGCTCCAATTCATCAATGTAATGTAGGCATGTATTCCGAATATAGTCATACGTGCTTATGGAAAAGAACTTGCATGACATCTTTTGTCCGACCCTCCCGTGGCAGCGGGGTCCTAATGGAAACTAAGGGATATTAAGGCCTCCTTTTAATAGAGTACCGAACCAAAGCATTAACACATAGTGAATACATGAACTCCTCAAACTACGGTCATCACCGGGAGTGGTCCCGATTATTGTCACTTCGGGGTTGCCGGATGATAACACATAGTAGGTGACTATAGACTTGCAAGATAGGATCAAGAACTCACATATATTCATGAAAACATAATAGGTTCAGATCTGAAATCATGGCACTCGGGCCCTAGTGACAAGCATTAAGCATAGCAAAGTCATAGCAACATCAATCTCAGAACATAGTGGATACTAGGGATCAAACCCTAACATAACTAACTCGATTACATGATAAATCTCATCCAACCCATCACCGTCCAGCAAGCCTACGATTGAATTACTCACACACGGCGGTGAGCATCATGAAATTAGTGATGGAGGATGGTTGATGATGACGACGACGATGGATTCCCCTCTCCGGATCCCCGAACGGACTCTAGATCAGCCCTCCAGAGAGAGTTTAGGGCTTGGGGCCGGCTCCGTATCATAAAACGCGATGAATCTTTCTCTCTGATTTGTTTCTCCCCGAAGACGAATATATAGAGTTGGAGTTGAGGTCGGTGGAGCACCAGGGGGCCCATGAGGCAGGGGGCACGCCCCCCACCCTCGTGGAAAGGGTGTGGGCCCCCTGGCCTTGATTCTTTCGCCAGTATTTTTTATTATTTCCAAAAATAATCTCCGTGAAGTTTCAGGTCATTCCAAGAACTTTTGTTTCTGCACATAAATAAAACCATGGCAATTCTGCTGAAAACAGCGTCAGTCCGGGTTAGTTCCATTCAAATCATGCAAGTTAGAGTCCAAAACAAGGGCAAAAATGTTTGGAAAAGTAGATACGACGGAAACGTATCAACTCCCCCAAGCTTAAACCTTTGCTTGTCCTCAAGCAATTCAGTTGATAAACTGAAAGTGATAAAGAAAAACTTTTACAAACTCTGTTTGCTCTTGTTGTTGTAAATATGTAAAGCCAGCATTCAAGTTTTCAGCAAAGATTATGACTAACCACATTCACAATAACACTTAGGTCTCATATTTACTCATATCAATGGCATAATCAACTAGCGAGCAATAATAATAAATCTCGGATGACAACACTTTCTCAAAACAATAATGATATGATATAACAAGATGGTATCTTGCTAGCCCTTTCTGAGACCGCAAAACATAAATGCAGAGCACCTTTAAAGATCAAGGACTGACTAAACGTTGTAATTCATGGTAAAAGAGATCCAGTCATACCCAATATAAATTAATAGTAATCGATGCAAATGACAGCAGTGCTCTCCAGCTGGTGCTTTTTAATAAGAGGGTGATGACTCAACATAAGAGTAAATAGATATGCCCTTCGCAGAGGGAAGCAGGGATTTGTAGAGGTGCCAGGACTCGATTTTGAAATAGAGATAAATAATATTTTGAGCGGCATACTTTCATTGTCAGCATAACAACCAAGAGATGGCGATATCTTCCATGCTACACACATTATAGGCGGTTCCCAAACATAATGGTAAAGTTTATACTCCCCCTCCACCAACAAGCATCAATCCATGGCTTGCTCGAAACAACGAGTGCCTCCAACTAACAACAGTCCCGGGGGAGTTTTGTTTGCAATTATTTTGATTTGATTTGCATAAAGCATGGGACTGGGCATCCCGGTGACCAGCCATTTTCTCGTGAGTGAGGAGCGGAGTCCACTCCTCTTGAGAATAACCCGCCTAGCATGGAAGATACGGATAGCCCTAGTTGATACATGAGCTATTCGAGCATACAAAACAGAATTTCATTTGAAGGTTTAGACTTTGGCACATACAAATTTACTTGGAACGGCAGGTAGATACCGCATATAGGAAGGTATAGTGGACTCAAATGGAATAACTTTGGGGTTTAAGGGATTGGATGCACAAGCAGTATTCCCGCTTAGTACAAGTGAAGGCTAGAAAGAGACTGGGAAGCGACCAACTAGAGAGCGACAACAGTCATGAACATGCATTAAAATTAATGAACATTGAGTGCAAGCATGAGTAGGATATAATCCACCATGAACATAAATATCGTGAAGGCTATGTTGTTTGTTTCAACTACATGTGTGAACATGTGCCAAGTCAAGTCACTTGAATCATTCAAAGGAGGATACCACCCCATCATACCACATCACAACCATTTTAATAGCATGTTGGCACGCAAGGTAAACCATTATAAACTCCTAGCTAATTAAGCATGGCATAAGCAACTATAATCTCTAATTGTCATCACAAACATGTTTATTCATAATAGCCTGAATCAGGAACGATGAACTAATCATATTTACAAAAACAAGAGAGGTCGAGTTCATACCAGCTTCTCCCATCTCAATCAGCCCATCATATATCGTCATAATTGCCTTTCACTTGCATGACCGAATGATGTGAATAATAATAATAGTGCACGTGCATTGGACTAAGCTGGAATCCGCGAGCATTCAATAAACAGGAGAAGACAAGGCAATATGGGCTCTTGGTTAAATCAACAATAATGCATATAAGATCCACTTTAACAATTTCATTATGGTCTTGTCCTATCGACCCCCAAAGAAAAGAAAAGAAAGAAACTATTTACACGGGAAAGCTCCCAACAAGCAAAAGAAGAACGGGAAATCTTTTTGGGTTTTCTTTTAATTATTACTACTACAGCATGGAAGTAAAGTTAGCTAAAAGCAACTAATAATTTTTTTGTTTTTCTTAAGGTTTATCAAACACACAAGAAGAAAGCATAAAAAAGAAAAAATAAGCTAACATGGATAGTACAATGAAAAAGTATGAGCACCGACAACTAGCAATGAGTGTGTGAACATGAATGTATTGTCGGTGAGAAATACGTACTCCCCCAAGCTTAGGCTTTTGGCCTAAGTTGGTCTATTGCCACGGCTGGCCTGGCGGATATCCAAAGCTGTAGCTGGGGTCATACTGTGAAGAAGCCTCGGATTGCCACTGGTAACTAGACTGTCGTCGAGGATCAAATTGTGGTTCCGGCTCTGGCTTTGTGGCTGATGAAGGTATCCGATACGCTTGGATGGTCGCTAGCGGAACGAGATACTGGCCTGCAGATAAATCAAACAAGGAAGGAGCAGGCAAGGTAATAATCTCACGGTGATTTTTATCAAATAACAATTTGTATTTAAGTGCCCTTTCCTAATTCTTAACAATAAAATCATGTGCTACCATACTCTTATAATCTAAATAAATAGTAGGCAGCAATTTTTCTACTTTCTCATAGTGCCTAATAGGTATGTTATAGTATGCAGCAAGGCGTGAGGCGAAGATGCCTCCCAAGATGGGGCCCTTAGTACGGTTAAGATTTAACCGCTTTGCAAGAATAGCGCCCATACTAAATGTATCATCACGAAACAAGGCATGGCACAGAATAATAATATCATGGACACTCAGGTTTCCATAGTTTCCGCGACCAATTAAGCATCTACTAGCAAATATAGCAAAGTAACGTAGAACAGGAAAATGTATGCTAGTGATTCATGCGTCGGAAACCTTCCTCGTTTCCCCTACAACAATTGTATCAATGAACCCCTCCACATCGTTTCTATGTGGTTCCTCTATGAAACCCGGAAAAGGTAACTTGCAAACCTCACAGAAATCACGAAGGGTCATCTCCTTATACTCATCATATAAATAAAAATCCACCGTAGGTGGTGACCTCCTAGAATGGAAATGAAAATTTTGCACAAAGGTATTGGTGAGTAAGAGATACCATTCGCATTGGTCGCGGAGGAAGTCGGTGAGGCCTGCATTCTCAGCCAACTCATAAAAATCAACATAAATCTCGGCTGCTCTCAAGAAGTCAACGCAAGGCCATTCACACGGTCGAACCTCCGTGGTGCGAGGCAGATTATATTTGGGCCTCTCCGCTTCTTCACTTTGCTTATCCTTCGAGCTTCGGCTCGAAGAGCCCCTCAAAAATCTCTTCATCATTTTCTGAAAATTTCTGAAATTTTTAGTAACTTCAAATAAAAGTGAACCAAACTCAACAAAATTGATAGCAACTACTCCTACAAGTGCCTAGATACTATATCATGCATTAGAACTACTTGGAACCATATAAATTTGACATGCAAACTCAAGAACATGGTCACCTAGGCAGCACAAATTTGCAATGAATAAAGCACTAGAACAAAAACTAATTGGACCAATGGAGGAGTCACATACCAACGAACAATCCCCCAAAGCAGTTTTGTGAGAGGTGCTTTGAGCTAGGAGATCAAAAATCGCAGCAAAATGAGCTAGAACTCGTGCTTGAGCTGGTTGGTGATTTTTTTGGGAGGAAGAAGAAGTGTGTGGGTGCAAGAATAAGTGGAGGCAAGCCACCATGGGCCCACGAGGCAGGGGGCGCCCAGGGGGGTGGGCGTGCCCTGGACCCTCGTGGCCAGGTGCCTGCTCCCCCTGATGTGTTCTTAGTGCCAGATATTCTCAAATATTACAGAAAAAATCATATTTCAATTTCGGGGCATTTGGAGAACTTTTATTTTTGAGGTATTTTTATTGCACGGATAATTCAGAAAACAGACAGAAGATACTATTTTTACTTTATTTCAACTAAATAACAGAAAGTAAAGGAAGGGTACAGAGAGTTGTGCTTTCTAACTTCACCCATCTCATGCTCATCAAAAGGAATCCACTAACAACGTTGATCAAGTCTTGTTAACAAACTCTTTCCAAATAACATGGAACCGGAGAAATTTCAAATAACACTATGTTACCTCAAAGGGGATATGCACATCCCCAATAATAAGAATGTCATATTTCTTCTTGACAGTAGGAAGAGGAAATTCAAAACCTCCAAAAATATTCGATGGAATTTTCCCAATAGAGTTGATATTATGAACTTGAGGTTGTTTCCTCGGAAAGTGTATCGTATGCTCATTGCCATTAACATGAAAAGTGACATTGCCTTTGTTGCAATCAATAACAGCCCCTGCAGTATTCAAAAGGGGTCTTCCAAGAATAATAGACATACTATCATCCTCGGGAATATCAAGAATAACAAAGTCCGTTAAAATAGTAACGTTTGCAACTACAACAGGCACATCCTCACAAATACCGACTGGTATAGAAGTTGATTTATCGGCCATTTGCAAAGATATTTCAGTAGGTGTCAACTTATTCAGATCAAGTCTATGATATAAAGAGAGAGGCATAACACTAACACCGGTTCCAAGATCACATAAAGCAGTTTTAATATAATTTCTTTTAATGGAGCATGGTATAGTGGGTACTCCTAGATCTCCAAGTTTCTTAGGTATTCCACCTTTAAAAGTATAATTAGCAAGCATGGTGGAAATTTCAACTTCTGGTATCTTTCTTTTATTAGTAACAATTTCTTTCATGTACTTTGCATAAGGATTCATTTTGAGCATATCAGTTAAACGCATACGCAAGAAGATAGGTCTAATCATTTCAACAAAGCGCTCAAAATCCTCATCATCCTTTTTCTTGGATGGTTTGGGAGGAAAAGGCATGGGTTTCTGAACAAATGGTTCCCTTTCTTTACCGTGCTTCCTAGCAACAAAGTCTCTCTTCTCATAACGTTGAATCTTTGATTGTGGGTTCTCAAGATCAACGGCAGGTTCAATTTCTACTTCATTATCATTACTAGGTTGAGCATCAACATGAACATCATTAACATTATCACTAGGTTCATGTTCATTACCAGATTGTGTTTCAGTATCAGAGATAGAAATATCATTGGGATTCTCAGGTGTGTCAGCAACAGGTTCACTAGAAGCATGCAAAGTCCTATCATTTTTCTTTGTCTTCTTTTTAGAAGGACTAGGTGCATCAATATTATTTCTCTGAGAATCTTGCTCAATTCTCTTGGGGTGGCCTTCAGGATACAAAGGTTCCTAAGTCATTTTACCAGTTCTAGTAGCCACTCTAACAGCAAAATCATTATTCTTACTCTTCAATTCATTGAGCAAATCATTTTGAGCTTTAAGTACTTGTTCTACTTGAGTGGTAACCATAGAAGCATGTTTACTAATGAGTTTAAGTTCACCTTTAACTCTAGACATATAATCACCCAAGTGTTCAATCATATAAGCATTTTGTTTTAATTGTCTACCAAAATAAGCATTAAAATCTTCTTGCTTGAGCATAAAGTTATCAAACTCATCTAAGCATTGGCTAGCAAATTTAGTAGGAGGAATTTCAACTTTATCATATCTTTAGAGAGAATTTACCTTTACTACCTGTGTCGGGTTATCAAGACCATGAGTTTCTTCAATAGGTGATGAATTAAGATCATATATTTCTTCAACAGGCGGTAAATTAAGACCATGTATTTCTTCAATAGGAGGTAAATTCTTAACACCTTCAGCTTTAATACCTTTTTCCTTCATAGATTTCTTTGCCTCTTGCATATCTTCAGGACTGAGAAATAGAACACCCCTCTTCTTCGGAGTTGGCTTAGGAATAGGCTCAGGCGTTGGCTCAGGAAGTGTCCAATTATTTTCATTAGTCAACATATTATTCAATAGAATTTCAGCTTCATCTGGTGTTCTTTCCCTGAAAACAGAACCAGCACAACTATCCAGGTGGTCTCTGGAAGCATCGGTTAGTCCATTATAAAAGATATCAAGTATTTCATTTTTCTTAAGAGGATGATCAGGCAAAGCATTAAGTAATTGGAGAAGCCTCCCCCAAGCATGTGGGAGACTCTCTTCTTCAATTTGCACAAAATTATATGTTTCCCTTAAGGCAGCTTGTTTCTTATGAGCAGGGAAATATTTAGCAGAGAAGTAATAAATCATATCCGGGGGACTACGCACAAAACCAGGATCAAGAGAATTAAACCATATCTTAGTATCACCCTTTAATGAGAACGGAAATATTTTAAGGATATAAAAGTAGCGACTTCTCTCATCATTAGTGAATAGGGTGGCTATATCATTTAATTTAGTAAGATGTGCCACAGCAGTTTCAGATTCATAACCATAGAAAGGATCAGATTCAACCAAAGTAATTATATCAGGTTCAACAGAGAATTCATAATCCTTATTAGTAACAAAGATAGGTGAAGTAGCATAAGCAGGATCATATTTCATTCTAGCATTCAGAGTTTTTTGTTTCAGCTTAGCTAATAGTTTCTTAAGATTACTTGTATCATTGCAAGCAAGAAAGTCTCTAGCAGTTTCTTCATCCATAACATAGCCCTCAGGCACAACAGGCAATTCATATTTAGGGGGAGAATCTTCATCATCACTTTCATCAATATTATCAGTTTCAACAATTTCATTCTCTTTAGCCCTAACAAGTTGTTCATCAAGAAATTCACCAAGTGGCACAGTAGTATCAAGCATAGAAGTAGTTTCATCATGAGTATCATGCATAGCAGAAGTGGCATCATCAATAACATGCGACATACCAGAATTAATAGTAGAAGCAGGTTTAGGTGTCGCAAGCTTACTCAAAACAAAAGGTGAATCAAGTGCAGAGCTAGATGGCAGTTCCTTCCCCCCCCCCCCCCTCGTAGTTGAGGGATAAATTTTTGTTTTCGCGTCTTTCAAGTTCTTCATAGTGACCAGCAGATATAAATCCCAAGTAACTCAAAGAATAGAGCTATGCTCCCCGGCAACGGCGCCAGAAAATAGTCTTGATAACCCACAAGTATAGAGGATCGCAACAGTTTTCGAGGGTAGAGTATTCAACCCAAATTTATTGATTCGACACAAGGGGAGCCAAAGAATATTCTCAAGTATTAGCTGTTGAGTTGTCAATTCAACCACACCTGGATAACTTAGTATCTGCCGCAAAGTATTTAGTAGCAAAGTAATATGGAAGTAACGGTAACAGTAGCAAAAGTAATATTTTTGGGTTTTGTAGTGATTATAACAGTAGCAACGGAAAAGTAAATAAGCAGAGAACAATAGGTGAAAAGCTCATAGGCATTGGATCGGTGATGGAGAATTATGCCGGATGTGGTTCATCATGTAACAATCATAACATAGGGTGACACAGAACTAGCTCTAATTCATCACTGTAATGTAGGCATGTATTCCGAATATAGTCATACGTGCTTATGGAAAAGAACTTGCATGACATCTTTTGTCCTACCCTCCCATGGCAGTGGGGTCCTAATGGAAACTAAGGGATATTAAGGCCTCCTTTTAATAGAGTACCGGACCAAAGCATTAACACATAGTGAATACATGAACTCCTCAAACTACGGTCATCACCGGGAGTGGTCCCGATTATTGCCACTTCGGGGTTGCCGGATCATAACACATAGTAGGTGACTATAGACTTGCAAGATAGGATCATGAACTCACATATATTCATGAAAACATAATAGGTTCAGATCTGAAATCATGGCACTCGGGCCCTAGTGACAAGCATTAAGCATAGCAAAGTCATAGCAACATCAATCTGAGAACATAGTGGATACTAGGGATCAAACCCTAACAAAACTAACTCGATTACATGATAAATCTCATCCAACCCATCACCGTCCAACAAGCCTACGATGGAATTACTCACGCACGGCTGTGAGCATCATGAAATTGGTGATGGAGGATGGTTGATGATGACGACGGCGATGGATTCCCCTCTCTGGAGCCCCGAACGGACTCCAGATCAGCCCTCCCGAGAGAGTTTAGGGCTTGGCGGCGGCTCCATATCGTAAAACGCGATGAATCTTTCTCTCTAATTTTTTTCTCCCCGAACACGAATATATAGAGTTGGAATTGAGGTCGGTGGAGCACCAAGGGGGCCATGAGGTAGGGGGGCGCGCCCCCCACCCTCATGGAAAGGGTGTGGGCCCCTTGGCCCTGATTCTTTCGCCAGTATTTTTTATTATTTCCAAAAATAATCTCCGTGAAGTTTCAGGTCATTCCGAGAATTTTTGTTTCTGCACATAAATAACACCATGGCAATTCTGCTGAAAATAGCGTCAGTCCGGGTTAGTTCCATTCAAATCATGCAAGTTAGAGTCCAAAACAAGGGCAAACGTGTTTGGAAAAGTAGATACGACGGAGACGTATCATCGACGTGAATAATTGGATATCATATCGAATGTGTAAGAAAGACAAGTAAAATTGTCAACAAACTTGGCCTGTAGTAGTAATCTGGGTCAATGTCACTACGACCAACAATCCAAAATGACTATTGTCTGTTCCTAGGGATTTGAAACCCTGTGAACTTTACAGGTACTAAAGATTACTGAAATACATCTGAACCATTAAGTGTAGGTAGCACTCAGCACACAACAAACCCTAATGATAGTCCTGCCTAATGAGTAATGAATCAATTAGAAAATGGGTGATGAGGAGTGGCTGCTGAATGTTGAGGACGTATCTCAGGATAAATCGGGTTGTCTTAGTGGGTGTTGCACGCCTGAGCCCTGAACGGACTAGGAAGGTAGGCACGGCGGAGCGCCCGGGCAGCGGTGACGCTGTTGGGCGAGCAGCTCCTGACCTCCTGTTAGTCCGGCGTGTCCTCCTAGAGTCATGTCGTCCGGCGACGGCAAGTCACCAGCGAGGCAGGTGTTTGGGGGCGAGTAGAGATCGGAAGCGCGCAGCAGAACAGAGGGGAATAGGGGCCGGGGCCGATCCAAAATCCCAGGGTGGGCCGTGGCCCACCGTGGGCACCGTGTAGAGATACACACCCGAGCGGCGAACATGCATTTTTGAAACTAAATTAGGAACATTTAGTTGACCAATTAAACGACTCTATTTTAATAATATCAGATTCGTATTTGAACAACTAAGCTTGTTTAGCTTGATGTGGAGCAGTGCTATTATGACACGAAGCACGTATGCTGATCGTATAGTGATCATAAAAGGGGGAAACCCTAAGCATTTTTCTTTGAGCAAAAGAGGGTTTCCCCTCCGATTTCTATTAAAGAAACCACCACGGAACCAACATGATCAATTAAACCCTAAGCATGATCAATTAAACCCTATTATGACTGTGCCATGGCAGATTTAAAGCTACAAACCGGGGAAATGCTATTTAGCATCCATTGTTTGCTTCGAACTAAGAACTAAATTCTAAGAACTGAAAAGAAAGTACAGTAACCAAGTGTGGAGATATGAAGTACCACCTCTCTTGTGGCGCCGTGTAGGCATCGGGGTGCGATGGCTGTCGGCGGTGTTGAAGCAGATCTGCGACGGTAGACGGGTGCATCGGGGGATAAGTCCCGTTGCGGTGGAAGAGAAGGTCGTGTGAGCGGCCCCGATAAAGAGGACGATGGCGCCGATGAAGCGAGAGGACGCAATGCAAGGCTCTTGGTCCGTCGCCGTGGATGAGAAACGTCCATCTCTAGCTGTGGACGACGCGGTCTTGGTAGGCGCTCCGGCATGGTGGAGGACGGTGGCGATGGATGGGGTGGAGGACGGCAGCGATGGATGGGATGGCTGACGGAGGAGCCTGGTGTGGGGATGGTGTTCTAGTGCGGACGGTGTATGAATGGGGAAATGGAGGGAGAGGTATAGGGAACCATGTTTTCGGGACGCGCCTGTCTGAAATATGGGAAAGTTATGAACTTAGCCCCTGTTTAAAATTCGGACGTCTCATCGGTTGGGGATAGGACGGTAATCTCACATCTCGCAAATATTTGCCCAGAGCGATTTCGGGCGAGGAGGTGTTTTGGCGCCCATGGTTGGCGCCCACGGTGTATGAACAGGGCTGACAGGTAGGGCGGTTGTGTCACGTCTGAGTGAAGTTACAAACCTGCCCCTATTGAAAATATTTGCCTACATCGATTTCGGCCCAGTCGAGTTTGTTTTGCCGCCCACCGTGTATGAACGGGGAAATGGAGGGAGAACCAGAGGTCTTTCGGACGAGCTTGAATCAAATATGTTTTGCCGCCCAGGTTTGGCACCCACCATGTTGGAATGGGTTCCGAGGCGGTCGTGTCACGTCTAATTGAAGTTACTAACCTACCCCTATTGAGAGCAGTGGAAATCGGGCAGATAGATTGTCCGTGTAAGAGGTAGGCAGTAATTTCCATCTCCCAAACATTGGCTTCGGGCAGCCTACGTGGGAGTGGACATTTTTCCACTTCTTTCGAATTTTGGGACAATAAGCATCCACGTTTACCCTGGCAACTAAATTCGAATCCATTTTGTATTCCGATACGAATCTTGTTGGGGAACGTAGCAGAAATTCAAAATTTTCTACGCATCACCAAGATCAATCTATGGAGTAATCTAGCAACGAGGGGAAGGGGAGTGCAATTACATACCCTTGTAGATCACGATGCGGAAGCGTTGCAAGAACGCAGATGAGGGAGTCGTACTCGTAGCGATTCAGATCGCGGTTGATTCCGATCTAAGCGCCGAACCACGGCGCCTCCGCGTTCAACACACGAGCAGCCCGGTGACGTTTCCCACGCCTTGATCCAGCAAGGTCAGAGGGAGAGGTTGGGGAAGACTCCATCCAGCAGCAGCACGACGGCGTGGTGGTGATGGAGGAGCGTGGCAATCCCGCAGGGCTTCGTCAAGCACCGCGGGAGAGGAAGAGGAGGGAGAGGGGTAGGGCTGCGCCGAAAGAGAGACGTTCTCATGTCTTGGGCAGCCCCAAACCTCAACTATATATAGGGGGGGAGGGGGCTGCGCCCCTCTAGCGTTCCCACCCCAAGGGGTGGCGGCCAGCCCTAGATCCCATCTAGGGGGGCGGCCAAGGGGAGGAGAGGGGGGGGCGCCACTAGGGTGGGCCTTAAGGCCCATCTGGACCTAGGGTTTGCCCCTTCCCACTCTCCCATGCGCCTTGGGCCTTGGTGGGGGGTGCACCAGCCCACCTGGGGCTGGTCCCCTCCCACACTTGGCCCACGTAGCCTTCTGGGGCTGGTGGCCCCACTTGGTGGACCCCCGGGACCCTCCCGGTGGTCCCGGTACATTACCGATATCACCCGAAACTTTTCCGGTGACCAAAACAGGACTTCCCATATATAAATCTTTACCTCCGGACCATTC
The DNA here is from genome assembly GCF_002575655.3 of Aegilops tauschii subsp. strangulata. Taxonomy (NCBI): domain Eukaryota; kingdom Viridiplantae; phylum Streptophyta; class Magnoliopsida; order Poales; family Poaceae; genus Aegilops; species Aegilops tauschii. Next base: position 439,194,256 of record NC_053040.3, on the reverse strand, counting down.
CGGAACTCCTCGTGACGTCCGGGATCTTATCCGGGACTTCGAACAACATTCGGTAACCACGTATATCTATTCCCTATAACCCAAGCGTCATCGAACCTTAAGTGTGTAGACCCTACGGGTTCGGGAACCATGCAGACATGACCGAGACGTTCTCCGGTCAATAACCAACAGCGGGATCTGGATACCCATGTTGGCTCCCACATGTTCCACGATGATCTCATCGGATGAACCACGATGTCGGGGATTCAATCAATCCCGTATGCAATTCCCTTTGTCTATCGGTATGTTACTTGCCCGAGATTCGATCGTCGGTATCCCTATACCTTGTTCAATCTCGTTACCGGCAAGTCTCTTTACTCGTTCCGTAACACATCATCCCGTGATCAACTCCTTGGTCACATTGTGCACATTATGATGATGTCCTACCGAGTGGGCCCAGAGATACCTCTCCGTTTACACGGAGTGACAAATCCCAGTCTCGATTCGTGCCAACCCAACAGACACTTTCGGAGATACCTGTAGTGCACCTTTATAGCCACCCAGTTACGTTGTGACGTTCGGTACACCCAAAGCATTCCTACGGTATCCGGGAGTTGCACAATCTCATGGTCTAAGGAAATGATACTTGACATTAGAAAAGCTCTGAGCAAACGAACTACACGATCTTGTGCTAGGCTTAGGATTGGGTCTTGTCCATCACATCATTCTCCTAATGATGTGATCCCGTTATAAAAAACATCCAATGTCCATGGTCAGGAAACCGTAACCATCTATTGATCAACGAGCTAGTCAACTAGAGGCTTACTAGGGACATGGTGTTGTCTATGTATCCACACATGTATCTGAGTTTCCTACCAATACAATTCTAGCATGGATAATAAACGATTATCATGAACAAGGAAATATAATAATAACCTATTTATTATTGCCTCTAGGGCATATTTCCAACAAATCTTTATAAATCATTCTATGTGTTTTTATTTATCTTCAAAAGCACGACAAAGATGTATTCCACTGTCATATATGAATATGATTTACAAATGCCGATACTCGAATTCAGAAGCTAGAATCTAGTTTAAGGTGAATTCGAATATTTGGAACACTTTATGTCCAACTCAAATGTCACACGCAGCATAATGTGTACTCCGATTTAGATATGTACACAAGCGATGTGTCAAGATTCAAATACCGAGTCAATCAACCAATAATGTACAAAACTAACAGACATATAAACACTTATAGAGTATATGGATCAATAATATCAACTAACATACATAAGCCAGGCCGTTGTACTTTTTTTTGCTAGAAGAGCATCCTTTTTTTAGCAAAGCTAGTACACCATCTTGGCCCTTTTCGATGCGTGCCACTTATGGTCCATCTATATTACAATTATTGTTGAATGCACATTCAGCCCGATTGGCATATTTGTCGGTCTGGCACAGCAATCAAAATGAAATGTCTCCGAGTCTTATCAATTAATATAGACTTGTGCTCAAATAAAACTACAAACCAAAAAACAAAAAACAATTATTACATGATCTCTAAAACAAATGGTTTGATCGATTACATGAACAAACAACACAAAGGTTATTCAACGATGGAGAGAACATTTCACCTATGATTTACCAAGTGGGAATTTAATTTCCTTTTTTCCTTCAAGACCTTAACAATGCGGTCAGTTCTGCTTGCTTCATTTTGAAATCCACCAAATATTTAATGGTTGTCTTGAGTACTGCTTGTGATTGTGCTGTTTGCTTCCTCAACATGTCAAATTCATCTCTAAGTGCAGAAGCAAAATCTCTTTCTACCACTAGTTTAGCCTCTAGAGCATCAGCAGTTGGCAATTCATGATGCACGATTGGGCCGGTGCCACTGCTGTGGGATGATACAATGTCCATGGGGACCTCCCTCTTTGACCTTGGGCTAACCTATTTTTCCATTAAAGTTCTGATTGGATTCTGAAAAGTTGAAGTTAGCAAAACATCTCAAGTGGGAGTTATAACAGCAAACCAGTTAAACAAACAAGGAAATAAAGAGTTTCAATTGGATGCTGAAAAGTAGTTATTAACATCATTGTAATCGGTTGTTGCAGCAGCAAAGCAGTTACACAAACAAGTTTTGCAAAAGGTACCTGTTGTGGCATTGGAGTTTCTCTTGGATCCTGAAAAGTTGAGTAGCCAGTAACGTGATTAGAGCAACCGGTTGCAGCAGCAAAGCAGTTAAACAAACAAGTTTTGCAAAGGAACCTGTTGTGGCATTGGAGTTTCTCTTGGATCTTGAAAAGTTGAGTAGTCAGTAAGTTGATAATAGCAACAAGTTACAGCAGCAAACCTGTTACAGAAATATATTTTTGAAAATGTACCTGCTGTGCAATTGGACTTCCAATTGGATCCTGAAAACTTGAAGTTGGTAAGATGATTACAGCAACAAGTTACAGCAGCAAACCAGGTAAACAAGGAAGTTTCTGAAAACATACCTGTTGTGCCAACGGAGTTTCAGTTGGATCCTACAAACTTCAATGTTAGCAATCAATAAATAAAGTTTTGCAAGAGGCATAAGAAACTAACATCAAACTAGCAAAACTAACCAGTTTTGGCAACATATTTAATTACACATGAACTAGTAAAACTAAGAAGTTCTTGGCAACATATTAAAGTAACAAGTCGGTACTATTTACCAGCAACATAGACATCTGTAAATTTCTTTGATGTAAGCAAAATGATTCCAACACATATATAAGTTAAAAAGACGGTGACCCTTATATAAACCTGACATTTGTCTATCTATGAACATGAAAAAATTACTAGTGCTACAAGTGATAACAACAAACCATTTAAACAAAACGGGTATCAGAACGTAAATTACACGTGAATTCTGCTGCACCCTAGAAATACATATGACCAGCTATCTACGTGCTTAAGTAGCTATTTAAGTTCAGGCAAATAGGTAATTCTTAACAGTAAGTATCAAACACATAGATAGGCGCAATCTATAATAGGATTAACAGGCTATGGCATTATGTAATCAGTAGCAAACTAAATTAAGCCAAACAACGTAATTGAACAATTTTGCAATAAGTGGCTAACTAAAATTCCGAGAACCAGGTAACTGAACTTACGCTAGCTCTTTGTACAGGTGAGGGAGTCCTGGACTAAGGGGTCCTCGGGCGTCCGGCCTGTTATCCGTGGGCCGGACTGATGGGCTGTGAAGACATGAAGACCGAAGACTGTACCTGTGTCCGAATTGGACTCTACTTGGTGTGGAAGGCAAGCTTGTCAACCGACTATGTAGATTCCCTCTGATGTAACCAACTCCATGTAACCATAGATCTCTCCGGTGTCTATATAAACCGCAGAGCATAGTCCGGATAGACATATACACATTACCATAGTCATACATGCTAGGCTTTTAGGGTTTAGCCATTACGATCTCGTGGTAGATCAACTCTTGTAATACTCATATCCATCAAGATCAATCAAGAAGGAAGTAGGGTATTACCTCCATAGAGAGGGCCCGAACCAGGGTAAACATCGTGTCCCCCTTCTCCTGTTACCATCGATCCTAGACGCACAATTCGGGACCCCCTACCCGAGATCCGCCAGTTTTGACACTGACATTGGTGCTTTCATTGAGAGTTCCACTCTGCCGTCGCAAAAAGGGTTGACGGCTCGCCTTGTTGTCAAGGATAATATCATCTTCGGAGGAGCCCTGGCCCCAGGCCAAACCCTCCGGCTGGGCGGCTTCGTCATGACCGCCAGTTCGGCCCTTATGCCAACGATGACCTCTCAAGTCATCGAAAATCGCCTCTGCGTTGATCCCGAATACTCCGCTCGGATGGATCCAACAGAGTTATCATCGTTGAACGAACTCCTGGATCGCATGACCGCCTTGGGGGTCGCTATAGACTACGATCGGGTTGGGCTTAAACCCGACCAGAGAGAAATTAAATCTCCGCCGATCACCCACCAGATAGCGGTAGTCGAGGAGCGGAACAACTCTTCTGCTATATTGAAGACAAACTATGTTCAGATCTCCAATCTTGAAGGGCCGGATATTCTCCGGCAGAAAGGCATGTCTCGTCCTCCGAACATAGAGTCGGACGATGAGCTTAAAAAATCAGCAAATATCCCGGAGCCCGAATTGTTAGGTCCGGTTGATCTTCAAACTCTGGATCCAAAATCGGGTCAGGGTTCGGATTTAATTCCACCCACCCACCCAGACATAGACGCTCTCATGAGCATCAAACAACAGTCTCACGAAACGGTCCACCACTTCTGGGCCAGATTCCTCCTTGTCAAAGATAAGGTAAAGGATTGCAGCGACGAAGACGCGATAGCAGCATTTTGCAACAACTGCGCGGACGAAGGTATCTTGAACGCCATCAATCACCGCCGCATACTAAAGTTTGCAGACTTAGCAACTATTGTACACAAGTACAGCGTGATGGAAAGCGCCTGGAAAACTCAGGCAGCTTGCTGGGAACCGTCGATCCCAACTCAACTCCTCATAAAAGTGAAGAGGACACACCCCCGTGACACGCCCAGCCCAACAGTCAAAAAACATAAACCCATTATGATGCACGGCACCGTTCTGGAGGAATGGCTTAATGGCCCATGCAAAATACATACAACACAAGACACCGTGGCAACCCACAGCCTTAGAGCATGTTGGATACTTCGTCAGGTAGCCAAGAGCGGCGAGGACATCCTTATCAAGGACACCCCAGAACAGCACCCTCCAGAAAACGACGACACAAGGGTATTGACGGTCTTCGAGACATTCGCTTCAAACAATAAGCGTAAAAGGGCGCTGCGCGATCTCGCCGAAGTCTGCCAGGTCGCCGCAATTGACCCCTGGAATGACACGGCCATAACCTTTAACGCCAGTGATGAACCTACATACAGAACAGTCCGAGCGCCAGCCGCATTAGTCCTCAGTCCCATCGTGGACGGTTTTCGACTTACAAAAGTCCTCATGGACGGCGGCAGCGGACTAAACCTCATTTACGAGGACATGCTCCATAAGATGGAAATAGACAGGAGCCGCGTCGAGAAAAGCAGCACAACCTTTCGAGGTATCATTCTCAGTTGGGAAGCGCGGTGTGCGGGAAAAATTACACTTGATGTGGTATTCGGCACGCCGGAGAATTATCGGTCCAAAGAAATAACTTTCCAGGTGGCCCCTTTCAACAGTGGATATCACGCCCTGTTAGGGCGAGAGGCCTTCATGCGCTTTCAAGCTATACCTCATTATGGGTATATGAAGCTAAAAATGTCCGGGCCTAATGGAATAATCACCCTCGTCAACGATCCGGATATAGCACTCCGCGCCGAGAACAAAACCGCATCCCTGGCGCTCGAGGCATTATCAGAGGCCCTTGCGGCCGAAGAATTAACCACACTATGCTCTATTGTGGATAGGGACGATGTGATCCTGGACAAACGACCCAAATCCACTTCCTTCAAGCCAGCGAAAGAAATAGTCAAATTTCAGGTCCATCCAACAGACCCGAAGAAGACAGCATCTATCGGAGCGCAACTCAGCCCCACAGTCGACGCCTCACTACGAGAATTCTTGCACGAAAACAGGGATATATTCGCCTGGCACCCCTTAGATATGCCAGGAATCCCGCGCGAGTTGGCCGAACACAGCCTCAACATACTGAAGGGATACAAGCCGGTCAAACAAACACTGCGGCGTGATACGTCTCCAACGTATCTATAATTTTTTATTGTTCCATGCTATATTATATTCTGTTTTGAACATTAATGGGCTTTATTATACACTTTTATATTATTTTTGGGACTAACCTATTAACCGGAGGCCCAGCCCAGAATTGATGTTTTTTGCCTATTTCAGAGTTTCGCAGAAAAAGAATATCAAACGGAGTCCAAACGGAATGAAACCTTCGGGAACGTGATTTTTGGAACAAACGTGATCCACAGGACTTGGACCCTACGTCAAGACATCAACCAGGAGGGCACGAGGTAGGGGGCGCGCCTACCCCCTGGGCACGCCCTCCACCCTCGTGGGCCCCACGTTGCTCCACCGACGTACTTCTTCCTCCTATATATACCCATGTACCCTCAAACTACCAGATAAGGAGCCAAAAACCTAATTCCACCGCCGCAACCTTCTGTACCCGTGAGATCCCATCTTGGGGCCTTTCCGGAGCTCTGCCGGAGGGGGCATCGATCATGGAGGGCTTATACATCAACACCATAGCCTCTCCGATGATGTGTGAGTAGTTTACTTCAGACCTTCAGGTCCATAGTTATTAGCTAGATGGCTTATTCTCTCTTTTTGGATCTCAATACAATGTTCTACCCCTCTCTTGAGGAGATCTATTTGATGTATTCTTCTTTTGCGGTGTGTTTGTTGAGACCGATGAATTCTGGGTTTATGATCAAGTTTATCTATGAACAATATTTGAATCTTCTCTGAATTCTTTTATGTATGATTGGTTATCTTTGCAAGTCTCTTCGAATTATCAGTTTGGTTTGGCCTACTAGATTGATCTTTCTTGCAATGGGAGAAGTGCTTAGCTTTGGGTTCAATCTTGCGGTGTCCTTTCCCAGTGACAGTAGGGGCAGCAAGGCACGTATTGTATTGTTGCCATCGAGGATAACAAGATGGGGTTTATATCATATTGCATGAGTTTATCCCTCTACATCATGTCATCTAGCTTAAAGCGTTACTCTGTTCTTATGAACTTAATACTCTAGATGCATGCTGGATAGCGGTTGATGTGTGGAGTAATAGTAGTAGATGCAGGCAGGAGTCGGTCTACTTGTCTCGGACGTGATGCCTATATACATGATCATACCTAGATATTCTCATAACTATGCTCAATTCTGCCAATTGCTCAATAGTAATTTGTTCGCCCACCGTAATACTTATGCTCTCGAGAGAAGCCTGTAGTGAAACCTATGGCCCCCGGGTCTAATTTCTATCATATTAATCTTCCAACACTTAGATATTTTTAGTACCTTTTATTTTACTTTGCATCTTTATCATAAAAATACCAAAAATATTATGCTATCATATCTATCAGATCTCACTCTCGTAAGTGACCGTGAAGGGATTGACAACCCCTTTATTGCGTTGGGTGCGAGGATTTATTTGTTTGTGTGGTGCGAGGGACTCGTGCATGGCCTCCTACTGGATTGATACCCTGGTTCTCAAAAACTGAGGGAAATACTTACGCTACTTTACTGCATCACCCTTTCCTCTTCAAGGGAAAACCAAGGCAGTGCTCAAGAGGTAGCAAGAAGGATTTCTGGCACCGTCGCTGGGGAGTCTACGCATAAGTCAACATACCAAGTACCCATCACAAACCCTTATCTCCCGCATTACATTATTTGCCATTTGCCTCTCGTTTTCCTCTCCCCCACTTCATCCTTGCCGTTTTATTCGCCTCCCTCTTTCTTTTTGCTCCTCGCACTTTCTGCCGTTATGTCTGAAATTGGGGAAACTATTGTCAATATGGAAAATTCTGATGCTCCTGCTGAAGAACCCCCTACCTTACATACAAAAAAAATTCCGAACTGGTAGTGGTAATATTATTGGAAAAGGGGTTATTCAAGATTTCTTTACTTGTGCCGGTGCTTTGCATTTTATGGGTAGTTCTATTCTTCATAAAACTAGTAGTCTTGCGGACGCTATTGCCATGCTTGTAGTTGAACTTGAAAGGCAATTTATGCATATGCACCCTTGCATACAAAGGATTTTTCTAGAATTTTCTAATATTGAGCATTCTTCTGTTAAGCGTGCCGCTACTATCTTTTTGGCTCATGAGTTTAGATTTATAATAAAAGAGGCCAAAGAAATCTTTGCGCATTATAGGGTGGACGCTGGCCGTCCTCCCATAGAAACTATCTTATTTGATCAAGAGGAAATAATGCGTTTTCAATCTCTAGATTATGTTGCTTTTAATGAAAACCTTAGAAAAAAGGTTCCTACCAATGTTCTAGTTGATAGAATTTCTGAACTTAATAATGATTTTGCTATTCGAAATGATGAGCTAGGATATTCTCTCGAGTATAGGCTCACAAAGTTCTGTCAAAAGAATGCTTATAATGATGAATTGGTTGTGCAATACGAAGGGCCGAAGGAGGAACCTATACCTCCTAAAGTTGACCTTGGGGACTTTTGTCCCATTAAATTTAGCCCTTTTGATTACTTTTTCTTGCCTCAAAGAAAACTTGCTGCTGAACGTAGAGAATACGAAATGAGTTTTAATGATCTATCCTATTATTATGGCAATACCTAGATCTATCCTTGCTTTTATGCCTAGCTAGGGGCGTTAAACGATAACGCTTGTTGGGAGGCAACCCAATTTTATTTTTTGTCTTTTTGCTTTTTGCTTCTGTTTAGGAATAAATCTTTGATCTAGCCTCTGGTTAGATGTGCTTTTATGTTTTAATTAGTGTTTGTGCTAAGTTAAACCTATAGGATCTTCTTGGATGATAGTTATTTGATCTTGCTGAAATTTGTAGAAACTTTCCGTTCACAAAAATAATTGTTAAAAATCACCAGAACATGATAAAATATTGATTCCAATTGCTGCTGATCAATAAACTAATTGTCTAGGTCGTCCTATTTTGGCTGAATTTTTGGAGTTCTAGAAGTTTGCGTTAGTTACAGATTACTACAGACTGTTCTGTTTTTGACAGATTCTGTTTTTCGTGTGTTGTTTGCTTATTTTGATGAATCTATGGCTAGTAAAATAGTTTATAAACCATAGAGAAGTTGGAATACAGTAGGTTTAACACCAATATAAATAAAGAATGAGTTCATTACAGTACCTTAAAGTGGTGTTTTGTTTTCTTCTGCTAACGGAGCTCATGAGATTTTCTGTTAAGTTTTGTGTTGTGAAGTTTTCAAGTTTTGGGTAAAAGATTTCATGGATTATGGAACAAAGAGTGGAAGAGCCTAAGCTTGGGGATGCCCATGGCACCCCAAGATATTCTAAGGACACCAAAAAGGCAAAGCTTGGGGATGCCCCAGAAGGCATCCCCTCTTTCGTCTACTTCCATCGGTAACTTTACTTGGAGCTATATTTTTATTCACCACATGATATGTGTTTTGCTTGGAGCGTCTTGTATGATTTGAGTCTTTGCTTTTTAGTTTACCACAATCAACTTTGCTGGACACACCTTTTGAGATAGACACACATGATTCGGAATTTATTAGAATACTCTATGCACTTCACTTAAATCTTTTGAGCTAATATAGTTTTTGCTCTAGTGCTTCAATTATATCTTTTAGAGCACGGTGGTGGTTTTGTTTTATAGAAACTATTATTCTCTCATACTTCACTTATTATTTTGAGAGTCTTAAACAGCATGGTAATTTTCTAAAATAATCCTAATATGCTAGGTATTCAAGACTAGTAAAAAACTTTCTTATGAGTGTGCTGAATACTAAGAGAAGTTTGATGCTTGATGATTGTTTTGAGATATGGAGGTAGTGATATTAAAGTTGTGCTAGTTGAGTAGTTGTGAATTTGATAAATACTTGTGTTGAAGTTTGCAAGTCCCGTAGCATGCACGTATGGTAAACGTTATGTAACAAATTTGAAACATGAGGTGTTCTTTGATTGTCCTCCTTATGAGTGGCGGTCGGGGACGAGCGATGGTCTTTTCCTACCAATCTATCCCCCTAGGAGCATGCTCGTAGTGCTTGGTTTCTGATGACTTGTAGATTTTTGCAATAAGTATGTGAGTTCTTTATGACTAATGTTGAGTCCATGGATTATACGCACTCTTAACCTTCCATCATTGCTAGCCTCTTCGGTACCGTGCATTGCCCTTTCTCACATTGAGAGTTGGTGCAAACTTCGCCGGTGCATCCAAACCCCGTGATATGATACACTCTTTCACACATAAACCTCCTTATATCTTCCTCAAAACAGCCACCATACCTACCTATTATGGCATCTCCATAGCCATTCCGAGATATATTTCCATGCAACTTTCCACCGTTCCGTTTATTATGACACGCTCATCATTGTCATATTGTATTACATGATCATGTAGTTGACATCGTATTTGTGGCAAAGCCACCGTTCGTAATTTTTCATACATGTCACTCTTAATTCATTGTTATCCCGGTATACCGCCGGAGGCATTCATATAGTCATACTTTGTTCTAGTATCGATTTGTAAATAAATAGAAGTGTGATGATCATCATTCATAGAGCATTGTCCCAAAAAAAAGAGAAAGGCCAAAAAAAGGCCCAAAAAAGGGACAATGCTACTTCCTTTTTTTCACACTTGTGCTTCAAAGTATCACCATGATCTTCATGATAGAAAGTCTCTTGTTTTGTCACTTTCATATACTAGTGGGAATTTTTCATTATAGAACTTGGCTTGTATATTCCAACAATGGGCTTCCTCAAATGCCCTAGGTCTTCGTGAGCAAGCAAGTTGGATGCACACCCACTTAGTTTCTTTTCTTGAGCTTTCATGCATTTATAGCTCTAGTGCATCTGTTGCATGGCAATCCCTACTCCTTGCATTAAGATCAATCGATGGGCATCTCCATAGCTCATTGATTAGCCTCGTTGATGTGAGACTTTCTCCTTTTTTGTCTTCTCCACATAACCCCCATCATTATATTCTATTCCACCCATAGTTCTATATCCATGGCTCACGCTCATGTATTGCGTGAAGGTTGAAAAAAGTTTGAGATTACTAAAGTATGAAACTATTGCTTGGCATGTCTTCGGGGTTGTGCATGATGAGAGCATTCTTGTGTGACGAAAATGGAGCATGACTAAACTATATGATTTTGTAGGGATGAAATTTCTTTGGCCATGTTATTTTGAGAGGACATAATTGCTTAGTTAGTGTGCTTGAAGTATTATTACTTTTATGTCAATATTAAACCTTTATCTTGAATCTTTCGGATCTGAATATTCATACCACAATTAGGAGAATTACATTGAAATTATGCCCAGTAGCATTCCACATCAAAAATTCTGCTTTTATCATTTACCTACTCGAGGACGAGCAGGAATTAAGCTTGGGGATGCTTGATACATCTCCAACGTATCTATAATTTTTTATTGTTCCATGCTATATTATATTCTGTTTTGGACATTAATGGGCTTTATTATACACTTTTATATTATTTTTGGGACTAACCTATTAACCGGAGGCCCAGCCCAGAATTGCTATTTTTTTGCCTATTTCAGAGTTTCGCAGAAAAAGAATATCAAACGGATTCCAAACGGAATGAAACCTTCGGGAACGTGATTTTCGGAACAAACGTGATCCAGACGACTTGGACCCTACGTCAAGGCATCAACCAGGAGGGCACGAGGTAGGGGGCGCGCCTACCCCCTAGGCGCGCCCTCCACCCTCGTGGGCCCCACATTGCTCCACCGACGTACTTCTTCCTCCTATATATACCCATGTAACCCCAAACTACCAGATACGGAGCCAAAAACCTAATTCCACCGCCGCAACCTTCTGTACCTGTGAGATCCCATCTTGGGGCCTTTTCAGGAGCTCCGCCGAAGGGGGCATCAATCACGGAGGGCTTCTACATCAACACCATAGCCTCTCCGATGATGTGGGAGTAGTTTACTTCAGACCTTCGGGTCCATAGTTATTAGCTAGATGGCTTCTTCTCTCTTTTTGGATCTCAATACAATGTTCTCCCCCTCTCTTGTGGAGATCTATTTGATGTAATCTTCTTTTGCGGTGTGTTTGTTGAGACCGATGAATTGTGGGTGTATGATCAAGTTTATCTATGAACAATATTTGAATCTTCTCTCAATTCTTTTATGTATGATTGGTTATCTTTGCAAGTCTCTTTGAATTATCAGTTTGGTTTGGCCTACTAGATTGATCATTCTTGCAATGGGAGAAGTGCTTAGCTTTGGGTTCAATCTTGCGGTGTCCTTTCCCAGTGACAGTAGGGGCAGCAAGGCACGTATTGTATTGTTGCCATCGAGGATAACAAGATGGGGTTTATATCATATTGCATGAGTTTATCCCTCTACATCATGCCATCTTGCTTAAAGCGTTACTCTGTTCTTATGAACTTAATACTTTAGATGCATGCTGGATAGCGGTCGATGTTTGCAGTAATAGTACTAGATGCAGACAGGAGTCGGTCTACTTGTCTCGGACGTGATGCCTATATACATGATCATACCTAGATATTCTCATAACTATGCTCAATTCTGTCAACTGCTCAACAGTAATTTGTTCACCCACCGTAATACTTATGCTCTCGAGAGAAGCCTGTAGTGAAACCTATGGCCCCCGGGTCTAATTTCTATCATATTAATCTTCCAACACTTAGCTATTTTTATTACCTTTTATTTTACTTTGCATCTTTATCATAAAAATACCAAAAATATTATCCTATCATATCTATCAGATCTCACTCTCGTAAGTGACCGTGTAGGGATGGACAACCCCTTTATTGCGTTGGTTGCGAGGATTTATTTGTTTGTGTAGGTGTGAGGGACTCGTGCGTGGCCTCCTACTGGATTGATACCTTGGTTCTCAAAAACTGAGGGAAATACTTACGCTACTTTACTGCATCACCCTTTCCTCTTCAACGGAAAACCAACGCAGTGCTCAAGAGGTAGCAAGAAGGATTTCTGGCGCCGTTGCCGGGGAGTCTACGCAAAAGTCAACATACCAAGTACCCATCACAAACCCATATCTCCCGCATTACATTATTTGCCATTTGCCTCTCGTTTTCCTCTCCCCCACTTCTCCCTTGCCGTTTTATTCGCCTCCCTCTTGCTTTTTTCTCCTCACACTTTCTACCGTTATGTCTGAAATTGGGGAAACTATTGTCAATGTGGAAAATTCTGATGCTCCTGCTGAAGAACCCCCTACCTTACATACAAAAAAATTCTGAATTGGTAGTGGTAATATTATTGGAAAAGGGGTTATTCAAGATTTCTTTACTTGTGTTGGTGCTTTGCCTTCTATGGGTAGTTCTATTCTTCATAAAACTAGTAGTCTTGCGGACGCTATTGCCATGCTTGTAGTTGAACTTGAAAGGCAATTTATGCATATGCACCCTTGCATACAAAGGATTTTTCTAGAATTTTCTAATATTGAGCATTCTTCTGTTAAGCGTGCCGCCACTATCTTTTTGGCTCATGAGTTTAGATTTATAATAAAAGAGGCCAAAGAAATCTTTGTGCATTATTGGATGGACGCTGGCCGTCCTCCCATAGAAACTATCTTATTTGATCAAGAGGAAATAATGCGTTTTCAATCTCTAGAGGATGTTGCTTTTAATGAAAACCTTAGAAAAAAGGTTCCTACCAATGTTCTAGTTGATGGAATTTCTGGACTTAATAATGGCTTTGCTATTCAAAATGATGAGCTAGGATATTCTCTCGAGTATAGGCTCACAATGTTCTGTCAAATGAATGCTTATAATGATGAATTGGTTGTGCAATACGAAGGGCCGAAGGAGGAACCTATACCTCCTAAAGTTGATGTTGGGGACTTTTGTCCCATTAAATTTAGCCCTTTTGATTACTTTTGCTTGCCTCAAAGAAAACTTGCTGCTGAACGTAGAGAATACGAAATGAGGTTTAATGATCTATCCTATTATTATGGCAATACCTAGATCTATCCTTGCTTTTATGCCTAGCTAGGGGCGTTAAACGATAGGGCTTGTTGGGAGGCAACCGAATTTTATTTTTTGTTTTTTTGGTTTTTGCTTCTGTTAAACGATAGACGATTTGCGTCTCACATTCGATAACCTCCGCACATACGACATCAAGCTTAACCCGGAAAAGTGCGTCTTCGGCGTCCCCGCCGGAAAACTGCTGGGCTTCATCGTTTGCAACAGAGGGATTGAAGCAAATCCAGCCAAAATCTGAGCTCTGTCACAATTGGCTACGCCAACCGAACTTAAACAAGTCCAAAAACTCGCTGGGTGCGTGGCAGCTTTGAGCCACTTTATCTCCAGGTTGGGGGAAAAGGCGCTGCCACTTTATCGCCTTCTACGGCACTCCAATAACTTCAAGTGGACAGACGCGACGACGACCGGACTGGAAGAAATAAAAGCCCTTCTGGCAAGCAACCCAATCCTGGCCGCGCCAAACATTGGCGAACCAATGCTCCTATACATATCGTCAACACACCAGGTGGTGAGCGCCGTACTCGTCGTCGAGCGAGAACAGGACGGACACAAATTTCCACTCCAAAAGCCGGTATACTACGTATCGACCGTCCTCACACCATGCAAATCCCGGTATCCTCACTATCAAAAGATAGCATATGCAGTCTTCATGGCATCTCGAAAGTTACGACACTATTTTCAGGAGTGTTCGATCACGGTGGCTTCTGAAGTACCCCTTAATGATATAATAAACAGCCGAGATGCCACGGGCCGGATTGCCAAATGGGTCATTGAGCTCCTTCCATTCGACACCACGTACAAACCACGTCGAGCCATCAAATCCCAAGTATTGGCTGACTTCGCCGCCGAGTGGACAGAGGCCGAACTCCCTAAAGAGTACGGCGCGTATTCCAACTGGGTTATGCATTTTGATGGCTCCAAAATGTTGGCAAGGCTAGGAGCGTGCATCGTATTAACGTCCCCCACGAGAGATATCGTCCAGTACATACTCCAAATATTATTCACAGACTCCAACAACGCAGCCGAATACGAGGCCTTGATACATGGCCTTCGGATGGCCGTATCAATGGGCATACAACGTCTGGAGGTGCGCGGGGACTCAAACCTCGCAATATCCCAAATTAATGGAGACTTTAATGCCAAAGATCCAAAGATGGCAGCTTATCGCAACGCCGTCTTAAAAATGTCGGCTCGGTTCGAGGGGCTCGAATTTCATCACGTCGTCCGCGAAAGTAATCAGGCGGCAGACGTCCTTGCTCGCATCGGCGCTAAGCGCGACCCCGTCCCACCTAACATCTTCCTCGAAAGGCTCTTTAAGCCATCCGTGGTGTGGCAAGGGGGAGACAGCAACGACAGTCCCGTTCCGAACACAAACATAGATAGCGAACACGCCGATATCATCGGAGTCTCAGCCACTGAAATAACACCATCGGCCCACCTCATTATGGTAGTCATTCCCCCGTGGACCGAACCATTCTTGGCCTACCTTAACAGGAAGGAGCTCCCAGAAGATCAGAACGAGGCTCGCCGCATTGTCCGGCGTTCGAAGGCCTATAAAGTTCACGAAGGAGAGCTCTACAAGAAAAGCACTACCGGAGTCCTTCAAAGGTGTATCTCCGAGGAGGAGGGGCGGCAACTCTTGGCAGAAATTCACGCCGGTCTCGATGGGCACCACGCCGCAGCCAGGGCACTTGTCAGCAAGGCCTTTCGAACAGGATTTTATTGGCCTACGGCCCGAGCAGACGTGCAAGACCTCGTCCAGTGCTGCGTGGGATGCCAACTCTTCGCCAACCAAAGCCATCTGCCCCCAACCGCCATACAAACAATCCCCATTACATGGCCCTTTGCGTTCTGGGGCTTGGACATGGTTGGACCTCTTAAAGAGGGAAGCCATAAGAAAAATATCCGCTGGTCATGGTGGATAAATTCACCAAGTGGATAGAGGCTAGACCAGTTAAAACGGCCGAGTCCGGACCGGTGATTGCATTTATATCCGATGTGGTGCACCGTTATGGTGTCCCGCACAGCATCATCACCGACAACGGTTCCAATTTCACAGCCGATGAGGTAAAAACCTGGTGTGCTAATCTGGGCATTAAGCTCGATTACGCCTCTTTCTACCACCCGCAAACAAACGGTCAAGTCAAACGAGCCAATGGTCTTATTATGAGTGGCATCAAACCCAGTCTAGTGTAGTCTTTGAAAGAATTAGACAAGCACTGGGTTGAGGAGCTCGACTCCGTACTCTGGGGGCTGCGGACCACGCCCAACCGTGCTACCGGATACACACCTTTCATTATGGTGTATGGGCCAGAGGCTGTATTTCCCTGCGATATTATACATGACTCACCTCGAGTGCGTATGTACGAAGAAAAAGAGGCCGAGTTGGATCGACAGGACAGCCTAGATGCCCTGGAGGAGGAGCGGGACGTCGCCAAAGCCCGTTCGGCATTTTATCAACAGCAGGCTCGAAGATATCAAAGCAGAGAAGTACGGGCCAAGACTTACAACGTTGGCGAACTCGTTCTACGCTTGCCGGATAAGAAAAAGGATAAACTAAAGCCCAAATGGGAGGGTCCCTTCATAATTGATGAAGTTCTTACCGGAGGAGCGTACCGTCTTCGTGATGCATCAGACAATCGCCTAGAGCCGAACCCCTAGAACGCGGCCAGACTCCGAAGGTCCTATGCCTAGCGCCGAATTCTTTGTTAGTCTCCTTCTCCCCTTGTTTCCATTATTTTTTCTCTCTTTTACACCTTTTTCGCGTTAAAGCTCTCATACGGCTTGACCAAACACTGCCGACGTACACATCTTTACATATGTACGCCCATTATGCCTGGGGGCTTCTTGTACAGAAGCTTTTCATTATTCACTGAGCATCAAGCTCTTCACATATGAGTTTTTCCATATGTACCTTTTCTTCGCCATTATATGCATCGATATGACTTAAGTTTTGCCAAGCTGGGTTGCCTGGCTCCTGTGCTTATGCCCTACGTCCCCGTTAGTTCGGCTAGGGCATAAAGGGAGCACCTCTGCGATTGTTACTGCCGGGTCATCCGGATGTGTACCTCAGACTGGGTGAAGCCGAAAGCTAGCATTCTTAAGGGAATATTCGGTTGGCGAATTAAAGATGTTTTCTGTACTCACTCCATTACGAACCCCCAAGATGTACACGCTGTGATCTTGACATCACAATTCGGACATGTATCCTAATGCATGCTGTCGGAGTAAATGGCCACGGGTAGCCTAAACGACTGCCCCTGGTTCTTCTGGAAAAATTATCAGGCCTTCGGGCCTCCAAGCACTCCAGGCATTGGGCCGCCTTCCCTGGCCGACTACCTCTGAAGCCGACTCCCGGAAGGCGACCCAGCCTCAGCAACCTCTCCCCAGGACGACTACGGGGTGGCCGACTCCAAGAAGCCGGCCAAGAAGGACGCCGACTCCAAGAAGCCGGCCGAGACCACAACCACCAAAGCTACTCCCACATAACGGCGACAAGATGGGGCGTGGCCACAGTGCGGCCCACTACCCCTGAAGCCCGAGGCGGGCATGGCTACAGGAGGCCGTACGGGACGGCCGTCTCCCGTGCGGCTCGGCACTGTAGCCATGCTAGCCTCAACGTCATCCACGACAGACTCCCGTACGGCCCACGGGCGGCGGGCCCCTTCAGCCAGAGAGAGGCGTGAAGGCGGCCCGGCCTTTCCCAGTCGGCCAAGGGCGTAGCCAGCCCCCAGAAGCCGGCTACCCCCTTCCTCGAAGCAGGAGCCCCATTAAGGAGACAAGACGAGGTAAGGCTACAGTGAGAGCCCCCGAGGCGGCCCACTGTAGCCACGCTTACCTCGACGGAGCCCTCGTCATCATAGGCGAGGCTACAGTGAGCAGCCGCTGACAAGACCCTGGGCGGTGGGGCCGGCCTGTCGACCAAGAAGCCGGCAGCCGGCGGGACCCACCAGCCGGCGGGACCCAACAGCCGGCGGAGAAGCCGGCAAGCATAGACACTGACGGCTGGGACCAGTGCCCAGCCGGGTTACCATTGTACCCCCGGGGGGTAGGCCTATATAAACCCCCCGGAGCACCCATGCAAAGGGTTAGCTTCTAAGCATAGCGCACACGCACACCATAGATAGAGAGAAGCAAGAGCTAGCCTTGTTCTTCTTCTCCCTTGAACCCAACAGCTCTAGGAGTGATTGTAGCTACCTTTCCTTGATCTAGTGATCATGCGGAGACCCCGCAGAGCAGGACTAGGGGTGTTATCTCCTCGGAGAGCCCTGAACCTGGGTAAGAACCGGCGTGCATGTCTTCGCCTCATCCCGTTTCCAGGCACCGGCGATGTTTTATTGGCACCCACAATGATAAGCCATCCGTTGGCATATGTCGCACCAACCACCCGACACATGCACACCCAGGGAAAGGAACCCTTAACGGAACTATTCTCTCTGGAAGATGTTTCTTACTATTTCAATGTAATATAACATAACTAGCAGAATACAACTTGTCTGTTCAAACAACTATTACCCCTACGCCTAGTTTTCCAAGCATACCCCGGTCTATTCGGCCGAGAGGGTATTCGGAAACACTCCGCACCATCGAGTCTAGAGGTTGAAGCGAAAAGGTCTGCCATGACAAATGCTATACAATGCAGCTAGAATTATATAGGGTAAGGAAAGTACATAGTCACTTGGACTCAAACACTTCCTTCTCTATACCGTCCAGCAGGCGGTCTAACTTACAATCCTGTTGGGAATATTTTGCGGCCACCTCTACTTGGTCATACACTAAACTAACGGGAATTTCTTCCCGATTCGACCCTAGCGGTCCAACCCGACCCATGTGATTAGGATCAAGCTTGGTATACCGAGTTTTCACCATGGCCCAAGCCTCTCGCGCAC
Source organism: Aegilops tauschii subsp. strangulata (assembly GCF_002575655.3). NCBI lineage: Eukaryota > Viridiplantae > Streptophyta > Magnoliopsida > Poales > Poaceae > Aegilops > Aegilops tauschii. Next base: position 439,175,735 of record NC_053040.3, on the reverse strand, counting down.
CCTCTCAACAGGTCGATATCTTCCATAGTCGGATACGCCGCCGCGCTCCTTTGAACAGCTCTACAAGCTCCTCCATACTTCCTGGAGGGGAGGCGGATGGCCACAGGGCCTTGGCAACACTCCGCATCGCCAGCCGCGCCTGTTCATGCACCTGCGACAGCCTTTGTAGCAGATCACTCGATGATCCGGACACCTCCTCTTCAGGATAGCCCGTCAGTATACCTGTAATCATAATTGTATCAGTTCCATCTATCTCCGAACTACTTTAACAATAGTTTGGACACATACTGAATATGCCGCCCCGCAGCTTCTTGTTCTCCTTCACGGAATTGGCTAGCTGGGCCCGCACATCCTTCAGCTCTTCGCCTCGCTGGGTTTTGCAATCCTGGAGCTGGTTTTTCTCAACAATGGCCTGCTTCAGCACACGTTTGCCTGCAGTTTGTAGCCTCTTGGCTTCTTGTTCATTCACTTGCATGACTTCCAGCGCTTCTTTGAGCTCCTCTGACAATCATGTCATGATATAGGCAGGACTATTAGCATTAAGGGCATATGATTATATTTTATCGATGGCGGGGAATATTACCAGGCGACGCCTTTTTGGACTTTTCCAGTTCGGCGGTAGCAGCATTTAGCTACGCCCGGCATTGTTCCAGCTCTTGGGTTAGCAGGTTGTTCTTCTCTGTAAGAACCTGGTCATACAATGGTCCTTAAATCAGTTGTACCAACTGCTTTCAGTCCCGGGGGCTACTGGCATATGGTTATCCTATTCGGAAAAAGGAAACTTACCCGCACATCTGTTAAATGCTGCTTTCTGGCTCTACTAAGCCCGTTTCGAGGAGCTCGGATGTATGCATCAGCCGAACTGAAGGCATTGAATGCCTCTTCTGAGAACTCAGGGTCTCGTAAAATAGCTCTGCAGTGCCAATGATTCATGGAGCTCTCCACTTCCGAGTTGGTAACGGACATATTCTCCGAACCCTCTGCCGAAGGACAGTCCGACATGGTTCATGTCAGCTCCCGTTTGGCCGACGGGGTCTAAATCCCGGGCGCTGGTAGTACGGCCGGCCGGACCCTCGGACATAGTCCGGTGAACCTTTTTCCTGGCATCAGACAAGCGTATAAGTTACAGTTGGATGTGACTACTAAAGTATACCTTCAAATCCTTACCTCTTTGACGAGGGACCGGTCGTGTCTTCACCGACCTTCCTTTTAGAGGCCTTGCTCGGCGCTGGAGCCGCCCTCTTTGGAGCCGCCCCCGGAGTAGCGTGATGCACCAAATGCCTCCCATGTGGAGCACGATGCAGTGCGATGAGTGAGGCGGTGCGAGGAAGCTCTTTCGAGCAAGACTTTTTTTTGATGACTTACGTGGCAAGCAGGAAGAAGACCAGGGTAATCGGCGATAATGGCCAGTTCCGTGCCATCGTAGCTCACCTGATAAAACACCCCTTCCGCGAGTACCGCGAATATATTCGGGTCTTCTTCGAACCCAGGATCCAGCTCCCGGTTGTGGTTCTCAGGCTGTGGGGCGGGGCTGTAAAACCCCTCAGTGATTTTTTGCCAGTGCTATCATAAGCGGATTAGAAATTTGTCAAAGGTAATCCGGGAAGCAGAACGAGTAGAGCAGAAGGATTGGGGCTTACCCAACTGGGAGGATCATACATAGAATATCCATCTCTGCGATTGATGCGAAGAAATTCCTCTTGCTCCCCTTTGAACAGCTCGGCCAGTATCTTGGCTAGAGCGGCGGGGGTGTCCGGACCTTTCTGACCACAGCGGGAGGTGTCCTCCTCCCCGTTGTTGTGCCACATTGGGAGCCCTCTATATTGAAGCGGCTGAACCCCTCGCACTATGGAGATCGCCATTACCTCCACCATTGTTAATCCGGACTGGGCAAGCGTCTTTATCTTGCCCAGGAGCTGACGAACCTCCGCACTGTCATCCTCTTGAAGGCTCCGGGGACGCCAACTATGGCGTTTCTTTAGCAGAATGCTTGCAAATTCAGGGAGACCCTTTCGAACTGGGTCGGGAAGTGCAACGTCCTCGATGTAGAACCATTCGGAAGGCCATTCTTTTGATGCCCTTCTTGGTGTGCCGGACAGGTATCCGGTATCGGCGATGCGCCACACTTCGGCTCCGCCCACTTCAAATATTGAACCCTCATGGTTACGCAGGACAAGACAGAACAATTTTCTCCATAGTTCAAAATGGGCTTCAACACCCAGAAATAACTCGCATAGAGCGACGTAACCTGCGATGTGCAGGATAGAGGCGGGAGTGAAGTTGTGCAGTTGGAGGCCATAATATTCCAGAAGCCCTCGGAGGAACAGATGAACTGGAAATCCGATGCCTCTTAGCAGATAGGGGACGAAGCACACTCGCTCCCCCCCGGATGGATTGGGGAAGTCCTCCGCCTGAGTCACACCATTGAAGGAGGCCGACCCTGCTCGAACAGGGACCAGATCCGCAGGAGGAAGAAATCCCTGCGTTTGCAACTTTGGTAGTTGATTATGAGACACAGAGCACTTCTCCCACTCGCCTATCTTTGGGCTGGAACGGGAGGAGGAGCTGGGAATGCTAGCCATGTTGGAATGGTTTCTCCTGGCAGTCCCCGGGGATTTTCTCGGCGTAGTGTCGCCTGGATCTAAGATCCAATATCTTTAAATAGGCGCTCTGCCTTGCGTGGGCGGGGTGTTATTCACAAAAATACCCTGACTTTCCGCATTCGCTCGACACGTGGAAGACGAAGTTATTAGTGCAGAGAAGCCGAGGGGAGCAATATTGGATCAACGGCTGAATATATTACTTGGAGAAGGAACCCGCCTTGCAACGCCGAAGACAACCTGCGCGCCGAACACCTCGTCGTTGAAGCCTGGTTTGGGGGCTACTGAGGGAGTCCTGGACTAAGGGGTCCTTGGGCGTCCGGCCTGTTATCCGTGGGCCGGACTGATGGGCTGTGAAGACATGAAGACCGAAGACTGTACCTGTGTCCGGATTGGACTCTACTTGGCGTCGAAGGCAAGCTTGGCAACCGACTATGTAGATTCCCTCTGATGTAACCAACTCCATGTAACCCTAGATCTCTCCGGTGTCTATATAAACCGGAGAGCGTAGTCCGGATAGACATATACACATTACCATAGTCATACATGCTAGGCTTTTAGGGTTTAGCCATTACGATCTCGTGGTAGATCAACTCTTGTAATACTCATATCCATCAAGATCAATCAAGAAGGAATTAGGGTATTACCTCCATAGAGAGGGCACGAACCTGGGTAAACATCGTGTCCCCCGTCTCCTGTTACCATCGATCCTAGACGCACAGTTCGGGACCCCCTACCCGAGATCCGCCGGTTTTGACACCGACAACAGGCACACTGCAACTTCTTTTTCACTTACAAGCTAGGTTCTACGAAGGAGTCCATGGCATCAATTGCTTGGATACGCAGTCTCAATACTTCTTTCTTTCCACACTGCATTGGTAAGTTGAATGGTTAATCTGGTAAGATGGTGCGTCCTTGATATGTTATATGAGAAAGTGTAGTTAGACTAGTTGTAGCCACAGACATCACACTGGCTTTTACTGTATATTTCATGCGATTACATGTGGCATATCGAGATCTAAGCAATCTACAATAGGATGAAAAGACTGGCATCCTTCACATTATTGGCGAACTTAGTTCATAGAAACAAGCAATTCAACCATTCTGTGGGTAAATCAAAAGCGCCACTGGAATATTTTTCACTACCCCAATCATACACGCAAAAAGGGGTGACGCCACCGTAGGGGCTGGTATGGGCGACGCCTCGGGTGGCTGGAAAGTGTGCACCTAGTTTGAGTCATCTAGGTTGGCCCAGGCTAGTTATGTTCGTCCCAACGCATGAGCAGGCAATGTAAAAAATGAAGAAAAACGTTTCAATTTGGATGGGCCAATAACGTAAGTGGAAGGCAGGCCCTATAGCAGGCTCGCGGCCCAAACGAGCGCCTCCCATATTGATCGACAGCAGGAAAAATCCCAATTCGTTCCCTCCAGCCTCTAGTCTGGTTTGCTCCTAACCTAGCACTTCCTCACGCCCTCGTTGGAGGGCGGTGGCCAGGCTTCAAGAGAATGGAAGGACAAGAAGATGAAGATCCATCCCTGGGTGTAGCCTACGTGGGAGGCAGCGGCGGCAGCACGGGCATGGCATCGAGCTTGCGCAAACGGATAGTCGCAGCTTGCAAGAGTAGCATGCACAATGAGCAGGTACATCACATCCCTGATTATATCTAATTCAACTGTTCAATTTCCGCCCAATAGTTAAACCTGACGGTGTTGTGAAACTGCTTGTATGTAGGGAATCTATGAGAAAATGAAACCAATTTCTGCTTATTTTATAACTCCCCCAATCAATACTGAACTGACTAAATCTGATGTATCTAATCAAGTTTCCGGTGCAAACATACAAGCTCATGTTGTTCTTGAGCCTGAAGTGTCTAATGAATAGACTGCTAATGAAGGATTTGATGCAAACATTTTACACGCTCCTGGTGATGAACATATAGTGTCTAATGAGGGATCTAATGCAAGCATTTTGCAAGCTCCCATTGAAGGATTTAGTGTCTAATGATGATCTGCTATGTTGAGAGAGACATAGAGATTTGCAGGCATTGATGACAAGCAAATTATAGTACATTTTCATGGCTTCAGGAAACGTCGAGGCCATCTACTAGAAAGTCCCCGTATCATGACAACATAGCATAAATACTTCTCTAATCTGTTGTTTGAAACTATTGGCATACTTGTGCAGTTTGCGCACTGGTTATAGGTGCAATTACACTCCGATATTTTCACCCAGAGAACGAATAATTCAATCAGGTACAGACCATGTTAGTAGTCCTTGTACACCATGTTGCATTTTGTGTTTTTTGGTGCTTGCATCATTTAGTGTTTTATAATCTGAACTACTTTGGATCATTAGCTGGTTTTCAAAGTGCATGTAGCTTCACATTTCTCAAGTTATGTTGATTTCCGGAGTGCAAGTACCTTCGTATTTTTTAAGTTAAATGTTCGCCCCTGGTAACTTGAATTCGTGGATCCGCCACTGCACACAAATCATACACGTAGGCCAGTACGAATTAAATGAAATGCAGGGACTAACGCTAGCTCGTTGTACAGGCTCACTGCAGCTCTGCTTGCGCTTGGGATGTTCCATGTACAAGTCCATGTTACCACTTGCTTGGATGTGCATGCCTTGTGCTCCTTGCATCCCCCTCTGCATTTTTGACACGGCGAATGGTTGATCAAATAAGAGGAATCGACCTTGCTGTTGTACCGGAGGACAGATACTTACAAGGTTATATGGGTTTGCAGGATGTGTACCAGATCCCCTAGCGTCGTCATGCTTCGCTAAAAAATGGTTTTGCTTGTTTTAGATGATATCTCCAGAAGAACAAGAGTTAAAGTCAGAGTTGCATAGGCGTGTAAGCTAAGAGAGCAGTGAAAGGATATCCAAACATCGTTGGAACAGTGCACAAGGGAGTGATGTGTGGATACCTAGTTCAGGCCGGCGTTTGGGCATGCTCGCCTAGCTAGAGTACGGGTCACTTCAGAGCCGTTGAGGGTGATGCGCTGGCGTTGGCTAGCCGTGCACGGATGCAGATCTTGAGTGGCAGGGGAGTGCTATGATGCAGTGGACGAGACCATTGATAAAGCCCCAACGGCCTCGGGGGGGGCGGAGGTGCGACGATGTGCTCGGTGAAGTAGCCCCGGTGAGGTGGCAGACGACGTCGGTGAAGCGCACCTGATGCGGTGGAAGTCGGTGTCTGTGAGGCACGTCGGTTGCGGCTGCCGACGTTGTCGGTGGACCACCTGGTGCGGTGGACGAGGGTGTAGATGAGGTAGCTCCGGTGCGGTGGTGAAGCGCGACCGTCGTCTTCGTCGTCGTCGTCCGGCATAGAGGTGGGGAAAGAGACGAGACGAGGGGCGATTCGAGCTTTGCTTGGGTTGGCGGCGAATTAGGGATTTGAGCAATCTGGGCACGGAAGGGGACGGTGGAGAAGGGAGATTTTGCAGGGCTGAAATTGGAGCCGCCAGATATTTCAATCCGAAACGTGGAAGCGCGAACCTATTTTGTCGTCATTCTTTTTTGGGGGGGAGAGGGGAGGGAGGGATGGGGTGGGTGGCTGGGTGCTAAGCGTCCGTACGACACACGCGACCACCACGACACGACCCTGGTCTGCCTGGTGCGCCTACATTTTAGAATGCAAACGAATCTTCTTTCATTGGCAAACGAATCTGTATGTATTACCATGCCCGTGTTTTCCTTGCAAATAATTAGTCATTCGAAGCAAGATACTATAAATTAATTAATGAGGAGTTATTTGAAAAAAATCGAAACGGTATCCACGCTAGCGTGGATTAGAGTGTGTGTCACATAATTAGTTATTTGAATTAGAGTGTGTGTCACATAGCAATCTCCAATTCTAACGTGGATTTCGCATTTCACGGTATCCACGCTACTTTTTTTAATACAAATTCATATGTATATGATGAACACCATGGTAGTGAGAAAACTTTGGAAGGATTCAAACATATGACCTACAAAATAGCACAACAATCGAGTCAATGTCAACTTTTCCAAACATAATATGGCACGAATTCGAAATAATTACCCATATGCACGGTCCTCGGTTCAAATCTTACAATGTACATGGAATTGAAACATTGATATTAAGTCTCGTACTATCTACATTCAAATGTTGTTTTTAGCCCCACCCCCACCCCCCCGGCACACACGCTACATACTTCCTGTATTGGTCAATCTTCCTCTCCTAACCACCTTAGGAAGCCATCGGTTTCCGACACATGTTCATTCTTTCTCTCCATGTTTCGATCTCTAACTCTCTCAACTACACACCCGCCATTGCACCCCATGCCAAGCTCTCCCTCTCTCTCTCTCCCTCCCACCCTCTCTCGCTAGATACATGCATTGCCTATCTAGCCTCCCAACCTCTCGTGTGCACGCACGCACGTTGTCTATCTAGGTCACTACCTCGAGACTGTCTCACTCTTTCTTCCGCACGCCGGGCCACACTCGCTCATGGTCGCTCTCTTTATCTGAGTCACGATTAACCTCATTTAATTTCACACACAAATGATATATCTCCCTGTTCGGGCCTCGATCGACACACTCTATACTCTCTCACGCAAATTGTCTATCTAGGTCAGTCCATCCAAGCCGCCCCCACTCTTTAGACCTCATGGCGGGCTACGCTCGCTCAATCTCTCTCTCTCTCTCTCTCTCTCTCTCTTTCTGTATGTCTTGATTGACCTCGCTCTTTCTCGGACACAAACGATATATCTCCATGTTTGAGCCCAAATCAACATACTCATATTGTATACTCTCTCATGCACATTGTCTATCTAGGTCACTCTCTCCAACCCGTCTCACTCTTTCGATCGCACGACGACCCACACTCGCTTAATCTCTCTCCCTTTCTATATGTAATCGATTGACCTTGCTTCCTCCAACGCATAAGATATATCTACATGTCTGTGGCTGGATCATCTCTCAAGCTCTATCTTACAGCCCTCACCCTTCCCAAAAGCTTAATCCGACAATATCTCTCCAGAGCATATATATCTTTTCAATGAATGTCGGAACACACTCACTTTGTCTCTCTATCTATATGTATCTCGATTGACCTTGCTTTCTCACGTCGTATCTTCCACACATTGAAGCTACCTCTCCATCCCTCGCAAAGCCGGAGCTATTTACATTGCGAGGGGGACTCCAACCTTCGATTAATTTGTGTAGGCATTAATTCCGGTGGGTTTAGATTATATTTTCGTAGCATTCGGCCCACAACTACTCCGAACACCAATGCAACCCCCGCACCTCCCCCAATTGATTTCTCTCTAGCTCGGTCATCACTCTCTCGCACGTCCTTTCTCGCCTTCAACGTCGCACCATGGTATTATTGCAAAAAAACTCCGTTGTTCTCTTTAATTATTACAAATAAGCAACAGAACTACACACTGATAGTCCACCTATAATGGAACAAATTTCGACCCACAAATTAAAGTGCTACAAACTACACACCAAGGGACCCACCTGTCATGAAACAAATTTGGACCCATATACAAATTAAAAAACAAAGGACGAGGATCGAACATGCGACCAGGGCCTTCAAGCCGCACGTCAATAGGCAACATACGTAGAACAACAATGTTTGTTGTACCCCCCCTTTGTTCATATAATGTTTTTATATTACCACAGCCTATTTAATGGATAACATGTAATATTATTTTTCGTACATTAGTGGGACCGGCTCGTTAGCACGTAGTACTATTCGCCTTCACTTACTGGTGGGTTCCATGTGTGCTCTCTCTCTCCTCCCCTTCTGCGTTTAGACGCACGGACAAACACAAAGAACTCGCGGGCGATGTTGCCGTTGACCATATCTGGACGCGTTCACACGTTACGGCACCAGTTTCACGTACTAGTAGTACTAGTCAATGTGTACGTGCAATGCACGTTAATTTGGAAGTATATTAAGTGCATGTGGATATTAAGTAGGATATTATTTGCGTGTTATTATGTGATTAGCATTATTTGTTGCATGAAATTAACTACACGCTAAACGTGTTGAGCGCTCGACATTGAAGCAGTCTAGGTCGTTGGATGAGAAGGAATACATGTGGCTTGATGACGTTTTATATTTAATTTGATACGGCTCTAGCGGAACATTCAATCGATCAAACCATAGATTTCATACAGTCTGACTCCGACTTTACATTCATACGACGATCGATCTAAAAAACGGAAACGATAAACGTTTGAATTTTAAGCATGGCAATCCGAACGTTTTTTATGGCAAATTTAGATTACGCGGCGGCGGCGGGGACGTCTTGCGGTGGGAAGCGGCTCCTCTACCGTGCTCTGTGTGTCGTCGGGCCACTGACCGACGGCGACGGCGGCATCTTGCGCCGTTTTTGGCGTACTCCTGGACGTTGGCCCTAGCTGCAAGGAAGGCCACAATATTCTGGACTTCGGTCTCCAGGAGCGAGTCAACTGGTAGGAGGAGGCGACTGGCGTTGGTGCAAGGAAGAGGTCGACGGCGGCCGTCCATGCCGCTGAGGGGGGCACTGGCACCCGCGCGGGGACAGGCACTGGCAACGGCGCGACGGAGACATTCGTGTGCATGGGCACCGACACGGGCGCGCACGTCGGTGCACGCGCAGGCGCATGCAGTGGCAGGTGCACGAGCGCGTGAAAGTCGGCGGGGACCTCGTGGAACCCCGTGGCATCAAGCTCGGTGACAATGTGTGGCTCCCAGCCCATCAATGCCACGGGGATGGGCGCTGGCGCAGTTGGGGCGACGGGATCCAGAACGGGAGCGGGGACAGGCGTGGCATCTTCCCGCAAGGCCGGTTCAAGCTCGTCCCAAAGCGCCTTATGTTCTTAAGACTCCGGCTGGGTGTCTTCCTTAGGAAACTGGAAGACTAAGGGCGGACCATTCGTGATGCGGCATGGCGTACAGTTAGGTCAGGCTGGTTTGAGGTAGACGACAGGAGAATCGGAGAGGAAGAGAGAAGATTGTAGCGATGCCGGGTAGTGCGGGGTTGATTTTAAACTGCGGCACCGGCGACATTAAAAGTGGGAGCAGTTGGGACGAAGGTGGGCGGCGGAGACTGGTCAAAGGGCTCGCCTCCCCGGTGAGCGTGAGCAGCGGTCTGCTTGCACGCCTCCTGTCAGCCGGCGCAGCGGTCTGCTTGCACGCCTCCCGTCGACTCACACGCTTGCTCGGACGGCACCTGCAGATGAGAAGTGTGATGTCTACTACACAACCTTCATCTTGTAGACGTTGTTGGGCCTCCAAGTGCAGAGGTTTGTAGGACAGTAGCAAATTTCCCTCAAGTGGATGACCTAAGGTTTATCAATCCGTGGGAGGCGTAGGATGAAGATGGTCTCTCTCAAGCAACCCTGCAACCAAATAACAAAGAGTCTCTTGTGTCCCCAACACACCCAATACAATGGTAAATTGTATAGGTGCACTAGTTCGGCGAAGAGGTCGTGATACAAGTGCAATACGGATGATAGATACAGGTTTTTGTAATCTGAAATATATAAAAACAGCAAGGTAACAAGTGGTAAAAGTGAGCGTAAACGGTATTGCAATGCTAGGAAACAAGGCCTAGGGTTCATACTTTCACTAGTGCAAGTTCTCTCAACAATAATAACATAATTGGATCATATAACTATCCCTCAACATGCAACAAAGAGTCAGTCCAAAGCCACTAATAGCGGAGAACAAACGAAGAGATTATGGTAGGGTACGAAACCACCTCAAAGTTATTCTTTCCGATCAATCCATTGGGCTATTCCTATAAGTGTCACAAACAGCCCTAGAGTTTGTAGTAAAATAACACCTTAAGACACACATCAACCAAAACCCTAATGTCACCTAGATACTCCAATGTCACCTCAAGTATCCGTGGGTATGATTATACGATATGCATCACACAATCTCAGATTCATCTATTCATACCAACACAAAGTACTTCAAAGAGCGCCCCAAAGTTTCTACCGGAGAGTCAAGACGAAAACGTGTGCCAAGCCCTATGCATAGGTTCATGGGCGGAACCCGCAAGTTGATCACCAAAACATACATCAAGTGGATCAATAGAATACCCTATTGTCACCACGGGTATCCCACGCAAGACATACATCAAGTGTTCTCAAATCCTTAAAGACTCAATCCGATAAGATAACTTCAAAGGGAAAAATCAATCCATTACAAGAGAGTAGAGGGGGAGAAACATCATAAGATCCAACTATAATAGCAAAGCTCGCGATACATCAAGATCGTGCCGAATCAAGAACACGAGAGAGAGAGAGAGAGAGAGATCAAACACATAGCTACTGGTACATACCCTCAGCCCCGAGGGTGAACTACTCCCTCCTCGTCATGGAGAGCGCCGGGATGATGAAGATGGCCACCGCTGAGGGATCCCACCTCCGGCAGGGTGCCGGAATAGGGTCCCGATTGGTTTTTGGTGGCTACAGAGGCTTGCGACGGCGGAACTCCCGATCTATTCTGTTCCGCGATGGTTTTAGGGTATATTGGTATATATAGGAGGAAGAAATATGTCAGGGGAGACACGAGGGGCCCACGAGGGTGGAGGGCGCGCCCCCCTGCCTCGTGCCTTCCTCGTTGCTTTCTTGACGTGGACTCCAAGTCTCCCGGGTTGCTTTCTTTCCAAAAACAACTTCTCCAGAAGGTTTCATTCTGTTTCGACTCCGTTTGATATTCCTTTTCTTCGAAACACTGAAACAAGGGAAAAAACATGAACTGGCACTGTGCTCTGGGTCAATAGGTTAGTCCCAAAAGTAATATAAAAGTGCATAGTAAAGCCCATTAAACATCTAAGATGGAAAATATAATAGCATGAATACTTCATAAATTATAGATACGTTGGAGACGTATCAGCATCGCCAAGCTTAATTCCTGCTCGTCCTCGAGTAGGTAAATGATAAAAGAAAGAATTTATGAAGTGTGAATGCTAGCAGGTGCACAAGTTTGACCAATGATAATTTCAATCACCTTTTCTAGCATCATTATATGTCATAACAGTAGCTCAACTCATAGAACTTGTCATGATCAAGTAACAAGCTATTCACATGTTAAAGTATAGATCATAAACTTTCTTGAAAACTAACAAACCGTGTTATTAGTCATCAAACAATTACAATTCATCTTATTTTCAGGAAGAGTCTATGTCAGAGCTTTAATTCAGCAAACTTCACATGCTCAACTATCTTTTAGTCTTCCATGATTGCTACCACTCAAAGCATATTTTTAGAACAAATAGCATCCATCGAACACAGAGAAAGATAGGGGCTTAATTTTCGCCTCCCAACTTATTTATCATATAGATAATTGTCAACAATAATAATTCATGATCAAATATATTTGAATGGCCATATATGCTTAGATCTTTCCATCACATGATGCTTGCCAACTAAAGAGTAGGTTGGAATGAGAAGGAATACTACTAACTCTTGCATAAAAGTAAAAGATAGGCCCTTCGCAGAGGGAAGCAGGGATTTGCAGAGGTGCCAGAGCTCGAAGCAAAAACAGAGATGAAAATAATTTTGAGAGGTATGCTTTCATTGTCAACATAACGACAAAGAGTTCCCAATATCTTCCATACTACATACATTATAGGCAGTTCCCAAACAGAAAGGTAAAGATTTTTACTACCCCTCCACCAACAATCATCAATCCATGGCTTGCCCGAAACAACGGGTGCCTCCAACTAACATCAAACCTGGGGGAGTTTTGTTTGCAATTATTTTTTATTTTATTTCGATCTTTTGATCATGGGACTAGGCATCCCAGTTACCAGCCATTTTCTCGTGAATGATGAGCGGAGTCCACTCATCGTGAGAATAACCCACCTAGCATGGAAGATACTACTAGCCCCTAGTCGCTACATGAGCGATTCGGGCATACAAAACAGATTATTATTTGAAGGTTTAGAGTATGGCACATGCAAATTTACTTGGAACGGTAGGTAAATACCGCATATAGGTAGATATGGTGGACACTCATGGAAGAAACTTGGTTCAAGGAGTTTGGATGCACAAGCAGTATTCCCGCTTAGTACAGATATTTTGGCTAGCAAAGGATTCTAAATAGCAAGCACCACATGTTAGAGGATCCATAACAATATAACTTCTATACAAATATACCCAAGCATAACTCATTATGTTGTCTTCCTTTTCCAACTTCAACTAATTTTCTCAGGTTTGAAAATAATTAATGGGGATCACAATCATAGAAGATGTCCAAGATAGTATATTTATATGTGAAATCTCTCTTCCCTCAATATTCTTTCATGAATTGTTCAAGTGACCAATACAATGTTTGCTAACCTTCAATAAATTTACCACCTCTACTTCTTATATGTGAAGTAATTACTCCCCATGGGATAAGTATATGAAACATATATAATTTCAGATTTATGACATTCAAATCATTCAACCATTTACTCATAGGATATAAGTGAAGCACACGAGTAAATGACAAACTAATCCAAAAAGATATAAATGAAGATTAATGAGTAGTTAAATAATTATGTAGCTATGTGAAGACTCTCTCTCATTTAAGAATTATAGATCTTGGTATTTTATTCAAACAGCAAGCAAAGCTAAAGAAAATAAAATGACGCTCCAAGCAAAACACATATCATGTGGTGAATAAAAATATAGCTCCAAATAAAGTTACCGATGAACGAAGACGAAAGAGGGGATGCCATCCGGGGCATCCCCAAGCTTAGGCTCTTGGTTGTCCTTGAATATTACCTTGGGGTGCCTTGGGCATCCCCAAGCTTAGGCTCTTGCCACTCCTTATTCCACAGTCCATCGAATCTTTACCCAAAACTTGAAAACTTCACAACACAAAACTTAACAGAAAATCTTGTGAGCTCGGTTAACGAAAGAAAAAAAAACACCACTTCAAGGTACTGTAATGAACTCTTCCTTTATTTGTATTGGTGTTAAATCTACTGTATTAAAACTTCTCTATGGTTTATAAACTATTTTATTAGCCATAGATTCATCAAAATAAGCAAACAACACACGAAAAACAGAATCTGTCAAAAACAGAACAGTCTGTAGTAATCAGTAACTAACGCAAACTTCTGGAACTCCAAAAATTCAGCCAAAATAGGACGACCTAGATAATTTGATTATTGATCTTATGCAGTTGGAATCAGTATTTTATCACGTTCTTGTGATTTTAAAAAATTGTTTTCGTGAACAGAAAGTTTCTGGAATTTTCAGCAAGATCAAATAACTATCATCCAAGAAGATCCTATAGGTCTTACTTGGCACAAACACTAATTAAAACACAAAAACACATCTAAACAGAAGCTAGATGGATTATTTATTACTAAACAGAACCAAAAAGCAAGAAAGTAAAATAAAATTGGGTTGCCTCCCAACAAGCACTAACGTTTAACGCCCCTAGCTAAGCATGATGATTTCAATGATGCTCACATAAAAGATAAGAATTGAAACATAAAGAGAGCATCATGAAGAATATTATTAGCACTTTTAAGTCTAACCCACTTCCTATGCATAGGGATTTTGTGAGAAAACAACTTATGGGAACAATAATCAACTAGCATAGGAAGGCAAAACAAGCATAACTTCAAAACTTTGAGCACATAGAGGGGAAACTTGATATTATTGCTATTCCTACAAGCGTATATTCCTCCCCCATAATAATTTTCAGTAGCATCATGAATGAATTCAGCAATATAACCAGCACCTAAAGCATTCTTTTCATGATCTACAAGCATAGAAAATTTACTACTCTCCACACAAGCAAAATTCTTCTCATTCGGAATAGTGGGAGGATCATAAGAGACTTGAATACAATAAATTGTTTCCACATTAAAAGAGTAATGTTCAGAAAAAGGGTAATCATAATCATGACAAGTTTTATAAATATAATCATCACTACTTTTATAGCATAAGTTTCATCACAATAATCATCATAAGTAGCAACTTTGTTCTCATCATCATTATAAATTTGCTCATCAAAACTTGGGGGACTAAACATATCATCTTCATCAAACATAGCATCCCCAAGCTTGCGGCTTTGCATATCATTAGCATCATGGGTATTCAAAGAATTCATACTAACAACATTGCAATCATGCTCATCATTCAAATATTTTATGCCAAGCATTCTATGTAACTCTTCTTCTAGTACTTGAGCACAATTTTCCTTCCCATCATTTTCACGAAAGACATTAAAAAGATGAAGCATATGAGGCAACCTTAATTCCATTTTTTTGTAGTTTTCTTTTATGAACTAAACTGGTGATAAAACAAGAAACAAAAAAGATTCGATTGCAAGATCTAAAGATATATCTTCAAGCACTCACCTCCCCGGCAACGGCGCCAGAAAAGAGCTTAGTTGACGGGGTGTGAGTGCTGCTTACCTAGCCTCCCCGGCAACGGCGCCAGAAAAGAGATTGATCTCTACTACACAACCTTCTTCTTGTAGACGTTGTTGGGCCTCCAAGTGCAGAGGTTTGTAGGACAGTAGCAAATTTCCCTCAAGTGGATGACCTAAGGTTTATCAATCCGTGGGAGGCGTAGGATGAAGATGGTCTCTCTCAAGAAACCCTGTAACCAAATAACAAAGAGTCTCTTGTGTCCCCAACACACCCAATACAATGGTAAATTGTATAGGTACCCTAGTTCGGCGAAGAGATGGTGATACAAGTGCAATATGGATGATAGATACAGGTTTTTGTAATCTGAAAATATAAAAACAGCAAGGTAACAAGTGGTAAAAGTGAGCGTAAACGGTATTGCAATGCTAGGAAACAAGGCCTAGGGTTCATACTTTCACTAGTGCAAGTTCTCTCAACAATAATAACATAATTGGATCATATAACTATCCTTCAACATGCAACAAAGAGTCACTCCAAAGCCACTAATAGCGGAGAACAAACGAAGAGATTATGGTAGGGTACGAAACCACCTCAAAGTTATTCTTTCCGATCAATCCATTGGGCTATTCCTATAAGTGTCACAAACAGCCCTAGAGTTTGTAGTAAAATAACACCTTAAGACACACATCAACCAAAACCCTAATGTCACCTAGATACTCCAATGTCACCTCAAGTATCCGTGGGTATGATTATACGATATGCATCACACAATCTCAGATTCACCTATTCAAACCAACACAAAGTACTTCAAAGAGTGCCCCAAAGTTTCTACCGGAGAGTCAAGACGAAAACGTGTGCCAACCCCTATGCATAGGTTCATGGGCGGAACCCGCAAGTTGATCACCAAAACATACATCAAGTGGATCAATAGAATACCCCATTGTCACCACGGGTATCCCACGCAAGACATACATCAAGTGTTCTCAAATCCTTAAAGACTCAATCCGATAAGATAACTTCAAAGGGAAAACTCAATCCATTACAAGAGAGTAGAGGGGGAGAAACATCATAAGATCCAACTATAATAGCAAAGCTCGCGATACATCAAGATCGTGCCGAATAAAGAACACGAGAGAGAGAGAGATCAAACACATAGCTACTGGTACATACCCTCAGCCCCGAGGGTGAACTACTCCCTCCTCGTCATGGAGAGCGCCGGGATGATGAAGATGGACACCGGTGAGGGATCCCCCTCCGGGAGGGTGCCGGAACAGGGTCCCGATTGGTTTTTGGTGGCTACAGAGGCTTGCGGCGGCAGAACTCCCGATCTATTCTGTTCCCCGATGGTTTTAGGGTATATTGGTATATATAGGAGGAAGAAATACGTCAGGGGAGCCACGAGGGGCCCACGAGGGTGGAGGGCGCTCCCAGGGGGGTGGGCGCGCCCCCCTGCCTCGTGCCTTCCTCGTTGCTTTCTTGACATGGACTCCAAGTCTCCCGGGTTGCTTTCTTTCCAAAAATAACTTCTCCAGAAGGTTTCATTCCGTTTCGACTCCGTTTGATATTCCTTTTCTTTGAAACACTGAAACAAGGGAAAAAACAGAAACTGGCACTGGGCTCTGGGTCAATAGGTTAGTCCCAAAAGTAATATAAAAGTGCATAGTAAAGCCCATTAAACATCTAAGATGGAAAATATAATAGCATGAATACTTCATAAATTATAGATACGTTGGAGACGGATCAAAGCGAGACTCGTGGCGGCACGTAAATGCCCACAGTTTCAATAGTGAGAGCGTTCGCCTTAACGTGACAGGTCTTTGTTCCAAAATACCTTGGCTCTTCATTTGTGCAACTTCACATAAGCAGCCTGTCTCAAATTGAAGAAGAAAATTACGTAGGAATATTTGTGCCATATCACGTGACCATGCTTAGTTTCATGAATTTCTGGTCACTTTTGGATTTTCTGAAATTTAAAATCCAGGATTCGAAACAATATCATAACCTGCATATGCAATAAATTTTCAAGCGATACATCTTTCCTGTTGTATTTCTTAATAAAGGATTTGGTCAAACATTTTGCTTAGTTAGACTTCAGACAAGTTATATATGCAGAGTAAAAGGATAATCCCTCCGTACCAGTGCATTGCCTGATATATTAAGTCAAGTACTAGGCACGAACATACGGGCTCAATTCTGTGCTCATCCTGGTGTAGTACTCCTATTAGTACTAGGCAATGCAGTTGACGAGTGACCCTGGGTAGCGGCGACCGAGGGAATTGAACCATGTTGTGCACGGTAGGTAACGTTGTCTAGTTACTAAAGCATCCCTCTGTTGTTCATCGGTAGTCACTATAGACCGGGGACATGAAGGGAATTTCCTAGGGGTGGAATTCTGGCCGCCAGATATTTCGACTCGAAATGCGGAGGCTTGACTGGTTGGGGTTGGCTAATGTGCGTACCACGCACGCCACCAGAAGGACACGAGCCCCTTTTTTTTGAGGATCAACACGAGCCCGGATTTTTTTGAGGATCAACACGAGCCAAGGTCTGGCTGGTACGCCGTTGGGTCCTACCATTCGAGTATACGAAATGAATCTTTTAAATTGCCTAATGAATCTATGTGTATTTCTCAACATGGTAATTGATTTATGACGAGTTCTTGAATTAGAGTGAGTTTGTGATATAGTGATCTCAACGTGGATTCACATTTCATGGTATCCCTAGTAAGTTTTTCATTGCAAATTCAAATTTAAAAGATGAACGGTATGGTGGTGAGAAAACTTTGTATGTATCAAGCATATGACCACACACACACACACACGAACACAACAACAATCCAATAAGTATAGTGCATCTATTTTTCCAAACCATGCATGTATGACATGAATTCAAAAATACTCCTTCTGTTCCTAAATATTAGTCTTTTAGAGATTTCAACAAGTGACTACATACGGAGCAAAATGAGTGAATCTACACTCTAAAATATGTCTATATACATCCGTATGTGACAGTCCATTTGAAATCTCTCAAAAGACTAATATTTAGGAATGAAGGGAGTAAAATGTAAGACATGCATGGTCGTCAATTCAATATTTAAAATGAACAGAAAACTGAAACATGAATATTAAGTCTAGTGCTATAGTACATGCAAATGTTGTGTTTAGGTGGAGATATGTAGATTGTCGGGGTTTAACCCCTTGACCTTAGATAAAATTGTGAAGTTGTGTTTAGGATTGTTTAGATTATATTTGTCCCCACCCTCCCAAACACCGATTGGTTCTGCACCCCCTCCTCCCCGGGAGAATATCATGTGCCACCACACCTTAGATGCTATATACTGATATGAGTTCCTTGGAGCTTGTAGATCTGAGATATAGCAGCTCACATGATGTCTTAATATTATTACAGGAAACCTTGATGAGTTTGAGAATTGCACACAATTTGTACAAAAACTACTCAGATGCCCTTGGATCCCATATCCAATGACCTCGGAGCTCGTATCACCGTAGCATCTAAGATGAAGGAGGAAATCATATTCTCCTGTATGTAAGAATATCATGTGCTACCACACCTTAGATGCTTTGGTGATACAAGCTCTTTGGAGCCGTTAGATTTGTGACCCAACAAGTCCTCGATGGTTCGAATGTTTTTTTTGTAGAAAAGCCCCCAAAGAGTTCGTCCACTGCTTACAAGCACAAAGACTGCTCAGATGCAATTGGATCTCAGATCAAACGACCTCGAAGCTTGTATCACCGTAGCGTCCAAGCTACAAGAGCACCTAATGTTTTCTCGCACTGGAGAATATGAGGTGCCCCCACACCGTAGATTCTATGGTGATACAAGTTCACGGAGATCTAACGGCTCATAGTAGGAGGTTTGAATGTTTTTGGAATATACGCTTGAGAGAGTTTGGAAATTACGCAGAAAGTACAAGTACTACGCATGTGGCATCTGATCATAGATCATACAACCTAGATGCTCGTATCACCGTATCGGCTAATTAAGCTACTGGGAGCACCTAATATGAGCAACGGGGAACCGTTGGATCCAAGATGCAGCGGCGCACACGAGACCTGAATGTTTTATTTGCAAAAAACCCTTGAGAGTTTAGAAATTGCGCATAATTACAAAGGCTACTCCCAAGCCGTTCGATCTCAGTTCCAACGATGTAAAAACTCGTATCACCATAGCATCTAAGCTACTGGGTGGATGTGATATTCTACGCCGCTGTCATTTTTGTTTGTAAACTTGCAAAATACGTGTAACTCGTGCCGTTACTTGTCTAACCGTGCAAAATGTTTGTTCAAAAAAACAATCCTACACTGAAATATCAGAACAACACACGGGGGTCCCACTTGTCATTGATCAAATTTGGACCTAAAACTAACAAATCTGAAAGACGAGATTCAAACTGGCAACCTGGACTACAAAGCGTAAGTCGATAGCTTGAAACAACAACGGTTGTTGGCTTTGTCCCATAACTTGATTTTATACAGTATTACGTTGAGTAGAGTAGAGGGAGTGGCTCGTCAACACGTGCATGACCATTGACTCACTTACTAGTGGGTCCCAGGTCTACGATCTCTCTCTCCTCTCCATCGTCTAACCTTTAGATGCACGGGCACACACGCAGAGCGGCGCTAGCTTTCCGTGGTGTTATTATAACTAAAAAAGCTTGGAAAATATAAGAATCGCCTAGAACAAGAGACGTTGAGGCTGGTCGAGACGGAGCTAACCACACCTATCATCCGTGCCACGTTAGCATGATGAAGCTGTGTGGCTAGTGGGGTGCTTTCGACCGACTGGCTGGGTCCCGAGGTCGAACCATAGGTAGTACGTCTGATACAGTATAATTTTACACGCACATTTTTCCTCCGTGCCGAGATGTGGCACACCCTACCGCGCGGTTTCTGGGTCCTCCCGGGTGGTGCACGCATATATTCTTCCTTGCCAAGACGTGGGACGCCCTACCACGCGTTTTCTGGGTCCTCCTCAGTCATAGCGCCGAAGCAACTAAATGAGTCATCAAATCACGAAAGACCACCTTTCTCGCCGAGTACATCAGTGAAGCACGGTGGTTAGCTAGTTGGGCTAGTGCGATCGATTAGCTAGGCCGCCGCCACATTTGGTTTTTCACCCTTTTTTATCTCCTTGCCGACAGGTAAATTTAAATATCCACCGCGGCGTTGCTCTGGTCTTTGGGTGCGGCAGGCGCGGTAGGATTTTTAATTCTTTGATTGACGGGAGCAGGCGTGGCAGCATTTTAAATTTTTTTGATTGATGGGAGCAGGCGCGGTAGCAATTAGTCACGATGACTCCGCCTGTAAAACCCACTGCTCGCTGATGTGAAAAGTCGTCGACTGGTGTTTTCCCATGGTGAAAACCAAAAGATTCACCCCGCTCCTCGGATGGCTCCCTCCGCCTTCCCGTAGATTGCATTGCCTTTCAGCCGTTTTGCCCCTTTGCTTCCTCTCCCCATTGCTTCTACCTGGTGCCATGGCGGCGCAGCAGATCACGGAGTCTGAGGTGAGGCGCCTGACACAGGAGCTCCAGGCCAAGGATGTGGAGCTCAGGGCCAAGGACATGGAGCTCTGTGAGCTCAAGGAGGAGAGGAGAGCCATGCTCCTCCGTTATGTGCGGGAGTTCACGGAGCTTCAAAAGCGGCAGGCGTCCACCACAAAGATGCTCGAGGCGTCGGCGGCGTTCCTGTAGAAAGCGGGAGAACGATAGGCCGTCAGGGGAGCCGACTGGAGCGCGAGCAGGCCGATCGTGACGAGGTCCAGGATTGCCTCAGCCACTTGGTGGACCAAGTTGCCACGCATGTGTTGCGGCTGCGTGATGCCTACCGTCGTGCCAGTGCGACCATGCCGGCCATCGGGCTAAACCCGTTCGACCACCCCGTCGACTTCAATGAGTTGCGGCTTCCTGACCTGGTCTCCTTCTTCACCTATATCTTCGAGGAGCTGAGTCGTCTCCATGCGATGGTGGGGGCGGAGCTAGACAAGGAGCGGTTACGGGCTGCAGTCGCCGTTGCCGGGCGAATCCTCTCAGGTCTTGCTACCTCTTGAGCACTGCGTTGGTTTTCAATTGAAGAGGAAAGGGTGATGCAGCAAAGTAGCGTAAGTATTTCCCACAGTTTTTGAGAACCAAGGTATCAATCCAGTAGGAGGCTACGCGCGAGTCCCTCGCACCTACACAAAACAAATAAAGCCTCACAACCAACGCGATAAGGGGTTGTCAATCCCTACACGGTCACTTACGAGAGTGAGATCTGATAGATATGATAGGATATTTTTTTGGTATTTTTATGATAAAGATGCAAAGTAAAATAAAAGCAAAGTAAAAAAGCAACGGTAATAACCAAGTATTGGAAGATTAATATGATGAAGATAGACCCGGGGGCCATAGGTTTCACTAGTGGCTTCTCTCAAGAGCATAAATATTTTACGGTGGGTGAACAAATTACTGCTGAGCAATTGACAGAATTGAGCATAGTTATGAGAATATCTAGGTATGATCATGTATATAGGCATCACGTCCAAGACAAGTAGACCGACTCCTGCCTGCATCTACTACTATTACTCCACACATCGACCGCTATCCAGCATGCATATAGAGTATTAAGTTCATAAGAACAGAGTAACGCCTTAAGCAAGATGACATGATGTAGAGGGATAAATTCATGCAATATGATAAAAACCCCATCTTGTTATCCTCGATGGCAACAATACAATACGTGTTGGGGAACGTAGTAATTTCGAAAAAATTCTACGCACACGCAAGATCATGGTGATGCATAGCAACGAGAGGGGAGAGTGTTGTCCACGTACCCTCGTAGACCGAAAGCGGAAGCGTTAACACAACGCGGTTGATGTAGTCGTACGTCTTCACGATCCGACCGATCAAGTACCGAACGCACGGCACCTCCGAGTTCAGCACACGTTCAGCTCGAT
This sequence comes from Aegilops tauschii subsp. strangulata, assembly GCF_002575655.3. Taxonomy (NCBI): domain Eukaryota; kingdom Viridiplantae; phylum Streptophyta; class Magnoliopsida; order Poales; family Poaceae; genus Aegilops; species Aegilops tauschii. The sequence continues at coordinate 439,153,828 of NC_053040.3, read as the reverse complement.
GACGTCCCTCGAACTCCAATACAGCCGAGTGTTGAGGGAGAGTTTCGTCAGCACGACGGCGTGGTGACGATGATGATGTTCTACCGACGCAGGGCTTCGCCTAAGCTCCGCTACGATATTATCAAGGTGTAATATGGTGGAGGGGGGCACCGCACACGGCTAAAAGATCGTTGATAAATTGTGTGTCTAGAGGTACCCCCCTGCCCCCGTATATATAGGTGCAAGGGGGAGGCCTCCGGCCTAGGAGGGAGAGGCGCGCGAGGAGGAGTCCTACTCCTACCGGGAGTAGGACTCCCCCCTTTCTATGTTGGACTAGGAGTGGAAGGGGGAAGAGGTGGAGGGGAGGAAGGAAAGAGGGGCACCGCCCCCCTCTCCTTGTCCTATTCGGACTGGGGGGGCGCGGCCCTGCCCTAGCCTCCTCTCCTCTCTTCCACCTAGGCCCAATAAGGCCCATTAAGTTACCGGGGGGTTCCGTGTAACCTCCCGGTACTCCGGAAAAATCCCGATTTCACCCGGAACATTTCCGATGTCCAAACATAGGCTTCCAATATATCAATCTTTATGTCTCGACCATTTCGAGAGTCCTCGTCATGTCCATGATCACATCCGGGACTCCGAACAACCTTCGGTACATCAAAACATATAAACTCATAATATAACTGTCATCGTAACGTTAAGCGTGCGGACCCTACGGGTTCGAGAACTATGTAGACATGACCGAGACACCTCTTTGGTCAATAACCAATAGAGGAACCTGGATGCTCATATTGGTTCCCACATATTCTACGAAGATCTTTATCGGTCAGACCGCATAACAACATACGTTGTTCCCTTTGTCATCGGTATGTTACTTGCCCGAGATTCGATCGTCGGTATCTCAATACCTAGTTCAATCTTGTTACCGGCAAGTCTCTTTACTCGTTCCGTAATACATCATCCCGCAACTAACTTATTAGTTACAATGCTTGCAAGGCTTATAGTGATGTGCATTACCGAGTGGGCCCAGAGATACCTCTCCGACAATCGGAGTGACAAATCCTAATCTCGAAATACGCCAACCCAACAAGTACCTTTGGAGACACCTGTAGAGCACCTTTATAATCACCCAGTTACGTTGTGACGTTTGGTAGCACACAAAGTGTTCCTCCGGTAAACGGGAGTTGCATAATCTCATAGTCATAGGAACATGTATAAGTCATGAAGAAAGCAATAGCAACATACTAAACGATCGAGTGCTAAGCTAACGGAATGGGTCAAGTCAATCACGTCATTCTCCTAATGAAGTGATCCCGTTAATCAAATGACAACTCATGTCTATGGCTAGGAAACATAACCATCTTTGATTAACGAGCTAGTCGAGTAGAGGCATACTAGTGACACTCTGTTTGTCTATGTATTCACACATGTATTATGTTTCCGGTTAATACAATTCTAGCATGAATAATAAACATTTATCATGATATAAGGAAATAAATAATACTTTATTATTGCCTCTAGGGCATATTTCCTTCACTCTCCCACTTGCACTAGAGTCAATAATCTAGATTACACAGTAATGATTCTTACACCCATGGAGTCTTGGTGATGATCATGTTTTGCTCGTGGAAGAGTCTTAGTCAACGGGTCTGCAACATTCAGATCCGTATGTATCTTGCAAATTTCTATGTCTCCCACCTGGACTAAATCCCGGATGGAATTGAAGCGTCTTTTGATGTGCTTGGTTCTTTTGTGAAATTTGGATTCCTTTGCTAAGGCAATTGCACCAGTATTGTCACAAAAGATTTTCATTGGTCCCGATGCACTAGGTATGACACCTAGATCGGATATGAACTCCTTCATCCAGACTCCTTCATTTGCTGCTTCCGAAGTAGCTATGTACTCCGCTTCACACGTAGATCCCGCCATGACACTTTGCTTAGAACTGCACCAACTGACAGCTCCACCGTTCAATGTAAATACGTATCCGGTTTGTGATTTAGAATCGTCTGGATCAGTGTCAAAGCTTGCATCAACGTAACCATTTACGATGAGCTCTTTGTCACCTCCATAAATGAGAAGCATATCCTTAGTCCTTTTCAGGTATTTCAGGATGTTCTTGACCGCTGTCCAGTGATCCACTCCTGGATTACTTTGGTACCTCCCTGCTAAACTTATAGCAAGGCACACATCAGGTCTGGTACACAGCATTGCATACATGATAGAGCCTATGGCTGAAGCATAGGGAACATCTTTCATCTTCTCTCTATCTTCTGCAGTGGTCGGGCATTGAGTCTTACTCAATCTCACACCTTGTAGTACAGGCAAGAACCCTTTCTTTGCTTGATCCATTTTGAACTTCTTCAAAACTTTGTCAAGGTATGTGCTTTGTGAAAGTCCAATTAAGCGTCTTGATCTATCTCTATAGATCTTGATGCCTAATATATATGCAGCTTCACCGAGGTCTTTCATTGAAAAACTCTTATTCAAGTATCCCTTTATGCTATCCAGAAATTCTATATCATTTCCAATCAGAAATATGTCATCCACATATAATATCAGAAATGCTACTGAGCTCCCACTCACTTTCTTGTAAATACAGGCTTCTCCAAAAGTCTGTATAAAACCAAATGCTTTGATCACACTATCAAAGCGTTTATTCCAACTCCGAGAGGCTTGCACCAGTCCATAAATGGATCGCTGGAGCTTGCACACTTTGTTAGCTCCCTTTGGATCGACAAAACCTTCTGGTTGCATCATATACAACTCTTCTTCCAGAAATCCATTCAGGAATGCAGTTTTGACATCCATTTGCCAAATTTGATAATCATAAAATGCGGCAATTGCTAACATGATTCGGACAGACTTAAGCATCGCTACGGGTGAGAAGGTCTCATCGTAGTCAATCCCTTGAACTTGTCGAAAACCTTTTGCAACAAGTCGAGCTTTATAGACAGTAACATTACCGTCAGCGTCAGTCTTCTTCTTGAAGATCCATTTATTTTCAATGGCTTGCCGATCATCGGGCAAGTCAACCAAAGTCCATACTTTGTTCTCATACATGGATCCCATCTCGGATTTCATGGCCTAGTGCCATTTTGCGGAATCTGGGCTCACCATCGCTTCTTCATAGTTCGTAGGTTCGTCATGGTCTAGTAACATAACCTCCAGAACAGGATTACCGTACCACTCTGGTGCGGATCTTAATCTGGTTGACCTCCGACGTTCAGTAATAACTTGATCTGAAGTTTCATGATCATTATCATTAACTTCCCCACTAATTGGCGTAGGTGTCGCAGAAAATAGTTTCTGTGATGATCTACTTTCCAATAAGGGAGCAGGTACAGTTACCTCATCAAGTTCTACTTTCCTCCCACTCACTTCTTTCGAGAGAAACTCCTTCTCTAGAAAGGATCCATTCTTAGCAACGAATGTCTTTCCTTCGGATCTGTGATAGAAGGTGTACCCAACAGTCTCCTTTGGGTATCCTATGAAGACACATTTCTCCGATTTAGGTTCGAGCTTATCAGGTTGAAGTTTCTTCACATAAGCATCGCAACCCCAAACTTTAAGATACGACAACTTTGTTTTCTTGCCAAACCATAGTTCATAAGGTGTCGTTTCAACGGATTTTGATGGTGCCCTATTTAGAGTGAATGCAGCCGTCTCTAAAGCATAACCCCAAAACAACAGCGGTAAATCAGTAAGAGACATCACAGATCGCACCATATCTAGTAAAGTACGATTACGACGTTTGGACACACCATTACGCTGTGGTGTTCCGGGTGGCGTGAGTTGCGAAACTATTTCGCATTGTTTCAAATGAAGACCAAACTCATAACTCAAATATTCTCCTCCACGATCAGATCGTAGAAATTTTATTTTCTTGTTACGATGATTTTCAACTTCACTCTGAAATTCTTTGAACTTTTCAAATGTTTCAGACTTATGTTTCATTAAGTAGATATACCCATATCTGCTCAAATCATCTATGAAGGTGAGAAAATAACGATATCCGCCACGAGCCTCAATATTCATTGGACCACATACATCTATATGTATGATTTCCAATAAATCTGTTGCTCTCTCCATAGTTCCGGAGAAAGGTGTTTTAGTCATCTTGCCCATGAGGCACGGTTCGCAAGAACCAAGTGATTCATAATCAAGTGATTCCAAAAGTCCATCAGTATAGAGTTTCTTCATGCGCTTTACACCGATATGACCTAAACGGCAGTGCCACAAATAAGTTGCACTGTCATTATCAACTCTGCATCTTTTGGCTTCAACATTATGAATATGTGTATCACTACTATCGAGATTCAACAAAAATAGACCACTCTTCAAGGGTGCATGACCATAAAAGATATTATTCATATAAATAGACCAACCATTATTCTCTGATTTAAATGAATAACCGTCTCGCATCAAACAAGATCCAGATATAATGTTCATGCTTAACGCTAGCACCAAATAACAATTATTTAGGTCTAATACTAATCCCGAAGGTAGATGTAGAGGTAGCGTGCCGACCGCGATCACATCGACTTTGGAACCATTTCCCACGCGCATCGTCACCTCGTCCTTAGCCAATCTTCGCTTAATCCGTAGCCCCTGTTTCGAGTTGCAAATATTAGCAACAGAACCAGTATCAAATACCCAGGTGCTATTGCGAGCATTAGTAAGGTACACATAAATAACATGTATATCACATATACCTTTGTTAACCTTGCCATCCTTCTTATCCGCCAAATAATTGGGGCAGTTCCGCTTCCAGTGACCAGTCTGCTTGCAGTAGGAGCACTCAGTTTCAGGCTTAGGTCCAGACTTGGGTTTCTTCTCCTGAACAGCAACTTGCTTGCTGTTCTTCTTGAAGTTCCCCTTCTTCTTCCCTTTTCCCTTTTTCTTGAAACTAGTGGTCTTACTGACCATCAACACTTGATGCTCCTTTTTGATTTCTACCTCCGCTGCCTTTACCATTGCGAAGAGCTCGGGAATTGTCTTATTCATCCCTTGCATGTTATAGTTCATCACGAAGGTCTTGTAGCTTGGTGGCAGTGATTGAAGAATTCTGTCAATGACGCTATCATCCGGAAGATTAACTCCCAGTTGAATCAAGTGATTATTATACCCAGACATTTTGAGTATATGCTCACTGACAGAACTATTCTCTTCCATCTTGCAATTGTAGAACTTATTGGAGACTTCATATCTCTCAATCCGGGCATTTGCTTGAAATATTAACTTCAACTCCTGGAACATCTCATATGCTCCATGACGTTCAAAACGTCGTTGAAGACCCGGTTCTAAGCCGTAAAGCATGGCACACTGAACTATTGAGTAGTCATCAGCTTTGCTCTGCCAGACGTTCATAACTTCTGGTGTTGCTCTTGTAGGAGGCCTGGCACCTAGCGGTGCTTCCAGGACGTAATTCTTCTATGCAGCAATGAGGATAATCCTCAAGTTACGGACCCAGTCCGTGTAATTGCTACCATCATCTTTCAACTTTGCTTTCTCAAGGAATGCATTAAAATTCAACGGAACAACAGCACGGGCCATTTATCTACAATTAACATAGACAAGCAAGATACTATCAGGTACTAAGTTCATGATAAATTTAAGTTCTATTAATCATATTACTTAAGAACTCCCACTTTGATAGACATCCCTCTAATCATCTAAGTGATTACGTGATCCAAATCAACTAAACCATGTCCGATCATCACGTGAGATGGAGTAGTTTCAATGGTGAACATCACTATGTTGATCATATCTACTATATGATTCACGCTCGACCTTTCGGTCTCCGTGTTCCGAGGCCATATCTGCATAAGCTAGGCTCGTCAAGTTTAACCTGAGTATTCCGCGTGTGCAACTGTTTTGCACCCGTTGTATTTGAACGTAGAGCCTATCACACCCAATCATCACGTGGTGTCTCAGCACGAAGAACTTTCACAACGGTGCATACTCAGGGAGAACACTTTTATCTTGAAATTTTAGTGAGAGATCATCTTATAATGCTACCGTCAATCAAAGCAAGATAAGATGCATAAAAGATAAACATCACATGCAATCAATATCAGTGATGTGATATGGTCATCATCATCTTGTGCTTGTGATCTCCATCTCCGAAGCACCGTCATGATCACCATAATCACCAGCTTGACACCTTGATCTCCATCGTAGCATCGTTGTCGTCTCGCCAACTATTGCTTTTACGACTATCGCTACCGCTTAGTGATAAAGTAAAACAATTACATGGCGATTGCATTGCATACAATAAAGCGACAACCATATGGCTCCTGCCAGTTGCCGATAACTCGGTTACAAAACATGATCATCTCATACAATAAAATATAGCATCATGTCTTGACCATATCACATCACAACATGCCCTGCAAAAACAAGTTAGACGTCCTCTACTTTGTTGTTGCAAGTTTTACGTGGCTGCTACGGGCTTAGCAAGAACCGTTCTTACCTACGCATCAAAACCACAACGATAGTTTGTCAAGTTAGTGCTGTTTTAACCTTCGCAAGGACCGGGCGTAGCCACACTCGGTTCAACTAAAGTGAGAGAGACAGACACCCGCCAGTCACCTTTAAGCAACGAGTGCTCGCAACGGTGAAACCAGTCTCGCGTAAGCGTACGCGTAATGTCGGTCCGGGCCGCTTCATCTCACAATACCGCTGAACCAAAATATGACATGCTGGTAAGCAGTATGACTTATATCGCCCACAACTCACTTGTGTTCTACTCGTGCATAACATCAACGCATAAAACCAGGCTCGGATGCCACTGTTGGGGAACGTAGTAATTTCAAAAAAATTCTACGCACACGCAAGATCATGGTGATGCATAGCAACGAGAGGGGAGAGTGTTGTCCACGTACCCTCGTAGACCGAAAGCGGAAGCGTTAACACAATGCGGTTGATGTAGTCGTACGTCTTCACGATCCGACCGATCAAGTACCGAACGCACGGCACCTCCGAGTTCAGCACACGTTCAGCTCGATGACATCCCTCGAACTCCGATCCAGCCGAGTGTTGAGGGAGAGTTTCATCAGCACGACGGCGTGGTGACGATGATGATGTTCTACCGACGCAGGGCTTCGCCTAAGCTCCGCTACGATATTATCGAGGTGTAATATGGTGGAGGGGGGCACCGCACACGGCTAAAAGATCGTTGATCAATTGTGTGTCTAGAGGTGCCCCCTGCCCCCGTATATAAAGGTGCAAGGGGGAGGCTGCCGGCCTAGGAGGTAGAGGCGCACCAGGAGGAGTCCTACTCCTACCGGGAGTAGGACTCCCCCCTTTCCATGTTGGACTAGGAGTGGAAGGGGGAAGAGGTGGAGGGGAGGAAGGAAGGGGGGGGCGCCGCCCCCCTCTCCTTGTCCTATTCGGACTGGGGGGGAGGGGGGCGCGGCCCTGCCCTAGCCTCCTCTCGTCTCTTCCACCTAGGCCCAATAAGGCCCATTAAGTTACCGGGGGGTTCCGGTAACCTCCCGGTACTCCGGAAAAATCCCGATTTCACCCGGAACACTTCCGATGTCCAAACATAGGCTTCCAATATATCAATCTTTATGTCTCGACCATTTCGAGACTCCTCGTCATGTCCGTGATCACATCCGGGACTCCGAACAACCTTTGGTACATCAAAACATATAAACTCATAATATAACTGTCATCGTAGCGTTAAGCGTGCGGACCCTACGGTTTTGAGAACTATGTAGACATGACCGAGACACCTCTTTGGTCAATAACCAATAGCGGAACCTGGATGCTCATATTGGTTCCCACATATTCTACGAAGATCTTTATCGGTCAGACCGCATAACAACATACGTTGTTCCCTTTGTCATCGGTATGTTACTTGCCCGAGATTCGATCGCCGGTATCTCGATACCTAGTTCAATCTCGTTACCGGCAAGTCTCTTTACTCGTTCCGTAATACATCATCCCGCAACTAACTCATTAGTTACAATGCTTGCAAGGCTTATAGTGATGTGCATTACCGAGTGGGCCCAGAGATACCTCTCCGACAATCGGAGTGACAAATCCTAATCTCGAAATACGCCAACCCAACAAGTACCTTTGGAGACACCTGTAGAGCACCTTTATAATCACCCAGTTACGTTGTGACGTTTGGTAGCACACAAAGTGTTCCTACGGTAAACGGGAGTTGCATAATCTCATAGTCATAGGAACATGTATAAGTCATGAAGAAAGGAATAGCAACATACTAAACGATCGAGTGCTAAGCTAACGGAATGGGTCAAGTCAATCACGTCATTCTCCTAATGAAGTGATCCCGTTAATCAAATGACAACTCATGTCTATGGCTAGGAAACATAACCATCTTTGATTAACGAGCTAGTCGAGTAGAGGCATGTGACGCCCCCGATTTGACCGTACACTAATCATGCACGCAAATGTGTACGATCAAGATCAGGAACTCACGGGAAGATATCCCAACACAACTCTAAAACATAAATAAGTCATACAAGCATCATAATACAAGCCAGGGGCCTCGAGGGCTCGAATACAAGTGCTCGATCATAGACGAGTCAGCGGAAGCAACAATATCTGAGTACAGACATAAGTTAAACAAGTTTGCCTTAAGAAGGCTAGCACAAACTGGGATACATATCGAACGAGGCGCAGGCCTCCTGCCTGGGATCCTCCTAAAGTACTCCTGGTCGTCGTCAGGGGGCTGCACGTAGTAGTAGGCACCTCCAGTGTCGTAGGTGTCGTCGTCGACGGTGGCGTCTGGCTCCTGAGCTCCAGCATCTGGTTGCGACAACCAGGTAGAAAGGAAAAGGGGAAAAAGAGGGAGAAAGGCAACCGTGAGTACTCATCCAAAGTACTCGCAAGCAAGGAGCTACACTACATATGCATGGGTATATGTGTAAAGGGGCATATCAGTGGACTGAACGACAGAATGCCAGAATAAGAGGGGGATAGCTAATCCTGTCGAAGACTACGCTTCTGGCAGCCTCCATCTTGCAGCATGTAGAAGAGACTAGATTGAAGTCCTCCAAGTAGCATCGCATAGCATAATCCTACCCGGCGATCCCCTCCTCGTCGCCCTGTTAGAGAGCGATCACCGGGTTGTATCTGGCACTTGGAAGGGTGTATTTTATTCAGTATCCGGTTCTAGTTGTCATAAGGTCAAGGTACAACTCCGGGTCGTCCTTTTACCGAGGGACACGGCTATTCGAATAGATAAACTTCCCTGCAGGGGTGCACCACATAACCCAACACGCTTGATCCCATTCGACCGGACACACTTTCCTGGGTCATGCCCGGCCTCGGAAGATCAACACGTCGCAGCCCTACCTAAGCACAACAGAGCGGTCAGCACGCCGGTCTAATCCTAGGCGCACAGGGGTCTGGGTCCATCGCCCATAGCACACCTGCCTGTTGCGAACGCGGCCGCGAGCAGACCTAGCAACCCACACGATCACGGCGGTTACGTCAAAGCGGTCCAACACGGCGCGCGCCACTCAGTCGCTGACGTCACGAAGGCTTCGGCTGATACCACGACGCCGGGATACCCATAACTACTCCCGCGTAGATGGTTAGTGCGTATAGACCAAATGGCCAGACTCAGATCAAATACCCAGAACTCGTTAAGCGTGTTATTTGAAGTAACCGCGAACGCCGACCAGGGCCAGGCCCACCTCTCTCCTAGGTGGTCTCAACCTGCCCTGTCGCTCCGCCACAAAGTAACAGTCGGGGGCCGTCAGGAACCCAGGCCCACCTCTACCGGGATGGAGCCACCTGTCCTTTCCGCCCCCTCATCAAAATCACTTGCGGGTACTCAACGAGCCGACCCGACTTTAGTCACCACATGTGTCATGTATATAAAGTATATAGTATATACCCGTGATCACCTCCCAAAGTGATCACGTCCCAGTAGTATAGCATGGCAGACGGACAAGAGTGTAGGGCCACTGATGGAACACTAGCATCCTATACTAAGCAGTAGGATAGCAGGTAAGGGTAACAACTGTAGCAACAATGACAGGCTATGCATCAGTATAGGATTAACCGAAATCAGTAACATGCTACACTACTCTAATGCAAGCAGTATAGAGAAGAATAAGCGATATCTGATGATCAAGGGGGGCTTGCCTGGTTCTCTGGCAAGAAGGAGGGGTCGTCAACACCGTAGTCGTACTGGGTAGCAGCGGCGTCGGTCTCGGTGTCTAGTGAGAGAAGAGGGGGAAGAAACAATAAATACAATGCAAAAAAAATGCATGACGATGCATGACATGACAAAGCGTGATGCTAGGTGTGCCCAATCGCGGTAGTAGGTGATACCGGCAGAGGGGGAAACATCCGGGAAAGTATCCCCGGTGTTTCGCGTTTTCGGACTGATGAACCAGAGGGGGGAAGTTGCGAGTTCGATAGGTTAGGGAGGTGTGGTGGACGAACGGGTTGCGTAACCGGATTCATCTCGTCGTTCTGAGCAACTATCATGTACAAAACATTTTCATCCGAGTTACTAATTATTTTATATTTATTTTCAAAGTTTTATTGAATTTCCAAATTACTAGATTTATTTTAATTCAAAAATAAAAGCAGATTAAACTTTTGTTACCTCGAGCTATCCTAGCCTATGTGTATGACAGTGGGGGCCAAGGGCCCAGTCAACATTGACCGGTCAAAGTGAACAGTGTATGTGGGTTCGCATGTCATTGACTTAGTTCCTTTAACCTATTTTAGCATAATAATCTAACAGTTGGTCCCACTTGTCATTGGGTCATATATTAACTAAGCTAGTTATTAAACTTAGCAGAGGGCAATTAGCCTAATGGGATGGTGGTTAGCCTCTAAACCAGATCAGGCAGCACCACGGGGAAGTGGTCAGGGACTTGGCGTGCACGCGCCCAAGACGAAGACAGGCGTGACGCGGCCATCCGCGACCTGCGAGGCTGGTAGAGCTAGCAGCGATGGCGAGAGGGGTCATGTGGGGGGCACAGCGCGGCAAGAGGCGCGCAGCATGCACAGGAGCGGAGCTCCGACGGTGGCGACAACGGCGACGGCGCAGGACAGCAACAACGGCTACAGAGAGCAAATGCAAGCATTGGTAGAGTAGTTTTAAGAGCAGCAGTTAGCAGGAGAAGTAGCAGCGGCGCCGACCAGAGCAGCAGCAAGCAGTGCAAACGGGCGCTGGGCGCGGCGGCTGTGGCTGGCCAGGGGCGCACAGGGGGTGTGGGCGCCTCTAGGAGCTTGTGGAGGCGGAGCTCCGGTCATGGCGGACGACAGCGCGGGGGTTTCACGAGATGGCATGCATTCGATCTAGGGGAGAGATGGGAAGACGTGAGGGCTCACGGCAATGGTGAGTAGCAGGGTGCAGCGAAGATGGTGCATCCCCGGCGGACGCCATGGCCTTGAGGAGGAAGGCTCTGGCGCGAGCTCCCCTGCTCGACGTGGGTGCGGGCCTGCCGGCGGAGGAGGGTGCGAGCGTCGCGCGGAAGGAGCCGGTGGTGTTGGCCGGCTTGCTTCGGTGGCCGACTAGGCGGGGGCGCCGGTGACGAGGCAGTGGACGGGCGGCTCAGGCGAGCACACATGCGCGCCGGTGAGCGCCGCCCACGGCCGGGCGTGGAGATCCAGGTGGCGGCGCGAGGACAGCGGGAGAAGCTGCGGGGCGGCATGGTCGGGCGAGCATGAAAGGGGTCAAGCGCGAGTGCGAGCGCTTCCCTCTGTGGGTGGCGGCGCGAGGAGGAAAGAGGGAAGGAGCGAGGGGATCGGGAGAGATGGGATCGATCAGGAGGCTGGGCTCACGATCGACTAGGTTAAGGGGGATTTAGGCGGGCCTTGGGCCATGTTGTTGCCAGATGGCCAAAAGCCCGGGGTACTCTATTTTCTTATACCTTTTAATTTCCTTTACTGTTTTCCTTTTTCACTGTTGTTTGCATTTTTTTATTAGGCCACACTTGATCTTTTGTTCAATGTGAAATTTGACGCACAATTTCTTGGCAATATTATGGGCTGGCACAACAAGTTTCAAAGCATTTGGGGAGAGTTCAACTATTTTTAGCAATTGAAAAGGTTAGATAATTAGCCACTGGTATGCTGTTATAATTTCCGATGGCATTCTAAACATCTCCAAAATGTTTGTTTAACGTAAGAAAATTATGTAGTGAATATTTCCAACCTAAGGAACATTTTAGTTTTGCAGTTTGAAGAAATTTTATTTTGACTTTATTTTAAATTTTGAATTTGAACCCGATTTGGACCGAAGTGCGGTTCCGCAAATTAATTGTGATGACATGGCACCATTAGTGTGTAATTACTGTAGATGAACTACCAGGGTGTTACAAGGCATACTAGTGACACTCTGTTTGTCTATGTATTCACACATGTATTATGTTTCCGGTTAATACAATTCTAGCATGAATAATAAACATTTATCATGATATAAGGAAATAAATAATACTTTATTATTGCCTCTAGGGCATATTTCCTTCAATACGTGCCTTGCTGCCCCTACTGTCACTGGGAAAGGACACCGCAAGATTGAACCCAAAGCTAAGAACTTCTCCCATTGCAAGAAAGATCAATCTAGTAGGCCAAACCAAACTGATAATTCGAAGAGACTTGCAAAGATAACCAATCATACATAAAAGAATTCAAAGAAGATTCAAATATTGTTCATAGATAAACTTGATCATAAACCCACAATTCATCGGTCTCAACAAACACACCGCAAAAGAAGATTACATCGAATAGATCTCCACGAGAGAGGGGGAGAACATTGTATTGAGATCAAAAAGAGAGAGAAAGCCATCTAGCTAATAACTATGGACCCGAAGGTCTGAGGTAAACTACTCACACTTCATCGGAGGGGCTATGGTGTTGATGTAGAAGCCCTCCGTGATCGATGCCCCTTCCGGCGGAGCTCCAGAACCGGCCCCAAGATGGGATCTTATGGGTACAGAAGGTTGCGGCGGTGGAATTAGGGTTTTGGCTCCTTTTATGATCGTTTGGGGGTACGTAGGTATATATAGGAGGAAGAAGTACGTCGGTGGAGCAACAGGGGGCCCACGTGGGTGGAGGGCGCGCCTGGGGGGGGGGGGTAGGCGCGCCCCCCTACCTCGTGGCTTCCCTCTTGGTTGCTTGATGTAGGGTCCAAGTCTCCTGGATCTTGTTCGTTCCAAAAATCACGTTCCCGAAGGTTTCATTCCGTTTGGACTCCGTTTGATATTCTTTTTCTGCGAAACTCTGAAATAGGCAAAAAAACAGCAATTCTGGGCTGGGCCTCCGGTTAATAGGTTAGTCCCAAAAATCATATAAAAGTGAATAATAAAGCCCAATAATGTTCAAAACAGAAGATAATATAGCATGGAGCAATCAAAAATTATAGATACATTGGAGACGTATCAAGCATCCCCAAGCTTAATTCCTGCTCGTCCTCGAGTAGGTAAATGATAAAAACAGAATTTTTGATGCAGAGTGCTACTAGGCATAATTTCAATGTAATTCTTCTTAATTGTGGTATGAATATTCAGATCCTAAAGATTCAAGATAAAAGTTCATATTGACATAAAAATAATAACACTTCAAGCATACTAACTAAGCAATTATGTCCACTCAAAATAACATGGCCAAAGAAAGTTCATCCCTACAAAATCATATAGTTTAGTCATGCTCTATTTTCGTCACACAAGAATGCTCTCATCGTGCACAACTCTGATGACAAGCCAAGCAATTGTTTCATACTTTAGTAATCTCAAACCTATAAACTTTCACGCAATACATGAGCGCGAGCCATGGACATAGCACTATGGGCGGAATAGATTATAATGATGGGGGTTATGTGGAGAAGACAAAAAAGGAGAAAGTCTCACATCAATGAGGCTAATCAATGAGCTATGGAGATGCCCATCGATTGATGTTAATGCAAGGAGTAGGGATTGCCATACAACGGATGGACTAGAGCTATAAATGTATGAAAGCTCAACAGAAGAAACTAAGTGGGTGTGCATCCAACTTGCTTGCTCACGAAGACCTAGGGCACTTGAGGAGGCCCATTGTTGGAATATACAAGCCAAGTTCTATAATGATAAATTCCCACTAGTATATGAAAGTGACAAAACAAGAGACTCTCTATCATGAAGATTATGGTGCTAATTTGAAACACAAGTGTGGTAAAGGATAGTAACATTGTCCCTTCTCTCTTTTTCTCTCATTTTTTTGGGCCTTCTCTTTTTTATGGTCTTTCTCTTTTTTTATTCCTCACTTGGGACAATGCTCTAGAAAATGATGATCATCACACTTCTATTTATTTACAACTCAATGATTACAACTCGATACTAGAACAAAGTATGACTCTATATGAATGCCTCCGGCGGTGTACCGGGATATGCAATGAACCAAGAATGACATGTATGAAAGAATTATGAACGGTGGCTTTGCCACAAATACTATGTCAACTACATGATTATGCTAAGCAATATGACAATGATGAACGTGTCATGATAAACGGAATGGTGGAAAGTTGCATGGCAATATATCTCGGAATGGCTATGGAAATGCCATAATAGGTAGGTACGGTGGCTGTTTTGAGGAAGATATAAGGAGGTTTATGTGTGAAAGAGCGTATCATATCACGGGGTTTGGATGCACCGTCGAAGTTTGCACCAACTCTCAATTTGAGAAAGGGCAATGCACGGTACCGAAGAGGCTAGCAATGATGGAAGGGTGAGAGTGTGTATAATCCATGGACTCAACATTAGTCATAAAGAACTCACATACTTATTGCAAAAATCTACAAGTCATCAAAAACCAAGCACTACGCGCATGCTCCTAGGGGGGTAGATTGGTAGGAAAAGACCATCGCTCGTCCCCGACCGCCACTCATAAGGAGGACAATCAAAGAACACCTCATGTTTCAAATTTGTTACATAACGTTTACCATACGTGCATGCTATGGGACTTGCAACCTTCAACACAAGCATTTCTCAAATTCACAACTACTCAACTAGCATGACTTTGATATTATTACCTCCATGTCTCAAAACAATCATCAAGCATCAAACTTCTCTTAGTATTCAACACACTCATAAGAAAGTTTTTATTATTCTTGAATACCTAGCATATTAGGATTATTTAAGCAAATTACCATGCTATTTAAGACTCTAAAAATAATCTAAGTGAAGCATTAGAGATCAATAGTTTCTATAAAACAAATCCACCACCGTGCTCTAGAAGATATAAGTGAAGTACTAGAGCAAAACTATATAACTCAAAAGATATAAGTGAAGCACAAAGAGTATTCTAATAATTTCCGAATCATGTGTGTCTCTCTCAAAAGGTGTGTACAGCAAGGATGATTGTGGTAAACTAAAAAGCAAAGACTCAAATCATACAAGACGCTCCAAGCAAAACACATATCATGTGGTGAATAAAAATATAGCTCCAAGTAAAGTTACCGATGGAAGTAGACGAAAGAGGGGATGCCTTCCGGGGCATCCCCAAGCTTTTGCTTTTTGGTGTCCTTGGATTATCTTGGGGGTGACATGGGCATCCCCAAGCTTAGGCTCTTGCCACTCCTTGTTCCATAATCCATCAAATCTTTCACCCAAAACATGAAAACTTCACAACACAAAACTTAACAGAAAATCTCGTGAGCTCCGTTAGCGAAAGAAAACAAAAGAACACTTCAAGGTACTGTAATGAACTCATTCTTTATTTATATTGGAGTTAAACCTACTGTATTCCAACTTCTCTATGGTTTATAAATTATTTTACTAGCCATAGATTCATCAAAATAAGCAAACAACACACGAAAAACAGAATCTGCCAAAAACAGAACAGTCTGTAGTAATCTGTAACTAACGCAAACTTCTGGAACTCCAAAAAATCATCCTAAATAGGACGACCTAGAAAATTTGTTTATTGATAAGCAGCAATTGGAATCAATATTTTGTCACGTTCTGGTGATTTTTAACAATTATTTTCGTGAACAGAAAGTTTCTGGAAATTGCTGCAAGATCAAATAACTATCATCCAAGAAGATCCTATAGGTTTAACTTGGCACAAACACTAATTAAAACATAAAAACACATCTAACAAGAGGATAGAACAAATATTTATTCCTAAACAGAAGCAAAAAGCAAAAAAACTAAAAATAAAATTGGGTTGCCTCCGAACAAGCGCTATCGTTTAACGCCCCTAGCTAGGCATAAAAGCAAGGATAGATCTAGGTATTGCCATCTTTGGTAGGCAATCCATAAGTGGCTCTCATGATAGATTCGTAAGGTAATTTTATTTCTTCCTAGGGAAGTGTTCCATGATCTTCTTTAATGGAAATTGGAATCTGATATTCCCTTCCTTCATATCAATAATTGCACCAATCGTTCTAAGAAAAGGTCTACCAAGAATAATAGGGCATGAAGGATTGCAATCTATATCAAGAACGATAAAATCTACGGGCACATAGTTCCTATTCGCAACAATAAGAACATCATTAATTCTTCCCATAGGTTTCTTAATAGTGGAATCCGCAAGATGCAAGTTTAGAGAGCAATCATCAAAATCACGAAAATCTAGCAAATCGCACAAAGTTTTGGGAATAGTGGAAACACTAGCACCCAAATCACATAAAGCATAGAACTCATGTTCCTTAATCTTAATTTTAATAGTAGGTTCCCACTCATCGTAAAGTTTTCTAGGGATAGAAACTTCCAACTCAAGTTTTTCTTCATAATAGTGCATCAAAGCATCAACGATATGTTTGGTAAAAGCTTTATTTTGACTATAAGCATGAGGAGAATTTAGCACGGATTGCAACAAGGAAATACAATCTATCAAAGAGCAATTATCATAATTAAATTCCTTTAAATCCAAAATAGTGGGTTTATTAATATCAAGGGTTTCGTTCTCTTCAATCCCACTTTTTATCAATTTTAGCATCAAGATCTAAAAACTCCGAATTTCTGGAACGCCTTCTAGGTAAAGGTGGATCATATTCAGTCCCATAATTATCAAGATTCATATTGCAAAACAAAGATTTAATAGGGGACACATCAATAACTTTTAGATCTTCATCTTTATTTCATAGAAATTTGAAGAGCATGCTTTCATAAAGCGATCTTTCTTAGCATGTATCCTAGCGGTTCTTTCTTTGCACTCATCAATGGAAATTCTCATGGCTTTGAGAGACTCATTGATATCATGCTTAGGAGGAATATATCTAAGCTTTAAAGAATCCACATCAAGAAAAATTCTATCAACGTTCCTAGCCAATTCATCAACTTGCAATTTCTCTTCAAGCAAAGCATTAAAATTCTTTTGCGAATTCATAAACTCTTTAAAACTAGTCTCAAATTCAGAGGGAATATTATTAAAAAAATTATAAGGATTTCTGTAGGAATTACCATAATTATTAGAGGAATTACTAGGATAAGGCCTAGGATTAAAGTTTCCTCTATACGCGTTGTTACCAAAATTATTCCTACCAACAAAATTCACATCCATAGATTCATTATTATTCTCAATCAAAGTAGACAAAGGCATGTCATTAGGATCAGAAGAAACACTCTTAGTAGCAAACATTTCATAAGTTCATCCATCTTTCCACTCAAAACATTAATTTGTTCTATCGCTTGCACTTTTTTATTAGTAGATCTTTCAGTGTGCCATTGAGAATAATTAACCATAATATTATCTAGGAGTTTAGTAGCTTCTCCTAAAGTGATTTCCATAAAAGTGCCTCCCGCGGCCGAATCTAAAAGATTTATAGAAGCAAAATTCAATCCGGCATAAAATTTTTGTATAAACATCCACAAATTCAAACCATGAGTAGGGCAATTACGTATCATTAATTTCATCCTCTCCCAGGCTTGTGCAACATGTTCATGATCAAGTTGCTTAAAATTCATAATATCGTTTCTAAGAGAGATGATCTTAGCGCGAGGAAAATACTTAGAGATAAAAGCATCTTTGCACTTATTCCAAGAATCAATACTATTTTTAGGCAAAGACGAAAACCAAGCTTTAGCACGATCTCTAAGCGAAAAAGGAAATAGCTTCAATTTAACAATATCATTATCAACATCTTTCTTCTTTTGCATATCACACAAATCAACGAAGCTATTTAGATGAGTAGCAGCATCTTCACAAGGAAGGCCGGCGAATTGATCTTTCATGACAAGATTCAACAAAGCAGTATTGATTTCACAAGATTCGGTATCGGTAAGAGGAGCAATCGGAGTGCTAAGGAAATCATTATTGTTGGTATTGGTAAAGTCACACAATTTGGTATTATCTTGAGCCGTCATGACAAACAAGCAATCCAACACACGAGCAAACGAAAAGCAAGCGAAAAAGAGGCAAACGGAAAAGAGAGGGTGAATAAAACGGCAAGGGTGAAGTGGGGGAGAGGAAAACGAGAGGCAAATGGAAAATAATGTAATGCGGGAGATAAGGGTTTGTGATGGGTGCTTGGTATGTTGACTTTTGCGTAGACCTCCCCAGCAACGGCGCCAGAAATCCTACTTGCTACCTCTTGAGCACTGCGTTGGTTTTCCCTTGAAGAGGAAAGGGTGATGCAGCAAAGTAGCGTAAGTATTTCCCTCAGTTTTTGAGAACCAAGGTATCAATCCAGTAGGAGGCTACGCGCGAGTCCCTCGCACCTACACAAAACAAATAAATCCTCGCAACCAACGCGATAAGGGGTTGTCAATCCCTACACGGTCCCTTACGAGAGTGAGATCTGATAGATATGATAGGATAATATTTTTGGTATTTTTATGATAAAGATGCAAAGTAAAATAAAAGCAAAGTAAAAAGCAACGGAAATAACTAAGTATTGGAAGATTAATATGATGAAGATAGACCCGGGGGCCATAGGTTTCACTAGTGTCTTCTCTCAAGAGCATAAGTATTTTACGGTGGGTGAACAAATTACTGTTGAGCAATTGACATAATTGAGCATAGTTATGAGAATATCTAGGTATGATCATGTATATAGGCATCACGTCCAAGACAAGTAGACCGACTCCTGCCTGCATCTACTACTATTACTCCACACATCGACCACTATCCAGCATGCATCTAGAGTATTAAGTTCATAAGAACAGAGTAACGCCTTAAGCAAGATGACATGATGTAGAGGGATAAATTCATGCAATATGATAAAAAACCCATCTTGTTATCCTCGATGGAAACAATACAATACGTGCCTTGCTGCCCCTACTGTCACTGGGAAAGGACACCGCAAGAAAGATCAATCTAGTAGGCCAAACCAGACTGATAATTCGAAGAGACTTGCAAAGATAACCAATCATACATAAAAGAATTCAGAGAAGATTCAAATATTGTTCATAGATAAACTTGATCATAAACCCACAATTCATCGGTCTCAACAAACACACCGCAAAAGAAGATTACATCGAATAGATCCCCATGAGAGAGGGGGAGAACGTTGTATTGAGATCCAAAAAGAGAGAGAAAGCCATTTAGCTAATAACTATGGACCCGAAGGTCTGAGGTAAACTACTCACACTTCATCGGAGGGGCTATGGTGTTGATGTAGAAGCCCTCCGTGATCGATGCCCCATCCGACGGACCTCCAGAACAGGCCCCAAGATGGGATCTCGTGGGTACAGAAGGTTGTGGCGGTGTAATTAGGGTTTTGGCTCCTTTTCTGATCGTTTGGGGGTACGTAGGTATATATAGGAGGAAGAAGTACGTCGGTGGAGCAACAGGGGCCCACGAGGGTGGAGGGCGCGCCTGGGGGGGTAGGCGCGCCCCCCTACCTTGTGGCTTCCCTGTTGGTTGCTTGACGTAGGATCCAAGTCTCCTGGATCTTGTTCGTTCCAAAACTCATGTTCCCGAAGGTTTCATTCCGTTTGGACTCCGTTTGATATTCTTTTTCTGCGAAACTCTGAAATAGGCAAAAAACAGTAATTCTGGGTTGGGCCTCCGGTTAATAGGTTAGTCCCAAAAATAATATAAAAGTGAATAATAAAGTCCAATAATGTCCAAAACAGAAGATAATATAGCATGGAGCAATCAAAAATTATAGATACGTTGGAGACGTATCAGGTCTCCGTCACCAGAATCCATTCGTGCCATTGGACGCCATCTTTGATGAGCTGGCTCCCGTCGACCGGGAGCGGGCTCTGCGGGTGGTTGCACCCTGCATCCCCAGTGTCGTGCGCCTCAAGAAGCAGAGGGACTTCGGTGGTGTTTAGGCGTCCTCTACATGGGCATGTCCAGTCCATGTCTCAGCGCAACATGACCGTTGGATCAAACTCAGACGGTGCAGATCGGTCACTGTAGCACAAAGCGTGTGGGTGTGTTTGGTTGCATTCTCATCAAACTCAGATGTAAACCGCCATATGATATATGACTTGTGTTGTAAGATAGGAAAGAGTAGAAACCGATGCGGGCACGTTTATGAGTCGGCCGGGATTCTGTGAACCGCCGGGCGTCAACCAGTGTATATAAAGGGACGACCCTGTGGCGGTTTAGGGACAAGAAAGAACAGATCGAGAGCCAGGCTTAGCGTATTCGCTCCCTGGTCATCGAAACCCTAGCAATACCACCTCAAACTGGATTAGAGCATCTCCAGCCGTTCGGCCCCCCAGGGCACCGAAAAACTACGCCCTGGGGGCGAGCCGGCGCTAGTTCGGCCCCTAGGGGCGGCCTAGCTCCCAGCCACGGCCCCAGGCGCCCCCCTAGCCTTGGCAAATTCAAACGTAGTTCATTCCCACGCCCAAAAATAAACGCCACAATCCGGCGATCAAGCGGTGATCGGCGATCGATGAAAAGTTCGGCGTACAAAAATCAGAACAGAAACGCGCATCAGACGGCGAGGGTCGGGCCTCCGGCGTCGGCGGAGTCGGCGTGCGCGGGCTTGACGGGGTCTCTGTGCTTGGCGGCGTGGCTTCTGCGCTGCGGGCAGTCTCGGCGGCATCATCGGTCGGGCTTGTTGGCGGCGTCGGCGTGCGCGTGGGCGTGGGCGGCGTCGTCGTGGGCATGGGCGTGGGTGGCGTCGTCGAGGGAAGCTGGTCCAGGATGAGGCCGACATGCGCCCTGTACCACGCCTTGACCGCCTCGTTGGTGCTCTGGAGCATGTCCGCCCCGCCCAGCAGGAAAGCCAGGTCGGTGTTCCTCTTCTTCGCGGCGACGTTGGTCCGGAGTAGGTCGAGCTTGACGGCGCTTGTCGACACCAATGCCGACCACCGCGCCTCGTGATGATGTCGTCCATGTCGGTCTCGGTCTCGTCGGCGTCGCCAAGGTGCGAGAAGGGTAGTGCACAACGACGGAGAGGGGGCGTCGGGGAGGACGCGTACGCGGGCGGCGAGTAGTTGTATGGAGGGTACTGCACGCCGGTGAAGGCGGGCGAGGGCGTGCGCTGGGCCGGGTGACCATGGGGGAACGTGACATTTGGGTTGAACCCACCGTGCACGTCCCCGTCGGCGTAGCCCGGCGATCTCCATGGCTGCAGCGTCGGAGACCCGACACCTTGCTGGCCCCAGGGCGCGTACGGCGCGTGGTTGCCGGGGGGATTCATCATCCCAGCGCGTGTCGCCTCGGCCTCGGCCTGGTCCGCAGAAGCGGCAGTGGCAGCGGCACCCGCAGCCGCGTGTGCCGCGTTGTCACGGGCCTTCTTGGCGAGGGCCCTGTTCCGCCGGTCGGTGGTGATGGCCTCCCGTCGCTGTACTTCTACCCTCCAATCGGCGTTTGTCATGCCCGGCGGCTTGGACGGCGGCGCCCTCGGCTTCCTCTGCTTCGGCTGGGCGACGGAGGCGGTCGCGGTTGCCGCGGCGCGGGGGACCACGTACCTCTTCGGTGCCATGACGGCCGGCTGGGAGGCGAGCGGGAGAGAGAATGGCGGGAGGAAAGGAGAAAATGGGAGGGAACTGGCAGAAAAGCGGGGAGAAACGGCGGGAAGAGGCGCTCGACTCGCCAACAGGGCGGACCCACGCGCGCCTTTTCGCTCGTGCCGGCGCCACAGGCGCCCCCCAGGGCGCTGGCTTTTGCCTGGGTCCGCCGGCACCAGATTTGGACCCAGCCGGCGAAAAACGGGCTTCTGGGGGGGCGACTGGGCCATTTTTTCGGCGCCGGCGCGGCAAAAACGCCTAGGGAGGGCCTGTTGGGGGTGCAGCTGGAGATGCTCTTAGGCCTTTACCTTCACCGCAAGGGGCCGAACCAGTATAAACTCCTCGTGTCCTTTGTCCTGTTTAACCCCTTTAAGCTAACTTCGTTGCGATGGCTACACGACTAAGTCCTCACACTAGGACATCTGCCGTGACAATTCCACGACAGTTGGCGCCCACCGTGAGGCCTGCGCACAGTGGTGTCTAGTTCTTGGAGGGAGTTCTTCAGGGATCAAGAAACTCGCGAATGAATGGACGAAGAAGAGCCGACGCGAAGCAATCACGCAACATAACTCGGCGTCAGACAACCTTGGGCCGAGCTGGCAATATCTCGCCGTGTTAAAATCAGAAACATGATTAAAGTTTGGAGCCCTCAGATACAAGATTTGAGTTCAATTGAGATTAGGGTTTGGTGGTGTACGCCACCGCCAGTGTTCGAAACCGATCGAATTTTCTGCTGTCGTGGTCGTATTGCGGGTTTCCATCGTCTGGGTGACACCGAGTCAGAGACAAAGGCCTACTGCAAGGGCAATTCATCTACGGCGTTACTACTCTGAGACCGACAGAAGTACTGTTTGTACACGCACGTGCAATTTGTTCTGGTTGCAGTCGTCAGCCATGGTTCAATCGTGAGTCACCTCCGCATTGCACAGAAGGCAGAGACGTGCTCACATCCATCAAAACCGCAAGTCGTCTATTTAAAAAATCCTGAGAAGATCAATCACCGAGGTGTACTAAGTTGAAGCGTTCTGTTTGCACAAAAAATCCAGATACCAGTTGAGAATATGCTGCCAACGAGACTTTCAAGGAAGCTTTCATGTGATCACAAGGGACAAGCCATCAAGCAGTGAATATGCGAAGGCAAAAAGTGGTACATCTATTAATCCATCAGCACGAGGAGATAGTGCTATAAACAATGATCCGTCAGCACGAGAGAAAAAGTCAAATCAACTAAAAATCGGAGGAGGATTTGGTCATGGGTGCATATCGACTCCAAGTCATTTCCAAACCTCGCTCTGGCCGTACCTGCTCCGCCAGAAAGCTTCCACTGCAATACGCCTCCACAAGCCGTCGCAGCCCCTGCTGAGTTGCCGCACCAGCCCACCGCTCCACCGCTGCCGTCCCGCGCTAAGTCGCCGGACCGGCCCTCTATCCCATGTTGAGCCGGCCGGCCGCCGTCGCCTCGCTTTGAGCCAGCTCAGCTCCACCCTGCTACCTCCGCTTCACGCTGCCCCCACTATTTTAAATCGCCTTTGACTCCGGCATGAGCCGCCGTCGCCATCCGTTTCTGCCACCGTGTATAGCGGGGCTGCTATGCTGCTTATTTTCCCTCCGAGTGCTGGCGTGGATGCACCGCTGGCGATGAATAGACTGACTATCTGTCCGCGGTGCTGTGTGTACATGCCCCGGTTCAACATAGCAGGCAATATCAAGCAATGGATGCATCATTTGACCAAATCAACATTTTCTACAACATGGACAATGTATTAAAAAATATCCAAGCACCACCGGTCCTAATTAGGGACCAGGACAGGAGCCTCACCTCCGAGCGAGCACCACGTGGCCTCGCCTCCAAAGTTCTGTTGCCACTTCACTTTCGCTGTGGGTGAGCGCCCCTGCATCGTTGACTCGCCGTGATTCGCCATGGTTAAATCGCCGTTGCCTCGCTTGGGATGCGCCTGCCGCGCGATGAGCCATCGGGGGCGCATTGAGCCGCCTCTGCCGTGTTTAGCCACCGGGGCCGCGTTGAGCCGCCTCTGCCGTGTTGAGCCGCCGGGGCTATATTGAGCCGCCAGTCTGCCTGAGTCGTTTATGTCGTTTTGAACGGATCATCCGTCATCCGAACAAATCAGGTGATATCCATCCAAGTTTATTTTCTTAACACATATTGTTTTTATCAAAGAACAATTACTTGGTCTATGATATTTTTTCACAGGACCATTATTCCTTACAAAAAGGTGTTGTAAAAGGGGCGTGAGCAAATATTATTTTTGCACTAGCGCTCGTTCTGCACAAGTTGTCACCCCCGCTACATCAACACACGCGATTGACTTATTGTCCGTGCCCATGGCCGACCTGCCTGCGTCCGTGCCGTTTCCAACGCGGTGGCCGACTCCCCCCGTCCACACCAGCTTACAACGTCGCGCCCGACTTATCTGTCTGCTCCCACGGCTGACTCGGCCGTGATTGATTTCAGCTTCACCATGGTGATCATCAACTCCACGGTGGATATTTTCTGGCTTAACATATCAAGTGAAATCCATCCAGTATATTTGTATATTATATATTGTTTTCTTTAAAAGAGAAATTACTCTGGCTTGCAAGTTCTCCAATGCAGGACGGGGTTATTATATCACTGAGCTATTGAATGACTCATACCGGTTTACATCACGGTCAAATATGGAGAATCTCAAGACAACTCCTCGAGTCGTCTTAAGACTCGGGGGCTACATTGACATGACTCGGGCAAAATTGGCCAGTATCAGTGAATCAAGAACTCCGGGTCATTGGAGGAAAAAATAACCTGACCACAGAGACTACTGCTATATTGATGAAAATTTAAAAGGCCGTCACAAAAATTTCCAGCTCCAAATGAAGCAATTCCGGTTTAAAATCTGGTTCAAGGGAAATCTGTTTTCTCGTAAAAGCTTTGAAGCTCTCGATATTCGGCTCAAACTCCGGTTCAAAAAGAATCCATCTCTCGCAAGTTTGAGTTCTCAGAAAAATTAAAGGTTGCCAAAGAGAACTTGCTGCCATGATGCGCGGTTCAAACATGGGTATCCTGCCTTACGGGATCATCTTATTATGGTCACTTGGGGGCTTCCTGATCGTATTCGAATCATAGCTGTGAATATCCCTCTTGATCGGCGCAATGCCACACTCATGGTCACTTGGGGGCTTCCTGATCGTATTCGAATCATAGCTGTGAATATCCCTCTTGATGGGCGCAATGCCCCAATTA
Organism: Aegilops tauschii subsp. strangulata; assembly: GCF_002575655.3. Taxonomy (NCBI): domain Eukaryota; kingdom Viridiplantae; phylum Streptophyta; class Magnoliopsida; order Poales; family Poaceae; genus Aegilops; species Aegilops tauschii. Next base: position 439,128,775 of record NC_053040.3, on the reverse strand, counting down.
TGTCACTTGGGGCTTCCTGTTCAAACATAGGCGTATTCGACCAAAGAGTACATAACCTTTCCGGGTCATCCTACCTGTATACCAGCTGCTTCAACTCCATCAGGTCATCCTGATTGACCCGTCGAACTCTTAACGATCAATCTTTTATGGCGTATTCGACCAAAGAACCTGAGCTCGTTAAGGTTCAAACGGCGGTTTGTCATGTGAGAGCACGGCTTATAGATAGTCAGGATAGATCCAGGCTTCATAAGCCGCCTTCCTTCAAACTTGGATAAATCGGCCCGTGATGCATGCTGCTACTCCGACCCCGCGTACTCCTGATAAGTCTATCTTTAAACAAGACATAGCTTTATCTGGGTTCAAATGTCGATTGGGTACTGTGAGTGCTGGCTCACGGAAAGCACGTACCTTCCAGTGGCTCAGGCTAGTTTCATCGAAGAAGACACTTTGGATTGGCGGACTTCAAAAGCCTCGAATTTTTTGATTTCTTTTCTTTATATAATCTCTTTTTTGCCATCTGGTTTTTACAAATCGGGCCAGGCTGCCCTATTTATGTCTCATATTTGAAGCATCTTCGGGTCTTTGCAACCCACCAGGATGGTAGACTCTAAGTCGCCAGTATATGATAATAGCCCAACTTGGCTGGATTTTCATGATGATATTTGAGGTTTTCATACTAGGTTATATTATTCAAATCTTCAATAGCCAACATAGCTGGATTTTTATTATGGTTATCAATAGCCAGTATTATGATTAAGGTTTTCAAAGTCGCTTCAGCGCAATGGCTAGTATTTATCAATGGATATGATTTATTCTATAATGAAAGGAATAGTCCTGAGTCGCTGCAGGCTTACGAGCCGGCACTTGGGGGCTACATTATTCACATTGATATTACATCAAACATGCAAGTCCCATGTTACTGCCATCATGCACCATGGCACTTGGGGGCTAATGCAAAGTCATTTTTTTCACCTTATTGAAGACCTGACTCATCACATTGTAATGAGCCGGCCCTTGGGGGCTACCAATTGCTCCTGTCAAAAGTTCAAGGTACACAAGTCTTAATCCATTATATTGAAAGGTCCACTACTCAGTTGGTAGAGTACAAAGCTCTTAACCTTATGGACGTGGGTTTGAGCCCCATGGTGAGGGTTACATCATATGATATTATTTTCAATGAAGTATATATAAAGTCACAGCTTAGTATTATCTTACTAAGCCGACCCTTGGGGGCTACACGTTGCTGCTTGAGTCTACATGATCATATTTATAATGTCCCTACTCATTATTGCATAATGACCCGGCCCTTGGCGGCTACACTGGTTGAAGTTTTCATGAGAGTAAGACAATTACGAGTCCCAGGCTGCTGCAAGCATGACAACCCGGCACTTGGGGGCTACATATATGGAATATTCAGTTTTGACTAGTGATTGAGATGAACAACCTGAATTTCTTCAAGGTTGCAACTTTTATATTCAAGCAAGTCTTAAGCTGTTACTACGCTCCCTTCTTAAGACTTGGGGGCTACAGGTGATATGCATATAAAGGAGGAACATCTTAAAATTCTCAGTTTTCAGCAAACCAGGAAGATCAATTGTGTGACCCGGCATTGGCAACAATCATGACCCGACGTCTATAACAGTCATGACCCAGAATCATCAGTTTTTATAACCCGGCGATTTTGAAAATCATAGCTCGGCAAGTTCTACATTTTCAAGCCGGCTGAATGTCAGTTGAATATTTGAAGACCAATATGTTTGTCAAGTCAGAGCATTGAAGGCCGAATCAAATGGATTCTTTATTTACAATATTTCTTCTACAAGCAAATTGATTATGAAGCTGGTCTATTGACCTGGATTTTCTAGAAGGTAATGACAAGGACTTAAGGATGATCAGGTGCCGGCTTACAAGAATATTTAACTCGGAGCACAACCTGTCAAATTTGTTCTTGAGTTATTTTGCAGGATCAGTTTAACATGGATAAATCCAAATTAAACTGGGGGCTAATGTCGGGGATATACCCCGCGGTATGACCCGGCCGGACTTGGCGGCTCACCAGAGACCCGACTGACACTTGGCGACTCACCGTGACCCGGCTGATACTTGGTGACTCACTGATGGCCCCGACGGCGGGTCAGATAGAGGACTAGGCCCAAGGCCCAGAAGGTCGGCTCATGTTATGGTGGGCCGGCTTAAAAGGAAAGGCATAACAAATATTCTCCTACAAAGGAAGCAAGACTAGGACTCCACTTGTAAAGAGTAATCCTAATCCTACTAGGACTAATCATGTAACCCGCCCCTTTCAACATATATAAGGAGGGGCAGGGCACCCCAAGAGGGACAGGAAATAATCTCTGAGGCTAGACACAACAAAAGGGAGCCGGCTTATGCGGCGACTCCCTCATGAGCATAATGAGACCTAGCCACAAACAGCATGTAGGGTTGTTACCGGATGATGTTTCCCGGGGCCCGAAGCTGTCTAAACCCTTGTCTTATGTTGCGTCTCTTGATTCCGATCAACCCCTCTCAAGCTACCACATGGTTGCGTTGGCTTCGCGACTAAGTCCTCACACTAGGACATCTGCTGTGACAATTCCCGTACCGCCCTGTGCGATTCTGACCCGCCACCGGTTGCTGCGTCTACTACTAGAGCCGCCCGCTCACTGGTTTTAGTCCATCGCGCCGTGCTGTTCCTCCCCTCGCTTTGGAACCGCCTCCACCTTGAAACCTCCCTCACACCCTCCTTCTCTGTGTGCTCGCGCTGAACCGGCCACGGCCGCGCCTCTCCAACCTGCCACTGGCACGAACGCACCCCATCAACCCGTCGCCATGCCCCGGTCTGCTTCAACTGGCTTCCGAGACCGAGCCGCCTCGCTCCACCTCCGGTTTGTGTTCACCGCGGGCCCCGTTTGAGCTTTCACCATCTTGGCTGACCTGCCATCGCCGTTGACCCACCTTAGCTGCTTCACCGACCCGACCAGTAACCCGCCGGGCGCCGAGCCGTCACTGTCTCATCCTTGCGATGAGCCGCCGAGATACTACGACCTTAAGCTGCCCTGCGGTCACTGCCACCGTGGCTTGAGCCAGCTGGAAAGACCGCCCCCATTACCTCGAAGTCACCGGTGCGTCGCCGCCTTGGCCTCGTTCTGAACCGCCACCGCTGTGCTTTGAGCCAGCTATTGCATTGGAAAAGTGGGAGCGGATCGTGGCAAGAAATAAAAGTCAAAAGGCCTTAGTGCCCGACGAAAAAAAACCAGAACGCTTTGGATGCTCAGGCACAGCGGATTCAGGCGGAGTCTTACCGGCTCATGCTAGACCAGAACGCTTCAAACGATGTCATGAGAAGGAGGCATCAGACTCGTCTGCCCCCGGTTTATGAAGCAAGAAATCTCTTTAACACGCCTTGAGCAGGGACCAGTAACCAGCCAGTGGTAAACCGGACTGAAACACCAGGAACGGGGGCACCGGTTCAACCACGCACGATGGACCCGCCGCAGCACGTGCCGACGCCGCAGCATGTGCCGACGCTGCCGGGTCATTATTCTAACCCCTTGGATAACATGGTCGCCGCCGCTTCACGATTGGCGGCTCTCCCAGTCGAAGGCGAGTCCCCAATAGCGGTTGAGACGCGGCGGGCTAGAGAGCTCCTTCAGAAAACCTTGCCTTAGCAGCAGGCTTATTCATACAACCATGAGAGGATTCATTAACCCCCCCCCCCCCCCCCGCCCAAGACGGATTTACAGCAGACATATTGATGAGCCGGCCGTGTCAAGCAGTGCGCGGAATCGTAATCCGCCTCATGGCCATAACCCAGCGGGCGGTGGTGCTGATGCTCAGAACGTGGTGTGCCAAGGTAGACCGCGTCGAGAGGCCAAGCTGGTGGAGCAGTACGCGGCCGTCAACCTTCTCCGGTTCGTCCGACGACTTCGGTCGAGACAGGTGTAACTTTCAGGACTTTGGGTGTGTCGTGTTTGGCCCCGGCTCTGCGTAACGTACGGTTGCCCAAGGATTTCAAAGGTCCCTGTAAGGTGCCCAACTACACTGCCGATTTACCTCCTGAAGCATGGATTGAGAGTTATGAGATGGCGATGGAACTGTTGGATGTTGATGAGGCTGCATGCGCTAAATACTTCACCATGATGTTGGAAGGGACGGCTCGTACTTGGTTGAAGGGGTTACAGGCTAACTCTGTTGGGTAATGGGCCGAGTTAAAAGCCCGGTTTATCCAGAATTTCAATTACACGTGCAAGCAGCCCATGTCAATTGTGGATTTGGCCTCCTGCGTCCAGGAAGAAGGTGAGTCGACAGGAAGAAGGTGCGCCGGGTTTCAACGATCCTGCATTCATCTGACCGGATCAATGCCGATTCAGCAGTCTTGACGTTGGAGAAAAATTGCCGTTTTACGCCCCTCAAGCAGAATTAGGGCGGCTAAAACGCCACTGCAATGACATGGGGACGCTCATGGAAGCTCTGGTAAACTACACTGACTCTGATGGTACCAAGGACCCCGAGTTTGACGATGAAAGGACGGGAAAGGGAATGAAGAGCAGCAGCACCAGAGGGCAGCAGCATAACCCGGCGGCGAATCAAGGAGGTAATGGTAAGCGCAAAGCTGATAATAGTTTGGACTTTGTGGCAAATATCAATGCGCAAAATAATGGCCAGGGTCGTAAGGGTAGACCGCCCCCATAGACCGGAGGATCAGGCATTAATCTTGAGCATCTGTTGAATCAGCCCTGCCCAAGGCATGGTACGCGACAAAGACCGTCTACTCATCTCTGGAAGGATTGTTTCATCATGAAGGAGTTCAAAAATTCAAATCTTTTTCAAGGCAACCATGGACCGGGAGGTGGTTCAGGATCCGGCTCTCAGGGTCCGGGTTATGGTGGAGGCAGTTAAAGCTCTGGATTCCAAGGTCATCAAGGTCATCAAGGTCATCAAGGTAATCAAGGCAATCAAGGCAATCAGGGTGGCTACCATCAACAGTCAGGTCAGGGGAATCAGCAGCAGCAGTCTGGGTATTAGAGTAATTTGAAATAGTTCAATAGTGGGCAGTACCACGTCTTCACCACGAGTTTATGCAGGAGGGATCTGAAGCTTCATAAAAGGGCAGTAAACTCCGTTGAACCGGTAGTTCCCCGTTATTTTGCACTGGTCTGAGCAGCCCATCGTGTGGAGTCGGGAGGATCACCCGCCCCGGGTTGATAATCCGGGTCACCTGGCATTGGTGGTTGCACCTCAGGTTGGAGGGTATAAGTTCACCAAGGTGCTCATCGACGGAGGGAGCGACATCAATGTCCTTTATTATGAAACCTTCTATCGCATGGGGTTGACAGATAAAAATCTTAAACCGTCGAACACTGTTTTCCACGGTGTGGTGCCTGGTAAGTCCGCGTATCCAGTTGGTAAGATAGCTCTGGAAGTTGCTTTTGGAGATGATCATGACTCTAGATCAGAGACATTGACCTTTGAGGTGGTGAAAATCAAGAGCCCTTATCATGACCTGTTTGGACGGCCGGCTTATGCTAAGTTCATGGCAAGGCCCTGTTATGTTTATCTACAGCTCAAGATGCGGGGTCATAAGGGAACCATCACGGTACATGGGAGCCGGAAGATAGCTTTGGTATGTGAAGAGGGTGATGCGGCTTATGCTGAGTCGTTTTGTGCAACAGATGAGTTGAAGTTTTATAAGGACAATGTTGATCCGGCGGATATGACTTCTTTGAAAAAGCCAACTACAGAGCATGATCCGGCCTTCAAGTTTAAATTGGCTGATGAGACTAAGCTGGTTGATTTTATTCCTGGCGATTCATCCAAGCTGTTCAGCATCAGCGCTAATCTGGATCTGAAATAGGAAAGCGCGCTCATCGAGTTCATCCGTGAGAACCGGGACATCTTTGCATGGAAACCTTCTGACATGCCAGGTGTACCGAGGGAACTCGCTGAGCACACTCTCAATATTGATCCCAAGTTTAAACTGGTCAAGCAGTTTCTTCGTTGTTTCAATGAAGAAAGGCGCAAGGCCATTAGTGAGGAGGTAGCCCGGCTCTTGGCGGCTGGGTTTATTGTTGAGGTTTTTCATCCTGAGTGGTTGGCTAACCCGGTGCCGGTACTCAAGAAGAATGGCACTTGGCGCATGTGTGTGGACTACACGGATTTAAACAAGGCTTGTCCAGTTGATCCTTTCGCTCTCCCTCGTATTGATCAGATTATTGATGCTACGGCGGGTTGTGAGCGTTTCAGTTTTTTGGTTGCTTATTCTGGTTATCATCAGATCAAGATGGCAGTTAAGGACCAGGAGAAGACAGCTTTTATAACTCCCTTTGGAGCCTTCTGCTATGTGTCTATACCTTTTGGGCTCAAGAGTGCCCAGGCGACTTATCAGCGGTGTGTGCAGAATTGTCTTCATAATCAGATTGGGCGCAATGTTCACGCTTACGTGGATGACATCGTGGTGAAGTCCAGAAAGAAGGAGACATTGGTAGATGACTTGAAGGAAACCTTTGACAACCTCCGAGTTTATAAGATGATGCTTAACCCGGCTAAGTGTGTCTTTGGTGTACTGGCAGGCAAGCTTTTAGGTTTTCTGGTGTCTAACAGGGGCACTAAAGCTAATCCGAGAAGATCAAGGCCATTACTTCTCTGGCTAAACCGGCGTGCATTAATGATGTTCAATGTCTGACGGGTCGTATTGCAGCGCTAAGCCGGTTTATCAGCCGGTTGGGGGAGAAGGCTATCCCTCTATATTAGATGATGCAAAAGACAGATAATTTTGTCTGGAGTGATGCCGCTAATGCGGCGTTTGAGGATTTGAAAAAGCAGTTAGCCGAGCCACCGGTTCTTGCTGCTCCCGTTGATAAAGAGCCATTGTTGTTATATGTGGCTGCCAATGCCTGGGCTGTCAATGTGGCTATTGTGGTGGAACGGAAGGAGGCAGGCAAAGAATATCCGGTTCAACGACCGGTTTACTACATCAGTGAGGTCCTTACTGAGTCCAAGCAGAGGTATCCACACTAGCAGAAGCTTGTATATGGGGTGTTCATGGCCATTCAGAAGCTTAAGCAGTATTTTCTGGGTCATCCCATCACTGTGGTTAGTTCTGCTCCTTTAGGAGATATTATTCAGAATAGAGAAGCTACAGGTCGGATAGCCAAGTGGGCCATTGAGCTTGGGCCTCATGGTTTGAAGTATATGCCTCGCACGGCCATCAAATCTTAAGCACTGGTGGATTTCATCAATGACTGGACAGAGCTGCAGATGCCTGAGGAAAAGCCAGATAACATGTATTGGACTATTCACTTTGATGGGTCCGGGCAATTGGAGGGCTCGGGGCTGGAGTTGTGTTAGCTTCCCCTCGAGGTGATAAATTTTGTTATGTTCTCCGTGTGATGTTCCCTTGCACTAACAATGCAGCTTAGTATGAGGCCTTACTCCACGGTCTTCGGATGGCTAAGGAGATGAACTTAAGCCGGGTTAGGTGCTTTGGTGACTCGGATTTGGTGGCTCAACAAGTCTCTGGTACTTGGGATTCCAAGAATCCACTCATGGCGGCTTATCGACGAGAGGTGGATGTTATTGCTGGTCACTTCAAGGGTTATCAAGTTGAGCATGTTGACCGAAGAAAGAATGAAGCGGCTAATGCCTTAAGCCGGTTGGGTTCTCAATGTAAACCGGTACCACCTAATGTCTTTCTGGACGTTCTTCATAACATGTCAGTCAAGTTACCCACAGAGGAGGATTTGGTTGTTCGTGATCCAGAAGCTCAGTTGGTGGCGGCTCTTCATGTTATCCCTGATTGGACAGTTCCATATTTGGCATATATGACCCGGGGCGAGTTACCTGAGGATGAAACTTTGGCCAGGCAGATAATCCGGCGATCCAAGTCAATGACCATTGTCAACGGGGAGTTGCATCATTGCAGTGTCACAGGGGCGTTTCAGCGTTGCGTGTCTCTTGAAGAAGGCTATGAGATTTTGCGTGAGATCCACGAAGGAGATTGTGGTCATCATGCCGGTTCAAAATCTCTGGTAGCCAAAGCTTTTCGTCATGGTTTCTATTAGCTGACGGCTCATGCTGATGTTGAGGACTTAGTCAGAAAGTGTGACGGTTGTCAGAAGTTTTCACGTCGAGCTTATGTTCCGGCTCAGGAGTTGAGGATGATTCCAATTGCTTGGCCGTTTGCAACTTGGGGGCTGGATATGGTTGGACCCTTTAAGAGGTCCAAGGATAAGAAAACCCACCTTTTGGTGGCGGTTGATAAGTTCACTAAGTGGGTGGAGAAAAAGCCAGTCAGTAAGTGTGATGCAGCAATGGCGATTCAATTCATGAAGAAGGTGATTTTCCGTTTTGGCTTTCCACACAGCATTATAAAAAAATGGCACTAATCTCTCCAAAGGTGCTATGAAAGAATTTCGTCAACGAGAACATATCCGGCTTGATGTGTCATCAGTTGCTCACCCCCAATCTAATGGTCAAGCTGAGAGAGCCAATCAAGAGATCTTGAGAGGCATCAAGCCCCGGCTTATGGTTCATTTGCAGAGGACGCCAGGTTGTTGGGTGGAAGAGTTACCTTCCGTGTTATGGAGCATTAATAGCACCCCCAACGAGAACATATCCGGTGTTTATTGATCCAGCCTGGTTTTATTCATAAACCGGTAAACAGATGATAATTACCAGTATTCAAGTTTTGGGTCATCACCCTTATTACACTGGCTTGCTAAACTAGCAGTGTGATAGAATATCACAGGTATGGTATATCTTAAATTATATATGGTTATATTTATGCCCAGCAATGGTTATAAACTATGTTATTGGGCATGATGACCCATCTAGCGGTAAACCGCCAGGACATTTTTATTTATTATATGCAGGAGCAAATTCCACATTCCAAAGTATCATAAGCAGACATAGCATATCTTAACATGGCGGATTAACAGTGTCATGCAAAGTAAATATGCACGATGGCATAGCAGATCAAGCGTTTAAACTAGCCTATTACAAGGCACTTTGATGCCCACAAGAATAATTGTTTTCAACCAGTCTTGCAGAATGCAGAAGCTAAACCGGCCCCCGGCTTATGAATCTTCGCCGAGTTGGCTTGAAGGTTGTGGATCATCCTGCGCCGGTTCATCCTCCTCCTCTCCACCCAGTGGCTGGAAGTCAATGGTTGCCCAATCAATCCCAGTTAGGGCCTTGAATACAGCTTCATCACTTATAAGTGTGGAGGGTTCAACATCAGGGGCATAGGTATGGTTACGGATTGGAGGAATAAGAGTTGGACCATCATAGGTTGGCAGGTTAACTTCTTGTTGTCGGCATCATAAATCGACTGGTAATGAGAAATATCGGTCTCTTCAGCCAATTTGCTAGCCAATGGGCGCATTTCCTTTGTCAAGGCTCGGAGGTCATCATTATCAAAGTCTGACTCGTCCTCCTTTATGCTCGGATAGCCGTTTCCCACATCAGCCGGATCAACATCAGGTATCCATGCTTTTAGCCCGGGTTAGTGCGGTCAGACCACCTACCCTTGCAGCTTGTCTTTTTACCTCTTCAAACCGGGCAGGCATCATCGACAGCCTGTATAATGTTTCCTTGATCAAGGTTGGGGGCGGCTTGTTATGAGAGGCGGTACAGATGATCCGTTGTGCGCTGGTATATAATTGCTCTATAAGAGTATAGGCAGCCTTCAATTTCTTCTGCATGTCGGAGCCAAGATGAGTAATGCGAGATCCTGCATCATCACAAACATCGGTAAACCGGCAGTTTATGGGATAATACATGTTTAAAGCTTAGGAAGAGGCTCTTTACCAAAAACAGCATAACTCATGGCATTTATTTGCCGTTTCAAGCCAGTCAACTCCTCTGTTACCGGATTAAGGGCCATTTCAGCGTCCTCAGCCCTCTTCAGCAGAGTTGCTTTCTCTGTGTCGCAGACAGCCCGCTCGCTTTTGAAGCTCTCCTTCAGTTTTTCCATGGCTGCTAAGGCACTGGTCAGCTCCTCTTTGGCCTTGGAAGTTTCTACTTGTTGAGATTTGATATTTTCTTGAAGGTCGGCGGTTTGGGATTCTTTTTTGCTCTGCTCAGCCTGCAAGAGACATGCAATTTATGAGTTAACAATACATATTTGAAGTACCAAGAACATAACAAGTTATACACTTGGCACTTGGGGGCTAATGCCTATTGCTTCTTATCAAAAAGCTTTTACAAGTCCCAAGCTCAATACAAGTACTATTCTTGGCACTTGGGGGCTAATACATATTTGCTCAAGTTAACACTATGGATTTTCCTCCATCAATCAGCTTGGTGGTCAATCGGTTTACAAAGATGTTCAACAAGAGTTTTGCGCCTTATAGGATAAAAGTCCCAGTTCATTTTAAAAAAAGATAAACCGGCCCTTGGGAGCTACACAGGTGAAATTGAAGGATTGTTATTCTAAAGTCCCGGTTTATCTTGAAAAGATACACCGGCCCTTGGGGGCTACGCAGGCAAAGTTGAAGTATTGTTATTTTATAAAGTCCCGGTTCATATCAGTATTATAAAACGGCCCTTGGGGGCTACTGGAGTTGATATTATAAATTGGATATAAGTGAAGAATAATTATGCAGAGTTAACAGTATTTACCTCATATCGCTCCTTCATCATGTTCACTAAACCGGCTTCATAGTGGCGGCTTGTTGACGGGCGGTTTAAAAACCCAGAATGGATATCTTGGGCGCTGAGGTGGGCATAGTTTTCCGAGTCTGCTTTCCACTTACCTTTACCAACAACAGAGGTTTCTTCTTTGGCACTGTGTTTTGATAGAGCAATGGGGTTGCCATGGGTTCTGTAGCCAAAGCCAGTAACTACAACATCATCCGCTTTGTCATCGGCAGCTTTGACTGGGCTTGGCAGTTTATCAGCAGCTTTGGTTGGGCTTGGCGGATCATCAGCATGACCCGTTGGATCATTTTCCATCTGTTCAACAAAGGTTTCATGATCTTGCGGTGGCGGATCATCAAGAATGACGTCAGCATTTGGTACAAACTGTTCTGGGGTCTTCTCCGGATCAACTGCCGGGTTATCATCAGCTGGTTTATTCAACTTGGCCTTTTTGTTGGGTCTGGCCTTGGCACTAAAAGGAACAAACATAAAGGTTAGTACAGTGAGCAAACATAAGGTATTAAGGGTTAGTTTAAACATGCTCACCCAAGAACCGTTTTGAGGGTTGGAAGTTGCGTTTCTGTTGATTCACCAGAAGAGGAATGGGAAGTTCCCTGATAATTTGAATCAGACGGAATAAGAGGTTGCCGGAAATAACCCGCCTTAGGATAACGTGTGTCAGAAGTATAAGAGACCTCTCGGTGATGTTTACGAACCGGCGTGTTCCGTAAACCGGAAGAAGTTACCACATGGCCGCTATGCTGGGTTGTGCGGCGAGCTTCGTGTTGCTGTTTCTTCAAAAGAAAGTTTGGATCCATGTGAGCTAGAGGGTGAGAAAATCTTACTTTCTGGTTTGCTTGACGGGTTTTCGGAGTTGGCAGAGGTTCTGAGCCGGAGGAAAGAATAATTACCTCTACGTCACCAGCTTGGCTAGCCTCTGCGTCCTCCTGATAATAATCATTATCAATAAGATGTATGAAGAAGGAACCAAGTGAATCAAGTTCTACCTCTGACTTGTGATTTTCATCGTCATCATCACTGTTTAAATTGGTGGAGTCGACGGTTTTCTTCTTGGCAGTTTTCTTAATAACCTTGGTCTTGGGGCGAGTTGTTTTGGCCGGTTTGTCTTGTGGTTTCCTTTTCCAGAATGGATCATCACCCTATTAAGGATTGACAAAAGTTATAAGGGAGTATTAAAAGAATGGGTTAAAATGGTGGTTAGGCGATTCTTACAGCTGGCGGTTTATTTGAAACGCAGAAAGGACTAAGCCCTGTTTTACTGCAGTCGGTCACCGGCTCATCCAGCATCTTCTTAACAGCTTCAGTAATTTCAGCATCAGACAGCTGGATATCTGTATGGCGTTGAGGGTCTTTCAAGTCCCCTGTGTATTCACACATTAAACCGGGGCGACAGCTTAGAGGCAAGATACTCCAAGAGACCCAGCAACGGACAAAGTCGATGCCTGTTAAACCATTCGCCACAAAGGCTCAGAGCTTCGAAAGCTGTGGTGCATACTTGGCTCGTTCCTTTGCGCTGAGTCGTTGGGGAAATGGATGTGTACTGGTAAGCCGGTGAGCATGATAACCCGGCAGAGGATTCTCGTCAGCTGGAGATGTATCTCGGCAATAGAACCAAGTCTGATTCCAGTCTTTGGGGTGACTATGATGCTTGGCGTGAGGGAAGCTGACACCTTTCCTTTTCTGAATTGAAACCTCGCCAAGTTCAGTATTGGGCCCATCCGTAAATTCAGTACGGCGCTTTAAATAGAAGAAGTCTCTGAACAGTTCAACAGTGGGTTCTTCTTGCAGATAAGCTTCACAAAACACTTGAAAATTGCAAATATTGGACACGGAGTTAGGTCCAATATCTTGAGGGTGGAGTTGGAAGTTATGAAGCACATCACGGAAAAAATTTGATCCGGGAGGGCTAAACCCTCGACTCAGATGATCAACGAACACAATCACTTCTCCATCCTTGGGCTCAGGAGGATTTTCTGGACCGGGGACTCTCCAGTGGATGTCTTCCTTTTTCGCTAAAGCGCCGGTTGAGACACACCCGTTCAGTTGTTCTTCCATAACCCGGGAGGGAACCCAGTTGCAAGCATAAAAAGACTTGGCCATTTATTCGACAACCCGAAAGAAGGTTTGTGCCCGTTTAAGGTTCAGGATTGACAAGCATAAAGCATCGCAGGTTAAGAGACAGAAAGTGTTAAAGCATGCGTAATTGTTAAACCGGAGGTTGATGTTGTCAGAATTACAACGATGAGCAATTGGCGGTTTAAGAGGGGACTAATGGTACCTGGCGGGTTATTATTTTCTAAAGCTAGACCGCCTATGCAGATATTGAGCATACAGATCTAAAGTTGGAAAATGGTTAAGTGCTGAAAAACAGGTTTCGTAGATTCATATTGCAAATCTGGATCTACCGCGTGTCAGAAAATGAAAAAATATTTAGGTCTAAAATTCTGGTACTTGAACAGTTGAAGGATCCAGATTGGTTTTTTCTACTTAAAGGAGATACTTTGATGATGGAGGGATTATGGCTATGGCCGCACGGGATAAATGTCGAGTTTGAATCAAATGCCAGTGCTGCCGTGAAGAACTGATGATGAACAGTGGTGAACTTCCATGAGTTCGTCCGAAACCCAAATGAGATATACGGAAGGGAAAAGAAGAAGAGCTTACTGAGATTGTTGAACGACGGAGGTGCGCGAGAGATATCTGATACAAATCAGGATGATGCAACGGCCAAGTTGAAGCAGAGGGGAAGCTTGACGGTGGCGGCTAAGCTCGAGTGCTTGGTCGACGCAAGGAAGAAGACGAAGCGAAGAGGCACGGGGGGGAGTGAAAGAGACCCTCGGCCCTATTTATAAGGCAAATGGATAAGAGGCAAGCGCAGGAATCGAGGAGGTCAAAAAGCGGATCTGTAGGCGTGCGGACGCCTCGATCTTCGGAGATTCCTTAAAGAAAAGGAGATGCATTAAAAGATTTTAGATATATGTAAAGTTAATGGCAGATGACGTCACGGCGGATTATCATAATCTTGGAAGATGATGTCACGGCGAATTACAAGGATTTCACGAAAGTATTGAAGAGGGAATTTTTCCAAGTGTTGAAGATTGACATGAACAAGTTCAAATCAACCTGGGGCCTAATGTTGGGGATATAACTATTGAGTATAAACCGCCCAGGAGGGGCCGGGTTATGCTCATAGTGATTTACTCATATTGAAGCCCATGAAGACAAGGAGTATGGCGCTTTACGGAGGAGATTTTACAAGAAGGCCCAAAGCCCAAGGGCGGATTAGGGCCCGTAGATGTAAACCGCCATATGATATATGACTTGTGTTGTAAGATAGGAAAGAGTAGAAACCGAGCCAGACACGTTTATGAGCCGGCCGGGATTATGTTAACCGCCGGGCGTCAACCTGTGTATATAAAGGGACGACCCGGTGGCGGTTTAGGGACAAGAAAAAACAGATCGAGAGCCAGGCTTAGCGTATTCGCTCCCTGGTCATCGAAACCCTAGCAATACCACCTCAAACTGGATTAGGCCTTTACCTTCACCGCAAGGGGATGAACCAGTTTAAAATCCTCATGTCCTTTGTCCTGTTTAACCCCTTTAAGCTTACTTCGTTGCGATGGCTCCACGACAAAGTCCTCACACTAGGACATCTGTCGTGACAATTCCACGACACATCCCGTGCACCCTTCATACACCCTTCCTAACACCGATTCGTGATTCATATGGTTCATGTTTCGTGGAGTACTGTAGCACCGTACTCTCCGTGCAATGTAGCCCTAGTTCTGTTAACATTGATCTCACCGTCCATTCTCGACCGGACAGTCGAAAAAGCGGTACTATGTTACATTACTGTTCATATAGCTGACATACGCACATCATTTGTTGTCGTCATATCTTACTACGCCAGCAACAAGATTATGTAGTACTAACGTATGAACCACTGCACATGCCTAGTAGTAGGAGCATTGTGTATCTTCAAGTCGCTGCCGTGTTCGCACTCCTCCGTCGTAAGAGTGGAAACGCTTGCTGTAATCTTTTTTTTCTTCAGAAAAACAATGGACACGCTCTACCGTGTGGATCCTCCTCGACGGTCGTCGGGAACCTTGCTACTCACTTTCGCCGACGTGTGGGACAGCCAGCATCGGGGTCCACCGGCCATGCACTAAATTACTCCGTAGTAGAGTGCCCAACTGCACGGTAGACTACCCCGATCGAAGCGTCGCAGTAATGCCCAACGAGCCGTCAAATCACAAAACCCCCTCCTTTCCAGCAGTAAGTTGGACGGAAGAAGCAACCATCATTTCACTCTTCTCTCTCAGCTTCCTCTCTTGAAGAAACCCCCCACTCGCTTCTCCATCATCTTGTTCCTCATTTCTCCAAGAAAACTCCGACCTGCTTCTGCCATTGTTCTTCTCTCCCAAAGAAGGAAAGGTGAGCGCATCAATGGTGTTGATTCTGGCCATGGCCCGGTCTTGCAACCCCGAGACTGATCCTATAACTCCCTCTCTGTTCTTCTTTTGGGTTTGTGATTATGGTTTCTTTTCTTTTATTTCTATTAAATAGTTTCTTGATGGACGCTGCAGCACCGGCCGAAGTGATGTCTATGGCTCTGGCCAAAACCGTTGAGGCTCATGGTATGAAGAAGCGAAAGCACCCCGCCGAGACTACCGCAGACAAGCTCAAAGCCATCACCCTGTCCAAGCCCCCCTCTCCAGGATCCCTCATTAAGCAAGTCGAGGTAATATCTCTTCTTGATGATCTTTTTTCTCGATCTTGATCATGTTTTTTCATCTAACACGCAGTACTCGTACTAGTAGTACAACTTTCTGGGTGATCTTGCATGTGATTTTTGTGTGCCAAATGACGATTCTAAATTCCTCTTTTGACCAAAACATGCGAGAGGTTGACACTGATTTCTTGTGAATTACTTTCAACTACTTTATGAACATCAATGCTACCTTTGAAGAGGGTATATTTGCCTCAGTAACTTGTGTTATGGATATTGCAAGTAATCCCTCTGCTCTCATGCCTTTGAAGACATGTTCTAGTGTCTTTGTTCACTCATTTTTGTGCATATATGTAGTCATATATGGAGTAAAATATCAAAAATCATCTTATATTTCTGAACGAAGGTAGTAATAAAATATCTGGTTTCTGTTTGAATTAGAACCAGGTCCGCAGTGGAGATGAAGTTCTCAAAGTCATGTCATGTGAACTGGAAGACCTAAGGATGAGTTCTACTGCTAAACTATCCAGCTGTTGTGTCCTTGTTGCCAGATGTCCTGAACTAGTGTTTTCCTATAGCATTGTTGTTAGGCGTGTTCTCGAGGCTGTACTTGACCACAACAATTTCATGGTTGTGCCTTCGATTACGAAGGGTGTGGTTCTTGTAAAGCTTCCCGACAAATCTGATGCGGCATGTCTTCATCGTCATCTTTATGAGTGGAAAGACCACTCTGTTAGGTTCTCCAAGGTTGACGAGATGGTGATGGTGCAGGTAGACATCTGTCACGAAGTCCATGGCCTAGTCAGTTATGCGGGGTTCATCCCGTAGGTCGATGGCAAGAAATAGTCTGCAGAGTTTAATTAGTGCAACTTTGCTTGTCTGTAGTAAGTACTATTGTTCAGTACTTGATTTGTGTTTGTGAACCCTGTATTGTTTAGTACTGCCGCTTTTGGTGTGTGGTGAGTCCTAAGAATAGTCTATGTTAATGTCTGTGCACTCAATTCAGTATGTATATTTTGAAGTATCCAGATCATCTTTTTGTGAGGACGGTTTATCAATTATGGTTACACTCCAATATCTGTATGCATTGCAGGGTTTATCGCACCCACCGGGATTTCCAGTCCCATGGATGTTTGGTCCATACGATTTGTCACGACCTTTGGACTGTCCTGCTTGTGGGAGTAGGCGGGGGCTCTGCATGCCACGCGTAGTTGGACGATCAATCTTCTGTTTAGTACTCCAACATAGTGATTTCCTGGTAAGGATTCACTCGTGTCACATCAAGTAAATCTTATTGATTTACTGTCTAAATCTTATTGATTTAGTGTCATGTTTTCTTTCTTTTGCTGCAATTTTATGATGTAGGTTTTGCCATTTGACATTCATCATACAATAAACCATTTGATTTGCTCTACGATGGATATGTTTGCAGGTTTCACTTCTTATGTCGTGTCAGTAACGAAGGCACTGTCCATCACTTATATTACTGGGAAAAATTGGATCAATTTGTTGTCTGAGTACAAGCTGAATCCCTATGACGAACTGTAGTTTGGTTTAACAAACACGCCACAATTAGTCCTTCTCGCGTTTAAAACAAATGAAGAAAAAGACTGGATCACGGTCACGGAGCCTACTCAAGTTAGAAAGCTGATCATAGCAGACCAGACACGATCACCGCTGTCTCGCACATCGGTACCACCTTCAGCAACGGATCGAGCACCGGCAGTTGCTCTAGCACTGACAGCGGCAGCAGCTCAGTCTGATCCAGCTGAGGATTGGGCACCGACCGTGTCAGCGGATCAGGCTGATCTACTGGAGGATCGGGCATCGACACCAGCACCTGCTCCGACACCGGCACCAGCTCTACAAGGATCACCATCTCCGGCAGCAGCAGCGGTACTACCAGTCGCACCGGCACGGGCACCAGCAATGGCTTCGGCACCTACATCAACACTTGCACTTGCATCTACTCCGGCCCGTGCAGCGGCAACGGAACCAGCAGTTGCACTGGCAATAGACTGGGCTGCAGTTCGCACTTCATATACCAAATTCCTTACAAAAACCGACATGTCCACCTTCTTGGTAAGCATTGGCCGCCCAAGTGCTTCGTTATTTTTTCTTTCCATGTTGTTTCACATGATTCACTGTGTTGATCCAACTGTTTGTGTATGTCTTCTTGTTTGCAAACAGAGAATTCCTAGAGCAACGAGGGAGTCGTTCAACAATCTGGGCGACCGTGGCCAAGTTTCTCTTACCATGCACAGTCTTGGTGTGAATGAACCTGCTCAATATACCGTAAGTACAAACAATGGTCGCATGATGATTGATGCTCAAGGATGGTCAAGGTTTAAATCTAAATCATATCTTGCGGTAGGGGATGATGTCAAAATCAAACTTTCTCGGCAAGGAGAGCTGGTCCAAATCAACTTTGAAATTCTTCAGTAGCAGCACGCAACTGCCGAACTGATCTATCCTCCGAGAGATTTTGATGTAATAATTTGGCATGGTGAAACAAGTGTCATGTGTGTATAAGTAGTACGACAGTATTATTTATCACATGGTATATCGTTGATAGAATTGCAACTCTGATTGCTGGTTCGGAACTGTCGTTCGATTTCATTCTAACAGCTACCATGCTTTACTCAATTTTGTGTATTCGCCTTGCGAATGCATCTAAAACCAGTGTCGTACCTATCGCTTGCAATATGAAAAGCACTGAGGTAGAACACATGGGCCCCCAAACATGCAGGCCCACCGGCCTGTGGCCCAAAGTCTAGAACCGTGAGCCTGTTTGAGTATTATATTCTCAGCTGAACCCCCATAATGCCCGTGCGTTGCACGTAACATCAAGATGCATTTGTATGAGTATTTTATCTTGTGAGATAAAAGGATGAATGAGGGAAGGCCATATTTGCAAATGTGGAGAGGTGTGTGGGTACCTTTTGCAAAATTGCCATAGTTTCCTTCCTATCCGTCAGATATAAATCGGACGGCCTATATTGCAGGATGGCAGGCACACCATCATCACCAACTCGTCTATACTGTGTTAAAAAAACTCTGTTTTTTATAATTATATATGTTATATATATTCCCCTTGATTTTTCTTATGTATAAAGTTGTGATATAAAAGTTTTTTATATTTCTTTACAGAGGGAGTATCTCTGTCAAAAATATATTTATGTGTAACTAGTTACTCCTGTCTTTCTACTTCCTTTCGCTGATATGTGGGGCATCCGGCAATGGGGTCCACGTGCCATATGCACCAAATTAGAGTGCACAACTGCACAGTAGACACACCCCGGTCGTAGCGCCGCAGTAATGCCCAATGAGCCGTCAAATCACAAAAACCCCCACCTTTCCAACTTTAGCAGTAAGCTGGACGGACGAAGTGGCAATATTTCACTGGGCCTAAATCCCCTTCTCCCTCGTCTGCTTGTTCAGAGAAAACCCTCGCTCGGCGATTGCATAGGTTTTTCTCATGGAGAACCTGGTACGAATTCTTCATCCATCCCCGATAAATCCAAGTCCCTTGGTCGCGGGTAATCCTAGGATGGCAGCCGCCGTCATTGATGCATTTTTCTTCCTATTGAATCTAGTGTGTTTCATTTGCAGTGCCCAGAGTGTGAGGACCCTACAGGTTTCTGCGCCCTCGGCGAGATGCCACACTTGTTCCTTCTCATCCTAACACAGGATTTTAAAACGCGCACAGTATGTTCTTAGAATCCTCTTTTCTATCCGGGAGGGTGGGTTTTTTTGAATATGCTGTCGACTAATTTGGAAATTTGGATTGCTATATTTGGATAAAAGGTACTAGTACCATGGTCAACACTGACGTGAAGGAGGAAATTATTTCTAGATTTGGATAGGGAATACATTGTGTTCTCATATTATTTTTCCTGCAGTGCATTCCTTGCTCTGCCAGAACACATGTACTCAAGATGCTCGGCCTTGCCATAATCGAATACACCAGTTTAATGGTCACAGTGAAGACAAGCCATGGATATAAGTTCCGAGTTAGGTTCATGAACCAAGAAGATCGCTGCTTTTTTATGGCCGAACTTGGATAAACTTTCTCAAGTGTTACGGACTGAAAGTTCGCGCACGAATGTTGACGGAAATAGCAGAACCTGGTCTCATCTTCAGTGCGATCTTCCACACGTCGTTCCAATTGTTCATCCATGTTAGTTTCGTATCTGGTTCTTGCTTGTTGCCTCGATTACTTCTTAATCCACCTATTATGTCTAACTAATCACAATTTAACTTTAGAAGTAGCAACGAATCTCTCACGAAGATGCTACTTCTAACTAATATTTTCTTATAATTGGTGGCATGTGTAGGTTTTTTCAGAGTTAAGCAGGCTACTCGTTTGTTATTTTGTAAGAACTCAGCTGTTACTGATGGCACTGAAGTTGACTGGGACGACATCCACAAGTTCCTACACTTTATTGATCGTCTTAAGGTCCTTGTGGGGCGTTTCAATGGTGGAAGGCCACGTGGGATATGTGTGCCACTGCTGCACTCGTTGAACAGGTCCAACTGTGTCGAGAAACTTATGGTACGAGCTGTTTTCTGTTATATATGTTGTTCATAAACTCTTGCTTATACACAGTTTTACAGTTGTGATCTTCTTGAAACAGAAACTGCCCAGTTCTACTGTTCCTATATAGATGCCTGACCATGGTCGCGTCATACTTGTGCTTGGTCACAACATGATGTTTATGTCGACCTACTCCATTCCCCTTGGAGGTGAAAAGATACTTATTCATGGGTGGTCTCAAATAATGAAGGCCCGTCCATCTTGGAGAATAGGACAGAAGATTAGGTTCCTGCTTTTCCATGGCTCTAAAGCGAATATACTATTTATTGACCCACATTGCGAGATGAAGCCGCTTTCATAAGGTTGTGGATGCACGGGGTGGCGCCTGGGCCTTGTCATGGGGCTTGGCGGCCTCACCCTTGGTTAACTATAGGCAAAGTAGCACTGTTTGAGGCGTGTTTTGTACGGTTGAACCTGTATAAGTACTCATACTACTTTCAGCTATGGTTGTTAAGTGCCCCTGCTGGTTTCAGTAAAGGTTGTTAAGTACTCCTGCTGCTTTTACATTCTATCTTGTTTCTTCAGTCTTGTCTTCCTCCAGCCGCCAAAAGCAAACCAGCGCCGGCGGGGCCGCCTGCTTCCGCATCCCACGGCTGGCTGCGCCTCAACACATGCATTGCTGCCCCACTGTCTCCTAAATCCTTAACGCCGACGTCCGAGGCCTCGCCGTCGTCCTCTGCGCGCTTTGGTGCGCTCGCCATGGCGCCGCCCTCTTGCTTTATCAACATGGTCAACAAACAACAAGAATCGGCAGAGGATTGTACGTGGAGAGGGTGATAGTAGGGGCCCACCATGTCCATGGCCAGACGCAAGGAAGTTCCTCATTTTTTGTTATATATACTCCATTGTCGGTGTAAGGAAAAAGAAAATGCTTCCTCCTAGTGGTTTCCTGACATCTGGGACCCACGACATTGTCAGCGTATATAGTCAATAGACAAGAGAACAACACCACAAGATCGGCTGACACCTGGGACGTAGCTGCTCGAGCATCATTTTTTTGTTATTGTTGACACGGAGCAGGGTTTCAACTGGGCTGTGGCCCGTCTAGCCCAGGCTTATATTTTATGTTCACCATATGACCAGCCCAGCTATTTTTTGTTTGTGAAAATGAGCCCAGTTTATTTTTCTGACGAATACCCAATCCAGGCCTACTTATTTTTCTATGCCCTGATGGGCTGCAACTCTTTCAAGACGCCTGCAAATCTTGAAAGTAATATGAAATGGGTTGTAAATATTAAAACAGATGACAAATTGGCAATTACTTTATAATTTCTGATTTTTTTCACATTTTCAGATTTCGATTTCACTGGGCTTTAACCTAATTTAAATATATCTTCAAAGTACTTTAAATCTGGCTCGACATTTCGGTATTAAAAATAGTTTGGAACCCACAGAAATATGTGAAATTTCATTTAAATTTTTAACCCTGGCCCTGGCCAACAAAAAAACGGACTGCAATAAATTGCATAAGAAGTTGCAATGAGCTATATATAAATTATTAAAAAAACTAGGGAATGGTCTGACTTGTGGGCCTATTAAGTTGACGCGTATGCAAGATTTTTTTACTTATTATATACGTCAACAAACAATTCTAGAAGACATAACCGTTGGATGTCAATCCAACGGCCGTCGTGTTTCTTCAATCTCTGATCTTCTTCCTCCAGCCGCCAAATCCAGCGCCGGCGGGACCGCCTGCTCCCGCCTCCCGTGGCCGGCTGTGCTACCGTGTAGGCCTCACATCCCCCTACTACTCCCACCACTGGCCAGGCCATCCCTCTACTCACCCACATCCCTGCACTGTTGTGGCTTCGCCGCCTCCGGGTCATTCTCTTCCAGGGTCTCGCCGTCGTCCATCGCGCTGGTGTTCTCGACATGGTGTGGTCAACGTTGTCAACAAACGACAACATCGGAAGAGGGATGTACATGGAGAGGCTAACAGTTGGGACCCGCATGGTCCATGGCCGCACGCAAGCAAGTACTAACCTCCTTATTACGCCAAAAAGAATGAATACTCCCACTGACAGCTCAGACCCACCAGCTATATCTTCGCACAGAAGGAAGTGCCTCCTTATTACGCACAAAAAAATGAATACTCCCCCTGCTAGCTGGGACCCACCATAGTGGGAGCCTGACTTGTGGGCCCACTAAGTTGACGCGGACGGAGGGCTTTTTCAACTTAGTCAACAAACGATTATATCACCAGTGACCGTTGGGTTGTTATCTGCTACCTCTTGAGCACTGCGTTGGTTTTCCCTTGAAGAGGAAAGGGTGATGCAGTAAAGTAGCGTACGTATTTCCCTCAGTTTTTGAGAACCAAGGTATCAATCCAGTAGGAGACCACGCACGAGTCCCTCGCACCTACACAAACAAACAAGAACCTCGCAACCAACGCGATAAAGGGGTTGTCAATCCCTCAACGGTCACTTACGAGAGTGAGATCTGATAGATATGATAAGATAATATTTTTGGTATTTTTTATGATAAAGACTAAAAGTAAAGAAAGCAAAATAAATGGTGCCAGAAATAACTTGTTGTAGGGAGATTAATATGATGGAAAATAGACCCGGGGCCATAGGTTTCACTAGTGGCTTCTCTCAAGAGCATAAGTATTACGGTGGGTGAACAAATTACTGTTGAGCAATTGATAGAATTGAGCATAGTTATGAGAATATGTAGGTATGGTCATGTATGTAGGCATCACGTCCGAGACAAGTAGACCGACTCCAGCCTGCATCTACTACTATTACTCCACACATCAACCGCTATCCAGCATGCATCTAGAGTATTAAGTTCATAAGAACAGAGTAATGCTTTAAGTCAGATGACATGATGTAGAGGGATAAACTCATGCAATATGATATAAACCCCATCTTGTTATCTTCGATGGCAACAATACAATACGTGCCTTGCTGCCCCTGCTGTCACTGGGAAAGGACAGTGCAAGATTGAACCCAAAGCTAAGCACTTCTCCCATTGCAAGAAAGATCAATCTAGTAGGCCAAACCAAACTGATAATTCGAAGAGACTTGCAAAGATAACCAATCATACATAAAAGAATTCAGAGAAGATTCAAATATTGTTCATAGATAAACTTGATCATAAACCCACAATTCATCGGTCTTAGCAAACACACCGCAAAAGAAGATTACATCGAATAGATCTCCACGAGAATCGAGGAGAACATGGTATTGAGATCCAAAGAGAGAGAGAAGAAGCCATCTAGCTAATAACTATGGACCCGAAGGTCTGAGGTAAACTACTCACACATCATCGGAGAGGCTATGGTGTTGATGTAGAAGCCCTCCATGATCAATGCCCCCTCCGGCAGGACGCCGGAAAAGGCCCCAAGATCGGAACTCACGGGTATAGAAGGTTGTGGCGGTGAAATTAGGTTTTCGTGGATGCCTTTGTTGGTTTGGGGGTACGTAGGTATATATAGGAGGAAGAAGTATGTCGGTGGAGCAACGTGAGCCCCGCGAGGGTGGAGGCCGCGCCCAGGGGGTAGGCGCGCCCCCTGCCTCGTGCTCTCTTGGTTGCTTTCTTGACGTAGGGTCCAAGTCCTCTAGATCACGTTCGTTCCAAAAATCACGTTCCCGAAGGTTTCATTCCGTTTGGACTCCGTTTGGTATTCTTTTTCTGCGAAACACTGAAATAGGCAAAAAAAACTGCAATTTGGGCTGGGCCTCCGGTTAAAAGGTTAGTCCCAAAAATAATATAAAAGTGTATAATAAAGCCCATTAAACATCCAAAACAGAATATAATATAGCATGGAACAATCAAAAATTATAGATACGTTGCAGACGTATCAAGCATCCCCAAGCTTAATTCCTGCTCGTCCTCGAGTAGGTAAATGATAAAAACAGAATTTTTCATGTGGAATGCTACTTTAGCATAATTTCAATGTAGTTCTTCTTATTGTGGCACGAATGTTCAGATTCGATATGATTCAAGACAAAAGTTTAATGTTGGCATAAAAACAATAATACTTCAAGCATGCTAACCAAGCAATTATGTCTTATCAAAATAACATAGCCAAAGCAAGTTATCCCTACAAAATCATATAGTCTGGCTATGCTCCATCTTCCCCACACAAAATATTCATATCATGGACAACCCCGGTTTTAGCCAAGCATTTGGTTCATACTTTTTAACGCGCTTTAGCATTTTCAAGTTTTACGCAATACATGAGCGCAAGCCATGGATATAGCACTATGGTGGAATAAGGTATAATGATGGGGGTTATGTGGGAAGACAAAAAAAAGAGAATGTCTTACATCGACAAGGCTAATCAACGGGCTATGGAGATGCCCATCAATTGATGTCAATGCAAGGAGTAGGGATTGCCATGCAACGGATGCACTAGAGCTATAAGTGTATGAAAGCTCAAAAGAATAAACTAAGTGGGTGTGCATCCAACTTGCTTGCTCATGAAGACCTCGGGCATTTGAGGAAGCCCATCATTGGAATATACAAGCCAAGTTCTATAATGAAATTTCCCTTTAGTATATGAAAGTGACAAAATGAGAGACTCTCTATCATGAAGATCACGGTGCTACTTTGAAGCACAAGTGTGGTAAAAGGATAGTAACATTGTCCCTTCTCTCTTTTTCTCTCATTTTTTTATTTGGGCCTTTTCTCTTTTTTATGGCCTCTTTTTTTAGTCCAGAGTCTCATCCCGACTTGTGGGGGAATCATGGTCTCCATCATCCTTTCCTCACTTGGGACAATGCTCTAATAATGATGATCATCACACTTTTATTTACTTACAACTCATGAATTACAACTCGATACTTGGAACAAGATATGACTCCATGTGAATGCCTCCGGCGGTTTACCGGGATATGCAATGAATCAAGAGCGACATGTATGAAAGAATTATGAATGGTGGCTTTGCCACAAATACGATGTCAACTACATGATCATGCGAAGCAATATGACAATGATGGAGCGTGTCATGATAAACAAAACAGTGGAAAGTTGCATGGCAATATATCTCGGAATGGCTATGGAAATGCCATAATAGGTAGGTATGGTGGCTGTTTTGAGGAAGATATAAGGAGGTTTATGTGTGATAGAGCGTATCATATCACGGGGTTTGGATGCACCGGCGAAGTTTGCACCAACTCTCAAGGTGAGAAAGGGCAATGCACGGTACCGAAGAGACTAGAAAATTGCGGAAAGGTAAGTGTGCGTATAATCCATGGACTCACATTAGTCATAAAGAACTCATATACTTATTGCAAAAATTTATTAGCCCTCGAAGCAAAGTACTACTACGCATGCTCCTAGGGGAAGGGTTGGTAGGAGTTAACCATCGTGCGATCCCGACCGCCACACAAAGGATGACAATCAACAAATACCTCATGCTCCGACTTTGTTACATAACGGTTCACCATACGTGCATGCTACGGGAATCATAAACTCCAACAAAAGTATTTCTCAATTTCACAATTTCTCAACTAGCACAACTATGATATTACCACATTTATATCTCAAAACAATTATCAAGCATCAAATTTCTCATGATATTATAATTAAAGCAAATTGCCATGCTGTTTTAAGACTCTAAAAATAATATAAGTGAATAATGAGAGATCAATAATTTCTATAAAATACAACCACCGCCGTGCTCTAAAAGGTATAAGTGAAGCACTAGAGCAAAAACTATATAGCTCAAAAGATATAAGTGAAGCACATAGAGTATTCTAATAAATTCCGATTTGTGTGTGTCTCTCTCAAAAGGTGTGTACAGAAAGGATGATTGTGGTAAACTAAAAAGGAAAGACTCAAATCAAACAAGACGCTCCAAGCAAAACACATATCATGTGGTGAATAAAAATATAGCTCCAAGTAAAGTTACCAATGGATGTAGACGAAAGAGGGGATGCCTTCCGGGGCATCCCCAAGCTTTGGCTTTTAGGTGTACTTATATTATATTGGGGTGCCATGGGCATACCCAAGCTTAGGCTCTTGCCACTCCTTGTTCCATAATCCATCAAATCTTTTACCCAAAACTTGAAAACTTCACAACACAAAACTTAGCAGAAAATCTCGTGAGCTCCGTTAGCGAAAGAAAACAAAACACCACTTAAAGGTACTGTAATGAACTCATTCTTTATTTATATTGGTGTTAACCCTACTGTATTACAACTTCTCTATGGTTTATAAACACTTTTATTAGCCATAGATTCATCAAAATAAGCAAACAACACATGAAAAACAGAATCCGTCAAAAACAGAACAGTCTGTAGTAATCTGTAACTAACGCAAACTTATGGAACTCAAAAAATTCAGACAAAATAGGAAGACCTAGAAAATTTGTTTATTGATCAGCAGCAATTGGAATCGATATTTTATCACGTTCTGGTGATTTTTAACAATTGTTTTCGTGAACAGAAAGTTTCTGGAATTTTCAGCAAGATCAAATAACTATCATCCAAGAAGATCCTATAGGTTTAACTTGGCACAAACACTAATTAAAACATAAAAACAAATCTAACCAGAGGCTAGATAAAATATTTATTCCTAAACAGAAGCAAAAATCAAAAAACTAAAATAAAATTGGGTTGCCTCCCAACAAGCGCTATCGTTTAACGTCCCTAGCTAGGCTTAAAAGCAAGGATAGATCTAGGTATTGACATCTTCGGTAGGCAATCCATAAGTGGCTCTCATAATAGATTCATAAGGTAATTTTATTTTCTTTCTAGGGAAATGTTCCATGCCTTTCCTTAACGGAAATTGGAATCTAATATTCCCTTCCTTCATATCGATAATTGCACCAATCGTTCTAAGGAAAGGTCTACCAAGAATAATAGGACATGAAGGGTTGCAATCTATATCAAGAACAATAAAATCTATGGGCACATAATTCCTATTTGTGACAATAAGAACATCATTAATTCTTCCCATAGATTTCTTAATAGTGGAATCCGCAAGGTGCAAATTTAAAGAGCAATCATCAAAATCACGAAAACCTAGCAAATCGCATAAAGTTTTTGGAATCGTGGAAACACTAGCACCCAAATCACACAAAGCATTGCATTCATGATCTTTAATTTTAATTTTAATAGTAGGTTCCCACTCATCATAAAGTTTTCTAGGGATAGAAACTTCCAACTCAAGTTTTTCTTCATAAGATTGCATCAAAGCATCAACGATATGTTTAGTAAAAGCTTTATTTTGGCTATAAGCATGAGGAGAATTTAGAACAGATTGCAACAAGGAAATACAATCTATCAAAGAGCAATTATCATAATTAAATTCCTTGAAATCCAAAATAGTGGGTTCATTAATATCTAGAGTTTTGATCTCTTCAATCTCACTTTTACCAAGTTTAGCATCAAGATCTAAAAACTCCGAATTTTTTGAACGCCTTCTGGGTAAAGGTGGCTCATATTCAGTCCCATAATTATCAAGATTCATATTGCAAAACAAAGATTTAATAGGGGACACATCAATAACTTTTAGATCTTCATCTTTATTTTCATAGAAACTAGAAGAACACGCTTTCACAAAGCAATCTTTCGTAGCACGCATCCTAGCGGTTCTTTCTTTGCACTCATCAATGGAAATTCTCATGGCTTTGAGAGACTCATTGATATCATGCTTGGGTGGAATAGATCTAAGTTTCAAAGAATCAACATCAAGAGAAATTCTATCAACGTTCCTAGCCAATTCATCAACTTTGAGTAATTTTTCTTCAAGCAAAGCATTGAGATTCTTTTGTGAATTCATAAACTCCTTAACACTAGTCTCAAATTCAGAGGGCATCTTTTTAAAATTCCCATAAGAGTTGTTGTAGGAATTACCATAATTATTAGAGGAATTACTAGGGTACGGCCTAGGATTAAAGTTTCCTCTATATGCGTTGTTACCAAAATTATTCCTACCAACAAAATTCACATCCATAGATTCATTATTATTCTCAATAAAAGTAGACAAAGGCATATCATTAGGATCAGAAGAAACACTTTTAGTAGCAAATAATTTCATAAGTTCATCCATCTTTCCACTCAAAACACTAATTTCTTCTATCGCATGCACCTTTTTATTAGTAGATCTTTCGGTGTGCCACTGAGAATAATTAAGCATAATATTATCTAGGACTTTAGTAGCTTCTCCTATAGTGGTTTCCATAAAAGTGCCTCCCGCGGCCGAATCTAAAAGATTTCTAGAAGCAAAATTCAATCCAGCATAAAATTTTTGTATAATCATCCAAAGATTCAAACCATGTGTAGGGAAATTACGTATCATTAATTTCATCCTCTCCCAAGCTTGTGCAACATGTTCATGATCAAGTTGCTTAAAATTCATAATATCGTTTCTAAGAGAGATGATTTTAGCGGGAGGAAAATACTTAGAGATAAAAGCATCTTTTGCACTTGTTCCAAGAATCAATACTATTTTTAGGCAAAGACGAAAACCAAGCTTTAGCACGATCTCTAAGCGAAAAAGGAAATAGCTTCAATTTAACAATATCATTGTCCACATCTTTCTTCTTTTGCATATCACACAAATCAACGTAGCTATTTAGATGGGTAGCGGCATCTTCACTAGGAAGGCCGGCGAATTGATCTTTCATGACAAGATTCAATAAAGCAGCATTAATTTCATAGGATTCAGTATCGGTAAGAGGAGCAATCGGAGTGCTAAGAAAATCATTGTTATTGGTATTGGTAAAGTCACACAATTTAGTATTATCTTGAGCCATCGTGACAAGCAAGCAATCCAACAAACGAGCAAAGAAGAGGCAAGCAAAAAAGGCGAACGGAAAAGAGAGGGCGAATAAAACGGCAAGGGTGAAGTGGGAGAGAGGAAAACGAGAGGCAAATGGCAAATAATGTAATGCGAGGGAGATGAGTTTATGATGGGTACTTGGTAGGTTGACTTTTGCGTAGACTCCCCGGCAACGGCGCCAGAAATGGCTCGTTGTCGGGAGTCAAATCTTGACTTGACTTGGCGTAGGCCTCCCTGGCAACGGCGCCAGAAATCCTTCTTGCTACCTCTTGAGCACTGCGTTGGTTTTCCCTTGAAGAGGAAAGGGTGATCCAGTGAATTAGCGTAAGTATTTCCCTCAGTTTTTGAGAACCAAGGTATCCAGTAGGAGACCACGCACGAGTCCCTCGCACCTACACAAACAAACAAGAACCTCGCAACCAAGGCGATAAAGGGGTTGTCAATCCCTCAACGGTCACTTACGAGAGTGAGATCTGATAGATATGATAAGATAATATTTTTGGTATTTTTATGATAAAGACTAAAAGTAAAGAAAGCAAAATAAACGGTGCCAGAAATAACTTGTTGTAGGGAGATTAATATGATGGAAAATAGACCCGGGGGCCATAGGTTTCACTAGTGGCTTCTCTCAAGAGCATAAGTATTACGGTGGGAGAACAAATTACTATTGAGCAATTGATAGAATTGAGCATAGTTATGAGAATATCTAGGTATGATCATGTATATAGGCATCACATCCGAGACAAGTAGACCGACTCCTGCCTGCATCTACTACTATTACTCCACACATCGACCACAATCCAGCATGCATCTAGAGTATTAAGTTCATAAGAACAGAGTATTGCTTTAAGTAAGATGACATGATGTAGAGGGATAAACTCATGCAATATGATATAAAACCCATCTTGTTATCCTCGATGGCAACAATATAATATGTGCCTTGCTACCCCTGCTGTCACTGGGAAAGGACAGCGCAAGATTGAACCCAAAGCTAAGCACTTCTCCCATTGCAAGAAAGATCAATCTAGTAGGCCAAACCAAACTGATAATTCGAAGAGACTTGGAAAGATAACCAATCATACATAAAAGAATTCAGAGAAGATTCAAATATTGTTCATAGATAAACTTGATCATAAACCCACAATTCATCGGTCTCAACAAACACACCGCAAAAGAAGATTACATCGAGTAGATCTCCACGAGAATCGAGGAGAACATGGTATTGAGATGCAAATAGAGAGAAGAAGCCATCTAGCTAATAACTATGGACCCGAAGGTCTAAGGTAAACTACTCACACATCATCGCAGAGGCTATGGTGTTGATGTAGAAGCCCTCCGTGATCAATACCCCCTCCGGCAGGACGTCGGAAAAGGCCCCAAGATGGGATCTCACGGGTACAGAAGGTTGCGGCGGTGGAATTAGGTTTTCGTGGATGCCTCTGTTGGTTTGGGGGTACGTAGGTATATATAGGAGGAAGAAGTACGTCAGTGGAGCAACATGGGCCCCACGAGGGTGGAGGGCGCGCCTAGGGGGTAGGCGCGCCCCCTGCCTCGTGCTCTCCTGGTTGCTTTCTTGACGTAGGGTCCAAGTCCTCTGGATCACGTTCGTTCCGAAAATCACGTTCCCGAAGGTTTCATTCCATTTGGACTCCATTTGATATTCTTTTTCTGCGAAACACTGAAATAGGCAAAAAACCGCAATTTGGGCTGGGCCTCCGGTTAATAGGTTAGTCCCAAAAATAATATAAAAGTGTATAATAAAGCCCATTAAACATCCAAAATAGAATATAATATAGCATGGAACAATAAAAAGTTATAGATACGTTGGAGACGTATCATTAACATCCAACGGTCATCCTGCTTCTTCAACCTCTGATTTTCTTGCTCCAGCCGTCCAAACCACCGCCTGCTCTTGCCTCCCATGGCCGGCTGTGCTGCCACGGAGGCCTCACCTCCCCCTACTACTCCCACCGCTGGACAGGGCCTGCAGCAACGACAGCCTCACACCAAAGCCGAACCAGTGAACCCTCGTACTCCTCTCCGCGTGGGCAGCCACTACTGCGTCTTCCCCGGCTCCGCGCCGTCCCCTTCCTAGGCCTCGCCGTCGTCCACCGCCCTGGTGCTCTCGGTGCGGCGTGGCCAACGTGGTCAAGGAACGACTTCCATCGGACGAGTACTCTACGTGGAGAGGCTGACAACTGGGTCCACGGCCGCAGCAAGGAAGTGCCTCCTTATTACGCGGTAAATAATGATTCCTCCACCTGACAGCAAGGACCCACCGGACGGGCCACCGTATTTCACGAAAAAAACGTTTCCCCCTGACTACTAGGACCCACCAGCTATATCTTCGCACGCAAGGAAGTGCGTCCATATTATGGGGAAAAATGATTCGCCCCCTGACTGTTGGGACCCGCCAGCTACATCTTCGCACACAAGGAAGTGCCTGACAGTCGGGACCCACCTGCTCAAAGCGTACATAGCATTGTCATTCTGGTCGCGAACGTGTACGTACATACGATCGGTCTGTCTGCAGGCTGCAGAGATGAACCGTGGCCGAGTAAGGAAGGGCACGTGTCATAGTAGAGGCGCGCACATAGCATGTACACGTACATACAGCGGCTAGGGTGCAAGAAAGTAAATACGGCCACGTACATACAACTGGCTGGGTCGGAACGGAATGCGTCCTCGTGTTCATCGGGAGCCAACCGGCTTGGACGGAACAGCAAATGGAAACAAGGCCTAGCATACCGCAGAACGGAGGAAATGACCTTGTGTTCGACCGGCCACGGTCGAAACGGGATCTTGTTCATCCGGAGGGGTCTGGCGTACCGCAAAACGGAGGAAACGGACTTCTCTTGGACCTCCTACGATGGAAACGGGGTCCTGTTGATCGGGAGGGGTGTGGCGTACCGCAAAACGGAGGAAATGGACTTGTGTTGGAGCGCTACGGTCAAAACGGGGGTCCTGTTCATCGCGAGGGGTGTGGCGTACCGCAAAACGGGACTCCACGGGATACTGTTCATCTGCACCGTCGACTGCCTCCACGGGCTACTGTTCATCCACCGTCGACCTCCTCCAGCCTCCACATGTGACTGTTCATCCACGGGCTCATTTTCATCCAGCCTCCACCGCGCGCTCCTCCACCGGCTACTATTCAACCAGCCCACTCCACGGGGGTTCTGCTCAACCACCCCTCCACAGGCTACTGTTCATCCAGCCCTCCGCCGGCTACTATTCAACCAGCCCTTCACGAGGACCTGTTCATCCAGCCCTCCACGGGTCCTGTTCATCCACCCCCAACCGGCTCGATCTGGGTCCTGTTCATCCAGCGGCAACACCACGGGGTCCTATTCATCCACCCCCCCCCCCCACCGGGAACTGTTCATCCAAACCCCCCAACAACGCTCACTGTTCATCCAGAGGCAGCATCGATCGGCTTCAGTTAGCAGCAATAACGAAGGAATCACTCGGGTTCAGTTAACAGCAAGGGATCGATCGCTCGGGTTCAGTAACGTAGCTAGTGCAATCGCTCGGGTTCAGTTAGAGCCCAACGCCTCGCTCGGGTTCAGTTAGAGCGCAACGCCTCACACACACGCACGTACGTACGAGAGAAACGTGCATCGCTCGGCCCCCGACCACCCACCGTAACCGGGAACTCCCCCGATATTTTTCTCGCCCTCGCTTCTACCATGGTTTTTTCCGTCATGGACAGCCCAAAGAATGTCTTGCAGCTATGTCTCCGGCCCGCCCAGGACGAAAAGCCCATTTTCTGTCATGATTTTTTGTCATAGAAGTAGGAGCCCACCACATCTATGATGATACCGGGTTTTGTCATAATTATCGTCATAGAAGTGTCATAAGCATGACAGGAAAAAAATCGTTCGGCCCAAAATTTCATAGATGTGTCTTTTTTTGTAGTGCTTGAACTTGTCGAGAACCTTTTGCAACAAGTCGAGCTTTTTAGACAGTAACATTACTATCAGCGTCAATCTTCTTCTTGAAGATCCATTTATTCTCTATGGCTTGCCGATCATCGGGCAAGTCAACCAAAGTCCATACTTTGTTCTCATACATGGATCACATCCCAGATATCATGGCCTCAAGCCATTTTGTGGAATCTGGGCTCATCATCGCTTCCTCCAAGTTCGTAGGTTCGTCATGGTGTAGTAACATGACTTCTAGAACAGGATTACCATACCACTCAGGTGCGGAACGTACTCTGGTTGACCTACGAGGTTGGGTAGTAACTTGATCTGAAGTTTGATGATCATCATCATTCGCTTCCTCACTAATTGGTCTAGGCATCACGGGAACAGTTTTCTGTGATGAACTACTTTCCAATTCAAGAAAAGGTACAATTACCTCATCAAGTTCTACTTTCCTCCCACTCACTTCTTTCGAGAGAAACTCCTTCTCTAGAAAGGATCCATTCTTAGCAACAAATATCTTGCCTTTGGATCTGTGATAGAAGGTGTACACAACAGTTTCTTTTGGGTATCCTATGAAGATGCACTTCTCCGATTTGGGTTCGAGCTTATCAGGCTGAAGCTTTTTCACATAAGCATCACAACCCCAAACTTTAAGAAACGACAGCTTAGGTTTCTTGCCAAACAACAGTTCATACGGTATCGTCTCAACGGATATAGATGGTGCCCTATTTAACGTGAATGCAGCTGTCTCTAATGCATAACCCCAAAACGATAGTGGTAAATCGGTAAGAGACATCATAGATCGCACCATATCTAATAAAGTACGGTTACGACGTTCGGACACACCATTACGCTGTGGTGTTCCAGGTGGCGTGAGTTGTGAAACTATTCCACATTGTTTTAAATGAAGACCATACTCGTAACTCAAATATTCGCCTCCGCGATCATTTCGTATAAACTTTATTTTCTTATTATGATGATTTTCCACTTCACTCTGAAATTCTTTGAAATTTTCAAATGTTTCAGAGTTGTGTTTCATTAAGTAGATATACCCATATTTGCTCAAATCATCTGTGAAGGTCAGAAAATAACGATACCCGCCGCGAGCCTCAACACTCATCGGACCTCATACATCAGTATGTATTATTTCCAATAAGTCAGTGGCTCGCTCCATTGTTCCAGAGAATGGAGTCTTAGTCATCTTCCCATGAGGCATGGTTCGCAAGCATCAAATGATTCATAATCAAGTGATTTCAAAAGTCCATCTGCATGGAGTTTCTTCATGAGCTTTACACCAATATGACCTAAACGGCAGTGCCACAAATATGTTGCACTATCATTATCAACTTTGTATCTTTTGGCATCAATATTATGAATATGTGTATCACCACGATCGAGATTCAACAAAAATAGACCACTCTTCAAGAGTGCATGACCATAAAATATCTATACCTACTAATAAAGCAAGGTGCGTTTATTCAATTTTTTCATCCGCTCACCCATATATTTTGTTACAATCTGAGATGGTACTAATTTGAAACACGCAGTCCGCGAGGTGGTACTAATTAGAACCCGTAGTCCAGTCACGCAGCCTAGCTGGGTCTTGTTCGTGCCTCACCAATATTGGGCCACATTGTTCCAGGCCTTTCCTTAGGGGCCCATGAGACTTGCCGTGTGGTTCACCCATATTTCATGTTTGCCTAAAAAATCATGTTAAATAGTCCCACCTCCCTTTTTTGGACCGATTCGCATCAGTTCATATATGCAACTTATCAAAAATATCATCAAGGCGCCTCAAAACAGAGGTGAGAACAAAGGGCTTCATAATGAGCAAAGGAGGGACGGAAATATGCAGCCAGATATTTAGACATGCATGATTCATACATTAATGACCGATTAGAAATCGGTTGCGGCAAGGAAGAACAGACATGCAGCAGAACATTCCGATGTGCATCATACTTTGTTGACAGATTACAAATTGATTGTGGCCACAGCAACATCACAGCCAGCCAGAGAAGAGGCGCGGGCATGGCCGAGCCGAGCCGTTGTCACCAAGGGAGGTCGGGGCAGCCAGAGGTTGAGGATGGAAGGGAGGGGGTGGGGTGGAGCCAGGATGTTGGATCGAGGACGCGCGTCGCACCGCAAGCAACTGTCTATGGTGGCGGAAGAGGAGGGGTGGCGAGGAGTGCTCCGCGTGGGGGAACTCACGGGAGGCGCGGCCATGGGAGCTGCCGCCACGGATCTGCCACTCCATCGGTCGGCAGGCCACCGAGGGACGCGCCACCGGACAGGAGCACCGGGCTGACAGCCGCGAGGGGGAGAGGGGGAGGGGCGCAGACAACGTGTTGGGAGACGAGGCTTCGTCTGGAGGGTGGCCTACGGCCTCTCAGGGAAGGTCCAGGGTAGGCGCCGATGTCTGTCTATCGGAGAAGAAAACAGATGCAGAGATGGATAGCGATAGAATAGAACAGAAGCGATGGAGGTGGAGAAGAATGGATAAGTTTTGAGATGGAGTATGGAGGTGGTGTGCGTGTCGGCTCACATCCACGGGTTAAATTTTTTAAAACATTTCCTATTAAACAAAAGGAGGACATGCATGATGCATTTTTTCGGCACTTGCACTATGTATCCTTTTTAAACAGAAATGCATGTATCTGTGCTAGAATGAGGGTATGGGATATAGACATCGTTAGGAGAAATTCTTGCGTTTGGGCCAAGCCCAAATAGTGGGAAAAACATTAAGAATGAAACACTCTTCAATAAAAATAAAAATCCTACACAATCAAAATCATTAGGATTCAAATATTTTGGTCATTGTACACAAATCCTGAGAAATAATGGTAAAACTAAAATGAGACAGATGAATCCGACGCTTATGCCGTCGCTACGCTTGCGAGGAATCAAAGTGTAAGAAACGGGTTGATGGGACGCTCATGCATGATGCAGTTAGAGCTTGATTAGTGCAAATAATAATAATAATGTTACCCACAAAAAAAGAAAGAAAAAGAGTGGCAAATTGACAGAGGGCGGACGACGTGGTCGCGAGACATGCATGCGTGTAGGTGGAATATTTCGAAAATTTTCCATGAGGTGAACAAACATTGTTGTTCTTTAGCACCAAGGAAATCTATATGTCCATCAAGAAATGTGGTCAAAATTGTTGAATGAAGCTGCATCTAAACATGGTATGTTTTTTATGTCATCCTCGGCAAGAGTTTATCCCATCTTTTATTATGTGCACAAGATGATGAACTTGAAGATGTGGGTCCATGGAATTTCAGTATTCTTTCTGCTATATAGACGAGAGGGTTAAAACCATAAATTCTAGCATAAAGTAGGATGAGTATGCTCGTGTAATGCATGACAGGGTGGCATGCAAATGGTGCACATGGGACATAAGGAGACGGCGTGATCCAAGAATTCGGAGGTGTTCCAATGACATTCAAGCGGCGTCTCGAAGTGAGAGCTAGATGTGGGTTCATAGACGGAGGCATCGGGGAGCCAAGATGTCGGGGCATCAAAGAATGACGATGCCGTGGACGGCTATCTTGGTGCGCATTACTGCCTATCCCCAGTCCAGTTCCACCACATTGATGACCAAGTGAGGCCCCTGAAAGCTCAGTGAGCAATAACTGGATGACTAATCGCCATTTTGTTATTGTTTCTTATTCATTGGACCAAATGAATTCTTTTTCATAATGGTTCTTTTGCATTATTCGAGCATGGCCTAAACACAACTACCTCACTTACACAACACACATGCATTTTTTCTCTCAAAAAATAACACGCATGGCGAGAGCCGAACCACACACACACACATCTCTCTTCCCGTTCCCTACTCTAAACAATAGTTTCTTTCGAATGCATCTCCCTCCCGAGTAAACGCCGTCGTCAGCTGCCATTCTCGACTGACGCTGTTCGTCCGCCACGCCGCTCTTCACCAGCGTAAATCAGTCATTTTCTCCTTGGCAAATCCCCACACATTCTCTGTACACTGCATTGAAGCTAACCTTATCCACTCGGGTTTATAGCGCGTTGTCTTAATTAGCGTAAATAAGTCATTTTCTTCTTGGGTGAATCCACATACCATCCTTGTACATAGCCTTGAGGCTAACCTTATCCACTCAGGTTTCTTGCGGGTTGCCTCCTTGGATGACGGTATGGCTTTCCCCAGATGTACTTCCATGACGCCATCCACATGGTTTAGGCCATGCTTATTAGGCTATGCAGTGTGATTTTTTTCTCCCGTTGCAACGCATGGGCATTTTTGCTAGTATTACTCATATAAATAGAACAACCATTATTCTCTGATTTAAATGAATAACCATCTCGCATCAAACAAGATCCATATATAATGTTTATGCTCAACGCTGGCACCAAATAACAATTATTCGGGTCTAAAACTAATCCCGAAGGTAGATGTAGAGGTAGCGTGCCGACGGCGATCACATCGACCTTAGAACCATTTACGACGTGCATCGTCACCTCGTCCTTAGCCAATCTTCGTTTAATCCGTAGCCCCTGTTTCGAGTTGCAAATATGAGCAACAAAACCAGTATCAAATACCCAGGTGCTACTACGAGCATTAGTAAGGTACACATCAATAACATGTATATCAAATATACCTTTGTTCACTTTGTCATCCTTCTTATCCGCCAAATACTTGGGGCAGTTCCGCTTCCAGTGACCAGTCCCTTTGCAGTAGGAGCACTCAGTTTCAGACTTGGGTCTAGACTTGGGCTTCTTCCTGGGAGTGACAACTTGCTTGCCATTCTTCTTAAAGTTCCTCTTCTTTCCCTTGCCCTTTTTCTTGAAACTAGTGGTCTTGTTAACCATCAACACATGATGCTCTTTCTTGATTTCTACCTCCGCAGCTTTGAGCATAGCGAAGAGCTCAGGAATTGTCTTATCCATCCCTTGCATATTATAGTTCATCACAAAGCCTTTGTAGCTTGGTGGCAGTGATTGAAGAACTCTGTCAATAACACTATCATCCGGAAGATTAGCTCCCAGCCGAGTCAAGTGGTTATGGTACCCAGACATTCTGAGTATGTGTTCACTGATAGAACTGTTCTCCTCCATCTTGCAGCTATAGAACTTGTTGGAGACTTCATATCTCCAAACTCAGGCATTTGCTTGAAATATTAACTTCAACTCCTGGAACATCTCATATGGTCCATGACGTTCAAAACATCTTTGAAGTCCCGATTCTGAGCCATAAAGCATGGCACACTGAACTATAGAGTAGTCATCAGACCGCGTCTGCCAGACGTTCAAAGCGTCCACATTAGCGGGAGGGGGCTTGTCACCTAGTGGTGCATCAAGGACATAATTCTTCTGTGCAGCAATGAGGATAATCCTCAAGTTACAGACCCAGTCCGTGTATTTGCTACCATCATCTTTCAACTTAGCTTTCTCTAGGAACGCATTAAAATTCAAGGGAATGGTAGCATGGGCCATTGATCTACAACATAGATATGCAAAAACTATCAGGACTAAGTTCATGATAAATTAAGTTCAATTAATCATATTACTTAAGAACTCCCACTTAGATAGACATCCCTCGAGTCATCTAAATGATCATGTGATCCATATCAACTAAACCATGTCCGATCATCACGTGAGATGGAGTAGTTTTCAATGGTGAACATCTCTATGTTGATCATATCTACTATATGATTCACGTTTGACCTTTCGGTCTCTAGTGTTCCGAGGCCATGTATGTACATGCTAGGCTCGTCCAGTTTAACCCGAGTATTCTGCACGTGCAAAACTATCTTGCACCCGTTGTATGTGAATGTAGAGCTTATCACACCCGATCATCACGTGGTGTCTCGGCACGACGAACTATCACAACGGTGCATACTCAGGGAGAACACTTATACCTTGAATTTTTAGTGAGGGATCATCTTATAATGCTACCGCCGTACTAAGCAAAATAAGATGCATAAAAGATAAACATCACATGCAATCAAAATATGTGACATGA
Organism: Aegilops tauschii subsp. strangulata; assembly: GCF_002575655.3. Taxonomy (NCBI): domain Eukaryota; kingdom Viridiplantae; phylum Streptophyta; class Magnoliopsida; order Poales; family Poaceae; genus Aegilops; species Aegilops tauschii. The sequence goes on along the minus strand of NC_053040.3, from coordinate 439,090,136 downwards.
TATGGCCATCATCATCTTGTTCCTTTGATCTCCATCTCCAAAGCAATGTCATGATCTCCTCGCCAACTATTGCTTCTACAACTATCGCTAACGCATAGTGATAAAGTAAAGCAATTACATGGCGATTGCATTTCATACAATAAAGCGACAACCATAAGTCTCCTGCTAGTTGTCAATAACTTTTACAAAACATGATCATCTCATACAACAACATATATCACATCATGTCTTAACCATATCACATCACAACATGCCCTGCAAAAACAAGTTAGACGTCCTCTACTTTGTTGTTGCAAGTTTTACGTGGCTGCTGCGGGCTTCTAGTAAGGACCGGTCTTACCTACGCATCAAAACCACAACGATGTTTCGTCAAGTTTGATGTTCTAACCTTCAACAAGGACCGGCCATAGTCAAATTCGATTCAACTAAAGTTGGAGAAACAGACACCCGCCAGCCACCTTTATGCAAAACAAGTTGCATGTCTATCGGTGGAACTGGTCTCATGAACGTGGTCATGTAAGGTTGGTCCGGGCCGCTTCATCCAACAATACCGCCGAATCAAAATAAGACGTTGGTGCAGTATGACTATGATTGCCCACAACTCTTTGTGTTCTACTCGTGCATATCATCTACGCATAGACCTGGCTCGGATGCCACTGATGGGACCGTTGCATGCAATTTCAAAATTTTCCTACGATCACGTAAGATCTATCTAGGAGATGCATAGCAACGAGAGGGGGAGAGTGTGTCCATGTACCCTCGTAGACCGAAAGAGGAAGCGTTAGTTTAACGCGGTTGATGTAGTCGAACGTCTTCTCGTTTCAACCGATCAAGTACCGGATGTACGGCACCTCCGAGTTCTGCACACGTTTAGCTCGATGACGTCCCTCGAACTCTTGATCCACCAAATTCTCGAGGGAGAGTTTCGTCAGCACGACGGCGTAGTGACGGTGATGGTGAAGTGATCCGCGCAGGGCTCTGTTGGGGAACGTAGCATGCAATTTAAAAAAATCCCTACGATCACGCAAGATCTATCTAGGAGATGCATAGCAACGAGAGGGGGAGAGTGTGTCCACATACCCTCGTAGACCAAAAGCGGAAGTGTTTGACAACGCGGTTGATGTAGTCGAACATTTTCTCGTTCCGACCGATCAAGCACCAAATGTACGGCACCTCCAAGTTCTGCACACGTTCAGCTCGATGACGTCCCTCGAACTCTTGATCCAACAAAGTGTCGAGGGAGAGTTTCGTCAGCACGACAGCATGGTGACGGTGATGGTGAAGTGATCCACGCAGGGCTTCGCCTAAGCACTATGACAAAATGACCAGAGGCGTAAACTGTGGAGGGGGACGCCGCACACGGCTAACAATCGTTGTTGTGTGTTCTAGCGGTGCCCCCCTCATATATATAGGTTGGAGGGGAGGAGAGGCAGCCAAGGGGGCGCCCCAAGTAGGAGGAATCCTACTTGGGTGTCGGTGTCAAAACCGGCGGATCTCGGGTAGGGGGTCCCAAACTATGCGTCTAAGGTCGATGGTAACAGGAGATGGGGAACACAATGTTTACTCAGGTTCGGGCCCTCTCTATGGAGGTAATACCCTACTTCCTGCTTGATTGATCTTGATGAATATGAATGTTACAAGAGTTGATCTACCACGAGATCGTAATGGCTAAAACCCTAGAAGTCTAGCCTGTATGACTATGGCTATGAGTATTGGCCTCTACGGACCTAGCCCCCCGGTTTATATAGACACCGGAGGGATCTAGCGTTACATAAGGTCGGTTACACAGAAAGGAATCTTCATATTTGATCGCCAAGCTTGCCTTCCACGCCAAGGAGAGTCCCATCCGGATACGGGTAGAGTCTTCGGTCTTTGTATCTTCACAGCCCATCAGTCCGGCCCATGGCTAATAGGCCGGACGCCCGAGGACCCCTTAGTCCAGGACTCTCTCAGTAGCCCCCGAACCAGACTTCAATGACGAGGTGTCCGGCGCGCAGATTGTCTTCCATTTAATGTTGTACCCCTCGGCTTCTGTGTATCAACAACTTCAGCTTCCACGTGTCAAGCAAATGCGAGAGGTCATGGTATTTTTGCACATATCACCCCGGCCATGCGAGAAAGAGCGTCTATTTAAAGAGATTGGATCTTAGATCCATTCGGCACCACGCGGAAAAATCCTCAGAGATTGCTAGGAAAGACTACTCCAACATGGCTAGCACTCCCAGCTCCTCCTCCCGTCCCTGCGGCCCAAAAAAGGCGAGTGGGAGAGGTGCTTCGTATCCCATGGTCAGCTGGAGAAGCTACAAACACACGGATTTCTTCCTCCTGCGGATCTGGTCCCTGTTCGAGCAGGGTTGACCTCCTTCAATGGTGAGGCCCAGGCGGAGAATTTCCCCAATCCATCTGAGGGGGAACGAGTGTGTTTCGTCCCCTACCTGCTAAGAGGCGTCGGGTTTCCAATTCATCCGTTCCTCAGGGGGCATCTAGAGTACTATGGCCTCCAACTGCACAACTTCCCTCCGGCCTCCATCCTGCACATCACGGGTTACGTCACTCTTTGCGAGCTATTACTGGGTTGTGAGGCCCATTTTGAATTGTGGAGAAAGCTATTCTGCCTCGTCTCGCGTAATCACGAGGGATCAATATTTGAAGTGGGCGGAGCCAAAATATGGTGCATCACCGAGACAGGATACCTATCCGGCACACCAAAGAAGGCATCCGAAGAATGGCCTTCCGAATGGTTCTATATCGAGGACGTCGCACTTCCCGACCCAGTTCGGAAGGGTCTTCCCGAGTTCACAAGCGTCCCGTTAAAGAAACGCCATAGCTGGCGCCCTCGGTGTCTTGAGGAGGATGATAGTGCGGAAGTCCGTCAACTCATGAGCAAGATAAAGACGCTCGCCCAGTCCGGATTATCAATAGTTGAGGTAATGGCGACTTCCGTAGTGCGGGGGGTTCAGCCACTCCAATACCAAGGGCTTCCCATGTGACACTATAATGGGGAGGATGACCCTTCTCAATGCGGCTGGAAGGGTCCGGATACTCCCGCCGCTCTGGCCAAAATATTGGCCGAACTGTTCAAAGGGGAGGAGGAGGAATTTCTTTGTATTAAGCGCAGAGATGGATTTTCCATGTACAATCCTCCGAGCTGGGTAACTCCCAACCCTTCCGCTCTACTCACTCCACTCCCCAAGTCATCTTTAATGAATTTTTAATCCGCCTATTTATAACAGCACTAGCGAAAGATCTCCGAGGGGCTTCACAGCCCCGCCCCACAGCCAGAGGACCACGACCGGGACCTTGACCCTGGGTTCGAGGAGGATCCAGATATATTCGTGGTGCTCGCGGACGGGGTGTTTTACCAGGCGAGCTATGACGGCAGGGAAGTGGCCATCACCGCCGACTATCCCGGTCTTCTTCCTGCCTCCCACGTAAGTAATCATGAGACATCTCCCCCGAAAGAGTTCCCCCGTTCTGCCTCACCCACCGCACTGTCTCGTGCTCCAAAGGAGAGGCGTTCGACGTGCCGTGCTACCCCAGGGGCGACTCCGAAGAGAGCGGCTCCCACACCGGGCAAGCCTTCGAAGAGGAAGGCAAACGAAGACACGGTCGGGCCCTCATCGAAGAGGTACGGATTTGTAAATATGTTCTTCAGCATTCGCATCCAACTGTGACTTTTATGTTCGTCCTGTACCAGGAAAAGAGTTCGTCGGACTATGTCCGGGGATCCGGCCAGTCATACTCCCAACAGCCGGGATTCGGTCCCAGCCGAGGAGACGGGGCCGATATGGGAGTGACGTCGGACTGTCCTTCGGCTGAGGGCTCGGAAGATATGTCCGTCACCAACTCGGAAGTGGAGAGCGCCATGAATCATCGGCGCCCGAAGGCCATTTTATGACACCCCCGCTTCTCAAAAGAGGCGTTCAATGCCTTCAGCTCGACTGATGCATACATCTGGGCTGCTCGAGATGGGCTTAACAGAGCCACGGAGCAGCATTTAAAAGATGTGCAGGTAAGTTTACTTTGTCCGAATATGATAACCATATGCCAGTAGCCCCCGAGACTTGAAGCAGTTGGTACAACTGATTTAAGGATCGTTGTATAACTAGGTTCTTACAGAGAGGAACGACCTTCTAGCCCAAGAGCTAGAAAAGTGTCGGACACAGCTAACTGTTGTTACCGCCGAACTGGAAAAGTCCAAGAAGGCGCCCTCTGGTAATATTTCCCTCCATCGAGAAACAATAATTATATACCAGCTGTGCTAACACTGTTGCTTATCTCATAACAGGATCGTCAGATCAACTGGAGGAGAAACTGAAAGTCGCTCAAGTGGGCGAGAAGGAGTCAAAAAGACTACACGCCGCAGGCGAGCATGTTATGACCTGAGTCAGAGAGGAGAAAAACAAACTCCAGGATTCAAACACCCAGCTCGGCGAAGAACTAAAAGATGTGCGGGCCTAGCTGGCCGACTCCGTGAAGGTGAACAAAAGGCTGCGAGGCGGCATATTCAGTATGTGGCCGAACTTACCTTATAATAGTTCGGAGATGAAAGGAACTGATAGAGTTATGTTTGTAGGTATGCTGACGGGCCGTCCCGAAGAGGAGATGTCCGGATTGTCGGATGATCTGCTGCAAGGGCTGTCGCAAATGCACGAGCAAGCTCGGCAGGCAATGCGGAGTGTTGCCAAGGCCTTATGGCCATCCGCCTCCCCTCTAGGAAGTATGGAGGAGCTTGTAGAGATTTTCAAGGGAGCGCGGTGGCGTATTCGATTATGGAAAATATCGGCCTGCCGGGAGGGTGCGCGAGAGGCCTGGGCCATGGTGAAAACACGGTATACCAAGCTTGATCCGAATCGCATGGCCCGGGTCGGACCTCTAGGGTCAGATGGAAAAGAGGTTCCCGTTAATTTGGTATATTACCAAGTAGCAGTAGCCGCCAAATATTCCCAACAGGATTGTAAGTTAGACAGCTTGTTGGACGGTATAGAGGAGGAAATTTTTGAGTCCAAGTGACTATGTACTTTCCTTGACGTATGTAACTCTAGCTGAATTGTAAAATGATTGTCATGGCAGACCTTTTCGCTTCAACCTCTGGACCCGAAGGTGCGGAGTGTTTCCGAATACCAGAGCGGCCAAATAGACCGGGGTATGCGTGGAAACCAGGCGTAGGGGTCATAGTTGCTTGAACAGAAAGTTGTATCCGGCTAGTTATGTTATATTACATTAAGATTGTAAGAAACATTTTCCAGGGAGAATAGTTCCGTTAAGGGTTCCTTTCCCTGGGTGTGCATGCGTTAATGTGCATGTCCGAACTGTGATTGAAAAATCGTAGTATATGTAACTTCTGGGGGTTCACAATGGAGTGAATGCAAGAAATATCTTTAGTTCACCGACCGAATATTCCCTTAAGAACGCTAGCTTTCGGCTTCACCCAGTCTGAGGTACACATCCGGATGACCCGGCGGTAACAATCGCAGAGGTGCTCCCTTTATGCCCTAGCCGAACTAACGGGAACGTAGGGCATAAGCACAGGAGCCAGGCAACCCAGCTTGGCCAAAACTTAAGTCATATCGATGCATATAGTGGCGAAGAAAAGGTACATATGGGAAAAAACGCATATGTGATGAGCTTGATGCTCGGAAAATAATAATAGCAAGCTTCTGTCCAAGAAGCCCCCAGGTATAATGGACGTACATATTTGAAGATGTATGCGTCAGGGGTGCATGATCTAGCCGCACGAAAGTTTAAGGCTAAAGAGAAAAAACGAAAAGAGAGAAAAATGATGGAAACAACAGGGGGAAGGAGATGAACAAAGAGTTCGGCGCTAGGCATAGAATCTTCGGAATCTGGCCACATTCCAGGGGTTCGGCTCTAGGCGATTGTCTGATGCATCACACAGGCGGTACGCTCCTCCGGTGAGAACTTCATCAATGATGAAGGGACCCTCCCACTTGGGCTTGAGTTTGTCCTTTTTCTTCTCCGGCAGGCGTAGAATGAGTTCGTCAACATTATAAGTCTTGGCCCGCACTTCTCTGCTTTGATACATGCGAGCCTGCTGTTGATAAAATGCGGAACGGGCTTTTGCAACGTCGCGCTCCTCCTCTAGGGCATCTAAGTTGTCCTGCCGATCAATCTCGGCCTCTCTCTCTTCGTACATGCACACTCGAGGTGCGCCATGAATAATGTCGCAAGGTAACACTGCCTCTGCGCCGTACACCATGAAGAAAGGTGTGTATCCGATAGTGCGATTGGGCGTGGTCCGCGGCCCCCAGAGTACGGAGTCGAGCTCCTCAACCCAGCGCTTGTCTGATTCTTTCAAAGACCGCACTAGTCTAGGCTTGATGCCGCTCATAATAAGATCATTGGCTCGTTCGACTTGACCGTTTGTTTGCGGATGATAGACAGAGGCGTAATCGAGCTTGATGCCCAGATTAGCGCACTAGGTTTTCACTTCATTAGCTGTGAAATTGGAGCCGTTAACGGTGTTGATGCTGTGTGGAATACCATAACGGTGTACAACGCCGGATATGAATTCTATCACCAGCCCGGACTCGTCCGTTTTAACTGGTTTGGCCTCTATCCACTTAGTGAATTTATCCACCATGACCAGCAGATATTTTTTCTTATGGCTTCCTCCTTTAAGGGGTCCAACCATATCCAGTCCCCAGACTGCAAAAGGCTAAGTGATGGGGATTGTTTGTAGGGTAGTGGGGGGCATATGGCTTTGGTTGGCAAAGAGTTGGCATCCGACGCAATGTTGGACAAGGTCCTGTGCATCTGCTCGGGTCGTCGGCCAATAAAACCCTGTACGGAAGGCCTTGCTAACAAGGGCCCAAGCTGTGGCGTGGTGCCCACCGAGACCGGCATGAATTTCAGCCAGGAGCTGCCGCCCCTCTTCCTCAGAGATACATCTTTGAAGGACTCCGGTAGTGCTTTTCTTGTAGAGCTCTCCGTCGTGAACCTTGTAGGCCTTCGAACGCTAGACAATGCGGCGGGCCTCATTCTGATCCTCAGGGAGTTCTTTCCTATTAAGGTAGGCCAAGAAGGGTTCGGTCCATGGGGCAATGACTGCCATAATGAGATGGGCCGACGGTGTTATTTCGGTGGCTGAGCCCCCGATGATATCGGTGTGTTCGAAATCTGGGGTTGTGTTCGGATCCGGACTGGTGTTGCCGCTCTCCCCTTGCCACACCACGGATGGCTTAAAAAGCCTTTCCAGAAAGATGTTAGGTGGGATGGGGTCGCGCTTGGCGCCGATGCGAGCACGGACATCCGCCGCTTGATTACTTTCTCGGGCCACGTGATGAAACTCAAGCCCCTCGAACCGAGCCGACATTTTTAGGACGGCATTGCGATAAGCCGCCATCTTCGGATCTTTAGCATCGAAGTCTCCATTTATTTGAGATATTGCGAGGTTTGAGTCCCCGCGCACTTCCAGGCGTTGTATGCCCATGGAGACAGCCATCCGAAGACCATGCAATAAGGCCTCGTATTCGGCTGCGTTATTGGAGTCTGTGTATAATATTTGGAGTACGTACTGGACGACGTCTCCAATGGGGGACGTTAAAACGACGCCCGCTCCTAGTCCTGCCAGCATTTTGGAACCATCAAAATAGATAACCCAGTTGGAATATGTGTGGTACTCTTTAGGGAGTTCGGCCTCTGTCCATTCAGCGACGAAGTCAGCCAGTACTTGGGATTTAATGGCTCGATGCGGTTTGTATGTTATGTCAAATGGAAGGAGCTCAATGGCCCATTTGGCAATCCGGCCCGTAGCATCGCGGTTGTTTATTATGTCATTGAGTGGTACTTCAGAAGCCACCGTGATCGAACACTCCTAGAAGTAGTGTCATAGCTTCCAGGATGCCATGAAGACCGCGTATGCTATCTTTTGATAATGAGGGTACAGGGATTTGCATGGTGTGAGGACAGTGGATACATAATATACTGGCTTCTGAAGCGGGAATTTGTGTCTGTCCTGTTCTCGTTCAACGACGAGCACGGCGCTCACCACCTGGTGTGTTGCCGATATGTATAATAACATGGGTTCGCCGACGTTCAGTGCGGCCAGGATTGGGTTGCTTGCTAGAAGGGCTTTTATTTCTTCCAGTCCGGTCGTTGCCACATCCGTCCACTAGAAGTGATCGGTGCACCGTAGAAGGTGATAGAGTGGCAATGCCTTTTCTCCCAGTATGGAGATAAAGCGGCTTAAAGCTGCCATGCAACCGGCGAGTTTTTGGACCTGTTTAAGGTCTGTTGGCATAGCCAATTGTGACAAAGCTCGAATTTTGGCTGGATTTGCTTCAATTCATCTATTGGAAACGATGAAGCCCAACAGTTTTCCAGCGGGGATGCCAAAAACACACTTTTCCAGATTGAGCTTAATGTCATATGCCCGGAGGTTGTCGAATGTGAGACGTAAATCGTCTATGAGTGTTTCGACGTGTCTAGTTTTGATGACGACGTCGTCCACATATGCTTCAACTGTCTTCCCGGTCTGTTTCCCCAGGCATGTTTGAATCATGCGTTGGTAGGTGGCGCCGGCGTTTTTGAGCCCGAAGGGCATGGTGGTGAAGCAGAATGGCCCATATGGGGTAATGAATGCTGTTGCGGCTTGATCGGACTCCTTCATTTTAATTTTATGGTATCCGGAATATGCGTCGAGGAAGCACAGTGAGTCATGTCCTGCGGTAGCATCAATGATCTGGTCGATGCGGGGGAGGGGGAAGGGATCCTTGGGGCAAGCCTTATTGAGGTCTTTGAAATCGACGCACATGCGCTAGGATTTGTCCTTCTTTGGCACCATCACCAGGTTTGCTAGCCAGTCCGGGTGTTTTATTTCTCTAATGAATCCGGCCTCGATTAGCTTGGCTAGCTCCTCCCCATAGCTTGATGTTTGGGTTCGGAAAAGCGCCGCAGTGTTTGTTTGACCGGTTTATATCCCTTCAATATGTTGAGGCTGTGTTCAGCCAACTTGCGTGGGATTCCTGGCATATCAGAAGGGTGCCAGGCGAATATATCCCAGTTCTCGCGCAGGAACTCTCGTAGCGCGGCGTCAACCGTTGGGTCTAGTTGTGCTCCAATAGATGTTGTCTTCTTGGGGTCCGTTGGATGGACATGGAATTTGACTATTTCTTCTGTCGGTTTGAAGGAGGAGGATTTGGGTCGTTTGTCTAGGATCACATCGTCCCTGTCCATCGTGGAGCGCAGTGCGGTTAATTCTTCGGCCGCGAGGGCTTCAGATAATGCCTCAAGGGCCAGGGATGCTGTTTTATTTTTGGCGCGGAGTGCTATGTTCGGATCACTGGCGAGAGTGATTAAGCATATTGACCCGAGATTAAGCCATAGTGACCCGAGATTAAGAAAAAAACAAAAAAGAATTCTGAAAAAAAATTGAAAAAAAAATTCTGAAATTTTTTTTGAAAAAAATTTGTTAGTAATGGCGCACCAGATATGTGGTGTGCCATTACTAAGTCAGATAGTAATGGTGCACTGTTGGACATAGTAATGGCGCACTACCAGGTGCACCACTATTATCTGGTATACTAATGGCGCACCAGGGGTGCGCCATTAGTACTTGTTACTAGTGACGTGATGATAGTGGCGCACCTATAGTGCGCCATTAATGGCCAAAACAGGTGCGCCACTAATTAGCCTTTTCCTAGTAGTGTTGCCCGAGATTCGATCGACGGTATCTTCATACCTAGTTCAATCTCGTTATCGGCAAGTGTCTTTACTAGTTCCGTAATAGATCATCATGTAACTAACTCATTAGTCACATTGCTTGCAAGGCTTATCATGATGTGTATTACCGAGAGGGCCCAGAGATACCTCTCCGATAGTCGGAGTGACAAATCCTAATCTCGATCTATGCCAACCCAACAAACACCTTCGGAGATACATGTAGAGCATCTTTATAATCACCCAGTCACGTTGTGATGTTTGATAGCACACAAGGTATTCCTCCGGTATCCGGGAGAGTTGCATAATCTCATAGTCGAAGGAATATGTATTTGACATAAAGAAAGCAATAGCAATAAAACTGAACGATCAACATGCTAAGCTAACGGATGGGTCTTCTCCATCACATCATTCTCCTAATGATGTGATCCCGTTCATCAAATGACAACACATGTCTATGGTTAGGAAACTTAACCATCTTTGATTAACGAGCTAGTCTAGTAGAGGCTTACTAGGGACACGGTGTTTTGTCTATGTATCCACACATGTATCAAGTTTCCAGTTAATACAATTCTAGCATGAATAATAAACATTTATCATGATATAAGGAAATATAAAATAACAACTTTATTATTGCCTCTAGGGCATATTTCCTTCAGTCTCCCACTTGCACTAGAGTCAATAATCTAGTTCACATCGCCATGTGATTTAACACCCATAGTTCACATCGCCATGTGACCAACACCCAAAGAGTTTACTAGAGTCAATAATCTAGTTCACATCGCCATGTGATTAACACCCAAAGAGTATTAAGGAGTGATCATGTTTTGTTTGTGAGAGAAGTTTAGTTAACGGGTCTGCCACATTCAGATCCATATGTATTTTGCAAATTTCTATGTCTACAATGCTCTGCATGGAGCTACTCTAGCTAATTGCTCCCACTTTCAATATGTATCCAGATCAAGACTCAGAGTCATCCAGATCACTGTCAAAGCTTGCATCGATGTAACTTTTTATGACGAACTCTTTATCACCTCCATAACCGAGAAACATTTCCTTAGTCCTCTTTAGGTACCTAAGGATAATTTAGACCACTGTCCAGCGATCTACTCCTACATCACTATTTTACCCTTTGCGAAACTCATGGCAAGGTATACAATAGGTCTAGTACACAGCATGGCATACTTTATATAACCTATGGTTGAGGCATAGGGTATGACTTTCATTCTCTCTCTATTTTCTGCCGTGGTCAGGTTTTGAGTCTTACTCAACTTCACACCTTACAATACAGGCTAGAACTCCTTCTTTGACTGGTCCATTTTGAACTCCTTCAAAATCTTGTCAAGGTATGTACTCATTGAAAATATTATCAAGCATCTTGATCTATCTATATAGATCTTGATGCCCAATATGTAAGCAGCTTCACCGAGGTCTTTCATTGAAAAACTCTTATTCAAGTATCCTTTTATGCTGTCCGAAAATTCTATATCATTTCCAAATATGTCATCCACATATATTATCAGAAATGCTACAGAGTTCTGATGTCACTTGAAGCTACGTCGGTATTTCCCAAAAGAGGAAGGGATGATGCAGCACAGCGGCGGTAGGTATTTCCCTCAGATATAAAACCAAGGTTATCGAACCAGTAGGAGAACCAAGCAACAGAACGTAAACAGCGCCTGCACACAAATAACAACTACTCGCAACCCGACGTGTAAAAGGGGTTGTCAATCCCTTTCGGGTAGCAGCGCCCCAAGATGGGCAAATGGACCTGAGATATTTGTAAATATTGATAGATCGAAAACCAAATAAAATAAATTGCAGCAAGGCATTTTTGTATTTTTGGTTTAGTAGATCTGAAAATAAAAGGCAAAGGAAAATAGATCGCAAGGGCAAACAATATAAGAAAGAGACCCGAGGGCCGTAGGTTTCACTAGTGGCTTCTCTCGAGAAAAATAGCAAATGGTGGGTAAACAAATTACTGTTGGGAAATTGATAGAACTTCAAATACGCATGACGATATCCAGGCAATGATCATTACATAGGCATCATGTCCAAGATTAGTAGACCGACTCCTGCCTGCATCTACTACTATTACTCCACACATCGACCGCTATCCAGCATGCATCTAGTGTATTAAGTTCATGGATAAATGGAGTAATGCAATAAGAACAATGACATGATGTAGACAAGATCTATCTATGTAGAGATAGACCCCATAGTTTTATCCTTAGGAGCAACGATACATACGTGTCGGTTCCCCTTCTATCACTGGGATCAAGCACTGTAAGATCGAACCCACTACAAAGCACCTCTTCCCATTGCAAGATAAATAGATCAAGTTGGCCAAACAAAACCCAAATATTGGAGAAGAAATACGAGGCTATTAGCAATCATGCACAAAAGAGATCAAAGAAACTCAAATTCTTTCATGGATATAAAAAGATAGATCTGATCATAAACTCAAAGTTCATCCGATCCAACAAATACACCGCAAAAAGTGTTACATCATATGGATCTCCAGGAGACCATTGTATTGAGAATCAAACGAGAGAGAGGAAGCCATCTAGCTACTAACTACGGACCCAAAGGTCTACAAAGAACTACTCACGCATCATCGGAGAGGCACCAATGGAGGTGGTGAACCCCATCCGTGATGGTGCCTAGATTGGATCTGGTGGTTCTGGACTCTGCGGCGGTTGGATTTGATTTTCGTCCACTCCCCTAGGGTTTCTGGAATATTGGGGTATTTATAGAGCAAGGAGGCGGTTCGGGGGCACCCGAGGTGGGCACAACCCACCAGAGCGCTTGGGCCTCCTGGCGCGCCCTGGTGGGTTGTGCTCTCCTGGAGCACCCCCCAAGCGCAGCCTTGGCCCATTACATGTCTTCCAGTCCATAAAAAATCTCTGTGAAGTTTCGTGGCATTCGGACTCCGTTTGGTATTGATTTTCTGCGATGTAAAAAACATGCAAAAACATCAACTGGCACTTGGCACTATGTCAATAGGTTATTACCAAAAATGATATAAAATGACTATAAAATGATTATAAAACATCCAAGATTGATAATATAACAGCATGGAACAATCAAAAATTATAGATACGTTGGAGACGTATCAGCATCCCCAAGCTTAACTGATGCTCGTCCTCGAGTAGGTAAGTGATAAAAACAGAATTTTTGATGTGGAATGCTGCCTATCATGTCATATCATATTCTTTTCTTCATAGCATGGACATTTGGACTTCTATATTGTTCAAAGCAATAGTCTAGTTTTAACATGATAACTTAATACTCAAGCATATGAACAAGCAACCATGTCTTTGAAAATATCAATGCTAAAATAAGCTATCCCTAGCCCATCATGCTATCATTGATCCATTCATGAAACACAATCGCATATTAACTACACTCAATGCTCAAGTATGATCATAGTGCCTCCTAGTTGGTGCTTTATAAGAGAAGATGGAGACTCAAATTCAAAATAAAAATTGCATAAAGTAAAAGAAAGGCCCTTCGCAAAGGGAAGTAGGGATTTGTAGAGGAGCCAGAGCTCAAAGCGAAAAACTTAGAGATAAAAACATTTTGGGAGGTGTATCCATCCCACCAACGAAAACTACTTAGAGTTCCCAACACTTTCCATGCTAGATATATCATAGGCGGTTCCCAAACATAAAATAAAGTTTCTTCCTTTTTGCACCATACTTTCACTTTCCATGGCTAACCGTATCCACGGGTGCCTTCCATACCAACACTTTCCAAGGAATTTATTATTTGATAACATAAAATAAATTCATTTTTCATTTCGGGATTGGGCATCCCTAATATCTTTGCCTTACTCTCGTGCAATGACAAGTGAATAAACACTCATCGTGAGAATAACACATCTAGCATGGAAAATATTAGCCACCCCTCACGTCTCCGCGAGCCAAACGAACACACAAAGGAGAAGTTTATTTTGAAAATTAGAGATGGCACATACAAATTTGCTTAGAACGGCAAAAGAATACTGCATATAGGTAGATATAGTGGACTCATGTGGCAAAACTAGTTTAAAGGTTTTTGGATGCACAAGTAGTGATCATACTCAGTGCTAAATGAAGGCTAGCAAAAGATTGAGAAGCGACCAACCAAGAAACGAATAATCTCATAAGCGAGCATTAAGCATAACTGACACCGAATAATGCACCACAAGTAGGGTTTAATTTCATAGCATAATTATTGACTTTCGAGCTTGCATAGGGAATCACAAACCTTAACACCAATATTCTTACTAAAGCATAATTACTCATCAACATAACTCACATATTACATCATCATATCTCAAAACTATTACTAAGAATCAAGTTTATTTTCTCCAATGATCTTCATGAAAGTTTTTATTATATCCTTCTTGGATATCTATCACTTGGGAACTAATTTTCATATGTTGCTTTTGACAAGCTCAAACAAATATAAGTGAAGATCAGGAGCATAATTTTTATTTCTCTCAAAATAATTTAAGTGAAGCAAGAGAGAATTTCACTAACTCTCAAACAAATCTAAGTGAAGCAAGAGAGCATTTCTTCAAAAATACTAAAACACACCGTGCTCAAAAGATATAAGTGAAGCACTAAAGCAAGTCCATAGCTCATAAAAAATTTAAGTGAAGCATAGAGAGCAATTCTAACAAGTCATGACATAATTTTGGTTCTCTCAAATAGGTGTATCCAGCAAGGAATCAAGACTTAAAACAAAAAATAAAACAAGCAAAGACTCATATCATACAATACGCTCCAAGCAAAACACATAGTATGTGACGAATAAAAATATAGCTTCGAGTAAAATACTGATGGTCGTTAGAAGAAAGAGGGGATGCCACTCGGGGGCATCCCCAAGCTTAGTTGCATGCTCTCTTTTGGATAATAGCGGGGGATGCCGGGGCATCCCCAAGCTTAGGCTCTTCTTACTCCTTATTCCTTCATCCATCGTAAGATAACCCAAAACTTGAACACTTCAATCACACAAAACTCAAAAAAAAACCTTCGTGAGATCCGTTAGTATAAGAAAATAAATCACTACTATAAGTGATGTATCAAACCAATTCATATTTTGTTCTTGCATTATATCTACTGTATTCCAACTTTTTGTGGCAAAATCTCATCAAAGAAAACCATAGAGCCATCAAAACAAGCACACAACGCAAAGAAAACACTCAAAAACAGAACAGTCTGTAGTAATCTGGGTGTTTCGAATACTTATGTAACTCCAAAAATTCTGAAAAATTAGGACGACCTGAGTAATTTCTATATTGATCTACTGCAAAAGGAATGGGTATTTTATCGCTCTCTGGTTAAAAATGAGAATTATTTTTGTGAGCGCAAAAGTTTCTGTTTTTTCAGCAAGATCAAACAACTATCACCCAAGAAGATCCTAAAGGCTTTACTTGCCACAAACACTAATTAAAACATAAACAACACAATCATAATAGTAGAATAATTGTGCCAACACTCAAAAACAGGAAGCAAAAAGCAAAAATAAATTTTATTCATTGGCTTGCCTCCCAACAAGCGCTATAGTTTTACGCCCTTAGCTAGGCATAAAGCAAGGATCTAAGTTTTGTCATCTTTGGTTCGAGATCCATAAGATGCCCTCATGATTGATTCATATGGTTGCCTAATTCTTTTTCTAGGGAAGTGTTCCATACCCTTACTCAAAGGAAATTGGAACTTGATATTGCCTTCTTTCATATCAATCACGGCACCGATAGTGCGTAAATAATTGGACAAGACGGCTTGCAATCAATATCAAGAACAACAAAATTTATGGGCACATAATTCCTATTTGCAAGAATAAGAACATCATTAAATCTTCCCATAGGCTTTTCAATAGTAGAATCCGCCAAGTGCAAATTTAAAGAACATGATTCAATATCGGTAAGACCAAGCACATCAAATAAAGATTTCGGAATAGTAGAAACACTAGCACCCAAGTCACATAAAGCAAAACACTCATAATTTTTAATCTTGACTTTGATAGTAGGTTCCCATTCATCATGCAATTTTCTAGGAATTGAAACTTCTAATTCCAACTTTTCTTCTAAAGCTTTCATCATAGCATCAACAATATGTTTAGTAAAAGCTCTATTTTGTTCATAAGCATGGGGTGAATTTATCGTGGATTGAAACAAAGAAATACGGTTAATCAAAGATAAACTATCATAATTAAAGTCTTTGTAATCCAAAAGAGTGGGCACATCACTAGCTAAAGTTTTGACCTCTTCAAACCCACTTTTATCAATTTTCTCAACAAGATTTTCACCCTCCGAATTATCGGGACGCCTTCTAGCTAAAGTTGACTCTTCCCCAGTCCCTTTTTCATCAATCTTAATATTACTAAATAAGGAATCAATAGAAGAAAAACCAATCATTTTAAGATCTTCATCACTTTTATCCTCTAGTGAGATTGGTTTAGTGGCCATTTGATTTACTAGAGTAGCTTGTGCATTGGATATTTCTCCTAACAAACTTCAGCAAAAGCATACTTAGATTGGAGATTGCAAACTTCTCTACAAATATCATCAAGTTGTTTTGTTATAGCATCCAGCACAATGGAGTGCTCCTTAAGTTCTTCGGTAAAATACTTATTATGCCCAAATTGTGTAGTCATATATTCCTTAGTACTTTTCTCAATTTCAAGCAAAATATTGGGGTAAGGAACATCATAATATTTTCTTTGAGGCATCATGACTACGCAAACAAGAAGCACACAAAAACAGATCCGGCAAGAAAACGGTGAACAAAAAAGAGGGGCGAATAAAACGGCAAACTTTTGTGAAGTGGGGGAGAGTAAAACGAGAGGCAAATGGCAAATAATGTAAACTGCGAGGAGATGAGATTTGTGTTTAGGAACCTGGTATATGTTGAAGATCCTCCCCGGCAACGGCGCCAGAAATTCCTTCGATGTCGCTTGAAGCTACGTCAGTATTTCCTCAAAGAGGAAGGGATGATGCAGCACATCGGCAGTAGGTATTTCCCTCAGATATGAAACCAAGGTTATCGAACCAGTAGGAGAACCAAGCAACACAACGTAAACAGCACCTGCACACAAATAACAACTACTCGCAACCCGACGTGTAAAAGGGGTTGTCAATCCCTTTCGGGTAGCGGCGCCCCAAGATGGGCAAATGGACGTGAGAGAGTTGTAAATATTGATAGATCGAATGCCAACTAAAATAAATTGCAACAAGGTATTTTCGTATTTTGGGTTTAGTAGATCTGAATATAAAAGGCAAAGGAAAATAGATCGCAAGGGCAAATAATATGAGAAAGAGACCCGGGGGCCATAGGTTTCACTAGTGGCTTCTCTCGAGAAAAATAGCAAATGGTGGGTAAACAAATTACTTTTGGGCAATTGATAGAACTTCAAATACTCATGAAGATATCCAGGCAATGATCATTATATAGGCATCACGTCTAAGATAGACCGACTCCTGCCTGCATCTACTACTATTACTCCACACATCGACCGCTATCCAGCATGCATCTAGTGTATTAAGTTCATGGAGAAATGGAGTAATGGAATAAGAACGATGACATGATGTAGACAAGATCTATCTATGTAGAGATAGACCCCAACGTTTTATCCTTAGTAGCAACAATACATATGTGTCGGTTCCCCTTCTGTCACTGGGATCAAGCACCGTAAGATCGAACCCACTACAAAGCACCTCTTCCCATTGCAAGATAAATAGATCATCACTACAAAAAAATACACTTCTGTGATGATACGTGTTTGTCACAGTAGGTCACATTTTCTGTCATGCATGTACATCCATGACAAATTTATGACAGAATCAAGATAGTCATACCTGTGTTGTCATAGAAGTGTTCCATGACATTACCAAAATTATCATCACGGAAGTGTCCACTTCCATGACGATAAATCGCGCATCACAGAAGTGCTTTCGTCAAGGGTGACCGATACGTGGCATCCACCGTAACGGAATGTCGTTAAGCTATCGGGTCCGGTTTTGGATCCGATAACCCGTTAACAGCCCCGACCAATGGGGATTTTCCACGTGTAAAATCATCATTGGCTGGAGGAAACACGTGTCGGCTCACCGTTGGGACAGATGTCATCCACTCATTGGACCCAAAGCGCCTATGATACGTCGACACGTGGCACAGCCCAACAGAGGCCCATATAGGTTAAAAAGGCCGGCCCAGTCAAAGGCCCGTAGTACTTACTCAGGTACTAGTTGGCCAGCCCAATAACGGCCTGCTTAATAAAGGCCCATTTACGGCCCGAAGCTAGATCTGGCCCGTTAATTGTTTGCCGAATATTTGGGCCCAATTACAGCCTAGTGACTTTCGGCCTGTTAGAGGCCCGATGTAGAGGCCCATATTAGCCCGGTGTGACTTTCGGCCTGGGAATGGCCCGTGCTGCCCATGGGCCATATATGGTCTGACGGGACATCGGGCCCACTAACGGCCCGTGATAAAGGTGGCAACAGTTAAGCCCAACGTGACTTTGGGCCTGTTAAAGGCCTGTCGCATAATTCGGCCCGTTGATGTCTGTACTAAGCTTTCGGCCTCTTAAAGGCCCATGATATCAGTGGGCCAACTAAGGCCCGAGATATGTTTCGGCCTGGTAACTGACCGTGATATAACTGGGCCCAAAAAGGCCCGGTCTACATTTCAGCCTGCTGAAGGCCCATCGACGACTAGTGAAAATTGAGGCCCAATATGCATTTTGGCCTGCTAAAGGCCCATGGTTTCATCTGGGCCGTAACAGGCGAGTACAATATTCAGCCTGTTAATGGCCCAACGCTACCTGGGCCAAACTAAGCGTTAGGTCCACAAAATGCCCAACTAAAATATAGGCCGGTGTAAGTTGTGGGCCTCGCGCAAAGTGTGAAGGCCCCAATCATTCGAGCCTAAGAAAGATGCAGGCCGGCCCAATTGTGGCCCGCTAAACACCAGGCCCGTTAGAAGCGAATGTTTCGGCCTGGTTGACTACATTTGATTTTTTTTTCAGATAGCGAATGATGGCAGTAACTAGTAGGAATTAAGAACAAACCTACTCTATACAATAAAGAAATTACGGCATAGTAACTAAGAATAAACCTACACTATACAATAAAGGATTTATGGTATATTACATCCACTGGGCATCGAAGTTCGCCACCAGTAATCATAAAGCGCAACGAAGAAGCAGATTACAAAAATTGGGCACCATTGCAGCGTAACAAAATAATACTGAACCGAGACCACTTCCAAGACAGTTCAAGAAAGGTTAGCCTTGCGCGGGAACTGCTGTGCAAGCTGCTGAGCAAGGCTGTGAGACCGGCCTAGCATGTCGGTCATAGCTTCCAGTTGTAGCTGTTTAGCGATGAGGTTCTCATTGGTGTTCTCCGCAATCTTTCTTAGAGATAGGACTTCATGTCGAAGTTGAGTTGCAGAATGCCTTTCTGCTAGCACTTGGGACTGAAGAAGTCGAACTGATTCAGACAACGAATTCTGTGAGCTTGTCTGACTGCTAGTCTCAAGTAACTTGAACAATACATCAAGAAAAGACTTTGGGGTTGTCTCGCTATCTTCAAGATGTTTTGCCTTCTTTGCTGCAATATATGTTGGGTTTGTCGCACAGCCTTCAGCAGACATGTGCATGCCATCAGGCATATCACCCTGAAACAAAGCAGAGAGATGACAGGTTTTGCACGTGTATAAACAAAGATGATAACTGTGCTATCAATCCCATCCAATTTCAAATTAGAAAATAAAGAGTAAGTTCAAAATATCAATAGCATAATTTGGCATTGTTCATAATGCGGGGAGCTTCACCACACTACTGGATTACCATGTCAACATAACAAGCATAGATGAAGGGCAAAGAAAACCATTATATCTATTTTGGTTAATGTGCATGGCATGTTGTTCATATCATCAGCCACATCAGTAAGATAAAACAGGAGATGACAAGGTGCAAACGTGGGCTGCTTCACCACACACTGGATTATAGATCCACAAAAACAAGCATACATATAGGGAGTATTGAGTAATGTGCATGGTATGAATAAGGAATTTGGTTTTACAAGTAAAACTTAGAACTTACGATTCTTGCAAACATGCATTTTGGTAGAAACAGCAAATTAAATAGCAGTAAACGATAGGGAGTATGAGCAAATTAAACAACAGTTGAGGATAAAGGCTTTAGAAGGACTGACTTACATTAACAGTTAACACCGGCTTTATAATGCACTTCTCCATGTCAAGGGAAGGATAACTCAAGAATTTCAGCACAGAATCTTCTTCATAAGCATTGCATGTACTCTACATTTTGTAGAGAGTAATTATAGATATGATAATACTGGAAGGGATAGAGGATAATGAAGATAAGATGCAGATTGATGCTACATAATCAACTACCAATCCCTGGAAGTACAAGCATTACAGGACAAAATGTACTGACAAGAGCAATGGGCTACACTTCTGCACTGGCATTGTCTGTGTATTCTACTCTTTGGTAAGATTAAATATAGATCTGATCTTTTTTAGTAAATGGTGGGCGAGGGAGATAAGATGCAGAATGCTACACAATGAACCAATCCCTCTTCCCATAATACAAGAGTGTTTTGAACACTGGTGTACTGTACAAAACGTTCTTATATTATGGGACGGAGGGAGTAGCTGTTAATGTAAGTACAGTGATAGACGACGTTCAGTCCTTACAAGAGGACTGCAGAGCTAAACCTCTTCAAAAGCATTGGGCTGATTCTAAATTTATGTAAGAGTCCATACGGATCTTATAATGTCCACCAAATGGATGATAACGAGGCTAACATGTGCAGTGATGCTACATAATCAAACAGCTATGAAAGTAAGTATGCTCATACAGGGCAACAGGTACTCACAAGAGCAATGCAGTGTGCAGTATAGTTGCGAGATTCTGTGGTCCCTTGAGAACGAACGTTCTTCTGCTAACAGTTTTCGTACAAGTGAGACGTTAAGGCAAATGCAGAAATGTAGTTCAAATTGTGATGTGATATCATAGATCGTACCTTATGCTGCAGCCGAGACCAATGTGTAACAAGATTATTCCAGTCATCGTCGGATAAATGTAGCACCGGAGACTTTACAAAAATTTAGTTTAGAGGCTTGCCATCGAAGTGCGCTTGCCTCAGGTAGGAACGATACTTCATCAACGAGTGCTTGAAAAGCACAACCAACCCTTGCTCGTCTTCACAATCCAGTTTGGTCCTCGCCTATTTAAAAGAATGAAATATTCTGTCTTCTGTCAGCAGAAACATATGCAGTAATGACCATGAATAACATTAGTACATTACTTACGCGTAAGTTGCGGAGGAAGACTGGAAATTGTTCTGTGTCTACGGTATAATCTTTCCATGAAGGAAAGATGCGCACAAAGTTCCTGACAACAATATAAGCTTTGTCTTCTAAACTGGGAAGACATGGAACAGGGGTCCTATTTGCTGCAATTGGGGCTCTCTCTGGTTCGAAAAGGGATTTGGCAACTGGATTTGGTGTAGTCTTTGCTGGAATGGGGGTTTTGCGTTGTAGAGCTGGTGCTATGTCAACTAGCATAATCATAATGTTTGCTGCAGTTGGGGTCTGCTGAGTTGGGGCATCAGAAATGACCAGTGTAGTAGGGCTAGAGTCTGCTAGAGTTGGGGTGTTTTGTGGGTCAAGTGATATTGCAACTACACCTAATGGGCTATTTGATTTATCAGGTGCCACTACCTTTTCCAAATACTTTGCTTGTGCTCCTCCACGATCAGCAATCGCCCTCTTCCTTTTGAACGTCTGATACACAAGAACAACATTTGAATGGATAAATATGGTATGATGACAGATGGAATATGTACTAAAAATGGATAGGCAGACCGTATTCACATACACGATGTGTAAACTAAGCTAATGGCAGTTCAACAAAGTAGAAGCAATGCAAAGCATCAGTTGCAAGATATGTGCAATAAATATAACCTTGGAAAGTTAGAGCAAGCACCTTGATGGGTGAATAAGATAGGGCATCTTCCTCTGACTCCTCCACTAGGGAGCTACATTGACTTAGGTCTCCCTCTAGCTCAGAATCACTGTTAGGATCATATTCTGAGCATGAATCTGTAGGTGGAGAGCGTTTGCATTGCATTGCATCCAGACTTGATTCCGGTCCCTTAATGCCAAGTTTGACAGCCATGGCATTGTTCTGCTTTATTATTTTCATGTGCGCAAGCTCATAATCATTATGATGCTGTTCAGAATCTGAGATTCATGAAAACATAAAAAGTAGTCAGATTATCTATGGAATGCATTGCGGATTCAACTCGAAGAGTGTCTCCCTATAAACCCCTGCATATGCAAAGTTCACCCCCCAACCGTGCTGACCAGACCACACACAGAAATACAAACCCCTTATGTCTCTATAACAGGCAGACACACATTTCAAAACTGAAGTAGGAACATTAGAATTATATGAAATTCGTATTTGAACAAATAAACTAAGGAATTATGAGTGGCATAATGTTTAGCTTCAAGGGTGGAGTGTTGGTAGTGCGACACAAAGCAAGTAGGCAGATTGTATTCCATGTAAAAGATCAAAGCCTATGTATAAGCTAGAAATGACACTTTATTTCTATACAATGCAGTGTTCGTTGCCCACACATGATGGAAGAGATCACATAGAGAAATACTATTCACTCATGTCTACGGTTGCAGTATTTAGAAACAGGGTGGTCCACCCTAAAAGAATATTGACAACAAATATGACAAGGCAAGCATAGATGTAGTGAATCAATCATTTACTTGTGAGCTCATTAGGACAAGTATGCAGAATTGTAACTGCAGTAAGAGACCGTCCAAAATCTGAATCAAGAAGTTTGTCTAGCACTTATTGTTTGCAACTAATCGACGTGAATAATTGGATATTATATCGAATGAGTAAGAAAGACAAGTAAAATTTTCGACAAACCTGGCTTGCAGTAGTAATCTGGGTCAATGTCACTACGACCAACAATCCAAAATGACTAGTGTCTGTTCCTAGGGCCGGAATTTTGAAAACCCTGTGAACTTTACAGGTACTAAAGATTACCGAAATACATCTGAACCATTAAGTGTAGGTAGCACTGATCACACAACAAACCCTAATGACAGTCCTGCCTAATGAGTAATGAATCAATTAGAAAATGGGTGATGAGGAGTGGCTGCTGAGTGTTGAGGACTTATCTCAGGATAAATCGGGTTGGCTTAGTGGGTGCTGCACGCCTGAGCCCTGAACGGACTGGGAAGGTAGGCACGGCGGCGTGCCCGGGCAGCGGTGACGCTGTTGGGCGAGCGGCTCCTGACCTCCTGTTAGTCCGACGTCTCCTCCTAGAGTCATGTCGTCCGGGGATGGCAAGTCGCCGGCGAGGCAGGCGGCTGGGGGCGAGTAGAGATCGGAAGCACGCAGCAGAACAGAGGGGAATCGGGGCCTGGGACGACCCAAAATCCCAGGGTGGGCCGGCCCACCGTGGGCACCCTGTAGAGATACACACCCGAGCGGCGAACATGCATTTTTGAAACTAATTTAGGAATATTTAGCTGACCAATTAAACGAATCTGTTTTAATAATATCATATTCGTATTTGAACAACTAAGCTTGTTTAGCTTGATGGGTCGAGCAGTGCTATTATGACACGAAGCACGTATTGTGATCGTATAGTGATCATAAAAGGGGGAAACCGGAGAAATGATATTTAGCAGCCATTGTTTGCTTTGAACTAAGAACTAAATTCTAAGAGCTGAAAAGAAAGTAGAGTAACCAAGTTAAGATCTATTTTCTGGTTGAGATCAAAAAGTTGAGGGGATATGAAGTACCACCTCTCTTGCGGCGCCGTGTAGGCATCGGGGGTGCGATGGCTGTCGGTGGCGTTGAAGCAGATCTGCGACGGTAGACGGGTGCATCGGGGGATAAGTCCCGTTGCGGTGGAAGAGAAGGTCGTGTGAGCGGCCCCGGCAAAGAGGACGATGGCGCCGATGAAGCGAGAGGACGTGATGCAAGGCTCTTTGTCCGTCGTCGTGGATGAGAAACGTCCATCTCTAGTAGTGGACGACGCGGTCTTGGTAGGCGCTCCGGCATGGTGGAGGATGGTGGCGATGGATGTGGTGGAGGACGGCGGTGATGGATGTAGTGGAGGACGGCGGCGATGGATGGGGTGGCGGACGGAGGCTGGTGTGGGGATGGTGTTCTAGCGCGGACGGTGTATGAATGGGAAAATGGAGGGAAAGGTATGGGGAACCATGTTTTTGGGACGCGCCTGTCTGAAATATGGGAAAGTTATGAACTTAGCCCCCGTTTAAAATTTGGACGTCTCGTCGGTTGGGGATACGACGGTAATCTCACATCTCGCCAATATTTGCCCAGAGCGATTTTGGGTGAGGAGAGGGTGGTTGGCGCCCATGGTTGGCACCCACGGTGTATGAACGGGGTTGACAGGTAGGGCGGTTGTGTCACGTCTGAGTGAAGTTATAAACCTGCCCCTATTGAAAATATTTGCCTACATCGATTTCGGCCGAGTCAAGTTTGTTTTGCCGCCCACCATGTATGAATGGGGAAATGGAGGGAGAAACAGAGGTCTTTCGGACGAGCTTGAATCAAATGTGTTTTGCCGCCCATGTTTGGCGCCCACCGTGTCGGAATGGGCTCAGAGGCGGTCGTGTCACATCGTATTGAAGTTACTATCCTACCCCTATTTAGAGTAGTGGAAATCGGGCCGATGGATTGTCCGTGTAATGGGTAGACAGTAATTTCCATCTCTCAAACACTTGGCTTCGGGCAGCCGACGTGGGAGTGGACATTTTGCCGCTTCTTTCGAATTTTGGTACAATAAGCATCCACGTTTACCCTGGCAACTAAATTCGAATCCATTTTGTATTCCTATACGAATCTTTATAAATCATTCTATGTGTTTTTATTTATCTTCAAAAGGACGACAAAGATGTATTCCGCTGTCATATATGAATATGGTTTACAAATGTCGATACTCAAATTCAGAAGCTAGAATCCAGTTTAAGGTGAATTCGAATATTTGGAACACTTCATGTCCAACTCAAATGTCACACGCAGCATAATGTGTACTCCCATTTAGATATGTACACAAGCGATGTATCAAGATTCAAATACCGAGTGAATCAACCAAGAATGTACAGAACTAACAGACATATAAACACTTATAGAGTATATGGATCAATAATATCAACTAACATACATAAGCCAGGCCGCTGTACTTTTCTTTGCTACAACAGCATCCTTTTTTTTAGCCAAGCTACTGCAGCATCTTGGCCCTTTCCGATGCGTGCCACTTATGGTCCATCTATACTACTATTATTGTTGAATGCACATTCAGCCCGATTGGCATATTTGTAGGTCTAGCACGGCAATCAAAATGAAATGTCTCCGAGTCTTATCAATTAATACAGACTTGTGCTCAAATAAAATTACAAACCAAAAAACAAAAAACAATTATTACATGATCTCTAAAACAATTGGTTTGATTGATTACATGAACAAACAACACAAAGGTTATTCAACGATGGAAAGAACATTTCACCTATGATTTACCAAGTGGGAATTTAATTTCCTTTTTTCCTTTGGGACCTTAACAATGTGGTCAGTCTCAGCTTGCTTCGTTTTGAAATCCACCAAATATTTAATGGTTGTCTTGAGTACGGTTACTGATTGTGTTGTTTGCTTCCTCAACATGTCAACTTCATCTCTAAGTGCAGAAGCAGAATCTCTTTCTACCACTAGTTTAGCCTCTAGAGCATCAGCAGTTGGCAATTCATAATGCACGATTGGGCCGGTGCCACTGCTGTGGGATGATACAACGTCCATGGGGACCTCGCTCTTTGATCTTGGGCTAACCTGTTTTGCCATTAAAGTTCTGATTGGATTCAGAAAAGTTGAAGTTAGCAAAACATCTCAACTGGGAGTTATAACAGCAAACCAGTTAAACAAACAAGGAATTAAAGAGTTTCAATTCGATGCTGAAAAGTAGTTATTAACATCATTGTAACCCGTTGTTGCAGCAGCAAAGCAGTTAAACAAACAAGTAGCTATTTAAGTTCAGGCAAACAGGTAATTCTTAACAGTAAGTATCAAACACATAGATAGGTGCAGTCTATGATAGGATTAACATGTTGTGGCATTATGTAATTAGTAGCAAACTAAATTAAGCCAAGCAACATAATTGAACAATTTTGCAATAAGTGGCTAACTAAAATTCCGAGAAGCAGGTAACTGAACTTACGCTAGTTCTTTGTACAGGCACACTGCAACTTCTTTTTTGCTTACAACGTTGTAAGAAGGAGTCCATGGCATCAATTGCTTGGATACGCAGTCCCAATACTTCTTTCTTCCCACACTGCATTGGTAAGTCGAATGGTTAATCTGGTAAGATGGTGCATCCTTGATATGTTATATGAGGACGTGTAGTCAGACTATTTGTAGCCGCACACATCACACTGCTTTTACTGTATATTTCATGCGATTACGTTTGGCATATCGAGATCTAAGCAATCTATAATAGGATGAAAAGACTGGCATCCTTCACATTATTAGCGAACTCAGTTCATAGAAACAAGCAATTCAACCATTCTGTGGGTAAATCAAAAGCGCCACTGGAATATTTTTCACTACCCCTATCATACACTCAAAAAGGGGGCGACGCCACCATAGGGGCTGGTATGGGCGGTCGCCTCGGGTGGTTCGAAAGTGTGCACCTAATTTGAGTCGTCCAGGTGGGCCCAGGCTAGTTTTGTTCGTCCCAACGCACGAGCAGGCAATGTAAAAAATGAAGAAAAATGTTTCAATTTGGATAGGCCAATAACATAAGTGCAAGGCAGGCCCTATAGCAGGCTCGCGGCCCAAACGAGCGCCTCCCATATCGATCGACAGCAGGAAAAATCCCAATTCATCCGCTCCAGCCTCCAGTCTGGTTCGCTCCTAACCTAGCCGCCACTGGACAGACCGACACAGCACTTCCTCGCGCCCTCGTTGGAGGGCGGTCGCCGGGCTTCAAGCGAACGGAAGGACAAGAAGATGAAGATCCAACCCTGGGTGTAGCCTGTGTGGGAGGCAGCGGCGGCAGCACGGGCATGGCATCGAGCTTGCGCAAATGGACAGTCGTAGCTTGCAAGAGTAGCATGCGCAACGAGCAGGTACATCACATCCCTGATTATATCTAATTCAACTCTTCAATTTCTGGCCAATAGTTAAACCTGACGGTGTTGTAAAACTGCTTGTATATGTAGGGAATCTATGAGAAAATGAATTCAATTTCTACTTATTTTATAACTCCCCCAATCAATACTGAACTGACTGAATCTGATGTATCTAATCAAGTTTCCGGTAGAAACATCCAAGCTCATGTTGTTCTTGAGCCTGAAGTGTCTAATGAACAGACTGCTAATGAAGGATTTGATGCAAACATTTTACATGCTCCTGATGATGAACATATAGTGTCTAATGAGGCATCTAATGCAAGCATTTTGCAAGCTCCCATTGAAGGATTTAGTGTCTAATGATGATCTGCTATGTTGAGAGAGACATAGAGATTTGCAGGCATTGATGACAAGCAAATTATAGTGCATTTTCATGGCTTGAGGAAACGTCGAGGCCATCTACCGGAAAGTCCCCGTATCATACAACGTAGCATAAATACTTTTCTAATCTGTTGTTTGAAACTATTGGCATACTTGTGCAGGATAGATATATTGATATGCAGTTTGCGCACTGGTTATAGGTGCAATTACACTTCGATATTTTCAGCCAGAGAACGAATAATTCAAGCAGGTACAGACCATGTTTGTAATCCTTGTACACCATGTTGAATTTTGTGTTTTTTGGTGCTTGCATCATTTAGTGTTTATAATCTGAACTACTTTGGATCATTAGCTGGTTTTCAAAGTGCATGTAGGTTCACATTTCTCAAGTTATGTTGATTTCCGGAGTGCAAGTATCTTCATATTTTTTAAGTTAAATGTTCGCCCCTGGTAACTTGAATTCGTGGATCCGCCACTGCACACAAATCATACACGAATGCCAGTACGAATTAAATGAAATGCAGGGACTTACGCTAGCTCGTTGTACAGGCTCACTGCAGCTCTGCTTGCGCTTGGGATGTTCCATGTACAAGTCCATGTTACCATTTGCTTGGATATGCAGGCCTTGTACTCCTTGCATCCCCCTCTGCATTTTTGACACGGCGAATGGCTGATCAAATAAGAGGAATCGACCTTGCTGTTGTACCGGAGGACAGATGCTTACAAGGTTATACAGGTGTGCAGGATGTGTACCAGATCCCGTAGCGTCGTCATGCTTCGCTAAAAAATGGATTTGCTTGTTTCAGATGATATCTCCAGAAGAAATAAGAGTTAAAGTCAGAGTTGGATAGGCGTGTAAGCTAAGAGAGCAGTGAAAAGATATCCAAACATCGTTGGAACAGTGCACAAGGGAGTGATAGGTGGATACCTAGTTTGGGCCGGCGTTTGGGCATGCTTGCCTAGCTAGAGTGCGGGTCACTTCAGAGCCGTTGAGGGTGATGCATTGGCGTTGGCTGGCCGCGCACGGATGCAGATCTTGAGTGGCAGCGGAGCGCTATGATGCGGTGGACGAGACCGTTGGTGAAGCCCCAGCGGCCTCGGGGGGCGGAGGCGCGACGATGTGCTCGGTGAAGTAGCCCCGGTGAGCTGGGAGACGGCGTCGGTGAAGCACACCTGATGCGGTGGAAGTCGGTGTCTGTGAGGCACGTCGGTTGCGGCGGCCGACGTTATCGGTGGACCACCCGGTGCGGTGGACGAGGGCGTAGATGAGGTAGCTCCGGTGCGGTGGTGAAGCGCGACCATCCTCTTCGTCGTCGTCGTCCGGCACAGAGGTGGGGAAAGAGATGAGACGAGGGGCGATTCGAACTTTGCTTAGGTTGGCGGCGAATTAGGGATTTGAGCAATCTGGGCGCGGAAGGGGACGGTGGAGAAGGGAGAGTTTGCAGGGCTGGAATTGGGGCCGCCAGATATTTCAATCCGAAACGTGGAAGCGCGAACTTATTTTGTCGTCGTCCTTTTTTTGGGGGGAGGGGGAGTGAGGGAGGGGGTGGGTGGCTGGGTGCTATGCGTCCGTCCGACACACGCGACCACCACGACACAACCCTGGTGCACCTACATTTGAGAATGCAAATGAATCTTCTTTCATTTGCAAACGAATCTGTATGTATTACCATGCCCGTGTTTTCCTTGCAATAATTAGTCATTCGAAACGAGATACTATAAATTAATTAATGAGGAGTTATTTGAAAAAAAATCGAAACGGTATCCACGCTAACGTGGATTAGAGTGTGTGTACATAATTAGTTATTTGAATTAGAGTGTGTGTCACATAGCGATCTCCAATTCTAACGTGGATTTCGCATTTCACTGTATCCACGCTACTTTTTTAATACAAATTCATATGTATATGATGAACACCATGGTAGTGAGAAAACTTTTGGATGGATTCAAACATATGACCTACAAAATAGCACAACAAATCGAGTCAATGTCAACTTTTTGAAACCTAGTATGGCATGAATTCGAAATAATTACCCATATGCATGGTCCTCAGTTCAAATCTTACAATGTACACCGAATTGAAACATCGATATTAAGTCTCGTACTATCTACATTCAAATGTTGTTTTTAGCCCCCCCCCCTCGCACACACGCTACATACTTCCTGTATCGGTCAATCTTCCTCTCCTAACCACCTTAGGAAGCTATCGATTTCCAACACACATCCATTCTTTCTCTCCATGTTTCGATCTCTAACTCTCTCAACTACACAACCCCCTTTTTCCACTCTGTTACGAAATGTATTTACCTCACACACCCGCCATTGCACCCCATGCCGAGCTTTCTCCCTCTCACCCTCTCGCGCTAAACACATGCATTGCCTATCTAGCCCCCCAACCTCTCGT
This sequence comes from Aegilops tauschii subsp. strangulata, assembly GCF_002575655.3. Classification (NCBI taxonomy): domain Eukaryota; kingdom Viridiplantae; phylum Streptophyta; class Magnoliopsida; order Poales; family Poaceae; genus Aegilops; species Aegilops tauschii. Next base: position 439,060,475 of record NC_053040.3, on the reverse strand, counting down.
GCGCACGCACGCACGTTGTCTATCTAGGTCACTCCCTCGAGACTGTCTCACTCTTTCTTCCACACGGCAGGCCACACTCGCTCAATCTCGCTCTCTTTATCTGAGTCTCGTTTAACCTCGTTTTCTTTCACACACAAATGATATATCTCCCTGTTCGGGCCTCGATCGACACACTCTCTCACACAGATTGTCTATCTAGGTCAGTCCATTGAAGCCGCCCCCACTCTTTCGACCTCATGGCGGGCCACGCTCGCTCTCCCTCTCTCTCTCTTTGTATGTCTCGATTGACCTCGCTCTTTCTCGGACAAAAACAATATATCACCATGTTTGAGCCCAATTCGACTTATTCACATTGTATACTCTCTCACGCACATTGTCTATCTAGGTCACTCTCTCCAACACATCTCACTCTTTCGATCACACGACGACCCTATGTGATCGATCGACCTTGCTTCCTCCCACGCACAAAATATATCTACACGTCTGTGACTGGATCATCTCTCAAGCTCTATCTTACAGCCCTCACCCTTGCCAAAATCTCAATCGGACAATATCTCTCCAGAGCATATATATTTGTTCCATGAATGTCGGACCACACTCACTTTGTCTCTCTATCTATATGTCTCTCGATTGACCTCGCTTTCTCACGCCGTATCTTCCACACATTGAAACTACCTCTCCATCCCTCGCAAAGCCGGAGCTATTTACATTGCGAGGGGCACTCCAACCTTGGATTAATTTGTGTAGGCATTTATTCCGGTCGGTTTAGATTATATTTTCGTAGCATTCGGCCCACAACTACTCGAAACACCGTTGCAACCCCCGCAACTCCCCTAGTTGATTTCCCTCTGGCTCGGTCATCGCTCTCTCGCACGTCCTTTCTCGCCTTCAACGTCGCACCATGGTATTATTGCAAAAAACTCTGTTGTTCTCTTTAATTATTATAAATAAGCTACAAAACTACACACCGATAGTCCACTTGGAATGGAACAAATTTGGACCACAAATTAAAATGCTACAAACTACGCACCGAGGGGCCCACATGTCATGAAACAAATTTGGACCCATATACAAATTAAAAATAAAGGACGAGGATCGAACATGCGACCAGGGCCTTCAAGTTGCACGTCAATAGGCAACATACGTAGAACAGCAATGTTTGTTGTACCTCCCTTTGTTCATATAATGTTTTTATATTACCACAGCCTATTTAATTGATAACATGTAATATTATTTTTAGTACTATTCGCCTTCACTTACTGGTGGGTTCCATGTGTGCTCTCTCTCTCTCCTCCCCTTCTGCGTTTAGACGCACGGGCAAACACGAAGAACTCGCGGGCGATGTTGCCGTTGACCATATCTGGACGCATTCATAAGTTACGGCACCAGTTTCACGTGCTAGCAGCACTAGTCAGTGTGTACGTGCAATGCACGTTAATTTGGAAGTATATTAAGTGCATGCGGATATTAAGTTGGATATTTTTTGCGTGTTATTATGTGATTAGCACTATTTTTGGCATGAAATTAACTGCATGCTAAACGTGCTGAGCGCTCGACATTGAAGCAGTCTAGGTCGTTGGATGATAAGGAATACATGTGGCTTGATGACGTTTTATATTTAATTTGATACGGCTCTAGCAGAACATTCAATCGATCAAACCATAGATTTCGTTCAGTCTGACTCCAACTTTAAATGATACGACGATCGATCTAAAATAAACGGAAATGATAAATGTTCGGATTTTAAGCATGGCAATCCGAACGTTTTTCATGGCAAATTTAGATTACGCGGCGGCGGCGGGGGCGTCTTGCGGTGGGAAGCGGCTCCTCTGCCGTGCTCTGTGTGTCGTCGGGCCACTGACCGACGGCGACGGCGGCGTCTTGCGCCGTTGTTGGTGTACTCCTGGACGTTGGCCCTAGCTTCAAGGAAGGCCACAATGTTCTGGACTTCGGTCTCCAGGAGCGAGTCAACTGGCGGGAGGAGGCGACTAGCGTTGGTGCAAGGAAGTGGTCGACGGCGGCCATCCATGCCGCTGAGGCAGGCACTGGCACCCGCGCGCGGACAGGCGCTGTCAACGGCGCGGCGGAGACATTCGTGTGCACGGGCAACGTCACAGGCACGCACGTCAGTGCACGCGCAGGCGCATGCGCTGGCAGGTGCACGGGCACTGTCACGGACGTGCACGTCAGTGCACGCACAGGCGCATGCGCTGGCAGGTGCACGGGCGCATGAAAGTCGGCGGGGACCTCGTGGAACCCCGTGGCATCAAGCTCGGCGACAATGTGCGGCTCCCAGCCCATCAATGCCAAAGGGATGGGCGCTGGCGCAGTCGGGGCGACGGGAGCCGGAACAGGAGCGGGGACAGGCGTGGCGTCTTCCCGCAAGGCCAGTTCAAGCTCGTCCCAAAGCACCTTATGTTCTTGAGACTCCGGCTGGGTGTCTTCCTCAGGAAACTGGAAGACTAAGGGCAGACCATCGTGATGCGGCATGGCGTACATTTAGGTCAGGCTGGTTGGAGGTAGACGACAGGAGAATCGGAGAGGAAGAGAGAAGGTTGTAGCGATACCGGGTAGTGCGGGGTTGATTTTAAACTGTGGCGCCGGCGACATTAAAAGTGGGAGCAGTTGGGACGAAGGTGGGCGGTGGAGCCTGGTCAAAGGGCTCGCCTCCCGGTGAGCCTGCACAGCGGTCTGCTCGCACGCCTCCCTGTCAGCCGGCGCAGCGGTCTGCTCGCACGCCTCCCGTCGACTCACACGCTTGCTCGGACGGCACCTGCCGATGAGAAGTGGGACTCGTGGCGGCATGTAAACGCCCACGGTTTCAATACTGAAAGCGTTCGCCTTAACGTGACAGGTCTTTGTTCCAAAATACCTTGGCTCTTCATTTGTGCAACTTGTCATAAGCAGCTTGTCTCAAATTGAAGAAAAAAATTACGAAGTAATATTTGTGCCATATCACGTGACCATGCTCAGTTTCAAGAATTTATGGTCACTTTTGGATTTTCTGAAATTTAAGATCCAGGATTCGAAACAATATCATAACCTGCATCATGCAATAAATTTTCAAGCCATACATCTGTGCTGTTGTATTTCTTAAGAAAGGATTTGGTCAAACATTTTGCTTAGTTAGACTTCAGACAAGTTATATATGTAGAGCAAAAGGATAATCCCTCTGTACCAGTGCATTGCCTGATATATTAACTCAAGTACTAGGCACGAACAAACGGGCTCAATTCTGTGCTCATCCTGGTGCAGTAGTAGTAGTACTAGGCAATGCAGTTGACGGGTGACCTTGGCGAGCGGCGACCGAGGGAATTGAACCGTGCTCGGCACGGTAGGTAATGTTGTCTAGTTACTTTTTTTTAACACAACGTTGTCTAGTTACTAAAGCATCCCTCCGTTGTTCATCGGTAGTCATTATGGACCGGGGACATGAGGGGAATTTCCTAGGGCTGGAATTCTGGCCGCCAGATATTTCGACTCAAAACGCGGAGGCTCGACTGGTTGGGGTTGCCTAATGTGCGTACCACGCACGCCACCAGAAGGACACGAGCCCGGTTTTATTTTTTATTTTTTTATGATCAACACGAGCCAAGGTCTGGCTGGTACGCCGTTGGGTCCTACCATTCGAGAATACGAAAGGAACCTTTTAAGTTGCCGAACGAATCTATGTGTATTACAATGCCCGTATTTTCCTTGCAAATACTAATCTCAACGTGGTAATTGATTTATGACGAGTTGTTGAATTAGAGTGAGTTTGTGATATTGTGATCTCAACGTGGATTTCACATTTCATGGTATCCCTGCTAAGTTTTTCAATGCAAATTCAAATTTAAAAGATGAACAATATGGAGGTGAGAAAACTTTGTATGTATCAAGCATATGACCACACACACACACACACAGACGCCCACACACGAACACAATAGCAATCCAATAAGTATAGTGCATCTATTTTTCCAAACCATGCATGTATGACACGAATTAAAAAATACTCCTTCTGTTCCTAAATATTAGTCCTTTAGAGATTTCAACAAGCGACTACATACGGAGCAAAATGAGTGAATCTACACTCTAAAATATGCCTATATACATCCGTATGTGCCAGTCCACTGGAAATCTCTAAAAAGACTAATATTTAGGAACGAAGGGAGTAAAATGTAAGACATGCATGCCTCAATTCAATATTTAAAACGAACATGAAACTGAAACATGAATATTAAGTCTAGTACTACAGTACATGCAAATGTTGTGTTTAATTAGGCGGAGCTATGATTGTCGGGGGTCACCCCCTCGACCTTAGATAAAATTGTGAAGCTCTGTTTAGGGTTGTTTAGATTATATTTGTCCCCACCCTCCCAACCACCGATTGGTTGTGCACCCCCCACCCCTCCTCCCCGGGAGAATATCATGTGCCCCCATACCTTAGATGCTATATGCCGATACAAGTTACTTGGAGCTTGTAGATCTGAGATATAGCAGCTCACATGATGTCTTAATATTTTTACAGGAAACCTTGATGAGTTTGAGAATTGCACACAATTTGTACAAAAACTACTCATATGCCCTTGGATCCCATATCCAACGACCTCGAAGCTCGTATCACTGTAGCATCTAAGATGAAGGAGGACATCATATTCTCCTGTATGTAAGAATATCATGTGCTACCACACCTTAGATGCTTTGGTGATACAAGCTCTTCGGAGCCGTTGGATTTGTGACCCAACGCCTCCTCGGTGGTTCGAATGGTTTTTTGCAGAAAAGCCCCCAAAGAGTTCGGCCACTGCTTACAAGCACAAAGACTGCTCAGATGCCATTGGATCTCAGATCAAACGACCTCGAAGCTCATATCGCCGTAGCATCCAAGCTGCGAGAGCACCTTATGTTTTCTCGCACGGGAGAATATGAGGTGCTCCCGCACCGTAGATTCTATGGTGATGCGAGTTCATGGAGATCTAACGGCCCACAGTAGGAGGTTTGAATGTTTTTGCAATATACGGCTGAGAGAGTTTGGGAATTGCGCAGAAAGTACAAGTACTACGCATGTGCCATCTGATCACTGATCATACGACCTAGATGCTCATATCACTGTAGCGGGTAATTAAGCTACGGGGAGCACCTAATATGAGCAACGGGGAGCCGTTGGATCCAAGATGCAGCGACACACACGAGGCCTGAATGTTTTATTTGCAAAAAAAACTTTGGAGAGTTTGGAAATTGAGCATAATTACAAAGACTAGTCCCAAGCCATTGGATCTCACTTCCAACGGTGTAAAAACTCGTATCACCATAGCATCTAAGCTGCTGGGTGGATGTGAGATTCTATGCTGCTGTCATTTTTGTTCGTAAACTTGCAAAATACGTGTAACTTATGTCGTTACTTGTCTAACCGCGCAAAGTGTTTGTTCAAAAAAACCATCCTACACTGAAATATCAGAACAACACACGGGGGTCCCACTTGTCATTAATCAAATTTGGACCTAAAACTAACAAATCTGAAAGACGAGATTCGAACTGGCAACCTGGACTACAAAGCGTAAGTCGATAGCCTGAAACAACAACGGTTGTTGGCTTTATCCCATAACTTGATTTTATATAGTATTACGTTGAGTAGAGTAGAGGGAGTGCCTCGTCTACACGTGCATGACCGTTGACTCACTTACTAGTGGGTCCCAGGTCTGCGATCTCTCTCTTCTCTCCATCGTCTAACCTTTGCACGGGCACACATGAAGAGCGGCGCTAGCTTGCCGTGGTGTTATTACAACTAAAAACGCTTGGAAAATAGAAGAATCGCCTAGAACAAGAGACGTTGTGGCTGGTCGAGATGGAGCTAACCACACCTATCCTCCGTGCCATGTTAGCATGATGAAGCTATGTGGCTAGTGGGGTGTTTTCGACCGACTGGCTGGGTCCCGAGGTCGAACCATAGGTACTACGTCTGATACAGTAAATTTTTACACGAACATTTTTCCTCTGTGCCGAGACATGGCACACCCTACCGCGTGGTTTCGGGGTCCTCCCGGGTGGTGCACGCATATATTCTTCCTGACGTGGGACGCCCTACCGCGCGTTTTCGCCGAAGCAAGTAAATAAATGAGTCGTCAAATCACGAAAGACCACTTTTCCCGCCGAGTACATCAGTGAAGCACGGTGGCTAGCTAGTTGGGCTAGTTCGACCGATTAGCTAGGCCGCCGCCACATTTGTTTTTTCACCCCTTTTTTTATGTACTTGCCGGCAGGTAAATTTAAACATCCACCGCGGCGTTGCTCTGGTGTTTGAGTGCGGCAGGATTTTTAATTTTTTGATTGACGGGAGCAGGCGCAGCAGGATTTTTAATTTTTTGATTGACGGGAGCAGGCGCGGAAGCAATTAGTCACGATGACTCCGCCTGTAAAACCCACTGCTCCCTGATGTGAGAAGTCGTCGACTGGTGTTTTACCATGGTGAAAACCAAAAGATTCCCCGCTCCTCGGCTGGCTCCCTCCGCCTTCCCATAGATTGCATTGCCTTTCAGCCGTTTCGCCCCCTGCATCACCAACGTCGTGAGCCTCAAGAAGTAGAGGGACTTCGGTGGTGTTTAGGCGCCCTCTGCATGGGCATGTCCATGTCTCGGTGCAACATGACCGTTGGATCAAACTCAGACGGTGCAGATCAGTCACTGTAGCACAAAGCGTGTGGGTGTGTTTGGTTGCATTCTCATCTCAATATAGTGTGTAAGTCACCTTACGAAAACCAAATAATCCCAAAACACTTAGGCATGGTACATTAACTCCCTCCCCGTTTCTTGTTTTGTGACATATCAACCAATAAGAGACATGGGCCGTGCATGCTTTCAATGACTTGAGACTAATAAACATGACATGCAGTGGTTAGTTCATCGCATGCAATGCTATTAATTAGCAAAAAGACATTAAGTTTTCTCGTTTTCCTCTCCGCCTTGGTCGCAGTGCACAACGTAAGATGACTTACACACCTAGATGGAGTAGTTGTTTCCTCTTCGTGTATTTGTGTTAACCTACTAGTGTGGACTCATGCACCCTTCATGCACTCTGCCAAACACCCAAAAGTGGGTCGAGAAGGGAACTTTTGCTCCCATCCCGTGCACCCTTCATACACCCTGCCTAACACTATTCGTGCTTCATATGGTTCATGTTTCGTGGAGTACTGTAGCACCGTACTCTCCGTGCGCTGTTGACCTAGTTCTATTAACATTGATCTCACCGTTCATTCTCGACCGGACAGTCGAGAAAGCGGTACTATGTTACTACATTACTGTTCATATAGTTGACATGCGCACAACATCATTTGTTGTCGTCATATCTTACTACACTAGCAACAAGATTATGTAGTACTGACGTATGAACCACTGCACATGCCTAGTAGTAGGAGCACTGTGTATGTTCAAGTGGCTGCCGTGTTTCGCACTCCTCCGTCGTAAGAGTGGAAACGCTTGCTGTAATCATTTTTTTTCTTCAGAAAAACAGTGGACACGCTCTACCGTGCGGATCCTCCTTCAGCCATGCACTAAATTACTCACTTTCGCCGACGTGTGGGATAGCCAGCATCGGGGTCCACCAGCCATGCATTAAATTACTCCGTAGTAGAGTGACGGTAGACTACCCCGATCGAAGCGCCGCAGTAATGCCCAATGAGCCATCAAATCACAAAACCCCCTCCTTTCCAGCAGTAAGTTGGACGGACGAAGCAACCATCATTTCACTCTTCTCTCTCAGCTTCCTCTCTACCCAACCCTCCCTTCTCCCTCATCTTGTTCCTCATTTCTTCAAGAAAACCCCGACCTGCTTCTGCCATTGTTCTTCTCTCCCAAAGAAGGAAAGGTGAGCGTATCAATGGTGTTGATTCTGGCCAAGGCCTGGTCTTGCAACCCCGAGACTGATCCTATAACTCCCTCTCTTTTCTTCTTTTTGGTCTATGATTATGGTTTCTTTTCTTTTATTTCTATTTGACAGTTTCTTGATGGACGCTGGAGCACCGGCCGAAGTGATGTCTATGGCTCTGGCCAAAACCGTCGAGGCTCATGGTACGAAGAAGCGCAAGCACCCCACCGAGACTACCGCAGACAAGCTCAAAGCCATCGCCCTGTCCAAGCCCCCCTCTCCGGGATCCCTCATTAAGCAAGTCCAGGTAATATCTCTTCTTGACGATCTTTTTCTTGATCTTGATCATGTTTTTTCATCTAACACGCAGTACTAGTACTAGTAGTACAACTTTCTGGGTGATCTTGCATGTGATTTTTGTGTGCCAAATGACGGTTATAAATTCCTCTTTTGACCAAAACATATGAGAGGTTGACACTGATTTCTTATAGATTACTTTCAACTACTCCCTCTGTCCCATATTTCTTGTCTTAGATTTGTCTAGATACGGATGTATCTAATACTAAAATGTGACTTGATACATCCGTATCTAGACAAATCTAAGACAAGAATTTTGGGACGAATGGAGTACTTTATGAACATCAATGCTACCTTTGAAGAGGGTATATTTGCCTCAGTAACTTGTGTTATGGATATTGCAAGTAATCCCTCTGCTCTCATGCCTTTGAAGACATGTTCTAGTGTCTTTGTTCACTCATTTCTGGGCATATATGTAGTCATATATGGAGTATAATATCGAAAATCATCTTATATTTCTGAACGGAGGTAGTAATAAAATATGGTTTCTGTTTGAATTAGAACTAGGTCCGCAGTGGAGATGAAGTTCTCAAAGTCATGCCGTGTGAAGTGGAAGACCTGAGGATGAGTTCTACTGCTAAACTATCCAGCTGTTGTGTCCTTGTCGCCACGTGTCCTGAACTAGTGTTTTCCTGTAGCATTGTTGTCAGGCGTGTTCTCGAGGTTGTACTTGACCACAACAATTTCCTGGTTGTGCCTTCGATTACGAAGGGTGTGGTTCTTGTAAAGCTTCCCAACAAATCTGATGTGGCATGTCTTCATGATCATGTTTATGAGTGGAAAGACCACTCTGTTAGGTTCTCCAACGTTGACAAGATGGTGATGGTGCATGTAGACATCTCTCACGAAGTCCATGGCCTAGTCAGTTATGCGGGGTTCATCCCGTAGGTCGGTGGCAAGAAATAGTCTGCAGAGTTTAATTAGTGCAACTTTGCTTGTCTGTAGTAAGTACTATTGTTCAATACTTGATTTGTGTTTGTGAACCCTGTATTGTTTATTAGTACTGCCGCTTTTGGTGTGTGGTCAGTCCTGAGAACGGTCTATGTTAATGTCTGTCCACTCAATTCAGTCTGTATATTTTGAAGTATCCAGATCATCTTTTTTGTGAGGACGGTTTATCAATTATGGTTACACTCCAATATCTGTATGCATTGCAGGGTTTATCGCACCCACCAGGATTTCCAGTCCCATGGATGTTCGGTCCATACGATTTGTCACGACCTTTGGACTGTCCTGCTTGTGGGAGTAGGCGGGGCCCCTGCATGCCACCCGTAGTTGGACGATCAATCTTCTGTTTAGTACTTCAACATAGTGATTTCTTGGTAAGGATTCACTCGTGTCACATCAAGTAAATCTTATTCAATTACTGTCTAAATCTTATTGATTTAATGTCATGTTTTCTTTATTTTCCTGCAATTTTATGATGCAGGTTTTGCCATGTGACATTCATCACAGAATAAACCGTTTGGTTTGCTCTACGATGGCTATTTTTGCAGGTTTCACTTCTTATGTCCTGTCAGTAACGAAGGCACTGTCCATCACTTATATTACTGGAAAAAATTGGATCAGTCTGCTATCTGAGTACAAGTTGAATCCCTATGATGAACTGCAGTTTGGTTTAACAAAAACGCCACAATTAGTCCTTCTCGCGTTTAAAAGAAATGAAGAAAAAAATTGGATCACGGTCACGAAGCCTAGTCAAGTTAGAAAGCTGATCATAGCAGACCAGACACGATCGCCGATGTCTCGCACATCGGTACCACCTTCACCAACGGATCGAGCACCTGCAGTTGCTCTAGCACTGACAGCGACAGCAGCTCAGTCTGATCCAGCTGAGGATTGGGCACCGACCGCGTCAGCGGATCAGGCTGATCTACCGGAGGATCGGGCATCGACACCGGCACCTGCTCCGACACCGGCACCAGCTCTACAAGGAGCACCATCTCCGACAGCAGCAGCGGCTTCGGCACCTGCACCAACACTTGCACTTGCATCTGCTCTGGCCCGTGCAGCGGCAACCGAACGAGCAGTTGCACCGGCAACAGACTGGGTTGCAGTTCGCACTTCATATACCAAAGTCCTTACAAAAACTGACATGTCCACCTTCTTGGTAAGCATTGGCCGCCCAAGTGTTTTGTTCTTTTTTATTTCCATGTTGTTTCGCATGATTCACTGTGTTGATCTAACTGTTTGGGTATGTCTTCTTGTTTGCAAACAGAGAATTCCTAGAGCAACGAGGGAGTCGTTCAACAATCCGGGCGACAGCGGCCAAGTTTCTCTTACCATGAGCAGCCTTGGTGTGAATGAACCTGATCAATATACCGTAAGTACAAAGGATGGTCGCATGATGATTGATGCTAAAGGATGGTCAAGGTTCAAATCTAAATCATATTTTTCGGTAGGGGATGATGTCAAAATCGAACTTTCTCGGCAAGGAGAGCTGGTCCAAATCAACTTTGAAATTCTTCAGTACTGCCGAACTGATCTATCCGCCGAGAGATTTTGATGTAATACTCTAGCATGGTGAAACAAGTGTCCTGTGTGTATAAGTAGTACGACAGTATCATTGATAGAATTGCAACTCTGATTGCTGGTTAGGAACTGTCGTTTGATTTCATTCTAACAGCTGGTGTGCTTTATTCAATTTTGTGTATTCGCCTTGCGACAGCATCTAAAACCAGCGCCGTACCGATCGCTTGCAATATGAAAAGCGCTGAGGTAGAACACATGGGCCCCCAAACATGCAGGCCCACCGGCCTATGGCCCAAAGTCCAGAACCGTGAGCATGTCTGAGTATTTCTCAGCTGAACACCCATAATGCCCGTGCGTTGCACGTAACATCAAGATGCATTTTTATGAGTATTTTATCTTGTGAGAGAAAAGGATGAATGAGGGAAGGCCTTATTTGCAAATGCGGAGAGGTGTGTGGGTACCTTTTTGCAAAATTGCCATAGTTTCCTTCCTATCCGTCAGATATAAATCGGACGGCCTATATTGCAGGATGACAGGCACACCATCATCACCAACTCGTCTATACCGTGTTAAAAAAACTCTATTTTTTATAATTATATATGTTATATATATTCCTTGATTTTTCTTATGTATAAAGTTGTGATATAAAAGATCTTTATATTTCTTTACAGAGGGAATATCTCTCTGGCAAAAATATATTTATGTGTAATAACTAGTTACTCCTATCTTTCTACATCCTTGCGCTGATATGTGGGGCATCCAGCACGAGGTCCACATGCCATACGCACCAAATTAGAGTGCACAACTGCACGGTAGACACACCCCTGTCGTAGCGCCGCATTAATGCCCAATGAGCCGTCAAATCGCAAAAAACCCCACCTTTCCAGCTTTAGCAGTAAGCTGGACGGACGAAGCGGCAATATTTCACTCGGCCTGAATCCCTTCTCCCTTGTCTGCTTGTTCAGGGAAAACCCCCGCTCGGCGATTGCATAGGGTTTTCTCATGGAGAACCTGGTACGAATTCTTCATCCATCCCCGATAAATCCAAGTCCCTTGGTCGCGGGTACTCCTAGGAAGGCAGCCGCCGCCGTTGATGCATTTTTCTTCCTATTGAATCTAGTGTGTTTCATTTGCAGTGCCCAAAGTGCGAGGACCCTACAGGTTTCTGCGCCCTCGGCGAGATGCCACACTTGTTCCTTCTCATCCTAACACAGGATTTTAAAACGCGCATGGTATGTTCCTAGAATCCTCTTTTCTATCCGGGAGGGTGGGGTTTTTTGAACATGATGTCGACTAATTTGGAAATTTGGATTGCTATATTTGGATAAAAGGTACTAGTACCATGGTCAACACTGACGTGAAGGAGGAAAGTATTTCTAGATTTGGATATAGGGAATACATTGTGTTCTCATATTATTTTTCCTGCAGTGCATTCCTTGCTCTGCCAGAACACATGTACTCAAGATGCTCGGCCTTGCCATAACTGAATACACTAGTTTAATGGTAACAGTGAAGACAAGCCATGGATATAAGTTTCGAGTTGGGTTCATGAACCAAGAAGATCGCTGCTTTTTTATGGCCGAACTTGGATAAACTTTCTCAAGTGTTACGGACTGAAAGTTGGTGCACGAATGTTGATGGAAATAGCAGAACCTGGTCACATCTTCACTACGATCTTCCACCCCGACGTCGTTCCAATTGTTCATCCATGTTAGTTTTGTATCTGGTTCTTGCTTGTTGCCTCGATTACTTCTTAATCCACCTATTCTATCTAACTGGTCACAATTTAACTTTAGAAGTAGCAATGAATCTCTCACGAAGTTGCTACTTCTAACTAATATTTTCTTATAACTGGTGGCACGTGTAGGTTTTTTCAAAGTTAAGCAGGCTGCTCGTTTGTTATTCTGTAACAACTCGGCTGTTACTGATGGCACTGAAGTTGACTGGGACTACATCCACAAGTTCCTACACTTTATTGATTGTCTTGAGGTCCTTGTGGGGCGTTTCAATGGTGGAAGGCCACGTGGGATATGTGTGCCACTACTGTACTCGTTGAACAGGTCCAACTGTGTCGAGAAACTTATGGTACGAGCTATTTTCTGTTATATATGTTGTTCATAAACTATTTCTTATACACAGTTTTACAGATGTGATCTTCTTGAAACAGAAACTGCCCAGTTCTATTGTTCCTATACAGATGCCTGACCATGGTCGGGTCAGACTTGCGCTTGGTCACAACATGATGTTTATGTCGACCTACTCCATTCCCCTTGGAGGTGAAAAGATACTTATTCATGGGTGGTCTCAAATAATGAAGGCCTGTCCATCTTGGAGAATAGGACAGAAGATTATGTTCCTACTTTTCCATGGATCTAAAGCGAATATCCTGTTTATTGACCACATTGCGAGATGAAGCCGCTTTCATAAGGTTGTGGATGCGCGGGGTGGCGCCTGGGCCTTGTCCTGGGGCTTGGCGGCCTCACCCTTGGTTAACTGTAGGCAAAGTAGCACTATTCGAGGCGTGCTTTGTACGGTTGAACCTGTATAAGTACTCATACTGCTTTCAGCTATGGTTGTTAAGTGCCCCTGCTAGTTTCAGTTAAGGTTGTTAAGTACTCCTGCTGCTTTTACAGTCTGTCGTGTTTCTTCAGTCCTGTCTTCCTCCAGCCGCCAAAACCAAACCAGCGCCGGCGGGGCCGCCTGCTTCCGCCTCCCACAGCTGGTTGCGCCTCAGCGCACGCATCGCCGCCCCACTGTCTCCTAAATCGTTGACACCGACGTCCGAGGCCTCGCCGTCGTCCTCCGCGCGCTTTAGTGTGCTCGCTGCGGCGCCGCCCTCTCTTGTTGTCAACATGGTCAACAAACAACAGGAATCGGCAGAAGTACGTGGAGAGGATGACATTAGGGCCCACCATGTCAGCGTATGGAAAAATAAAATGCTTCCTCCTAGTGTTTTCCTGACATCTGGGACCCACGACATTGTGAGCGTATATAGTCAATAGACAAGAGAACATCACAAGATTGGCTGACCCCTCGGACGTAGCAGCTCGAGCAGTATTTCTTTTTGTTATTGTTGTGACGGAGCAGGGTTTGAACTGGGCTGTGGCCCGTCTAGCCCAGGTTTATATTTTATGTTCACCATGTGACCAGCCCAGCTATTTTTTCTTTGTGAAAATGAGCCCAGTTTATTTTTTCTGAAGAATACCCAATCCAGGCCTACTTATTTTTCTACGCCTTGATGGGCTGCAACTCTTTCAAGACGCCTGCAAATCTTGAAAGTAATATGAAATGGGTTGTAAATATGAAAACAGATGACAAATTGGCAATTACTTTATAATTTCTGAATTTTTTCACATTTTCAGATTCCTATTTCACTGGGCATTAACCGAATTTAAATATATCTTCAAAGTACTTTAAATCTGGCTCGGCATTTCGGTATTAAAAATAGTTTGGAACCCACATAAATATGCAAAATTGGCCCTGGCCAACCAAAAAAAGGACTGCAATAAATTGCATAAGAAGTCACAATGAGCTATATATAAATTATTAAAAAAAAGAGGGAATGGTCTAACTTATGGGCCTATTAAGTTGACGCGTATGCAAGATTTTTTAGTTATTATATACGTCAACAAACGATTCTAGCAGACGTAACCGTTGGATGTCAATCCAACGGCCGTCGTGTTTCTTCAATCTCTGATCTTCTTGCTCCAGCCGCCAAATCCAGCGCCGGCGGGACCGCCTGCTCCCGCCTCCCGTGCAGGCCTCACCGCCCCCTACTACTCTCACCGCTGGCCAGGGCATCCCTCTACTCACCCACACCCCCTGTTATTCTGCGGCGACGGCAGCCTCACACCACAGCCGAACCAGTGAACCCTCGTACTCCTCTCCGCGTGGGCATCCACTCCCGCGTCTTCCCCGGCTCCGCGTCGTCCCCTTCCTAGGCCTCACCGTCGTCCACCGCCCTCGTGCTCTCGGCGCAGCGTGGTCAACATGGTCAAGGAACGACTTCCATCGGAAGAGTGCTGTTGTGGAGAGGCTGACAGTTGGGTCCACGGCAGCCGCAAGGAAGTGCCTCCTTATTACGCGGAAAATAATTCTTCCTCCACCTAACAGCAGGGACCCACCGGACGGGCCACCGTATTTGGCAAAAAAACATTTCCCCCCTGACTGCTGGGACCCACCGGACGGGCCACCGTATTTCGCGAAAAAACGTTCCCCCCGCTGTCAGCTCGGACCCACCGGAAGTGCCTCCTTATTACGCACAATAAAAATGAATACTCCCCCTGCTAGTTGGGACCCACCTTGGTGGGAGGCTGACTTGTGGGCCTACTAAGTTGACAGGGACGGAGTGCTTTGTCAACTTAGTCAATATGAACGATTCTAGCTCCAGCGACCGTACGATGTCAATCCAACGGCCGTAGTGCTTCTTCAACCTCTGGTCTTCTTGCTCCAGCCGCCCAAAGCAGCGCCGGTCGTGCCGCATGCTCCTGCACCCGTGGCCGGTTGTGCTGCCGCGGAGGCCTCACCGCCCCCTACTATTCCCACCGCTGGCCAGGCCCTGCGGCGCCGGCAGCCTCACACCGCAGCCGAACTAGTGAACCCTCGTACTCCTCTCCACACGGGCTTCCACTGCCGCGTCTTCCCCGGCTCCGCGTCGTCCCCTTCCTAGGCCTCGCCGTCGTCCACCGCCCTGGTGCTCTCGGCGCGGCGTGGTCAACGTGGTCAAGGAACGACTTCCATCGGAATAGTACTGTATGTGGAGAGGCTGACAGCTGGGTCCACGGCCGCAGCAAGGAAGTGCCTCCTTATTACGCGCAAAATAATTATTCCTCCACCTGACAGCGGGGACCCCACCGGACGGGCCACCGTATTTCGTGAAAAAAATGTTTCCCCCTGATTGCTGGGACCCACCAACAACATCTTCGCACGCAAGGAAGTGCGTCCGGGCAAAAAAAAGATTCGCCCCCCTGACTGCTAGGACCCACCAGCTACATCTTTGCAGGCAAGGAAGTGCCTGACAGTCCGGACCCACCTGGTCGAAGCGTACATAGCGTTGTCATTCTGGTCGCGAACGTGTACGTACATACTGGTCGATGTAGAGGCGTGCACGTGTCATAGTAGAGGCGCACACGTAGCATGTACACGTACGTACAGCGGCCAGGGTGCAAGAAAGTAAATACGGCCACGTACGTACATACGGGCGGGGTCTCGAACGCCTACTCATGCGTACGTACGGCTAGGGCTCGTGTACATGGCTGGGTCGGAACGAAGAAACAGCGTCGTCGTCGTCGTGTTCATGGGGAGGCAACGGAATGCGACGTGTTCATCGGGAGGCAACGGAACGCGTGGGAGCCAACCGGCTTGACAGAACAGCCGATGGAAACGAGGCCTGGCATACCGCAAAACGGAGAAAACGGCCTTGTGTTCGACCGGCCACGTTCGAAATGGGATCCTGTTCATCGGGAGGGGTCTGGCGTACTGCAAAACGGAGGAAACGGACCTCCTACGGTCGAAACGGGGGTCCTGTTGATCGGGAGGGGTGTGGCGTACCGCAAAATGGAGGAAACGGACTTGTGTTGGAGCGCTACGGTCGAAACGGGGGTCCTATTCATCGGGAGGGGTGTGGCGTACCGCAAAACGGGACTCCACGGGATACTGTTCATCTCCACGGTCGACCCCCTCCAGCCTCCACGGGCTACTGTTCATCCACCGTCGACCTCCTCCAGCCTCCACCTGCGACTATTCATCCACGGGCTCCTGTTCATGTAGCCTCCACCGGGCGCTACTCCACCGGCTACTGTTCAACCAGCCCTCTCCATGGGCTCCTGTTCAACCACCCCTCCACGGGCTATTGTTCATCCAGCCCTCCACCGTCTACTGTTCATCCTGCCCTCCACGGGGTGGTCCTGTTCATCCTGCCCTCCACGGGGTCCTGTTCATCCAGCCCCAACCGGCTCGATCGATCGGGGTCCTGTTCATCCAGAGGCAACACCGCGGGGTCCTGTTCATCCACCCCCACCAGGAACTGTTCATCCAAACCCCCCCCCCACAGCACGCTCACTGTTCATCCAGAGGCAGCATCGATCGGCTTCAGTTAGCAACAGTAGCGAAGGAATCGGTCGATCGGGTTCAGTTAACAGCCATCGATCGATCGCTCGGGTTCAGTTAGAGCCCAACGCCTCGCTCGGGTTCAGTTAGAGCCCAACGCCTCGCACCCACGCGCGTGCGTGTACGAGAGAAACGCGCATCGCTCGGCCCCGACCACCCACCGTAACCGGGAACACCCCGATATTTTCCTCGCCCTCGCTTCTACCACGGTTTTTTCCGTCATGGACGGCCCAAAGAATGTCATGCAGCTGCGTCTCCGGCCCGCCCAGGATGAAAAGCCCATTTTTTGTCATGATTTTTTGTCATAGAAGTAGGACCCCACCACATCTATGATGATACCGTGTTTTGTCATAATTATTGTCATAGAAGTGTCATAAGTATGACAGAAAAAATTCGTTCGGCCCAAAATGTCATGGATGTGTCTTTTTTTTTGTAGTGCATGTTGGCCAAGCAAAACCAAAATATCAGAGAAGAAATACGAGGCTATAAGCAATCATGCATAAAAGAGATCAAAGAACTTGAATACTTTCATGGATATAAAAATATAGATCTGATCATAAACTCAAAGTTCATCCGATCCCAACAAACACACCGCAAAAAGAGTTACATCATATGGATCTCCAAGAGACCATTGTATTGAGAATCAAACGAGAGAGAGGAAGCCATCTAGCTAATAACTACAGACCCGAAGGTCTACAAAGAACTACTCATGCATCATCGGAGAGGCACCAATGGAGGTGGTGAACCCCATCCGTGATGGTGTCTAGATTGGATCCGGTGGTTGTGGACTCTGCGGCGGCTGGGATTTTCGTCGACTCCCCTAGGGTTTCTGGAATATTGGGGTATTTATAGAGTAAAGAGGCGGTCCGGGGGCACCCGAGGTGGGCACAACCCACCAGGGCGCGCCTGGGCCTCTAGGCGTGCCCTGGTGGGTTGTGCTCCCCTCGGAGCACCCCCAGGCGCTTCTCCGGCCCATTGGATGTCTTTTGGTCCCAAAAAATCCACAAAAAGTTTTGCTGCGTTTGGACTCTGTTTGGTATTGATTTCCTGCGATGTAAAAAACATGCAGAAAACAACAACTCGCACTTGGCACTATGTCAATAGGTTAGTACCAAAAATGATATAAAATGACTATAAAATGATTATAAAACATTCAAGAATGATAATATAACAGCATGGAACAATCAAAAATTATAGATACGTTGGAGACGTATCATTTTTATTCATGTAAATAGAACAACCATTATTCTCTTACTTAAATGAATAACCGCATCGCAATAAACATGATCCAATCATATTCATGCTCAACGCAAACACCAAATAACATTTATTTAGGTCCAACACTAATCCCGAAGGTAGAGGGAGTGTGCGATGGTGATCTTATCAACCTTGGAATCACTTCCAACACACATCGTCACCTCACCCTTAACTAATCTTAGCAACTGAACCGGTATTAAATACCCTGGGGTTACTATGAACACTAGTAAAGTACACATCTATAGCATGTACTCCCTCCGTTCCAAATTACTTGTCGTGGTTTTAGTTCAAATTTGAACTAAAACCACGACAAGTAATTTGGAACGGAGGGAGTATATCAAATATACCTTTGTTCACTTTGCCATCCTTCTTATCCGCCAAGTTTTGGGGTAGTTTCGCTTCCAGTGACCATTCCCTTTGCAGTAGAAGCACTCAATTTCAGGCTTAGGTCTAGCTTTGGGCTTCTTCACGGGAGTGGAAACTTTCTTGTCATTCTTCTTGAAGTTCCCTTTCTTTTCCTTTGCCTTTTTTGAAACTAGTGGTCTTGTTAACAATCAACACTTGATGCTCTTTCTTGATTTCTACCTTCGCTGTTTTGAGCATCGCGAAGAGCTTGGCAATCATTTTCGGCATCCCTTCCATATTATAGTTCATCACGAAGTTCTAGTAACTTGGTGATAGTGAGTAGAGAACTTTGTCAATCACTATCTTATCTGGAAGATTAACTCGCACTTGATTCAAGCGATTGTAGTACCCAGACATTCTAAGCACATGCTCACTAGCTGAGCTATTCTCCTCCATCTTGTTGGCAAAGTATTTGTCAGAGGTCTCATACCTCTCGACACGGGCATGAGTCTGAAATACCAATTTCAACTCTTTGAACATCTCATATGCTCTGTGGTTTTCAAAATGTTTTGCAGCCCCGATTCTAAGCTGTAAAGCATGGTGCACTAAACTATCAAGTAGTCATCATACCGAGCTTGCCAAAACGTTCATAACATCTA
Source organism: Aegilops tauschii subsp. strangulata (assembly GCF_002575655.3). Taxonomy (NCBI): domain Eukaryota; kingdom Viridiplantae; phylum Streptophyta; class Magnoliopsida; order Poales; family Poaceae; genus Aegilops; species Aegilops tauschii. The sequence continues at coordinate 439,041,438 of NC_053040.3, read as the reverse complement.
CATCTGCTCCTGCAATAGGTTTGTCACCTAGCGGTGCATCAAGGACTTCAATGCAGCAATGAGGATAATCCTCAGATCATGGACCCAGTCTGCATCATTGCTACTAACATCTTTCAACTTAGTTTTCTTTAGGACATATCAAAAACATAGGGGGGCTACAACGCGATCTATTGATCTACAACATAATTTGCAAATACTATCAAGACTAAGTTCATGATAAATTAAGTTCAATTAATCAAATTACTTAAGAACTCCCACTTAGATAGACATCCCTCAAGTCATCTAAATGATACGTGATCCAAATCAACTAAACCATGTCCAATCATCACGTGAGATGGAGTAGTCATCAATAGTGAACATCTCTATGTTGATCATATCTACTATATGATTCACGTTCGACCTTTCGGTCTCCAGTGTTCTGGGACCATGTCTGTACATGCGAGGCTCGTCAAGTTTAACCCGAGTATTCCGCATGTGCAAAACTATCTTGCACATGTTGTATGTGAACGTAGAGTCTATCACACCCGATCATCATGTGGTGTCTCAACACGACGAACTGTCACAACGGTGCATACTCAGGGAGAACACTTATACCTTGAAATTTTAGTTAAGGGATCATCTTATAATGCTACCGCTGCACTAAGCAAAATAAGATGCACAAAAGATAAACATCACATGCAATCAAAATATGTGACATGATATGGCCATCATCATCTTGTGCTTTTGATCTCCATCTCCAAAGCATCCTCATGATCTCCATCGTCACTGGCTTGACACCTTGATCTCCATCATAGTGTCATGGTCATCTCGCCAATTATTGCTTCTACAACTATTGCTCACGCATAGTGATAAAGTAAAGCAATTACATGGCGTTTGCATTTCATACAATAAAGAGACAACCATAAGGCTCCTGCCGGTTGCCAGTAACTTTTACAAAACATGATCATCTCATAAAATAACGTATATCACATCATGACTTGACCATATCACATCACAACATGCCCTACAAAAACAAGTTAGACGTCCTCTACTTTGTTGTTGCAAGTTTTACGTGGCTGCTAGGGCTTGTAGCAAGAACCGTTCTTACCTACGCATCAAAACCACAATGGCGATTTATCAAGTTTGCTGTTTTAATCTTCAATAAGGACCGGCCGCAGTCAAATTCGATTCAACTAAAGTTGGAGAAACAGACACCCGCCAGCCACGTTTATGCAAAACTAGTTGCATGTCTGTCGGTGGAACCGGTCTCATGAACGTGGTCATGTAAGGTTGGTCCGGGCCGCTTCATCCAACAATACCGCTGAATCAAAATAAGACATTGGTGGTAAGCAGTATGACGATCGCCGCCCACAACTCTTTGTGTTCTACTCGTGCATATCATCTACGCATAGACCTGGCTCGGATGCCACTGTTGGGAAACGTAGCATGCAATTTAAAAAATTCCTACGCTCACGCAAGATCTATCTAGGAGATGCATAGCAACGAGAGGGGGAGAGTGTGTCTACGTACCCTTGTAGACTGAAAGCGGAAGCATTTGACAACGCGGTTGATGTAGTCGAACTTCTTCTTGTTCCGACCGATCAAGCACCGAACGTACGGCACCTCCGAGTTCTGCACACGTTCAGCGCGATGACGTCCCTTGCCTTCTTGATCCAACAAGGTGTCGATGAAGTAGATGAGTTCCATCAACACGATGGCATGGTGACGGTGATGGTGAAGTGATCCGCGCAGGGCTTCGCCTAAGCACCGCAAGAATATGACCGGGGGTGTAAACTGTGGAGGGGGGCGCCGCACACGGCTAACAATTGATGTTGTGTGCTTGTGAGGGGAGGGGAGGAAGCCAGGGGCACCCTAGGGTTGGCCACCGCCCCATAGGGGCCCTGCCTTGCCCTGCGCCCCCTTTCCATGTAGGCATGAAGGGGAAGAAAAGAGGGGGTGAGGGAAGGAAGTGGGAATCCTAATCCACACTTTCCTTGCCCTTCCCCCCTTTCCTTCTCCTCCTCCTATAGCCTTATAGGGTGCACCAGCCCCTTGTGGGCTAGTGTGTTCCTTCACAAGGCCCATATGGCCCATAGGATTGCCGGGGTTACCCGAAACACCTTCCGGTGACCCGATAAGTACCTGATACCCTCCTGAACACTTCCGGTGTCCGAATACCATCATCCTATATATCAATCTTTACCTCTCGGCCATTTCGAGACTCCTCGTCATGTTTGTGATCTCATCCGGGACTCCGAACAACATTCGGTCGCCAAAACACATAACTCATATAATACAAAATCGTCATCGAACGTTAAGCGTGCGGACCCTACGGGTTCGAGAACTGTGTAGACATGACCGAGACACTCTCCGGTCAATGACCAATAGCGAAACTTGGATGCTCATATTGGCTCCTACATATTCTATGAAGATCTTTATCGGTCAAACCGTAATGACAACATACGTTATTCCCTTTGTCCATCGGTATGTTACTTGCCCGAGATTCGGTCGTCGGTATCCACATACCTAGTTCAATCTCGTTACCGGAAAGTCTCTTTACTCATTCCGTAATACATCATCCCATAACTAACTCATTAGTCACATTGCTTGCAAGGCTTCTTATGATGTGCATTACCAAGAGGGCCTAGAGATACCTCTCTGATACTCGGAGTGATAAATCCTAATCTTGATCTATGCCAACCCCACAAACACCTTCGGAGATACCTGTAGAGCATCTTTATAATCACCCAGTTACGTTGTGACGTTTGATAGCACATAAGGCATTCCTCCGGTGTCCGGGAGTTGCGTAATCTCATAGTCAAAGGAATATGTATATGACATGAAGAAAGCAATAGCAATAAAACTGGATGATCAATATGCTAAGCTAATGGATGGGTCTTGTCCATCACATCATTCTCCTAATGATGTGATCTCGTTCATCAAATGACAACACATGTCCATGGTTAGGAACTTAACCATCTTTGATTAATGAGCTAGTCTAGTAGAGGCTTACTAGGGACACGATGTTTTGTCTATGTATCCACACATGTATCAAGTTTCCGGTTAATACAATTCTGGCATGAATAATAAACATTTATCATGATATAAGGAAATATAAAATAACAAGTTTATTATTGCCTCTAGGGCATATTTCCTTCAATAAGTAATGATGTGAATTTGTTATTCGTAGGATATTTTGATGATATGTATGTTGTGATTCCCTTAGTGGTGTTATGTGAACGTCGACTACATGAAACTTAACCATACTTGGGCCTAAGGGAAGGCACTATGGAGTAGTAGTTAGATGATGGGTTGTTAGACTGACAGAAGTTTAAACCCTAGTTTATTCGCTATTCCGTAAGGGGTTGATTTGGATCCATATGTCTCATGCTATGGTTAGATTTATCTTAATTCTTCTTTCGTAGTTACGGATGCTTGTGAGAGGGATTAATCATAAGTGGGGGGCTTGTTTAAGTAAGAACAACACCCAAGCACCAGTCCACCCACATACCAAATTATCAAAGCAACGAACGCGAATCAAATAAACATGATGAAAGTGACTAGATAAAATTCTCATGTGTCGTCGAGAACGCTTTGCTTATTATAAGAGAACGTTCCAACCTGTCCTTTGCTTACAAAGCTGGAGTGATAGATAGATTGGAAATATCAAAATGCAAATTTGATCGCGTTGGCGGTCATTGGCCATCTAGACAAGGCAATGGACTCAAGAAACTTGACAAGCAAAGAGGCCAACTTGCGCAAGACTTTGAAACGTAAGCTTCTAGGAATATGCTCCTTGGAGATTCCGTTGCTAGATGTTACTTGTGAGCTGCGTTGGGTTTTTCCCCGAAGAGGAGGGGATGATGCAGTACAGTAGAGATAAGTGTTTGCCTCAGTTATGAAATCAAAGTTATTAATCCAATAGGAGAATCACACAGCAACTCGTTAGCAGTACCTACACACAAAATAACAAATCCCCGCACCCAACGTGAACAAGGGGTTGTCAATCCCTTGGCGGTTAATTGCAAGATTAAATTGTATGGTGATAGACAGATAGATCGAACAAAAATACAAAATAAAATAAATAAAGTAAAATTGCAGCAAGGTATTTTTAGGATTTTTAACATATGATAGAAGTAAACCCGGGTCCATTTTCACTAGAGGCTTCTCTTGAGAAAATAGCATACAGTGGTAGAAAAATTACTGTTGGGCAATTGATAGAAAGCAAATAATCATGACGATATCCAAGGCAATGATCATGTATATAGGCATCACGTCTGAGACAAGTAGACCAAAATGATTATGTGTCTACTACTATTACTCCACACATCGACCGCTATCCAGCATGCATCTAGAGCATTAAGTTCATAAAGAATGGAGTAACGCCTTAAGAAAGATGACATGATGTAGATAAAGTAAACTCACGCATGAATACCCCATCTTTTTACCCTTAATAGCAACGATACATACGTGTCATGTCCCTTTCTGTCACTGGGATTGAGCACCGCAAGATCGAACACATTACAAAGCACCTCTCCCATTGCAAGATAAATTAATCTAGTTGGCCAAACCAAATCAATAGATCGGAGAGAAATACGAAGCTATAACAATCATGCATAAAAGAGTTCAGAGAAAACTGAAATAATATTCAAGGATAATCTAATCATAAACTCACAATTCATCGGATCCCAATAAACACACCGCAAAAAGGAATTACATCGGATAGAACTCCAAGAACATCAAGGAAACATTGTACTGAAGAACATCAAGAGAGAAGAAGCCCTCTAGCTACTAACTATGGACCCGTAGGTCTTTGGTAAACTACTCACGCATCATCGGAAGGGCAGCAAGGTTGATGTAGAGCCCCTCTGTGATTGATTCCCCCTCCGGTGGAGTACCGAAAAGGTCCCCAAATGGGATATCTCGAGAACAGAGGCTTGCAGCGGCGGAAAAGTATTTCGTGGACTCCTCTATTGGTTCCTGATTTTAGAGAATTTATAGTGGCGGAGTTAGGTCAAACGGAGCCACGTGGGCCCCACGAGCCACCAGGGCGCGCCCTACCCCCCTCGGCGCGCCCTGGTGCCTCATGGGCCACTGCTCCGTCTTCTCGTCCCCTCCCAAAGCTTCCGAAGTCTCTTATGTTCAGAAAAAAAATCTCCAAAAAGTTTCGTGGCATTTGAACTTCGTTTGGTACTGATATTCTGAAAACCAAAAACAGACAAAAAACAACAACTGGCACTAGGCACTAAGTTAATAGTCTAGTCCCCAAAAAATGATATATAATTACTTGTGAATGTATATAAAACATCCAAGATTGATAATATTATAGTGTCAAAACAATCAAAAATTATAGATGCATTGGAGACGTATCACTAGACAAAGATCGAGACTACTGTTTCTGCCTGAGGGAGATGCAAATACGAAGTTTTTCCATCAACATGCATGTCACCGACAGAGGAAGAACGCTTTGACTACATTACAACATGAAAGAGAAATCCTTTCTAACTGGGATTGCCTCGGTCGTGGATGACTACTATGATGGAATTTTTTTTGGGGCGGCATCGGAGCGTGTTAACACCCTTGACCTAGCTGCGTTGGATATTCCTTCTATTGATCTATACATCTAGAAGTACCTTCTCATTTGATGAGGTGGAGAAGGTGGCCAAGGCCATGCCGAAAGAGAAGGCCTCGGGCCGGATGGATTCACTGGTCAGCTCTGTGCCACATGTTGGCACATCATCAAGCATTCCCTTATGAGGGATCTAGATGCATTCTACCGTGAAGATAGAAGAGGGCTGCTAGCAACAGATAAGGCCATTGTTTCCTTGCTTCCCAAAAAGGATGGGGCAATTTTGCTTCGAGACTATCGACCGGTTAGTCTTGCGAATGGTACGATCAATTTTTTTTGACAAAGTCCTATCAACAAGGTTGGCGGATGAGTTGCCTAAGCAAGTGGGAGTGCGCCAGAGCGCTTTCATCAAGTGCACAACTCGACGTTTGCATGCGCCCAAAGTGTTGGCCTTTCTCCTAAAACTTGATATCTCGATGGCTTTTGATTCGGTGCAGTGGCCATTCCTACTAGAAGTGTTGCATCGAATGGGATTTGGGCATGGGTGGAGGGCATGGATTTGTGGTCTCTTGGCAAACTCTTCCACGAGGATGATGGTTAATGGGATGCAAGGCAAGAAGATCTATAATTGTCGGTGCCTACAGCAGGGAGACCCATTGTCCCTCATGCTCTTCATCCTATGCATGGAACCCCTACAACGGTTGTTCTACCTTGCTACTTATCGGGGCATCTTATAACATGCGGCACGGTTAGGATTGAAAAGGGTTTTGACGTTCGCGGATGATGTGATGGTGCTCCTAAAGCCGAAGGAGGTAGAGCTACACACATGTGCACATGTGTTGGAGATGTATGGTATGGCCTCTGGACTACATGTTAATGTAGATAAAAGTGTGGCTATCCCCATCCTTTGCTGAGAGGAAGCAATGGCCATTGTCGCCCACGTTTTGGGATGCTCGGTGGGGAGCTTCCTGTGCAGATATCTGGGATTGCTGCTAACGTTGAGGAAACAGACAACTCAACACTTTCAAGGACTGGTGGAGCAACTGGCAATTTGTTTGCCAACATGGAGGGCGGCCAACTTGCCAAAGAGTGGATGCTTGCTTCTAGTGCAGTCGGTCTATGTGCGATACCGATTCATGCGATACTAGCTATGGATGTTCCGTCGAGGACATTGCAACACTAATCAAGATATGCAGGTTTTTTTGTGGTGCAGCAAAGCAAAGGCAAATGGTGGGAACTGTGCGGTGGCTTGGAACATGGTGTGTACATCGAAGTGGCCGGTGGTTTTGGTATCCCCGACCTCAGATGGCAAAATGCGGCCCTACAGTCACGTTGGCCATGGTTGTAGAGAGTGGACTTGGAGAGGCCTTGGGAAAGAGGTCAACATAAGTGTGGCAGGTGAGGCGTTGGCTCTTTTCCACTCAACATCACGGTCAACTGTGGGAAATGGACAATCAATATTATTCTGGGAGGATAGGTGGCTTAAGGGATGCAGAATTCAAGAGATCGTGCCAAGTTTATATGACATGGTTCGTCTACGGCTTAGGGCGACAAGAACTATCCACACGGCAATTGTGGATGGAGCTTGGGCTGCTGATGTAGGACCAGACCTTGCTATTGGCATGCTACAGGAGTGCTTTGCTTTGTGGATGAGGGTGAAGAGAGTGCGGTTGGACCCCGACTCCACGGATACGGTTCGTTGGCCATGGGAGAACAATGGGGAGTTCTATGTGAGTTTGGCCTATGCAGCAAAGTTCTGGGGAAGGGAAGTTGCACCAACAACTGAGTTCACTTGGAAGTCGAAGGCACTGCTACAATGCCCTTTTTGCATGGCTTGCCTTACTAGATACATCTTGAACCTCAGACAGGCTACCGCACCAAACCTCTTGCCCCCATGTGATCAGAGCGATGAAACCATCAACCATCTGATGTTGGAGTGTGTCTTTTTCAAGAGAGGTATGGTCCCATGTATGCATAACTTCGGGTAGGCCGGATTATATGAATGATCAGAGCGAGGGAGGGGTGGCGCCCGTGGCGGCTGGGGATGGAGGAGGGGGTGGTGCTGCTGGCTGGGGGGAGGCACTCATGATTATATGAATGATGCACTGGCTGCTTTATGCGATAAAGATGCTGAAGTTAGCAGGCTGTGGAAAAAAATCAAGCACAAGCCAATTTATTGCCATGTGGCGGGCTTTAGATAAATCAAAATCTATGAGGTACAGTAGATGCTATTTCGTCTTTGATGAAATTGGACGTATACAAAATACTTCATCACTACATATGCCTTTTTTTCTCTTATGCGTCCTCCCTTAATTATGCAGGCTACAGAGTATACCCAATCTACTCCCTCCGTTCCTAAATACTTGTCTTTCTAGGCATTTCAACAAGTGACTACATACGGAGTAAAATGAGTGAATCTACACTCTAAAATATGTCTACATACATCCGTATGTGATATTCATTTGAAATGCCTAGAAAGACAAGTATTTAGGAACGGAGGGAGTAGGTTCCATGGCTTACATGACAAGTGCATCCACATATGTTTCTTATCTCTTTACATTTCTTCAGTATTCTCATATTTGCATGATAATCAACTCAACCATTTCGAATCTAATCTTTTATCCGGGCTGGCCATTCGATATTCGTGTAAGGATTTCGGTTAGCATGGCATAGCATATATTCTCTTTTCACGATGATTATATTTTTATTGGATGCAGAATGTGGTGATCTCAAAGCTTCTATGGTGTTATTGTCTCAATAGACAGTACGCGTAAGAATACCGGTAATTTTGTTTGCCTTTTGTGAAGTATAAGGGGGATAATGTATACAAAATTCAGTATGAATGTATCTGCATTGCTTATTTGTATAAGTAGATAGACACATAACTGCAAGTTCACCAATAAAGCTTGTATGATTCTCACGAAGTAGTTTAGCTATGGTTCAGTTTGACTAATGTAATGTATCACCTAAGTAGCATTGACTCATCTCCAGTTCGTGATAGCGTTTTGCTCGATTGCTCAAACATGAAAGTACATTTTCCCTCCTAATCTACATATGTATATCAGCTGTGCACATTGTACTACAATAATGCATTGAAGAGATTCTGGACAACACAAGAGTCATTTTCTCACTCCCCTGGCAAAGCGTGTGCATAAGGGAAAAATGATATGGACCCATGACCGAAGAATGGCGCAGCGAAGCGCGCATTAGCTTCTAGTTTGAATGATGTTTGGAGGAGAAAGAAGAAAAAGGACGTATAAGCGAGAGTATCAACACTAACAGTCAGGAAACAAAGCGACATTGGCAAGTCAAAGTGATATATAGACGAAGAAGTAAGTTCAGGCCAAGAGGAACACAGCATCATGGCTGACCGGAGACAGTTCCACAAATGGGCGATTGGAACCATCAACAGTTCTTGACAGAAACTTAGCAGCTCAGCAACTAAGCCCACTCAGCACTGAGGATGAGGCTGCCGAACCGGACTCCGTCGAGGCCATCGATGGCAGCCTGCGCCTGGTCTTGGTGCAGAAACGTGACGAACGCGAAGCCCATGCCGATCTTGGTTCTGCGGCTCACAGCAATCTGAAGGCTGACGACGTTGCCGAACTTGCCGAAGAGACGTCTGATGTCCTCCTCGTCGGCTGTCCTGGGCAGATTGCGGACCAAAACCTGAGCCAGGCTCCCGCCGAGTTCCCCATGGCGCTCCTCCTTCTTGCCCATCACGTCGTCTGTCGTGGCGTCAGACTTGGCGCAGAAACAGTGCCCCGCGAGCAACCTGGGGAAGCTGCTGTTGGTGACGAGCTTCTTGGCGTCGTCGGGGAAGCCGGTATAGTACTTCTCCGCGTGCGCTAAGCCGGCGTTCCCCGCACTGGCACGGTGGTCCAAATGATAAACGGGGACGGTGCGATCGCGGAGCTCGAGGAAGACATCGACGGGGGAGACAGTGGTGAGCGGCGAGGTGTCCCCGTCCGCCGCCGCGTCGCCGAACTTGGGCCACAACCGACGCTCCGCCACCGCCTTGGAGACCTTGCCGACGCGAGTCCTCGTCGTGACGACCTTCACCGTGTTCGCGTCCTGGTTCTCGTCGGGCCTGATGACGACGCGGGGCGGGAGAACCGAGTCCTCGTCCGCGCCAAGCTCCCGGCGGCCCTCGTCCTCCTCCTCCTCCTCGCCGAGAGCTTCGTCGGTAGTGGCCCCGGCTTTCGCCCACGAGCCTTGCCCGGCGGGTATCTTGGGGAGGCCGTTCTCGTCGGTGTACGTCTCCGCGTGCACGGGCTTGCCGTCGCTCGCACGGTGGTCCAGATGGTACACGGGAACGCCGCGGTCGCGGAGCTCGAGGAAGACGTTGACGGGGGAGACCGTGGTGAGCGGCGAGGTGTCCCCGTCCGCAGCCGCGTCACCGAACTTGAGCCACGACCGCCTTTCGGCGGCGGCGCTGGAGAGCTTCCACGCGCGCGAGGTAGCGGTCACCTTGACCCTCGAGCCGTCCGCCTTGAGGTAGTAGGAGATGGTGCGGATGAAGCCGTGCTCGTCGGGGCCTTCGAAGAAGGTGGAAGGCAGGGGGTGGGACTCGCCGAGGTAGTCGTCGTCCGGGTCCTCGCCGGCGTCGCCGCGCCCGCCGGCAGGGTGCTTGCTTGCGGACCCCATGGACCTCCGGATCTCGCTTGGGGTTGCTCGCTCGCCGGCCTGGCTGTGGCTGGTGGTGCGGCTTTCGAATTTGGGAGGCGGTTTGTGGCGGATTGGTTTGGGTTTCGGGGGGAATCTGCGCGGCGGAGGAGATAGCTTGTTGGTTAAGAAGGTCGCCGACGTTCCTTGAGGAATCAGACGGGCCCGGGCTACTCACAAGTATGCCGTGTGTAGTGATCCAGGCCCATGTTTCGGGCTAAGCCCATTTGTCCTTTTGGAATTGTTTCTGTTTTGAATGTGATTCAGCCCATCATCATGGACGACAATGAAATTGTTCTTTTTTTTTACGAAAATCAAGAAAATAACTAAATCCTCCGATATAAATAAGACTATAAAAAATTTAGTTAGTGATGATGGTGTGTTTGTCATCCGTCATTTCTAACTCTTAGATCTGCATCTTACGACTGTTGAGGTAAGTTGTGGCCTTTTGCAACAATAGCCCACTTTTCTATTCCAATTTACAGAAAACCTCTTAGTATCTTGAAACCAGCCCGGGGAATATATTTTGAGTGAAGCATAACATATTTTTAGTAATATATGTATATCAAAACTAGAGTGTCTTCTTTCAAGTTTGTAAACAAGTACTATTATTCTACTTTGGATCCGTTGCAACGCACAGGCACATTGCTAGTAAATAAGAAAGGAGTGTCTACGGCTCAGGCGACTGAGCAGTTCGTTCTCTCTCTGCCTGCCGTAAGTTCTTTTTATGGATGCCTGCCGTGAGTTAATCAATGAAAGGAATTTGCCTCCCGCGTATGTGCACGTGGGCTTGTCGTTTATATGCGAGTCTGTGATTTGACTGGGTTTGTGTTTTTCTTTTGAGGTAATATTACTGGCAGTCACAAAGTGTCTAATGTTCAGTTTAGTGTTAAAATTTGCAAAATGCGTCGTTGCAGTCAAAAGGCACCGAATCCTGGAAAGTAAAAAATCCAGATGTTTGACTGCAACGACGTATTTACAATTTGTTGTAGTAAACTGAACATCAAACACTTTGTTCCTTTTCTTGTTACCGATACAGGGAACACCTTCTCCCTGAATCCAGATGTTTTTAAGATGATAGCAATCCCGGAATGATCAAAATTTGAAGAGAACTGATGGAGGTTATATGTATACTGGGAGCTCATGGAGATATCATGCTTTTGCATAGATACTTGGGAGTAAGAAGGCAATCAGAGAACTTATAAGGGAAGTTGTAGCTGTGAAGGATCATCTAGCGCAGTTCCCAGATTTTCATAAATACGAGAGAAGCAGTAACCTATATTCGTCTCTCTGGTGAAACTTTTTTGTGCTATAGGACAAGTAGCTATTATTACTAATGTTCCATTCAGATTCAGGACACCTACTGCGTTTCCTGGTTTTAGCTTTAGAAATTCAGTAAAAGAAAATTGAATGCATTGATAGATCTTAGCAATTCTAACTGAGACAACACTTCTTGCTTTGAGCCTAGCATTGTCTTTTTTTGGAGGGGAACTGCACTATAGGTATTTCGGTCTATTTGGAGTCTAGGCATGGCAATCAGCTTCCAATACCAAGGAGGAAGTACATCCAAAATCTTCTCAAGGTTGAATGCCTTACCTGCCTACTTCTTTAGGATGTTTGCATATGTATCTTTCACAAGTTCCTCATGATTTTTTAATGTAACACTGGCAAACAATAATTTAGGCTAACATGGAGGGAACTTATGGATCAGAATGGCCTTCAGAAGAAAAAATTAAGCACCGGGAAATGGTTGCCCCAGAAGCACGATATATCCTGATCTGACAATATGCAGACAATGATATTGCCAAAGTTTTCATGAAGCAAGATTCAGGGGTGGAATGTGCTCATGTGACATGTCGTGGAGGCCGCTTGCTTAGTTTTGTACACAACAGATTTGTTATTGAAGAGGGCGTGCCTGTTCTTTATGCATATGAGCTACAATTAGAGTCTTCTGCCCAAGGGAAGGGGCTGCGGAAGTTCCTAATGCAGTTGATTGAACTTATAGCTTGCAAGCTAATCTGAATTTTTGAATTTCCTGATAGTTTACTGTTCTGTTCTTGAGAATATTATGTCAAGACATAGAGTGTGATGGTGTGGTCTGTGTCTTCTGATTTATGCTTTTTCTTTTTCTTGCCCAATTACTATTATGGTGACATCTCTATTGGAATGATGATCAAAATTTGACATAGAACGCACGTATGCTTGTAGAGCCAAATGGGGCCGTGATGCTAACAGTTCAAAAATCCAATACTGATGCTATGGCCTTCTACAACAATTTGGGGTAAAGTGGTAAACTTGCATTTTGTGTCAACAACTTATCTGGGGTGCAATGAATGGATGTACCTTATGGTTGTTGGTTACTTATGGTGTATGCTTCACTTTGATTGCAATATTTTAATTAACTTATTCCATCTTGCAGGCATGTAATATCCACTACCTCGCCATCACGATTCGATCCACTGGTATTACTTTACCAAGTAGTCAGCACAAGAACAAGATATTTGTATGTTGACTCCATTTTCACAGATTAGAACTCATAGAAGCTATGAGATCTTGTGCAAGACATTTGAATCTGAAGCCAAGTGCAGATTGGAGGTGTGTAGCATGTTTCATATTGTGTAGATTGACTACTAACCTAGTAAGGTTACTGATTCCGATTATCTACGTGCCACTGATGTTTTGAATTGGTTGTGTTGCTCCTCTTTTCCCTTGCACTAAAGCTTTCATTACTTGGTACTGTTCAATGTCCACTATAGCCTTATAATGTATTTGTGAAAAAGGCCTATGATGTATGAATGTGTAGAGTAGAACTCTGGATGATCTGCTACTGATCAAATTCATCATATAATTAGTAGATGCTCTTCTACTGCATATGTACTCTTTATCCCGGCTAATGAATGTGCATCATGGTGAAATGTGCAGGAAGGCAACTAATGCACATGGGAACACAATACGACTGTGGTTCTACGTCTATTATGGTTGCATAACAAACTTTGGTGGGATGCATCGGCCCATGTGTTTGTGATTTATTTGTAGTACATGATGTATGGTTTTATATCTTTCAGAGCCAAGGTTTGTCGTACCAAACTTGTGAATATTTGTTCCATTGGCAACTTTGACCATATTTGCCTACCATTAATTAGGTTTGATGGCAAAAACTTGGTTAGGTTGTGTTTTCTTTGGCTCCTTCAACTTCTAGAGCCAAATTTGGTTAGTGTGTCAATGAATGTGTCTGAAACAGCATTGTTTTTGCATTGTATTATCTTGGTCCAATGGTTATTGCGTTGAGCCTTTGGCTGACGACATTGGCATGCAGGTTCGAATCCCACGTCTCTCATATGTTGAATTTTTTTTTTCTTTGTCTGTTTTTCAAGGAGGTTGCTTGTTCGACACACTAGGCGCCGCGCGCGAGTACCAGGAGCGCCAAATAGGAGCTCCCCACATTCCGTCCCAGGCCCATGATTTCCCTCACGTCCTGTGCCACGACCCATAATTTCGGGCTCGACCCCTTCACCAGCTTGCCCTTTCTGACCCATGGCCCATAATTTCGCGAAATCACTAATTAAGTAGTACTCCCTCCTTCTAAAAAAGTTTGTCCCAAACTTGTCTCTCAAATGGATGTGTAGAGAATGATTTGGTGCATCGATAATTGATTGATCGTGCACTAGGCACATATATATAGGTACAAGGGGTGCGACCGGTATCTTGTCTCCTAAGATACACGTACATACAGAGGGAGACAGATACTACAGGTACTGCATACAGAACCCGGACCTACGTACATGTACACATGTTCAACACCCCCCCCCCCCCCCCCCGCAGTCGAAGCGTCGCCGGTGACGCAAAGACTGGACCGAAAGCCCTCGAAAGTCGAGGTGGGTAGTCCCTTCGTCATCACATCGGCGAACTGCTGATCGGTGGGCACATGGAGAACACGAACACGACCAAGTGCGACGTGCTCCCGGACGAAGTGGATGTCGAGCTCAATGTGCTTCGTCCGTCGGTGATGGACATGGTTGGCAGCGAGGTACACCGCGGAGACGTTATCACAGTAGACGAGCGTCGCCTTGGTGACCTCACATAGCAACTCCTGGAGTAGCTGTCGTAGCCAGGAACACTCCGCGACGGCGTTAGCCACGGCCCGATACTCAGCCTCGGCGCTCGATCGTGAGACCGTGGGTTGTCGTTTAGATGACCACGAAATCAGAGTGGGTCCGAGGTAGACGCAGTAGCCAGAAGTGGAGCGTCGAGTGTTGGGACACCCAGCCCAGTCGGCGTCGGAGTAGGCGACAAGGCTGGTGTCTGGCGAGGCCGTCAGGGTGAGACCCATGGCTGTGGTGCCACGTATGTACCGAAGTATACATTTCACGAGAGCCCAATAGGTGTCACGAGGAGCATGCATGTGAAGGCACACCTGCTGGACAGCATACTGAATGTCCGGACGCGTCAGTGTGAGGTACTGAAGCGCACCGACGATGGAGCGGTAGAAGGGAGCGTCGGACGCCAGAGAGCCCTCGACGGCGGACACCTTAGCCTTCGTATCGACAGGCGTGGAAGCAGGCTTGCAGTTAAGCATGCCCGCTCGCTCCAGAAGCTCGTAGGCGTACTTCTGCTGGTGTAGGAAGAAGCCAGTATCCCGGCGCACTACCTCGATGCCGAGGAAGTAGTGGAGAGCCCCCAAGTCCTTAAGGGCGAACTCTGTGCCGAGGCGAGCTGTGATCTGCTGAAGAAGCGCTGGCGAGGACGCAGTCAGGATGATGTCGTCGACGTACAGTAGGAGGTACGCGGTGGCGGGGCCCTGGTGGTAGACAAACAGGGAGGCATCGGACCGTGTGGACCGGAACCCCTGTTGCTGAAGGAAGGCCGCGATCCGCTGGTACCAGGCCCGAGGTGCCTGCTTCAACCCGTAGAGAGAACGGGAGAGCAAGCACACGTGGTCCGGATAGTCGGTGTCGACGAAACCAGTCGGTGTCGACGAAACCAGTCGGCTGCTGACAGAACACCTGCTCGTCGAGATGGCCATGCAAGAAAGCATTAGACACATCGAGCTGGTGGACAGGCCAAGCGCGAGAAACAGCAAGCTGGAGAACAGCGCGAATCGTGCCCGGTTTAACGACCGGCGCGCTGGCGAAAGCCGCGCACCACCCAACGCGCCTTGTAGCGCTCGAGAGAACCGTCGGGGCGAGTCTTGTGGAGGAAGACCCACTTGCCAGTGATGACATTGGCACGGGGTGGCCGCGGGACAAGCTGCCACGTACGGTTGCGCCGCAGGGCGTCAAACTCCTCACGCATCGCAGCTAGCCAGTTCGGATCCCGAAGGGCTGCGCGAGCGGAGGTGGGGAGCGGGGACGGCGTCGAGGTAGAAGCCGCGCATGCGTATTCGTCCGATGAGTAGCGCGTGCTGGGACGCAGGGTCCCAGTCCGAGCCCGAGTGACCACACCGGTGAGGGGTGCGGCCGCGGCGACGGGAGCCGCCGAGGGAGCCACGGCGACGGGGGCCGCGGCAGGGGCCGTGGCGGGGCCGGCCGAGGGGGCCACGGCGACGGGGGCCGCGGCGGGGGCGGCCGAGGAGGCCGTTGCGTCGGGGGCCGCTGCAGGGGCCGCCGGCGCGAGGAGCGCGGGCAGGGCCGAACCCGGGGCGCGGCTGGGCGGTCCACCAGAAGACTCCGAAGGTGATGGTACCTGCTGAAACGGGAACACGAGCTCATCAAAGTACACATGCCGCGAAGTGAAAATGCGATGGGAGACTGGATCATAGCACCGGTAACCTTTGGTGTTGGGAGGATAGCCAAGGAAGATGCAAGGGAGTAACCGGGGCGCGAGTTTGTGAGGAGCAGTGGACGCGGTGCTAGGATAACAGAGACACCCGAAAATGCGAAGACCATCATAAGATGGAACCGCACCGAAGAGGAGCTGGTGAGGGGTGTAGTTCCAGTGGGAACGACAGGGGCGAATGTTAATGAGGAGGCTGGCGGTCGCGAGCGCGTCCGGCCAGAACCGAGCAGGCACGTAGGAGTGGAAGAGCAACGTGCGGACACAGTCATTAAGCGTGCGAAGGACGCGCTCGGCGCGACCATTCTGCTGAGACGTGTAGGGGCAGGTGAGGCGAAAGATGGTGCCGTGGGACGCAAGTAAATTGCGGACGGCAACGTTGTCAAACTCCTTGCCGTTGTCAGTTTGCAAGGCGAGAATGGGACGACCGAACTGTGTGGTGACATATGAATAAAAAGCGGTGAGTGTGGCAAGAGCGTCGGACTTGCGACGGAGAGGGAAGGTCCACACATAATGAGTAAAATCATCCAATATCACCAAATAGTATAAGTAGCCCGTGTTGCTAGCAACCGGGGACGTCCAAACATCACTATGCAATAACTAAAACGGAAAGGTGGAAATGTTTGTAGACTCGCTAAAGGGAAGACGAACGTGCTTGCCAAGACGGCAAGCCTCACAAGTGTGATCGTCGACCTTATTACATTAGAAGGAAAAACTCTGAAGAATCTGACGCATAATGGTGGAGTTGGGATGACCGAGACGGGCATGCCAAAGATCGACACTGGTGGCGAAGGCGGCGGGGCGACGGGTGGTGGTGGCGCCGGAGGGATGCACTGGATAAAGCTCGTTCGGGCTATCACATCGGTGGAGCACCATCCGTGTACGGGCGTCCTTCACAGAAAAACCGATATCGTCAAATTCAACAGTTATAGGATTCTCACGAGCAAGGCGATGAACAGAAACAAGATTAGTGACTAAGTCAGGAGACACAAGAACATTAGACATATGCACAGGAGTGGAAGTAGAAGGAAAAGACATATGACCGACGTGAGTAATGGGTAGGGAGGAACCGTTACCAACGGTGATACGGGTGGGAGTATGAACGGGAGTGGCAGATGTGAGGTTACCGGAATGAGCAGTCATGTGAGCAGTGGCACCCGAGTCCATGTACCAGTCACCACCGCCACCATAGGAGCTCGGTGACGGGGCGGAGTGCAGTGCAGCGAGCAAGGCCGGGTCCCACGGCAGCGGCACCTGAGGAGGATAGCACCCTCCGTAGGCCGGCGCGGGAGCAGCCCCAAAGGCCGGAGCGGGGAGGCGCGGGCGGGAGGGGGAAGTACCCCGGAGGCGCTGGTGGCTGCGGCTGCTGGCGCGGCCCGGGTGGGGCGGTCGGTGGAGGGGCGCCGCGGGAGGTGCCGACGGCGAGGGCGTGGTGCTGCACACGCTTCTTGACCCCCTTCATCCGGCGCTCCTCCAACCTCAAGTATGTCACAAACTTGGGGAAGGAGGGCTCCGGCATCAAGGTGAGGTTAGAGGCGGCGTTGCCAAATTCCTTGTTGAGGCCGGCGGTGAGCGTGCTGAGGAGGAGGTCGTCGTCCACCTTGGCTCCAATGTCACGGAGCTCATCCGCCAACGTCTTCAGGCGGCGGCAGTAGTCATCAATGGACTGTTCATCCTGGTGACAGTCAAAAAATTCCTGCTGCAAAAAAACGCGGCGCTGAAGCTTGTTGTCGGTGAAGAGGCCGTTTAGCTTGACCCACAGGGCGCGGGAGTCGTCGCCGGCGCTCACGACAGTGTGGAACAAGTCCTTGGAGATGGTGGTGAAGAACCACCGGATGATCGTGGCGTCGATCGTGGTCCACTCGGCGTTGTCCACCATGGCGCGGGAGTCCACGGTGCCATCCACGTGATCCACGAGATTGTTCTCGCAGAAGAGCAGCGTGAAGTACGTCTTCCACGCGAAGTACGTGGAGTTGGAGGCGTCGAGGATCACGGGGACGCGTGCATGAACGTTGATGTCGTGGATCTCGGCAGGGTCGACGGCGAAGGGGTTGGAGTAGGTGGAGGCGTTGGATGACATGGCGAGGAGATCGTGGGGAGGGAGGCGGCGGCGCGGCTGAGGAGAGGCGGCGCGGCGCGGCGTGGAGGGGAAGGCGCGCGGTGGGAAGGCGGCGCGCGGGGAGGAGGGGTGGTGGCGGTGGCTTGGGGCGGCGGCGGCGGCCCGAGGCGGCGGCTAGGGTTAGCGGAAGCTGGAAGATCGACTTGCGATAGATACCATGTAGAGAATGATTTGGTGCATCGATAATTGATTGATCGTGCGCTAGGCACATATATATCTCTACTCCTAATGGACGAGTTGGTGAATCGTCTCCGCGGTTTATTTTCGCTGGTTTTTTTGTCTCTCCTCCCACCACCCCCTCCCACCCTGGTCCACAGTTTATTTTCGCTGTTTTTTTGTCTCTGCTCCCACCACCCCCTCCCACCCTGGTCCATCGGTTTATTTTTCTTTCCACTCTTTATTACAACCAGAACTTTCCTAACATATAACAAATCACGGATCTAACTTCCTTAAATTATGCAAATCAATCGATTCCTTTTATTGGTTCAATGTGTCTTAGGAAACAAATAACAGATTTTCAGGAAACAAATAATACATTTTAATCTAACTTTCTTAAATTATGCAAATCAATCGATTCCTTTTATTGGTTCAATTTGTCTTAGGAAACAAATAACAGATTTTCAGGAAACAAATAATTCATTTTAATCTAACTTTCCTAACTTATCTAAATCAATCGATTTCTCTTATTAGTGAAATTTGTTTTAGGAAACAAATAACAGACACGTCACAACTTTCCTCCCAATAAATAGTTTCTTAACATTTGCAAACTTTCCTAATCAGACACGTCACAAACGGGCAGGTACTGATATCACGTTACCAAACAATAAAACCCTATTTGCATAGAAATCAGTTCAAAAATCCTAACTTTCCTAAATTTTTACCTTTCCTTGATAACAATCAACATTTTCTATGTTTTCCACCTATTGAAGAAAATCACCCCTCCATCGATATTAGCATTTTTTTGAACTGAGATCTCCGGGTTATGATTTTTTTTTTTGCGATTCTTTCCAATTGTGACCTCTCCTTCCACTCCGGCTCCTTCTCGCATAAACACCTCTACCACAGCCAGGTGACACCGCCCCAGACCTCCTGCCTCTCCACACCTTCTCCTCCACCTCCTTCTCGTACTCCATTAACAATCCCTCCGCCACATTTGTCCACGGCGGTGTCGAGGGCATGGCACAGCAGCGTACCAGCGGTAGAGCAGCGCATAGCAGCAGGAAGCAACACGCAGCAGGCGAGGCGAGTGGCCGACGGTGGAGGGCAGAGATGCGGCCGGCGTGGCTGAGGGGGCGGCCGGCAGAAGATGGCCACGACTGGAGGCGGCGCGAGGCAGGGGCGCGACAGCGGGGCGAGCGAAGGGATAGGCGGCAGCAGACGGGGCGAGCGCAGCCAGCGAGAGTGTAGCGCGCGGCCAGGGTGTGTGTCGCGCGGGGCACAGTGGTGCGGTGGCAGCGGCGGGCGCGACCGACGCGGTGTAGCGCGGGCGTGGGCATGAAGAGGGAGTGGCCCCGCGGGCGCGGAAGAAGAGCGGCAGGCTCGGGCATGGGCGTGCATAGGAGCGGGCATGTGCCACGGGGTCAATCCGAGGAGCTCAGTGGCTACCCCTGCAATGGCCATGGCGGACGGCAGTTCTCAGCCACGGTGAAATACCTAACGAGAGCAAACGAGAGGGGAAACAGGGGAAAGGCAAGAGGAAATCATGGCGGTGTCAATGGCGCCCTAGGGGAAGACATGGGAGCTCGGGGCGGCGCGGATCGAACGACAATGTCGTGGTGGCCCAAGGTTGAGGAAGACGGCAGCGACGTTGATGCGGGGGTGCTGGACTTGATCTCGTTGGCGCAGACGAAGTAGCGAAGGCGTTCGGAGCTCCTCGACAAGCTCCTAGCCCGCAGGGAGGGTAGTGGCCATGTGGACGGGGTCGGTCATGGTGGCCGTGGCGTCTGACTTCGTCCAGATCGACGGGATCGAGCGAGCGAGGAGGAGAAGTGGATTTGGGAGGGGGCGTCGAGGAGGAGTGAGGCCATGGGGGCAGGGAAGGAAGGGCGTCACCCTTATCCATTCCCCTTCGATGCCAGCGAGGTGGTCGGGCGGGAGCCCGGCTCGGGGAACAGGAGAAGACGACCGCGCGGGGACTGGACCGCTGAGCCGGTTCGGTGGCAAGGCCCGGGGGGCAGGGCGAATCCCCTTTTACATCGTCCTTTTGGTTTTTCAATGTATTCTAATCTGTTTCTCCTTTTTAACACCATTTTCTATTTATTCTTATCAACTAAATGACCTCTACTACTAATGTCTCAGTTCGTAGTCTTCGTTCCGGGTTTATTTTCGTCCCACCTCCCGAGTGAGGGAGAGGGGGAGAGAGAGTGAGGAAGAGGGAGCGAGAGGGTGTGTGTGTGAGAATTTGATGGTAAAAAAGGTCATCAATGTCACTTAATATGTATAAGAATATTAAATGTAATATTAACATAATTGATATTGAACTTTTAAAATTAATGTGGCCCCGTTGCAACGCACGGGTGTTCTTCTAGTAGGTACAAGGGGTGCGACCGGTATCTTGTCTCCGAAGATACACGTACATACAGAGAGAGACAGATACTACAGATACTGCATACAGAACCCGGACCTACGTACATGTACAACAGGATGTATCCATTTGAGGAAATGGATGTATCTACATTTATTTGAGGGACAAGCTTTTTCGGACGAAGGGAATACTCTTTGCAAAGGTTATTCCCATTTCTCCAGGTTGCAACCGGGGAATTTTTTTTAGATCCATTTATTCAAAACGTTTTATCTCTTAAACCGTGCTTTCAAATTTTGAACCGTGTTCACTGTTGGATTCTTCGCGTCGAGATCTTCAAAACTAGATCACATGTTGATAGGTTTCCACGATTTTTTCCACAAAAAAGACAAAAAAACATAACAGAAGCACGTTTTCTTTTCCACTTTTTCCTTTTCCAAAGAGGCGCAGTTGTGCCTCCCGTGTAAGCAAGTATGTTCCTCCACAATAAGGAAATATGTGACTCTCATAGAAAAAAAATAAACTTTTCTTTCTTTCCCGTCTCTCGCGGAAGCAAATCCGTGTCTCTATGAAAAGTAAATCAGTGCCACTCATGAAAAAAACATTTTTTTTCCTTTGCCGAGAGGTATAACTGTGCCTCTCGCGGAAGCAAATCCGTGCCTTCACGTGAAAAAAAACATGTTCTTTTTTGTTTTCCAAGAGACACACGAAAGCAAATCCGTGTCTCCATGCAAAGTAAATTTGTTCCTCCCATGGAAAAAAATAAAACACATTTTTGCCCTTTTTCCTAGAGGCACAAAAGCAAATCCATGTCTCCACAGAAAGTAAATTTGTGTCTCTCATGAAAGGAAAATAAAAGAAAACACATATTTTTTTTTCGAGAGGCACGGCTGAGGAAGCAAATATGTGCATCTCACGGAAGAAAAGAAAAAGAAAATG
This sequence comes from Aegilops tauschii subsp. strangulata, assembly GCF_002575655.3. Classification (NCBI taxonomy): domain Eukaryota; kingdom Viridiplantae; phylum Streptophyta; class Magnoliopsida; order Poales; family Poaceae; genus Aegilops; species Aegilops tauschii. The sequence continues at coordinate 439,019,874 of NC_053040.3, read as the reverse complement.
CATTTTTCCGTGCAATTTTTTTCCAAAACCTAACGAAAACCGAGAAAAAAAAAGAAAAGTCAAAAAAGGACAAATATCTAAAAGCCGAAAATACTTACATAATAATAAATAAAATAAAATTTGGAAGGAGCACCCAGCACGCGACACATTGCGGTGGCTCAGAGCGAACCAAGTGGTGCTCCCAGCTCCTCAAAAGTGACCCTTGCAGAAGCTGCCCAAGGAGTACTCCTTGACACTTGTGGTGACTTTGTCAATCTCAAATCTACTAATTCAATCTCTTGTTGAAGATACTCATAGGACTCATATGATATAGTGTCCGTGGTAAGTTTATATGTATGAGTGTTTGTGCTATATTTTCGTTTTCTAAAAAATTGCTCCCTCTGTTCCTAAATATAAGTCTTTATAGAGATTTCATTATGAACCATATACGGGTGTATATAGATGCATTTTAGAGTGTAGATTCATTTATTTTACTCCATATGTGGTCCATAGTAAAATCTCTCCAAAGATTATATTTAGGAACGGAGGAAGTAGTGATTTCGCTCATTTCTGCGTGAGTTCGACGGTGAAATTTTATTTTTTTTGAGACAAGACGGTGAAGACATAAAGGCCGCAGGCCTTGGTTTCGTCGTGCGCGCTACGTACTCAAATAACTCGCAAAGGCCTATAAAGCCCATGGCTGAAACAATCATCCTTTCATTGGCCCGACAATAGAACCACTCCTCCTTCCCGAGCCCATCGGCGGCGCCTCTCCTTCAGCCGGCAGCCACGAGACAACGGAAGGGGCCAGCCATGGCGACGGCGGAGAACAAGAGGCCACGGAGCAGCGGCGGCGGCGTGGAGAGGCCGCTCAGTAGGAAGGAGGTACTCATACTTCTCCCCTTCCCCTCTTCCTCTTGTATCCGCGATCCCCTTTCCGCTCCCTGCGGCCAATTTCATTGCAACAATCTATTGTATGCTGACATGGTTTAATCCCGGCATTCGAGATTGGCGAGTAGGATGGAGCTGGCTGAGGCCGTAGCGCCAAGTTCAGCACACCCATTATCCATGTGTTGATTCCGCGGAAGCATGTTGAAAGTTGCGTCACCTACACCTAGATATTTTACTTTTCAGCAACACAGGGATTCAGTGAACACCTGGTGACTCTGGTCCCTGAATCCAGCTGTTTTTTTATGATAATAGTAACCATGCCATGAATCAGCATTGGGAGAGAACTGATGGAGGTTATATGTATACTGGGAGCTCATGCAGATATCATGCTTTTGGATAGATATTGGTGAGGAAGAAGGCCATCAAAGAACTTATAAGGAAAGCTGTAGCTGAGAAGGATCATCTTGCGCACTTCCCAGATTTTCATAAATACGAGAGAAGCGGTAACCTACATTTGTTTCTCTGGTGAAATTTTTCTGTGCTGTAGGACAAGTAGCTACTAATGTTCCATTTGGGTTCAGGACGCCTACTGTTTGTTTCCTGGATTCAGCTTTGGAAATTCAACAAAAGAAAATTGAATGCATCATTAGGCCTTAGCAATTGTAATCGAGACAACACTTCTTGCTTTGGGCCTAGCATTGTATTTTCTGGAGGAGAACTGCACTATAGCAGGCTGAACTCATATTTCTTATATTTAGGTTTTTCGATCTACTTGGAGTCTGGGCATGGCAATCAGCTTCCAGTGCCAACGAGGAAGTACATCCAAAATCTTCTCAAGGTTGACTACCTTACCTGCCTACTGCTTTAGGATGTTTGCATATGTACCTTTTTACAAGTAACCCATGATTATTGAATGTAACACTGGTAAACAATAATTTAGGCTAACATGAAGGGAACTTATGGATCAGAATGGCCTTCAGAAGAGAAAATTAAGCGCCGGGAAATGGTTGCCCCAGAAGCACGATATATCCTGATCTGCCAATATGCAGACAGTGATATTGCCAAATGTTTCATGAAGCAAGATTCAGGGGTGGAATGTGCACATGTGACATGCCGTGGAGGCCGCTTGCTTGGTTTTGTACACTACAGATTTGTTGTTGAAGAGGATGTTCCTGTTCTTTATGTGTATGAGCTACAATTGGAGTCTTCTGTCCAAGGGAAGGGGCTGGGGAAGTTCCTAATGCAGTTGATTGAACTTATAGCTTGCAAGGTGATCTGATTTTTTGAAGTTCCTGATAGTTTATTGTTCTGTTCTTCAGAATATTATGTCAAGACATAGAGTGTCATGGTGTGGTCTGCTTCTGGTTAATGCTTTTTTTTTGTTTCTTGCCGAATTACTATTCTGGTGACACTCAGCTGGAATGATGATTAAAATTTGACCCAGAACGCTTGTATGCTTGCAGAGCCAAATGGGGGCCGTGATGCTAACAGTTCAAAAATCTAATACAGATGCTATGGCTTTCTACAACAATTTGGGGTAAAGTGGTAAATTTGCATTTCATGTGAACAACTTATCTGGGGTGCACTGAATGGATGTACCTTCTGGTTGTTGGTTACTTATGGTGTCTGCTTCACTTTGATTGCAATGTTTTAGTTCACTTATTCTGTCTTGCAGATATGTAATATCCAGTACCTCGCCATCACAAGTGGATCCATTGGTATTACTTTACCAAGAAATAGTCTCCACAAGAACAAGATATTCGTATGTTGACTCCTTCATTTCTCACAGATTGGAATTCATAGAAGCTATGAGATCTTGTGCAAGACATTTGAATCTGAAGCCAAGTGCAAATTGGAGGTGTGTAGCATGTTCCATATTGTGTCGATCCACTGTTAACCTATTAAGGTTACTGATTCCGATCATCTACGTGTGACTGATGTTATGAATTGGTTGTGTTGCTCCTCTTTTGCCTTGCACTAAAGCTTTAATTACTTACTACTGTCCATTATAACCCTATGATGTATTGTGAAAAAGGCCTATGATGTATGAACGTGTAGAGTAGGATTCTGCGTGATATGCTACTGATTAAATTCGTGATATATTCAGTAGATGCTCTTCTACTACATTTGTACTCTTTTATCCCAGCTAATAAATGTGCATCACGGTGAAATGCGCAGGAAGGCAACTAATGCACGGGGGAACACAATACGACTGTGGTTCTACCTCTATCTATGGTTGCATAACAAGCTCTGGCGCGATGCAGCAGCCCATGTTTGTGTGATTTATTTGGAGTAGTACAGGATGTTTGGTTTTATATCTTTCAGAGCCAAGGTTTGCCGTACCAAACTTGTGAATATTTGTTCCATTGGCAACTTTGATCATATTTGCCTACCATTAATTAGGTTTGATGGCAAAAATTTGGTTAGTGTCTTTGGCTCCCTGTTTAACTTCTAGAGCCAAATTTGGTTAGTGTGTCAATGAATTTGTCTGAAACTATTGTTGCTGAGACACTTTAGGAAACAAGCACGATGGTCCACCACATCTGATATATATGGGGTAGACTTGGTCAAAGTTAAAAGAAGTGTACATCGGACCAGTACACAAGTTGTTTCACATAGCTGAAGAGATTCACATATAACAAGTTCTCAATGGTGCATTGCTCAGTTCACGGTGCATCCTAGGGCTTTCTCCTTGGGGCTCTCTTTCCCTTGGTGATCGTCGAGCCGGGGCTCCAGGTGATCTCCCCTTCCTCTAGCTCCCCCTCCTTGTTCTCCTTCTCCCTGGATGCAGCAACAGCAGCAGCGGCAAGGGCCTGTGACCGCTTGAACCTGAGAATGAGCCTCTTGCGTGGCGGCAGGAGCTCCTCCCTGATATTCTCCATGTCGTCGTCCACTTTGGCCTTGGCCTTGCTGACACCATGCTCGCTACGGTGCACCCCGCACCTGGCACACATGTACTTTCTCCACTTGAAGGGGTACTTGGCCTGCTTGAACTCGGTGCAGACACGCTCGCCTTTCTCTCTTGCGGAGATCTTAGTCTTGTTGGCGCTGCGCTCACCCTCATCTTCTGCAGAGAGCTTGCACTTGTCAGCGCTGTGCTCGCCCTTATCTCCTGCAAACAGCTTGCTCTTGTCGGTGTCGTGCTCGCCCCCATCTCCTGCGGAGTGCTTGCTCTTGCAGGCTATCTGTTCGCCCTCATCTCCTGCGGAGAGCTTGTTCTTGCCAGCTATGTGCTCGCCCTCATCTCCGCAGAGCTTGCTCTTACCTGCGATGTGGTCCCCCTCATCTCCTGTGGAGACCTTGCTCTTGGAGGCCCTGTGCTCATCACGGAGCACCCCGCACCTTGCGCACATGTACCTTCTCCACTTGAAGGGGTACTTGGCCTGCTTGAACTCTGTGCAGACGCGGCGGCCCTCACCTCCTGCGGAGAGCTTGCTCCGGCGGATCACGACGAGGAGCGGCTTGCCACTGCTTGTCGACATCCTCTCACTCTGCACTCTCTAGATCTAGTCCACACTCTTACTAAATCTCTTTCGAGTCTTACAGATCTGATGTTGATGATGATTGTGATCGATCTCCTGACCAAGGTACACGGATTTATAGGGGGCAATTTAGGATGCAAATTAATATCGTAGTACAGATTGGCATCGCCAAAGCAAGCAGAAAAATAATTTCGGCGTGCATGGGGCAGCACGGTGCCATGCGAACCGTAACGCCTGCGTGTGCGCGAGTGTCTTGGTGCAAGCGCTTGGCGTCCACTGCTAGTGCCAAAGCAGCACGCCCAGCCCATTGTTTCTTGTGGTGCGGGTGGTTGTTTCATATATGCATCCAACAACCAAAGGCACAGCTGATTGCTTTTGCGATGCTGGCGGTTGTGGTGCATTTCGTCTCTCTAGCTAGAACCTCTCTTGCTGACGCTATGGTGAGTCGGAGAAGTGCCTTTATTTCTTAAAGCTAGATAGAAAAGGGAATGAGTCTATTTACCTCTGCATCAGGTTTTACAACACAGAGCTCACTAGAATTCAGAGGCTGCAAACAAGAGACCTGAACCAGATTCAGAAGGGAGGAGCAGAATGTAAATTTGACGGCCAGTGACTAGCATAGTTATATATATATTCGTAAAAAGGTATAGGAAAAAGAAACAAGCATATGGCCATGCTTATCTAATACTCCACACTATAGCTGGCAAACATTTAGAGTATGCCTAAAAGACCCATACCATGGAAACATGTACCGTGTGATAAAAAATCGTAAGATTAAACTGTTGAGGACCACCGCAGCGGTCTTTTTTCTAGTAATAATTAATGGCTGTGGTTATCTGATATGCTGTAACGCTAGCCTGTATATAGCAGGCTGGCATGTCGCTCAGTACGAACAATGTGCGTAGGAAATCGTTAAGGCTGCACAGAGGGTCAAGATTTGACTCTACTTATAGCAGTTTGGAAACTAATGCATAACATATATTTTTCTTGTATTTTCATACCTATATATATGATCTTGTAGTCTCTCTTCACTAAACTGAAACCTGCAAGTCTTTTGCGTTTCCCGTTATTTAAGTAGATTACCTCTACATGTGTACCAACTTTTACTAGCCATTGCATTTGTCTTGTCTGAAGATGGCCGTGATGCATGATTTTGGATTCTGATTGCTGAGCCAATTAATGGATTAAAATGTGGCTTCCAAGTTGCATCATGCATTTGTCGGTCTGCTTCATTGTGTTGTAGGGGCCATTTACTTTCTGAACAGAAGTACTACAACAGTCATTGCTACCAAGTAGGAAAGTAAAAGACAAAAAGGGAAGGTGAAGACATTGAACAAGACAAGAAAACCACAGAAATAAAAGAAACAATGGCTACTTAGAAATGGGCTATCAAGGAAGTTTCAGTTGGGTTGGGTTTTCTTTGGCCCCCTGTTCAACTCCTGGAGCCAAATTTCGAGAAAAATCATAGGCCAAGACCAAAGCTGACAATGGCACGGAGAATATCAGGGGGGAGCACCTGCTGCCGCGTAAGAGACTCATTCTCAGGTTCGAACGGTCCCAGGGGGGTAGACTTCTTTACCGAGTGTACCCCATATACATCAGATGGGGTGAACCATCGTGCAACATGGAACAAACTATTTAGATAAATAACAGTGAATAGTAGCTCATCCACGGCTGTAGAAAAAGAGCTCTTTTTGTTGGTCAGATGTAGCACATGCCTTCCACATAACAACTAAATTTGGTAGACTCCTGGATGAACAACCAGCTTCTTGGAGACTGAACTCTGGTAGAGTGATGGATGTCCAGCGCAGATATTTAATCCAGGAAATCGTCCTATGGAAAATACAACTATATAAGAACCTTGAGTTGATGAGAAGGGCTACTTACTTTGCTAATCACATATGGAGTTAATGGTACTGGAACCATACCCCTAAGTATGTCAGATTGAGTTTCTTACCTAGACTGATCATTCTATCAAGGTACTACATACAGCATCATAGTTCAGTCCAAGTTTTTTTTTTAGTTCGGGCAGATTTGATGACATGCATGGGTGGACACCATAAGCCTGAAACCAATGGCATTGGCACGATTATAACAACAGTCTGGTGGTTGTCTGAACTGTGAACAACCAGCTGCTAGGATCATAGCTATATTTCTGATCGACCTCCTGGTCATGATACACGAACTTATAGGGGGCAATCAAAAGCTCTTTTATTTTTAGGATGCAAATAAATAAGAGAACATAGTACAGATTGGCATGGCCAATGCAAGCAGAAAGTAATTTGAGAGCGCATGGGGCGGCATGGCGGCATGAGAACCGTAAATGCCTGTGTGTCCGAGTGTCATGTGCAAATGCTTGGCGCCCACCCCCACTGCCAAAGCAACATGCTCGTTGTTTCTTGCGGTGATGGTGGTTGTTTCATATATGCACCCAACAACCGAAGGCACGCGCTTCTTGCCGCGATTGATTGCTTTTTGTGATGGTGGCGCATTTCGTCTCTCTAGCTAGAACCTCTCTTGCTGACACTGGTGAGTTGGAGAAGTATCTTTGTTTCTTAAAGTTAGAAAAGGGGATGACTCTGTTGATATTATGGGCTTTGCATCAGGTTTCGCAACACAAAGTATGTTAAGAGTTTAGAGGCTGCAAACAAGAGAGACCTGAACCAGATTCAAAAGGGCGGAGCAGAATGTAAATTTGATGCCAGTGACCAGCATAGTTACATATTCGTAAAAAAGGTATAGGAAAAAGAGACAACCATGGTCATGCTTATCTGATACACTGCTCTACAGCTTTTAGAAAAAAAGTTAGACTGCTCTACAGCTTAAAAAAAACACTGCTCTACGTGTAAACGTTATGGCCGCCCAGAGGGTCAAGATTTGACTACTCATAGCAGTTCATAGTAGTTTCCAAATTAATGCATAAAAAACATTTCCTTGTATTTTCATACCTATACGGTCTTGTACTCTATTTTCACTAAACTGAAACATGCAAGGTTTTCTGTGTTTCCAGTTATCTCAGCAGATTAGTTCTACACTAGCCATGCATTGTATTGATCTTGTCTGAAGATGGTCATGATGCATGATTTTGGATGCTGATTGCTTGCTGAGCCAATGGATTAAAATGTGGCTTCCAAATTGCATCATGCATTGGTCAGTTTGCTTCAATGTGCTGTAGGCGCCATTTACTTTCTGAACAGAAGCACTACAACAGGCGCTCTTATATTAGTTTAGAGGGAGAGTATTAAAGTAAAAGACAGAGAGGGAAGGAGAAGGCATTGAACAAGACAAGGAAACCACATAAATAAAAGAAACAAAGGCAACGTGGGAACGGACTATAAAGGAAAATAGTCGGCAGAAATGTTGGCGAGCTGAATCACTGATACATGGGCCAGTTGTTCCTCACAACATACTTTTTTTACATGAATTCCTCACATCTGGCTCCGTGCACAACCCACCCCCTTGATCACCATCACGGGCTCCCAAATAATCCAGACCACCTCAAACAATAACGACCACACACAGAGAGAAAGTTTCCATGTCGATAGAGCACACACACTGGTTAGGAAAACTATCCAAATAATCCAGACCACCTCAAACAATAACGAGCACACACAGAGAGAAAGTTTCCATCGATAGAGCACACACACTGGTTAGGAAAACTATGCTGGCTCGTCGTCGACGACCAAAGTCTAAGCTTAACATCAGAGAAATGACGTTATGTGCTTTTGCAGTGCTTTGTGTCCCGATTAAAAAGCCTTTTCTAGCGGCACTGAGATCTTCCACTGAAAATAAATCGAACTGTGGTGATTGCTGTGTTTCTTATGCCTCTCAAGCCTACAAATTCTATGTGGCTGCTATATGCTACCAGTATCGACTTAAAACTCACATGAGGTCTTTGTATGATCCCCACTTGGCCAGTTTGTATAACTTGTTCCCCATATCTTCTTTTATAAGCAGTAAAGGAGAGCAAGTATGGTTTAATGCAACAACTACTATATTGTGAAAATAACTTGCATGGTTTTCCACAAAGTTACCAAATCACAATATATATGATCAGGTTGCTATTTTTCTCTGTCTTCACGTGGCTCGACCACAGTCTAGTACATGTTTATCAATGCTCGTATGCACCCTTCCATAAATTCATTTGTTATTATGCTTCCTTGCGATGGTTTCTCGGGACGGCCGGTCTATGAAGTATGCACATTAAGCCTGGCCACAAGGGGGCAATCAGCTCTTGGTAGACTCCCTTGAGACTTTGACAATCATCTTGATTACATCCCTAGGCTGATTGACCAAGTAGACAATGTGTCACAACAATAGTGCAGCCTATATATAGGAGTGTCAAATCATTTCAAGTTTCCCACAAAAGGCCTAAACGGGAAAACCATATCATAGGAGCATGTCCATCAATGGGATATAGAAAAAGTTCATGTAAGAAGACGACACTGTTGATGACTAACTTAGTAATCTTTTATTACAATACAACAAATAGTTGTGCTTATCTCATATGGTGTATCACAGGAGTATAGCATCGGATTAGTGTTTCCAAACAAAAAAAACTGAACATGTTTGCTTGATGGATTGTAAAAAGTGGCGATCATAATAATCTTCTGGTTGTAACGAAATAATAACCCGGCCATCCAATATGTTCCAAAACTCGGCTATATCATGACAATTGCATACGACAAGAGTACCGGAGGTTGAAACTCAAGTAAGCGAAAGATATAAAACCTAAGAAAACATGTTTATCAAATGGTGATAGATTAACTGTGCGGTATCTTTTTTATGGTCGGTGGTGAGCATATTATATTATCTTCTAGTAAAAATTAATGATAACAATAGTCATGGACAATAGTCATGGTTATCTATTGTGTTGTAACACTATACTATAGTTGGCAGCCTGGTATGTCGCGTAGTACGAAAAATACCAAAATATTCTATGCAAGGTCAACGTGGAAATCTAAAAGAAGCCCGAGACTACGAAATTACTTATAATTAGTAGGAAATTAGTGGCACAATGTTTCAATATATTTTTTATTTTCGCAAATATATCTTGCACCCTTTTCGCCTAGTTGAACTTTGCAAGCATCCACTACTAGAAAACTGGGCTTTGGTCACAGGGCAATATTCACATTAGTCCCGGTTCAGTCACGAACCGGGACCAATGTGCCAGGGGCCTGCCGGGCCTCGTGGGGGCATTGGTCCCGGTTCGTCCGGACCCTTTGGTCCCGGTTGGTGGGACAAACCGGGACCAATGGGCCACGCTCCTGGCCCACCACCTTTTAGTCCCGGTTCATAACACAAACCGGGACTAAAGGGCTGGTCCTAGTTGCGGCCAGTGTTTAGTCCCACCTCGCCAACCGAAGGGTGCTCACACCAGTTTATAAGCCCGTCCCTCTCTGCCTTGTTGAGCTCCTCTCAAAGTGAAAATAGATGCCCTTATACAGGGAATTTGACCTAAATTCACAGTAAATTTCTTTGAATTTCATAGAAATTTATTATGAATTTAGGTTGAATTTTCTCTATAGGCGCATCTATGTTCATTTTTTTATAGTAAATAAAAATAAATAAACCTTAATAAAATAAACTATAGTAACTAAAATAAATAAACCTTAATAAATTAAATAAAAATAGCAGCAGTAAAATAAATAAAAATAGCAGCAGTAAAATAAATAAAAATAGCAGCAGTAAAATAAATAAAAATAAAATAATTAAAGTAAAATACATAAGTAATTAGAAATAAAATAAATAAGTTTTTTGTTGTAAGTAGAAACAAAACAAAACAAATAAAGCAAAAGAGAAAACAAAAAACAGAGAAAATAATCATGCCACCTACTGGGCCACCACGGCCTGAATACGACTTGAAACCCATCCGTGGGCCAGGATTCAGGCCCGCAAAAGGCCCAGTAGGCCCCACAGGCAAAGAGAACGGTTAGGCCCGAAAGCCTGCAGTTGAGAGGAGCTCGAGAGGGTGGGCGCAGCAGCGCTTATAAACCCCTCTTGAGCCCTCTCAACTAGCGAGGTGGGACTAAACTTTTGACGCGGGGCAGCACAAGGCCTTTGGTCCCGGTTGGTGCCACCAACCGGGACTAAAGGGGGCATTGGTCCCGGTTCGTGGCACCAACCGGGACCAAAGGCCTTTAGTCCCGGTTGGTGCCACGAACCGGGACCAAAGAGTTCCTTATATATACCCCATCGCCACAGCAGAGCACTCCACAGTGCTCTATTTTTTCTGGCCAGCGAGGGGAGGGCATTTGGGTGCTCTAGCTCACCTCCTATGCACATGAGGTGTTCGATGAAATGTTTGAGCCACACTAGTTAATCTTTCTCCTCTCGAAACTCGACCTCCGAGCTCCATTTTCCCCGAGATTTGTCTAGGTTTAGAGGTCCGTCACGTCCCGTCCCCGTCTTCACCGCCGTCGACCGCCCGCGCCGATCTCGTCGCCAGCACCACCGTGGTGAGCCTCTTGTTCTTATCTTCTTTCTGAAAAGAAAAAATTCTTACTTTAGATAGTTACTTGTCTAATTTTGTTACTTTTATTATTCCTTCTTATTACATAGTGCGATGGTTTTGATATCCGCCCCCGTCGGCCCTCGTCCTGTTTATGATTCGGATGTGGTATATATTATCTTTTTATAACTATTTGGTTCATTTATTGTTTATGACAAATATACCGACCAACGTGACATAGATTTTATTTATCTAGGAGGTGGTTGAACCGGAAATTCTAACCGACCCTATTGTCGAGAGGTTAAATTTAGTTGAAGAAGAAAACAATTACTTGAAGGAAAAAATAAAAAAATTGAGGAGGAGAAGATGATATTGGAGTTGCATGTTGCGGATGTCGTCGATGATCACAAGATCAAGATGGATGCAATGCGCTTGAAGATTAGAAAGATTAGAAAATATGCCATTCATACCGAGGCTTGGTATCATTATGCCGTTGGATCAATTGTTACCTTGGTTGCGATTATGATCGCATTTGTTTTCGCATTGAAATGTTTTACATAGTTTCAATGTATGGTTTAATTAATTAGATGCTCTGGAGAGCTATATATATGTTGTTAGATGAGAACTATGTATGTACTTTGGTTTTAATGTGATGATGAACTTCTATTAATTTGTCACTTAATTATCTATTCATGATGTTCTGTAATGGTTTTTGACACACTTAATTATATATAATGCACGCAGATGAACCGGCAATGGATGTACGATGACAGACACACCTCCGAGTACATTAAGGGCGTGCATGATTTTCTCGAAGTGGCTGAGGCAAACAAGCATAATGGTTTTATGTGTTGTCCATGCCCTATATGTGGGAATACGAAGTCTTACTCTGACCGAAAAATCTTTCACACCCACCTGCTTTACAAGGGTTTCATGCCACACTATAATGTTTGGACGAGGCACGGAGAAATAGGGGTTATGATGGAAGACAGCGAAGAAGAAGAGGACGATGACAACTATGTGCCCCCTGAATACGGTGATGCTGCAACGGGGGAAGCTGCTGAAGATCAAGAGGAACCAGACGATGTGCCCAATGATGCTGCAAGGGGGGAAGCTCTTGAAGATCAAGAGGAACCAGTGCCCGATGATGATGATCTCCGCCGAGTCATTGTCGATGCAAGGACGCAATGCGAAAGTCAAAAGGAGAAGCTGAAGTTCGATCGCATGTTAGAGGATCACAAAAAAGGGTTGTACCCCAATTGCGAAGATGGCAACACAAAGCTCGGTACCGTACTGGAATTGCTGCAGTGGAAGGCAGAGAATGCTGTGCCTGACAAAGGATTTGAGAAGCTATTGAAAATATTGAAGAAGAAGCTTCCAAAGGATAACGAATTGCCCGACAGTACATACGCAGCAAAGAAGGTCGTATGCCCTCTAGGATTGGAGGTGCAGAAGATACATGCATGCCCTAATGACTGCATCCTCTACCGCGGTGCGTACAAGGATCTGAACGCATGCCCGGTATGCGGTGCATTGCGGTATAAGATCAGACGAGATGACCCTGGTGATGTTGACGGCGAGCCCCCCAGGAAGAGGGTTCCTGCGAAGGTGATGTGGTATGCTCCTATAATACCACGGTTGAAACGCCTGTTCAGAAACGAAGAGCATGCCAAGTTGATGCGATGGCACAGTGAGGACCGTAAGAAAGACGAGAAGTTGAGAGCACCCGCTGACGGGTCGCAGTGGAGAAAAATCGAGAGAAAGTACTGGGCTGATTTTGCAGCTGACCCAAGGAACGTATGGTTTGGTTTAAGCGCGGATGGCATTAATCCTTTCGGGGAGTAGAGCAGCAATCACAGCACCTGGCCCGTGACTCTATGTATGTATAACCTTCCTCCTTGGATGTGCATGAAGCGGAAGTTCATTATGATGCCAGTTCTCATCCAAGGCCCTAAGCAACCCGGCAACGACATTGATGTGTACCTAAGGCCATTAGTTGAAGAACTTTTACAGCTGTGGAATGGAAACGGTGTACGTACGTGGGATGAGCACAAACAGGAGGAATTTAACCTGCACGCGTTGCTGTTTGTAACCATCAACGATTGGCCCGCTCTCAGTAACCTTTCAGGACAGACAAACAAGGGATACCACGCATGCACACACTGTTTAGATGACACTGAAAGTATATACCTAGACAAATGCAGGAAGAATGTGTACCTGGGCCATCATCGATTTCTTCCGACCAACCATCAATGTCGAAAGAAAGGCAAGCATTTCAAAGGCGAGGCAGATCACCGGAAGAAGCCCGCCATGCGTACCGGTGATCACGTACTTGCTATGGTCAATGATTTATACGTAATCTTTGGAAAGGGTCCCGGCGGACTAGCTGTTCCGAATGACGTTGAGGGACACGCACCCATGTGGAAGAAAAAATCTATATTTTGGGACCTACCCTACTGGAAAGAGCTAGAGGTCCGCTCTTCAATAGACGCGATGCACGTGACGAAGAACCTTTGTGTGAACCTGCTAGGCTTCTTGGGCGTGTATGGGAAGACAAAAGATACACCTGAGGCACGGGAGGACCTGCAACGTTTGCACGAAAAAGACGGCATGCCTCCGAAGCAGTATGAAGGTCCTGCCAGCTACGCTCTTACGAAAGAAGAGAAAGAAATCTTCTTTGAATGCCTGCTCAGTATGAAGGTCCCGACTGGCTTCTCGTCGAATATAAAGGGAATAATAAATATGCCAGAGAAAAAGTTCCAGAACCTAAAGTCTCATGACTGCCACATGATTATGACGCAACTGCTTCCGGTTGCATTGAGGGGGCTTCTACCGGAAAACGTCCGATTAGCCATTGTGAAGCTATGTGCATTCCTCAATGCAATCTCTCAGAAGGTGATCGATCCAGAAATCATACCAAGGCTAAGGAGTGATGTGGCGCAATGTCTTGTCAGTTTCGAGCTGGTGTTCCCACCATCCTTCTTCAATATCATGACGCACGTTCTAGTTCATCTAGTCGACGAGATTGTCATTCTGGGGCCCGTATTTCTACACAATATGTTCCCCTTTGAGAGGTTCATGGGAGTCCTAAAGAAATATGTCCGTAACCGCGCTAGGCCAAAAGGAAGCATCTCCATGGGCCATCAAACAGAGGATGTCATTGGGTTTTGTGTTGACTTCATTCCTGGCCTTAAGAAGATAGGTCTCCCTAAATCGCGGTATGAGGGGAGACTGACTGGAAAAGGCACGCTTGGAGGGGACTCAATAATATGCAGGGACGGATATTCTTGGTCTCAAGCACACTACACAGTTCTACAGAACTCTACCTTAGTGACCCCGTATGTCGATGAACACAAGAACAGTCTGCGCTCCAAACACCCGGAGCAGTGTGACGACTGGATTACATGTGAACACATCAGGACTTTCAGCAGTTGGTTGGAAACACGTCTCAGAGGTGACACCACTGTTTGTGATGAGTTGTACTCGTTGTCCAGGGGACCATCTTCGACTGTATTGACTTACAAAGGATACGAGATAAATGGGAATACATTTTACACGATCGCCCAAGATCAAAAGAGCACCAACCAAAACAGCGGTGTCCGCTTTGATGCAGCAACCGAGAGGGGAAAGGACACATATTATGGTTACATAATGGACATATGGGAACTTGACTACGGACATGATTTTAAGGTCCTTTGTTTAAGTGCAAATGGGTCAATCAGTAAGGAGGCGGGGTACAGGTAGACCCACAGTACGGAATGACAACAGTGGATCTGAACAATCTTGGGTACACTGACGAACCGTTCGTCCTAGCCAATGATGTGGCACATGTTATCTATGTGAAGGACATGTCTACCAGACCGAGAAAAATAAAAGATAAGGAAGCGAATACATCATACGATGAGCCAAAGCGCCACATAGTTCTTTCAGGAAAAAGGGACATTGTGGGAGTGGAGGGCAAGACAGACATGTCTGAAGATTATGAAAAGTTTCATGAAATTCCTCCCTTCAAAGTCAAGGCTGACCCAAGCATCCTGATAAACGATGAAGATTATCCATGGTTACGGCGCAATAAGCAAATGACACAAGCGAAGAAAAAGTGAAGACTTTCTCCCGCAACTATTATGATGATACCATGCCAACTTTGTAACAGACGAGTATGATACCATTGTCCGTTTTGTACACGAAGTGCATCTAGTTTTTGCCGTAACCCTCTCAACTTTCTTGCACATGCTATGTGGATGAAATGATGATACCATGCCAACTTTCAACCTTTTCAGAGTTCATTTGAAATGCTTTTCAATTTTAGGGTCTTATAGCTCAAAATAATTAGTAAATGCATGAAAAATAACAGGCCAAAAATTAAAAATTATGCCACCTACTGGGCCACCACGGCCTGAATACGATTAGAAACCCATCCATGGGCCAGGATTCAGGCCCGCAGAAGGCCCAGTAGGCCCACAGGCATGTACAGAGAGGTTAGGCCCGTAAGCCTGCTTTAGAGAGGAGCTCGACAGCTCAGGTGCACCGCACCTTATAAACAGGTGCGGCTCTCTCTCAGCTAGCGAGGTGGGACTAAACTCACCACCACGCCGCTGTGCAAGGCCATTGGTCCCGGTTGGTGGCACGAACCGGGACCAATTCCACCCTTTGGTCCCGGTTGGTGCCACGAACCGGTACTAATGAG
This sequence comes from Aegilops tauschii subsp. strangulata, assembly GCF_002575655.3. Classification (NCBI taxonomy): domain Eukaryota; kingdom Viridiplantae; phylum Streptophyta; class Magnoliopsida; order Poales; family Poaceae; genus Aegilops; species Aegilops tauschii. The sequence continues at coordinate 439,004,384 of NC_053040.3, read as the reverse complement.
GCTGTGGCCCCACGAGCATCTTTAGTACCGGTTCGTGGCACGAACCGGTACTAGAGTTTCTTACTAAGTAGTTTTTTAGTCCCACCTCGCTAGCTGAGAGGCACTAGGAGCGGTTTATAAGCCCTGAGTGCAGAGACGATGAAGAAGATCCGCAATGCTCACGTTGCTTAGCTTCAAGCCTTGAGGAATAAGGTAGACTGCATGGAGCTATGTGCAGTGCAGTCTACACTATTCCGAAAGGCTTGAAGCAAATCAACGAGCATTGCGCCTCTTTTTTATTTTTAATAACTTATTACAACTCCGGACTTCTTGTGTTCCGACAAAATAAAATAAACTTTAATAAAATTTATGAAACTAAAATTAACAAAGTATTTTCTGTTCAAAACATTATAAGAAACCTCTAGTATTATTGAAACTAAAATCATATAAAATTGATGCAACTAAAATTATCGAAGTATTTTCTGTTCAAAATCATTAAAAGCAAAAAGAATTTTCATAAAGAACTTTTTTTGGTAGAAACTTTAATAGCAAAAAAGAATTATCATAAAGTAAAATAAATAAGTAATTAGAAACAAAATAAAATAAAATAAATAAGTTTTTTGTTGTAAGTAGAAACAAAACAAAATAAATAAAGCAAAAAAGAAAACAAAAAAACTAAATACAGCAAAAAGAATTTTCATAAAGAACTTTTTTTGATAGAAACTTTAATAGAAAAAAGAATTATCATAAAGTAAAATAAATAAGTAATTAGAAACAAAATAAAATAAAATAAATAAGTTTTTTGTTGTAAGTAGAAACAAAACAAAATAAATAAAGCAAAAAGAAAACAAAAAAACTAAATACAGCAAAAAAAATTGTTGGGGCGCTGTCCGCTGGGCCCTCAAACCCTCGGGTTTGCAAATACAGGCCCAGAAGGGCTAGAGGGCTCAACGGGCAGCGCGCCAAAGTTAGGCCCAGAAGCCTGCTATAGAGAGGAGTTCGAGACAGCAGCCGCAGCGGGGCTTATAAACCACTCCGAGCCCTTCTCAACTAGCGAGGTGGGACTAAACTTTTGGCCGCGACGCGGGCAGCAAGATGCCTTTGGTCCCGGTTTGTGCCACCAACCGGGACTAAAGGGGTGCATTGGTACCGGTTCGTCGCACCAACCGGGACCAATGCCCCCCTTTAGTCCCGGTTGGTGCCACCAACCAGGACCAAAGGCCGCCGCTTCCCGCCCTTTGCGCTGCTGAAAAGAGGGCTTTGGTCCCGGTTGGTGGCACCAACCGGGACTAATGCCTACCTTTAGTCCCGGTTGGTGCCACGAACCGGGACTAAAGGCTTTGCTATATAAGTTCACACTTAAGAAATTTTCAGAGTTACCTAGCAGTTGCCGCCCCGACGACGCCGACGCCGCCCGCCGCCCCGACGCCGCCAGGCTGCCCCGACGCCGCCCGCCTCCCCCGCCGTCGCCGTCGCCGTCGCTCGTGCCCGTCGTCGCCGTCGCCGTTGCCCGCGCCCTCGCCGTCAGCCGCGCCCCTGCCCCGACGCGCGCCGCCCCGGCGCGTCCCTGTCGTCGCCGTCGCCCTGCCCCGCCCTTCGCCGCCGACGCCTCTGCCCCTGCCCCGGCCACGCCGCCGTCGCCTCTGCCCCTGCCCCGACGCGCCGCCGTCGCCTTGGTCAGGGCCGGCACTGCCCCCTAATTCCTCCATGTTTTTTCTGCACATTTATATGCTTAATTATATGTATATGTATGAGTATATGTATGTGTGTATATCTGTTTATATGTCCTTTCTTAGATTTTTTTTGCATTTTCTTTGTGTATATGTATGTATATATGTTCTCTGTGTATATATATGTTCATGTATATATGCAAAAGATAGATTTTTAGAAAGTTAGGATTTTTTCTGTTCATAGATTTTTTTGGGTGATATTAATTATTGTAGAATATGCAAATGTTTGTATATTCATATGAACAATGCATTAGGCAAAACCTTTACTTTTTTGAAATTTTCTATTTGAACATTTTTTTATGAATGAGAGGAAAAAGGAAAATAAGAAGAGGAAGAAAGGAGAAGAAGAGGAGAGGAAGAAGAGGAGAAATAAATAAGAAGAGGAAAAAAGAAGAAAAAGAAGAGGAGAAGAAGAAAGGAATAGAAGAGAAGAAGAAAAAATAGAAAAAATTCTATTTTTTCTTCTTCTCTCCTCTATTCCTTTCTTCTTCTCCTCTTTTTTTTCTTCTTGTTTTTCTTCGATCTTCTCCTCTATTCCTTTTCTTCTTCTCCTCTTTTTGTTTCTTCTTCGTTTTCTTATGTTTTATCGGGTCTGTCGTCGTCGATATACCCCTCTCCCGATAACTTCAACACGAGGAGGGGTCGATATACCCCCTCCCCGATAATATTATTTTCCCATGTACGTTCATTGTCGTTGTCGATATAACCCCCTCCCGATAACTTCAACACGTGGGGGGGGGGTCGATATACCCCCTCCCCGATAACATTATTTTCCCATGTATGTATGTCATCGTTGTCGATATATATAACTCCCTCCCAGATAACTTCGACATGATGGACAGTCGATATTTATACCCCCTCTCGACTGTGATAACTTATACCACGGGAGTACCCCCCAGCCCTCTCGCTCGACCAAAACTCTCGATCACACCCAAACCATAGAAAAAAACGATGTCGGTCTCCTACCCCCTCCCGCCGCGCCCCTACCCTTGAAGCGTTGCTGAGGCCACCCCAAACCCGGAATAAGCTAGGTCTACGTTTGCACTAACCACCTGCTGTCATGTTTGTGTAATAATTGCCATGTTGTAATATTTGCAGAAACAATGGAGCACGGACGAGACGAGCAAGCAGAAGAGGTGTTGGGGGACATAATCTTAGCCGGAGGTGATATCTTGTCGTATCTTAACGACAATGATGGTCTGGAAGAACAGGGTGAACAAGCAGGCTACGGTGATCGAAGAGTGGAGGAGGAAAGACATGATTATGATGGCTCCGGTGACCCAATGCTGGTGCAAGAAGGAGCCCGTGGTGACGGCTCCGGTGACCGAACAGAGTCCGGCCAGGTAAATATATTAGTTAAGCCTGTGCTGACTAGCTAATTGATGCATTCATTGTTTTGGTATGTACACATATTAATTAACACTCGTCTTTCTTCTTTTTTCTAGCCCTCTGGATTGAGCACAACTGCGGTAAAGAGACGAGGCCCGAAGAGAAAGTTGCGCTCGGATGAAAGGTTTGAGATCACAGCAATCGCGCGCGACGGCCAACCGATTGAACCCATCCGGACAAATGATGCATTTGCTGCTCAGTGCGGGGTTCTAGTTAGGGACAAGATCCCGATCAGCATCCACCAATGGTATAAGCTTAAGAAGGAAGACCCTGAGGTGTCTTATGTCAATGATATGCAAAAAGATGATCTTTGGACTGAGCTGAAGGCAAATTTCACCCTACCGCCAGAGGAGGATCCGGAGAAGCCAGTTAAAGAACAATTAATCAAGTCTCATGCTCTTAAGAAGATGGCAGACCTATTCAGGAGGTGGAAGAATGAGCTGAAAATGTTTGTCGACAAAGAAGAGACACCAGAATTCATCGGCCGGTATGAGAAGATCAGAGATCACTGGCCCGCATTTGTGGCCCACAAGACATCGGAAAAGAGTAAGAAGATGTCAGTGACAAACAAGAAGAATGCTGCGAAGAAGAAGCTTCACCATCGCACGGGGTCAGGTGGCTACCTCAAAGCCCGGCCTAAGTGGGCCAAGGCTGAGAATGATCTGCTTGAAAAAGGGATCGAACCACAGACAATGAACTGGACAGACCGTTGCCGGACTTGGTTCTTCGGGGCTGGCGGAACCTTGGACCCTGTATCAGGGAGGTGCGTTTGGACGAACGAGCTTTTGAGAATACCAGTCAAGAAGATTCAGCAATATATCGATGCAGCGCAGGAAGGGACGTTCGTTCCAGACAAAGAGAACGACGAGCTCACAATGGCCCTCGGGAATCCTGAGCACCCTGGACGGACACGAGGCACGCCAGGCTCCGTTCCGTGGAAGGCTGGTTTTCCGGACGCAGGCAGTTACAAAAGCCAGGAGAGGAGGAAAAAAATGGAGCAGACCCAAATTCAGAAGCTGCATGAAAGGGTTCAAGCGCTAGAGGAACGAGACAGCAATCGACATGCCGAAACTACCCCCGAAGCTACCCCGCCATCTCAGCGGAGAAGCAGCGTGGCTTCCACCGAGCTGCTTCAGCTGGAGCATGTCTTGACGGCTCCTGCTAGCTACCCCGTGGATGCTATCACGGAGTCTCAACATTGCCACCTTATGGCGCAATGGCAGAACTTCAAAGTCAAGGCGGCTGTTGGCTCTGTTTTACCTCCTGAACCCGGCGCAACCTACCATTGCCGACCGATTCCAGAAGGATATGCTAGGGTGATGGTGGATGAAATAACGGAGGGATTTGAGGACCTCCAGCTTGACCACCCTACCGGTGAAGGGGAGACTCGGCTGGGTTTAGCTCTGAAGACTCCATGCCTATGGCGGAAGGAGCTCATCAACCTTCCGAACTGGACGGCTCCGGCGAGTAAGGGCAGTCCGCCTCCTCCTCCGCCTCCTCCTCCGGCGAGTGATCAGGGCACTCAGCCTCCTTCTCCGGCGCGTGGCGGCACTCCGCCTCCTCCTCGGCCTCCTCCTCCAGCGAGTGATCAGGGCACTCAGCCTCCTTCTCCAGCGCGTGGAGGCACTCCGCCTCCTTCTCCGCCTGCGCCGGCGCGCCAGAGCAGCCAGCCTCCTCCTTCTTCGCCTCGTCAGCAAGGGCGGAAGAGACCCGCCGCCGCTGCGGCTGCTCCGGCGCGTCGTAGTCCTTCTCCTCCGCCTCGTAAGCAAGGAAAGAAGACAGCCGCAGCCGCTCCGTCTGCTCTGCCGGCGTCTAGCAGTATAGCTGCCAGAGGCGGGAGGCAATACAGATTCGGTCCTTCTCTGAAGACTCCAGAGAAGTTACCATACGAGAGGACCGAGGAGGAAACCAGAAAGATCGTGCGAGCCGAAGTGACAAACTTCTTTGAAGGGGTGAAAGCAAAGAAACATCCACCTCCGGAGGAGAAGGTAGATCCGGTGAAAGCAAAGCGCACTCTGGCTGCCCTGACAAAACCACCAAAGTCTCCGCCGAGAGGCAACTATGAGCGCATTCTTGCAAAGACATATGCCGAAGCGGAGCGGTCGGGAAGTACTGTCAGTGATCAAAGGTTATAAGAACGACGAGCTGGGAAAAAAATTGCCCAGCTCGGCGAACAAGCGAACCAATCGTGCCCCCCGCTCAAGGTGTCAAAAGACATCGTCGCTAATGATCCGAGGATGGTGCCCGGTTATAGCAATCTTGGAGATTACCTGCCCGACGATGTACATTATGAAATCATGGAGGTGGACGAACACAAATACCATTACGGGAAGCCTCTCGTCAAAGATGAAAGATCTCTAACAACGATGATGCGAAGATTACATGATTGGTACATGAAAACCTGCAGAGAGTCTGATGGGACGAGTACTTTGACGCTGAGAGTTAAACCGGAGCATGACCTCGTTGGAATTGATCTGCTGAATGTTCCATTTGAGGATTTCTTCCAGTTTTACAATCAAAAGGCCCTCGATAAAACAACGATCACTTGCTACTGTCTGTAAGTAGTACTACTTCTGTCATTAAGTCTCTCTATATAGGTCAGCTCTTTCATTGCATGTATTTATAATTATCCTCACTATATTATGCAGATTGAAGATCGCCGAATTGAAGAAAAGACAAATCGGTGATATTGGGTTCATTAACACAAATCTCATAGATGCATATACGGTTGAAAAACATCCCAAAGAAGCCGAGGCCAACTTTCTACAATCGTTGGTATTAAATCAAAACAAAGATATAATACTCTTTCCTTACAACTTCAAGTGAGTGTTACTGTCTTGTGCATATTCGGTTTCCCTTATTAGTCCAGGTTATGGTAATGTAATTGATGACTTATGCATGCATGCGCAGCTTCCACTATATTCTCCTAGAGATTAAGCTTGAGCAGGGAGTAGTAACCGTCTTAGACTTGAGACGAAAAGATCCCCAGGACTATGCGAACATGACTCAAATGCTCGAGAAGTAAGTTAAATCGATCATTATCCACCATATCAGCAACTTTGTTCATTTCCTGATATCAAGTAATTGTTTTCTTTGTCTGGCAGGGTTTGGAGAAAATTCACCACAAAAGCTCCGGGACTGCCGAAGAAGCTGCAATTTAAACACCCGAAAGTAAGTACTATAGTAGCATGTTCCGCGCATCTCCTAGTGATTCAAGCGCTAGTTTCATCAATACCATTTAGCATGCTTGCTTATCAGTTTGATTGACCTCTATTTCTTGTAAAGTGGTTGTGGCAAGAACCCGGGAATAATTACTGTGGATACTACGTTTGCGAGTCCATCCGCTACATGACCTGTGAGCGGGGCTACTCTGAAGAACAATATGAAGTGCGTAAGCAATAATATTCACAATTTTATTTTATTACCATCATTTGTGTTGAGTTTCATTTATTCATATATATATGTATTGACCCCCTTCTTCAAATTAGATGTTTCGGAAGCGGGATGAACTCCTAGCACCAGATCGTATGCGAGGAATTCAAGAGGAATTGGCGGCATTCTTCATTGACCACGTGATCGCTGAAAACGGAGAATACTATGTGGACCCTGTGTTCTTACAATTTAATTAGGAGATTGTATTGTAAGAGATAATTATTGTATATATGTAGCTGGTAGTGTCGGATAGATATACGAGAACTTGTTGTTCGACCAATCTCTCGGAGAAGGAGAGGTGGTCGATATCACTTCTCTCTGTATGCATATGTTCATGACGATCTTCTGTTTCCTTCATTTGATTACTAGCTAGCGTGTCTAGTCCTCTCCATACGTATATAGTACGTAGCGTCGACCAAGCACGGAGATAAGAGAGGACACTTCTCTCTATTAATTAGCTAGCTAACACAATATATGAAACACCTAAATTAACCCCCAACCCCCCTTTAAAAAAAACAAAAACCCCAGCCCCTGAAATGCTGACGCGTGGATGCCTATTGGTCCCGGTTGGTGGCACCAACCGGGACCAAAAGCCCCCATGCCTGGGCTGGCAGCAGCGGCCACGTGGAGGACCTTCTGTCCCGGTTCGTGTAAGAACCGGGACTAAAGGGTTAGAGCTTTAGTAATGACCCTTTAGTCCCGGTTCGAAAACCGGGACAAAAGGCCCTTACAAACCGGGGTAAAAGCCCCTTTTCCTACTAGTGCATCCTACCATTTGTAAGTTATCTGATTTATTTTTTGTACATATGAGAAAGCCTTCATTTCTATAGCCATTGTATATGTCCAAAGATATGCATGATTTTGATGTCGAGCCAACGACTAAAACATACTTCCTCCATACAAACACATAAGCCCCCCCCCCCTCGATTTTGAGCCTAATTTTGACCAAAAGTTTGACTAACAAGTAGAGTTGCATGACATAAAATATGTACCATTGGCAACCTTAATCAAACATTAAACAGTTGACATACCTTATGTGGCATATAACTCTTATTCTACTAGTTAAATCCATGGTCAAGATTAGGCTCAAAATTCACAGAGGACCTGTATATTTGGATAGAGATAGCTTCCATGTTCGATCAATGCATTTTTTATGTTGCTTTGATATGTGCATTGTTAGCGCCAACCCTTTTTTGAAGAACAAGGATTGCAACAATTGTTGAAATCGAACATGACATTTGACATGCAAAACATACCAAAAGTGCAATGAACACGCAAAATAGAAAGAAAAGGTGAAGACATTCAACATTGAAAGAAATAATACTTTTTTAATGAAACAAAAGTTTCTTTGTAAAATGTTTCAAAAAGTTCCGATTTTGTGTGTGAATGTTCACAAGATACCTATCTACAATATGTAAAAATGTTAAATCAAAACTCAAATGCACGCCAAGAAACAAAAAGGACAAATCCAGATGTGAATAGTGTTGTTTTGGCTTAGTCTTTTTATGACACTATTCATCTTGAATTTGTCTTTTGTGTTTCTCAATCTATAATTTGAACTCTGATTCAAACTTTTTACAGATTCTAGATACATGTATTGTCAACATTCGTAAAAAGGGATCTTTTTGAAGCATTAATTATTATTTTTGAGATGTGCTACTCGATTGCTTATCTGGCCCACCTCCGGTGACCCAGTGGCAAGAGTAGGTTTCAACCTCGTGGGACGTTGATCTCACCCCCTCACCGTCCAATGAAGTGAGCCGTGTTGGAGTTTGTCAATTGGGATGCAAGCGGACGTAAATAAATACAAATAAGCTAATCACTGTTGCTTTAGTAAATTTTTTTTGCCGGGTTTCCTTTTTTTGCGGGGTGTTGCTTTAGTAATAAATCCGCTAATGCAAGAACAATGCATCCCTATATGTCAACAACGACATGCTACTTCGCCGGTGGGCGTTCGTGCATACAACGACGACGTTCTAGTTGATTTTTACTGTAAATCGCAGGAGCTTTTTATAGGCAAATGGCATCATGCGGTCTTTCATAATGCATCAATGCAGGCCAAGCTTTTTCAAGAAAGCGTGGTACTCCCGAAGTCCCGATGCAACATCTCACAAGTCTAGAAGAAGAGTACTGCCGCTACAGACACTACATAAACTGCTTGAACCGCACGTATGTACTATATGTATTTACGTAGTACTTCCACGACTAATCTTGCATTTTCTTTAGTCTGTAGATGAGCACAAGTTTTGGTAACTCATCGTTCCTCGTCCATCTAGTCATACAAGAGTAGATTATATAGCCATATATCATCATGCCAACCAGATATCCTCAACAAAAATAATAATAACATGGAGCTACTCCCTCCGTCGTATAATATAAGACCTTTTTTGATACTATGCAGGGGTAGTATGTTGGCACGGTTGGTTTAAGGTGCCGGAAGTGGAGACATGAGCTACTCCATCTTGTAATACCACAGGAGCCTCCTGATCTACCGGAATGACAAGATAGTGGGCTCAACATCAAAACCACGGGCGGCTCAGTAAAAGCTAGAATGCATACACGTGCGTGGATATACCACACTACAACCGTCTGATCTCCAGAAGCTGCCCCTTGTAGTCCGTCCCCAGATGTCCAACGGTTGGTCCAAGCGTGCTCGTGGGCCAGAGCGAGGTGACGAGGAGGGAGCCAGGAACATGAGCTGCTGGTCCTTCGCAGGATCTGAATTGTGTGATCAGGGTAGTCCGCAGTCCCTCTTGGAAAATAAATAAAGGCATAGCCGGTAAAGTCTCCAGACTTAACCGCATGAAATTACGACCTTGTACTCTTTCAGTGCAAGTAGGCCGACTCAAAACTGATCCAACGGCCAGAGACATCCCTCACAGAAATTGTAGTGGAGCCTGGTGATCATCACTATGTCCCTATGCCTCTCAAGCCTACCGATTATGTATAGTCTTGCCAACATCGTCACATGAAGGTCCAAACTCTCACTAGGTCCTTGTCCAGTCTCCACATGATCAGTTTGTGTAAACTCATCGAATATCTTGCTTTTATAAAGTAGGGAAAAAGGATAGGAGAGGGGCAGGTGTGGTTTAATGCAGTAACTCATCAGAGCACATGTGGTCACGTAGCCAGTGAATTATTAATTTTTTTGCGAGAAAAGTAGCCAGTGAAATAACTATGTTCTTATTGGAAGCGATGTGAACAACATCGACACAACATGTGTTCCTCTAGTTCTGGCACACAAAAAAAAGATATAATCATTTGAGAGATGGGAGAAAGTTATTGCTTATTGTACTACAATAAGTTACACAAATTTAATAAAAATATGTAAGTGTTGTAGCAATTTAGTGTAATGGAAGTATGTAGGTCACACTAAATTAAAGACCACAAATAATTTTATCCTCCCTCAAATTTCACATGTACGTGTTTTTGAATCTACATAACTCATATTTTAAACTTTTAAAGAAACAATCGTATGATTTTGCTAATCTAGTGCATTACATGATTATATTTCCTTTTATTTTCATACATATGCATATCATTTTGTACTCTCTTTTCACTGAGTTGAAACTTGCAAGTCTTCTTATAATTTGTTCTTATCTAATTAAATTTATAAAGGACGAAGGGGGAGGTTAGTTCAATATAACAATTTAACAATTCACATGTTTTTTTAAAGCCAGGGCCAGTGTAATCACTCTGCTGCTGCAGAGACGAACATGAAAAGATGTACACCGTCGTAATGTAATCATTTTTTGATTGGGGGAATTTACTATACTACAAGCTACAATAAGGTACACTAATTTAATGTATAGACATCTTACAGCTACGGTGGCTTTTTAGAAACACCAAGTGCTACATTACACACGCACGCATGCAGAAGTAACAAGAGAAATAAGTGTATCATTAACATGTTTTCTCCTTCGGAGCAAAGCACAGATCTGGCATCCTCGACATACTTTCCCTCCTTACCATAGAATCTCTAGTGTCCAGGCTAGGCTACATGTGTTTCCAAATCTACTTAAATGGAGCAGGGACATTTCATAGCTCCAAGATAGCCTCATAAACCTTTTAGTTGTATATTTGGTACCTCCCCATGGAAAGGTCTAGTGAATTGTGTTTTCCTGTTCATTTTATACATTGACTCGATTCATTGCATTGTTGGGTTGCCATGATAGATAGTAGTACATGGAAGAGATGTCATGAATTGTGTTTTGCTCCTAGCTTTGATCACTAATATCCATTTGTTGTTAGCAAAGGATTGCAGCTAGGGAAACCTAAGATTTAAGCATTCTTCGTTCCATATTTCATCCTAGAGAAGAACATCTAGCCTACTTTAGTTGTGCATAGAGCTATGCCCTTTAATATACTAATGAGAGCGGTGCAATCCTTTCACCAGAATGAAGCCTTGTTAGAATTGCCATTTGGTATAGAACCATCAAACTACATTTCAGGTGACCTTGCCCAAGGCATATCTTGCCTCTTGAAGAACTTGAAAAGATATTTAATCTAAAGGGATTTGTTATGAATGCTAAGATCCAACACTCCTAAGCCTCCAGATGACTTGTGAGACAAACTTACTACCATTTATACCAGACACTTTCCTTGCTTAGTAATGTCCTTTCCATTCTATAGAAAAGATCTACTTGAATTCTCAAAATGGCCAACAATAGTGTAGGGGAGTTGGACATAGCACATTGCAAAGGCGGGTATATGTGGCTGATACAATTGAATTTAGAACAACCAATCTTCCACCATATAATAACATAAATATACCATGTAGTTTCATGCCCACTTTTTTTGCAATGGACATCAAATCCTCACTCCTAGGACTAGATGTACCCATTGCCAGTCCCAAGCAATTGAATGACATACTTTTAGTTTATATTTGTGTACTTGATCAGGCTCATTACATCTTTCTTTGGAGATATTAACAACCACCATTTATGTTATATTAAACTTGACTCTTAGGTCAATGGAATCAGATAACCTCTGGAGAATACCTTTCAGATTGACCAACTGATCCATGTTAGCTAACATGATGATTAAGTTATTATCATCATATTGCACAATAGGATAGCCAAGATCAGATGGTTGCTGAACATTAAGCTCAAGAAGACTACTATACCAAGCATCATTGATTAGAATTTGGAGAAATTCTGTTGTTAGTACAAACATAAGTGGTGACAATGGGTCACCTTACCGAACCCCTCTTCAGATTTTATATTCTTTCTTGGCACCCCATTAAGGATGACAAAGGTAGGCGCAATGTAAAGAAGTGAGGACAGTCCACCTTATACATTTTGACCAAACCCAAGGTGATGAATATATATATAACTGGGGCACCTAGTTCGGGTCAACCCGTTAATGCATTTGGATTTAAGTGACGTGCATCATTGTTGATTTGTTTCCTAATTTATTTCATGCAAGACTATCAATATATGAGATAGCATTAAGCGTTTGATTTTTTTTCCTAGTTTACTTGCCTTCTCTCTAGAGTGACACTTTCCACGCATGCAAATTCAATGAATGAGATTCGTCACCCATAACCTTCCTATTTTTGCTTTCTCCCTCTAGCACGGTCCATATAATTCACAATAAACTAAATAGCAACATTAGTTTCTTCGAATTTCATGTCATTCTTGTCTACTTGATCCTAGGACACGTACATGTACGTGTTCGCAATTTATTTTATATAATAAAAACATTTGTTGGTACACACATACCTGATACCCATGTGTACATATTATTGGACCGCGATAGCGGTTGATGGGTATTTTATCTAATCGAAATATGTACATGTTGGTATTGCTATTATGCCTATTGAAAATATACACATACCTAATGTATTTTATGTAATGAAAAATATATACGTAACCATGGTATTATACCTAAAGTTAATATTCCGGAATATACCTAATGATAATATACCAGTTTGTGGGTATTGATTCTTTCTCAAGATGGGAATCTTTTATTTATTTTTCACAATCATTGTTCTAACGAATTAAAAATGCGTTATATTTGAGATGGGTATATTAATGAGTCGCATGGTTATATTATGTTAATTTTATCTATATCTTGTATTCTTGTTTCATTTATTGACACTAGTAGAAAAAGGGTCAAATGTCAAGCACATTAGTGCTAGTTTGCTTTTGAGCCGGCACTAATGTGTGCATTAGTGCCGGTTCCAACGGCTAGCCAGCTGCTTTCATTAGTACCGGTTCGTGGCCGACATTTAGCACCGGTTCGTGCTACGGACCGGTACTAAAGTGAGTGGTGGCAGGATGTTGTCAGTCCGGGGCCCCTCCAGCACCTTTAGTACCGGTTCATGGCACGAATCGGTGCTAAAGGTTGTCCTACATAAACCATTCGTCCACCCGAGCTCGCTCTGTTCTTCCCCTTTCCACTCTCCTCTCTGTTCTTCCCCTCTTCCTCTCGAGCTCATCACACATTTTGCCCAAATTTTGTCAAGATTTGAAGGCCCCCATCCATTCAAATGATCACAAAGGTTAGCAACTTTGTCCTTTCATCTCTCATTGCTAGATTAGCTCTTGCAATGCTTTGTATAGTGATTAATTTATGAGTTTAGTAATTTGGTAGAAAATATATGTGCTAGTATCTGATTTATATGCAATTTGTGGTCAAAACTAACACTTAGTTTGCATATGTAGGTGTGGTTTACTTAGTGCCTTCTAAATCTCCGTCGTAACCACAGTCGATCGCCCGCACCGTTCCGTCGCCGACACCACCTTGTGGTGAGCCTCTTGTTCATGAATGTTTTACATTACTAAATTGATGTTTGTGTGATTTGGATATATAGTTACTCGTATAATTATCTTACCCGTACGTTGTTTGTTATACATAGTGCCATGGTTTTGATATCCGTCCCCGCCGGCCCTCGTCCTTGTTATGATTCGGATGTGGTATATTCTCTTTTAAAACTAGTTGTTGCATTTCGTGTTTATGACAAATTATGCCCATCAAGTTGACATAGATATTTTTGTCTAGGAGGTTTGTGAACCGGAAATTCCAACCGACCCTATTGTCGAGAGGTTAAATTTAGTTGAAAGAGAAAATGAGTATTTGAAAGAAAAATTGAAAAGAATTGAGGGGGAGAAGATGGAATTGGAGTTGCATGTTGCCGATGTCGTCGATGATCACAAGATCAAGATGGAGAAAATGCGCTTGAAGATTAGAAAGATTAGAAAATATGCCATTGATAGTGAGGCTTGGTATCATTATGCTGTTGGATCAATTGTTACCTTAATTGCGATCTTGATCGCATTTGTTGTTGCATTTAAATTCTTTAGTTAGAGAGTTATTTGTTTGTTGCATTTAAGTCTTGTATGAACTTTATGTATGAACTTGTATTAATTTGGTCTATTCGGTGTTGTGTAATGAAGATGAGCCGACAATGGATGTACGATGACCGATGCTCTCCCGAGTTCATTAATGGCGTGCAAACTTTTCTGCTTGCGGCTGAGGCAAACAAGCGGGCGGATGGTTTTATGCCTTGTCCATGTTTAGTCTGTAAGAATGATCACAATTACTCTACGTCAAGAACCATTCACGTCCACCTGTTAAGTCCGGTTTCATGCCCCACTATAATGTTTGGACCAAGCACGGAGAAAGAGGGGTTATGATGGAAGACAATGAAGAAGAAGAGGACGACGACAGCTATCCTGGCCATGGGTTCCCTGAATACGATGATACAACAATGGGGGAAGAAGCTGAGGTGGCAATGCGGGAAGAAGCTGAAGAAGAGGCATCAGATGAGCCCGCTGATGATCTAGGTCGGGCCATTGCCGATGCAAAGAGAAACTGCGCAAGTGATTTGGAGAAGAAGAAGTTGCAGCGCATGTTAGAGGATCACAAGAAATTGTTGTACCCGAATTGCGAAGCTGACAAGAAAAAGTTGGGCACCACACTGGAATTGCTGCAATGGAAGGCAGAGAATGGTGTATCTGACAAGGGATTTGGAAAGTTGCTGGTAATGATAAAGAATATGCTTTCAAAGGACAACGAATTGCCCGAGAGTACGTATGAAGCAAAGAAGGTTGTCTGCCCTCTAGGGTTAGAGGTGCAGAAGATACATGCATGCCCTAATGACTGCATCCTCTACCGCGGTGAGTACGAGGATTTGAACGCTTGCCCGGTATGCGGTGCATTGCGCTATAAGATCAGGCGCGATGACCCTGGTGATGTCGAGGGCGAGCGCCCCAGGAAGAAGATTCACGCTAAGGTGATGTGGTATGCTCCTATAATACCACGGTTGAAACGTTTGTTCCAAAACAAAGAGCATGCCAAGGCGATGCGATGGCACAGAGAAGACCGTAAGAAAGACGGAAAGTTGAGAGTACCCGCTGACGGGTCGCAGTGGAGAAAAATTGAGAGAAAGTACGGGAAGGAGTTTGCAGATGACGCAAGGAACGTATGGTTTGGTCTAAGCGCAGATGGCATTAATCCTTTTGGGGAGCAGAGCAGCAACCATAGCACCTGGCATGTGACTCTATGTTTGTATAACCTTCCTCCTTGGTTGTGCATGAAGCGGAAGTTCATTATGATGCCAGTGCTCATTCAAGGCCCTAAGCAACCCGGCAACGACATTGATGTGTAACTAAGGCCATTAGTTGAAGAACTCTTACAGCTGTGGAATGGAACAGGTGTACGTGCGTGGGATGAGCACATAGGGGAAGAATTTGACCTAAAGGCCTTGCTGTTCGTGACCATCAATGATGGGCCTGCTCTCAGTAACCTTTCAGGACAGACAAACAAGGGATACCACGCATGCACGCACTGTTTGGATGATACCGACAGTATATATTTGGACAATTGTAGGAAGAATGTGTACCTGGGACATCGTCGATTTCTTCCGAGCAGGCATCCCGTAAGAAAGAAAGGCAAGCATTTCAAAGGTGAGGCGGATCACCGGACGAAGCCTCGCCACCGTACTGGTGCTGATGTACATGATATGGTCAAGGATTTGAAGGTAGTCTTTGGAAAGGGTCCTGGCGGACAACCTGTTCCGAATGACGCTGACGGACGCGCACCCATGTGGAAGAAGAAATCTATATTTTGGGACCTGCCCTATTGGAAAGATCTAGAGGTCCGCTCTACAATCGACGTGATGCACATGACGAAGAATCTTTGCATGACCCTGCTTGGCTTCTTGGGCGTGTATGGGAAGACAAAAGATACACCTGAGGCACGGGAGGACCAGCAACGTATGCATGGAAAAGACGGCATACATCAGGGTCATGCCAGCTACGCTCTTACCAAAGAAGAGAAGGAAATCTTCTTTGAATGCCTGCTCAGTATTAAGGTACCGTCTGGCTTCTCGTCGAATATAAAGGGAATAATAAACATGGCAGAGAAAAAGTTCCAGAACCTAAAGTCTCATGACTGCCACGTGATTATGACGCAACTGCTTCCGGTTGCATTGAGGGGGCTTCTACCGGATAACGTTCAATTAGCCATTGTGAAGCTATGTGCATTCCTCAATGCAATCTCTCAGAAGGTAATCGATCCAGAAATCATACCAAGGTTAGATAATGATTTGGTGCAATTTCTTGTCAGTTTCGAGTTGGTGTTCCCACCATCCTTCTTCAACATCATGACGCACGTCCTATTTCACCTATGCGAAGAGATTAACGTTTTGGGTCCTGTATTTCTACACAATATGTTCCCCTTTGAGAGGTTCATGGGAGTCTTAAAGAAATATGTTCATAACCGTGCTAGGCCAGAAGGAAGCATCTCCAAGGGCCATGAAAATAAGGAGGTCATTGAGTTTTGTATTGACTTTATTCCTAACCTTAAGCCGATTGGTGTTCCTGAATCGCGGCATAAGGGCAGACTAGATGGAAAAGGCACGCTAGGAGGGAATAAAAAAATATGTATGGACGGACATTCTCTCACTGAAGCACACTACACAGTTATACAGAATTCCGCCTTGGTGGCTCCGTATATGGACGAACACAAGAATTTTCTACGCTCCAAACACCCGGAGCGGTCTGATGACTGGATTACACGTGAACAAATCAGGAGTTTCGCCGGCTGGTTGCAGACACGTACCATGCATGATGCCTCTATTGAAGATGACCTGTACTCGCTGTCCCAGTTACCATCTTCGAATATAATGACTTTCAAAGGGTACGAGATAAATGGTAATACATTTTACACGATCGCCCAAGATAAGAAGAGCACCAACCAAAACTGTGGTGTCCGTTTTGATGCAACAACCAACACTACTAGTGAAAAGCTTTTTAACGACGGTATATATGGTTGTTAGAAGTCCGATTGTGGTCGTTAAAGGTCATTAGCGACCACAATCTTGTGGTCGTAGTAGGCTCCGTCGTTAAAAGTAATAACGACCACCTTACCCGGTCGTTATTCGTGCAACGACGGTATGGTGTGTGGTCGTCAACCTCGAAGAAATAACAACCGCAGTTGATGTGTTAACGACCACTTGTGTCATCGCTAATAATTTTTCACAATTGTTAAAGCATCATTACCACTTTACATACCATTTACAGTCAACCACCTTTAAATTGGTAACAATCACATTACGCAACATCCAACATTTGAATATTATTATTCACATTAATTAATTCAAAAAAAAGAATGTAAATATTGAAAGGATCATAGCCTCTTTTATTAATAGAAATCAGAGTTATTAGCAAAATTCGACCATAGAATTCTATAATCAAAATACCATTTGAGAAATTTGAGTCAAAAGCACTCTTTACATGACCACTGTACTTGCTCATATCTAATTGGAAAACCAGACAACTAGAAAAGATAATATTTATTAATCTTCAATCCATAGGCACCATCGTTGTTTGAATGGACATAATTCTTCATCAGCGATCACAACGCCTTCTCATTCTTCTATATATTATAAGGTGGATCATCAGTCCTACAAAATGTTTGGTGATTTATGAAAGTCAGTTCATATAAATAAATTGACACAAAGTATAATGGCAGATAAAATTAGTGTATGAGAACAAGTAACTCGAGCATGCTGGATTTCATGGGGACTATCACTTAGATATCTACTAATATGAATGATCATAACTGAATTCAAATGCAAAAATTTGCGTCTCTTATTCAAGTCAAACAAGAGCACCTACCGTCAAGAGCAGCTGGAAACACGAGATATAATGAAACAAGAAACCACGGTGGTGCCAAAAACGTTTTTTTTTGCTAAAGCTAATTAAAGTACACAAAGAGCATGATGGAAATGACCACGACGTGTGTAGTGCTGTGCCGGTTGTACACAGAACAATCACCTAGTATTTTAGGATTAGAACTTGTAACCGAGTAGGCTAGCTTGTGTTAGTCCTAGCTGATATATATACGTATGTATATCCCTTTGTAAACACTGATCTGTGAGGTGAAATAGATGAAAAGAACCAGGCTCGATTCGAGGTTGTGGAAATAAGCCGGTTTTTGTGTGCGCGCGTGTACCAGTACGTTTCCAGCCGTGAGGATCGACCAACGCAAAGATATATCAGGAGATGTGTACGTGTGTGTTGCTTCAGGGCCAGAATCAATTATCTTGATGCTAGGTTTGTACTGCACATTGCTTCGGATAGTACGGGGCAGGAATCAAGCTGCTTGTTCTCTTACACCAATTCCTATGCATATGAACAATCAATTTACATGTGCAAATAAATACAATGTATTGACTATTATACCGCCTACACCCTGGAATTGAAACTTAACCTTTTCATGGATCACCATACTATCTAATGTATCCTATAAACTAATTTGGGCATAGATGGTACCTCACGATTGGCATGTCGGTCTGAAGGAAACAAATACCATCTTCTCTGAAGATGAAGTTCAGAATGAACTTAATAGATTTTTCTGACGGTAGTATTCAAACCTGTAGAGACAAAAGGAACCATATCTGCTGGAAGTGAATAAAGAGCAAGCAGGGCCCATGCGGAACCATCTTCTCTGAAGAAAACTAATTAAGAGATTGTTACCTTCCTAAAATCCCTCAACTGGAGAAAGGCCATAAAAGAAAAACATGTCAGAAAGAGCTTGTACTCGACCACTCTCGCTAATTCTCTTTCACACATAAATCTGCATCAAGGAATAAGAACATGTCAGAAAGAGCTTGCACTCGACCACTCTCGCTAATTCTCTTCTATCACACATAAATCTGCAGCAAGGAATAAGAAAATGTCAGAAAGAGCTTGTACTCTCGACCACTCTCGCTAATTCTCTTTTATCACACATAAATCTGTAGCAAGAAATAAGAGCATCTTTAGGGTGGGGACTTTTCCTTCGTGCTGCGGCGGCACATGTGCCTCCTCCTCCCCGCGCGGATCCTACTTCCACAGGAAGGCCACTCGGCCTCTACACCCGCCGCCTCTCCATCCTCCTCACCCCAGCCCCTACGAAGGCCGGTCCAGGGTTAGCCATTACCTCTCATGCTCTCCCGATGGCCGTGGATGGGGGCAGGTGCGCCGCTTCTTGATGGAGCTTGGTGGCCCAGGCGCAACACCGAAGGTGGATGTCAAGCTCGTGGCGGCGGATCGCGTGGAAAAGGAAACGAGGGAGGGGCGGCGGATCGCGTGGAAGATGAAACGAGAGAGAGAGAGAGGGATCACGTTAAGGAAGGAGAGATATAATTAAAGGAGAGGGAATAGAGTACACCCCCATGAGATTTTTAAGCCGCAAGTAATTCGGTGGTGGTTAAGTATATTTGGTGTAGCCCAATTTCCATCGCGCGGGATCTGTTTATTTTTTAACGACCAGGAGTTTTTCTCCATCATCGTTAATGATAGTTTCTCTAGTAGTGCAAGACGGGAAAGGAAACATATTATGGTTACATAGAGGAGATATGGGAACTTGACTATGGACGTGGTTTGAAGGTCCCTTTGTTTTGGTGCAAATGGGTCAATATGACACGATATGGGGTAACGGAAGACCCGCAGTATGGAATGACAACAGTGGATCTCCACAATCTTGCGTATGCAGACGAACCATTCGTCCTAGCTAATGATGTGGCACAGGTTTTCTATGTGAAGGATATGTCTACCAAGCCGAGAAAAAGAAAAGATAAGGAAGCGAATGCATCATACGATGAGCCAAAGCGCCACATAGTTCTTTCTGGGAAGAGAAACATCGTGGGAGTGGATGACAAGACAGACATGTCAGAAGATTATGAAAAGTTTGATGAAATTGCTCCATTAACAGTGAATATTGACCCGAGCATCCAGTTAAATGATGAAGATTTTCCATGGCTACGACGCAAAGGGACATACGCGAAGAAAAAGTTTCACACCCAAAGATCTGGGATGTGATCGGCTTCACTATCATCACTTTCTTCTGTGTTTCACACCCAGGAGGGAATCTCTGTAATAGTTAGGGTAGTTATGTGTTTTGGCATTTGAAACACGAAGAAATTTTATGTGCAAACAAATTCTTTCATGCATTTACTAATTTTTTCAGCTAAATGACCCTGAAATTGAAAAGCATTTCAAATGAACTCAGAAAAGGTTGAAAGTTGGCATGGTATCATAATTTCACCCACATAACATGTGCAAAAAAGTAGAGAGGGTTACCGCAAAAACTGGATGCACTTCGTGTATAAAATGGACAATCTATTTCGAAGTATCAGGGTTTCGGACGAAAACTCATCCGTTACAAAGGCATTTCATTTTTTAAATAACCTAAGCATTACCAAATTGAATATAATGATAAAACACACTAATATTAAACATAAAAAAAAGAACCACTGAAAATCTATTTTCAAAGTTAAGATATTCACAAACTAGTGATTCACACAAATTTCAAATAATTCAAAATGTAAACTATTCAAATTTGTAAACTACCCGCACTAATAGAAAGTTTGTAATTTTTTGTACCTAAAGCAAAAATATTCACAAAGAAACTCTAAATACAGCAAAAAACAACTCAAAAATAAATAAAACAAAAATAAATAAAGCAAAAATAAATAAGAAAATAAAAAAGCCCGCCTTCTGCGCCACAGCAGCCTGCATACGACTAGAAACCCGACCTGTTGTTGGGTCAGGATGCAGGCCCGCAAAGGCCCAATAGGCCCACAGGGCAGCATAGAACAGGTAGGCCCAGAAGGCCTGCAATAGAGAGGAGCTCGAGACAGCTGCCGCAGCGGGGCTTATAAGCAGGTGCGGGTGCCCTTCCGCTAGTGAGGTGATACTAAACTTGCTCGCACCGCACCTGCGCCACCGCACCCCTTTAGTACCGGGTCGTGGCTCCAACCGGTACTAAAGGGGGGTCTTTAGTACCGGTTGGTGCCACCACCCGGTACTAAAGGTGTGCGCTTCCCGCCGCTTCGCCTGGCCAAAACAGACCTTTAGTACCGGTTGGTGGCTCCAACCGGTACTAAAGGTGGGTTCTATATAAGAAAACACTTCAAAAAAAATCGGCAGTTCGTTCTCCCTCTGCTTCTTCTCCTCTGCCCCGTCGCCGCCGCCCCTCGTCGCCGCCCCCATCTCCGCCCCTCGTCGCCGTCGCCGTCGCCGTCCGTCGCCGTCGCCGCCGCCCCCGTCGCCATCCCCTCTGCCTCGTCGTCCGGTCGCCTCGTCGTCGCCCGCGCTGTGAGCCCCTCTCCCCGGCCCCTCTCCTCCCTCCAATCGAAGCCACCACGCCGCCGGCGCCGTAGGGTGCACACGCGCACGCGCGTGCGCGCACACACACACACAGGCACACAGAAACACACACACACGATTCTGTTTTTTATACAAATGTTTTAGGTGAATTAATTAATTAATTAGATTAATGTCAAATAGTATATAGAAATGTTAGAAATTTTAGAAATGTTAGTTTTATCTAGACGAATTCGATTAATTTCAAATTGTTATAGAAATGTTAGAAATGTTATAGAAATGGTAGTTTTTAGTTTCTTATAATTTTAGTTATAGAAATGTTAGCAATTTTCTGTTTTTTGGTTATAGAAATATTAGAAATGTTATAGAAATGTTAGAAATTTTAGAATTAGTTTTAGCTAGATGAATTAGATTAATGTCAAATTGTTAGACGATGGTCGATGTTTTTTTTAGTTTCTTATAATTTTACTTATCACAATCCAATCATTTAAAAATGTTACTTTTTGCGGGCATATAGTATTTGTTCTCGACGATGCCCGGCCCGCATCCTCGCCGTCGACCCGTTCGCGACGACGTCCGGCTGACCCATGTCCGGGATTGGGCTCCGTCGGGCTGGCACTGGGAGGTGCTACCTGGAGGGGCACGCCGCTTGGTGAGGAACCCGGCCTCGGGTCCCGTCGTCGACCCTGATCTCCTTTGGTGGCGTTCGCGTGGGCCACATTCGGTGCAGAGGGAGCCGGCCCCGCCGGAGGTGGTGCGTCGTCGTGTCAGGGAGGAGGACGAGCACGTCCATCGCTACATGGCTGCTATGAACGTCAGGTTCTCCAATACCTGGCAGGTTCTTTGGGCAGATGACCGAATATATGATCCTGTGATGGTTCCTTGTCTTTGGGTGTCCACCGCCCGCGCCCCAGGAACCGCGAGTGGCCTAGATTCTTCTATAGTATTCGATCTTTATTAGCTACCTAGCCAGTGATGTATTCGAGATTATATATTATTCGAGACGATGTATTCGAGATTATATATTATTCGAGACGATGCATATTATGTACTATATGATTCAGTTTTTCCTTATTGATTGCATCCATGCATTGTAATTTGAATACTAAATTGTTTTATATTTCTTCGGTATTAGTTAAATAAAAGCTATGGTGGACAATACTGGCAGAGAGGGAGAAGAGGCCCTGTTCGAGATCATACGCAGCCCTAGCAGGCCAGATGATCTGAATGAAGCAAATGACGGCTCCCAATATCTGAACAATACCGGGGAGGGTGATGATAAGATATTCGATCTCGACGACCGAGCTGATGAAGTCATGAACTATGATTATGATTATGATGACGCAGACAATAATTATGATGACGAATACAATGTTGATCTTGAAATAACAAAGACTACCGGCGAGGTATATTTATATAAGCAGGCATCTAGTGATCATCACATGTTTTTTTATTTGAAGATATATTAACGAATCGATCTTTCTTCTTTCAGCCCTCCGGATCGAGCAAATCTGCTTCTACAGACAGCAGGACAAAGCGCGGCCCGGGCAAAAAGTTGAAGGAGGGTGTAAAGTACAACATCGATTCCATCAAAGCTAGTGGCGAACCCCTCACGCCTAAGAACATTGCGAACAAGTTCGTTCGTCAGTGCGGAGTTCTCGTGAAGGACCAACTCCCGATCTCCATTCAAGAATGGAAAGAGCCAAAAACTAAACGCCCAGATGTTACTTGGGTCGATGACAGAGCAAAACAAAAGCTTTGGGAATCTCTGATGGAACATTTCACCCTACCAGATTATTTCACTGATGCAGATGTGCAGAAAGTCAAGGACGCTGCTCTTAAGAAGATGGCAATTGCATTCAACACCCACAAGAAAACTGTATGGGCCAACTACCTCGCTGCAGAAAGGAAGACTCCAGAATTCAAGGGAACACTGGAGAAGCAAAGAGAACACTGGCCCGCTTTCGTGAAATTCAAGGAATCAGAATTATCTAAGGAACGGTCGAGAAAAAACAAGGCCAATGCCGCAAAAAAGACGCAGTTCCATAGGCTGGGTCCAGGTGGCTACGCGGTGGCAATGCCTAAGTGGGATAAGTCTGAGCAAGAGATGGAGGATGCAGGGGTCACTCCGGTTACTAGGAGCTGGCCCCCCAGGTGCAGAACTTGGTTCTATGCGCATGGGGGGCGGGCGTTGGACCCGAAGACAGGCCTGGTTTTGAAGAAGGCAAGTCTAAAAGGAGCAGAACAAAAGTTACTTGACACAATAGAAGATGCTCGAAAGGGGGTGTTCACGCCCAACAGAGAGAACGACGAGCTTACGCGCGCCCTGGGAAATCCTGAACACCCGGGAAGAACACGAGGCAAGGGCGTTATTCCCTGGTATGAGGGCTTTTCGGAATGGAACGACGACTACAGGACCCGTGCAAGAAAGAAGATGGAGGAGGAGAAGAAGAGGAAGCTGGAGGAGGAGCAGAGGAAGCAGCACGCGGAACGCCGTCAAGGCCTAGAAGCAAGGCACGCGGACTTGGCACTCAAATTCCAGCAGCAGCAGCAGCAGATCGACTCACTTAGCCAGGAAAGGGGGTCTCAGCAGCGGCAGCAGCAAGCGGATGATCATCCAACATTGGATATCACCGTCCCATCCATGCCGAGAAGCAGCGTTGGTTCCGCCCCGGGCGACGCACTGCTGGATACATACCCTATGGATGACATCATAGAGAACACTAACTGTGAGCTACACTTCAAAATGAAGAACATATCCATGAAGGTGGCAGACGCCGTTGCTTTTACAATTACCCCCGAAGCAACCTTCCATTACGCCCCGATTCCAGATGGCTATGCTCGTGTCTTGGTTGATGAGGTGGTGGACCCATATTCGGGGCTAGATCTTGACATTCTTGGAGGTGACGACGAGCACACACTGGGAGAGGCCATACATCGTATCATCCTATGGAGAAAGGATTGCATCATCTTTCGAAGTCCACCGACACCGCGTCTGCCGACTCCTCCTCGAAGTCCGCCACCGTGTCAGCAGACTCCCGCTCCTCCAAGTCCACGAACGCGTGAGCAGACTCCTGCTTCAAGTCCGGCACAACGTCAGGCCACTCCTCCTGTTTCAAGTCTGACACCGTGTCAGGCCACACCTCCTGCTTCAAGTCACGCACAGCGTCAGGCCACACCTCCTGCTTCAAGTCCGACACCGTGTCAGGCCACACCTCCTGCTTCAAGTCCGGCACAGCGTTAGGCCACTCCTCCTGCTCCAACTAAGCCACGTCAGCCGTCTCCGCCGCCTAAGCAATCGCAGAAGAGACACGTCGCAGCTATGGTGCGTAGCGGTACGAGTCGAGGTAGGACAGAAAGTACAGGCGGAGACAAGCGATATAAATATGGTCCAAGCAGCCTCGCTCCTCTTCCTCAGAGGCCTTACGACATGACCGAGGAGCAAAACGATGCAATAGTGCGGGCCGAAGTGGACGCTCATTTTCGACCGAAACCGGCAACGCCGCCGAGGGAGAAAGTGCCTGAGGAAAAGATTGACCACTTCATTCGTATGGCTAGACCACCAGCTCCCAAGCCTGTTGACTCAGACTATGAGCGCCAAATCAGGAAGGCACATCGAGCACGACTACAGAAAGAAGCTAGCTCGAGCTCGAGCCAACAAGCAGCTGTCAAAAAATGCGGGAAAACCGTTCCCCAGCTGGGAGAACAGGCGGCGCAATCGACCCCCCCGCTTGTTGTGCCAACAACACATGAGAGTACGCGCGCCCAATATTATTATGGGCAAACCGTTTACGTTCCCGAGCTGGGCTATGTGGTAATAACCGAGGAGCATATAAGGCAGGCTGAAATGCTTAAGATCACTATTGGACAACTCCTCGAGATCGAGCCCATGTCTCCGCTTAGAGAGGAGGAAATAAAACGGAAATATGTCCGGGGCCAACCTTTGGTCGAGCCCGAGGAGGTCAAGAACCTCCCAACGAGAATGTATGAATTGCATGATTGGTACATGAAAATTACCAAGATTTCCAATCGAGAGTCCCTCATGGTGCAAGTCGAGGAAGATCATTACTTCAATAAGAAAGCTCTGTCCGTTGAGTATTCAGAACTATTTCAGTTATTCAATCAAGATGCACTCGACAAATCTATCGTCAATTGCTATTGTCTGTAAGTGATTTCTTTCTGTAATTTAAGTCTCAAGCTAGCTCTAGTGCTCATTGATTGATCATTAATTACCTGTAATTATATATCTTCACTATATATTCTTTTCTGTGGTATTATGCAGGATGAAGATGTATGAAATGAAAAAAGCTGGACGCTATGGCATTGGGTTCATTGACCCAAATACCGTTAATGAATACACATGGAAATTGGAATGGTGTAGACAAGATGTAGAGAAATGCATGCTAGAGTTCTTGAAGCGCCTCAATAGCAATGAAGATATACTACTTCCTTACAACTTCGAGTGAGTCACACTGTCTTGTACTACAAATTCTGTTTTTGCTTACTAGCTAGATGTTAATAAGTGTATAGGGTTTAGGGTTATAAATGATTGGTGTTATGCACATGCCCGCTTAATTTATACATGCAAACGTATGCGCATGCAGCTTCCACTGGATCTTGTTAGACATTAAAGTTGACGAAGGAAAAGTTGAAGTACTGGACTCACTACTTAAAAAAGATAGTGACTACAGCATCGTGAAGGGGATAGTCGACAAGTTATTTCAATCATTATTAACTATATCTCGGCCTATTTAGTTCGTCATTTCCTGATATGAACTATTTTTAGTAACCCCTTTATTAATTTTCTTTGCCGGCGGGCAGGGCTTGGGCAAAGTACATCAAGGTGACTCCAGGAAAATGGCGACAAAAGCTATGTTGGTATCGACCCAAGGTAAGTAATTAATTTGTACTAGCTAGCTAGCTACCATCTTTTTAATTCTTGATTCAATACCATTAATTAATTAACATGCTTGATTAATAATTATCTGATTAAATTCTATTCTCGTAAAGGCCCTGAAGCAGGCGCCGGGGACTGAAGTGTGTGCATACTACGTTTGCGAGAACATTCGCATGATGGCGTCCGAAAGGAGCAGATCTGATAGACAGGGCTGGGTACGTTTGCCAGAACACTATTCACAAATCTTACATGATTGTCGATATCTAGTCACACAACTAATACACATGCATATTGATCTCCTTCTTAACAGTTCAAAGAGGTGCGGGACCAGCTCCTATCAACAGAGCGCATACGAGCACTTCAAGAGGAAATAGCAGGATTTTTGCTCGACCAGATCATAGATCCCAAAGGAGAATACTATTACCCGCTACCGCCCCCATGAACCACTTGTCATCGTGCTCCGAAGGCACCAAGGCAACATGTAGGAGAAATTGTATATATATACATGTGTATGTGTGAATAATTAATGATGGTTGTGAGACATTCGATTATATATATATGATCGGTTCTACTAGAAAATCTATTTATATATATGCATAACGTGTACAATATGTAGTATCGTAAAATACCAGCAAACAAAAAAGAGTTAAATGGAAAACACAAAATTAATGAAAAAAATAAAAATTAGAACCAACCCCCCCTCAAACATTTAGTACCGGTTGGTGCTACCAACCGGTACTAATGGTCTACCAGCACTCGGGCCTGGCTCGTGCCACGTGGTGGCACTTTAGCGCCGGTTCGTGCTGAACCGGTAGTAAAGGGGGGGGGGCTTTAGTCTCCACTCTTTAGTGCCGGTTGCAGAACCGACAGTAAAGGCCCTTACGGACCGGCGCTAAAAGCCCGGTTCTACACTAGTGTGAAAAACCTTCATGTCTTTAGCCATCTTGTAACTCACTTATCTAGTTAGGCTTTTTACATGTAAATGAACTTAATTATATTTGTGTGAAGATGATCATGATGCAAGCTCTTCTTGATGAGCCATCAAATTAAAGTGTGGCTTATAACTTTCATATGTGTTATCATATTGCAACAGTATATGCATTGCCCCATGCACCATTTACTTTATGGACAAAGTGTATGTAGAAATATTGAAACAACGCCATAGAACGATACATAAATAACCCTGGGGGAAAAGAATATGATAATGCCAAACTATAGAAGAGGTAGGGGAATGGAAAATATAAAAGAAAAGAGACAATTATAGGCAAAAGAAAGTATATTTTATTGGAATTTGAAAAGGAAAAATCACATAAAGACAGAGAAAAATAAAGGATTGGTTTAAGTTTTTTAGGCGAAATCACTAGTTAAGGGCTACCCTGCAAAGATCCACAAAATTCTTCTGGTAAAGATTAGTGGTGCTACGCATATCCACGGTTGTCGCCACGAGAGAGTGTTGGTGGGTTTCACCCATAGGAGGGGATGGAGAGCTGACTCTCTACATGCTTATTTTTCTAGATTTGGTTTTGAATATGAAATATCTTTTGAAATGTGCGTCCAATTTATGAACCGTTTTCATATATAATTCGAATTTATGCATAAATTTCGAAAATTTTATAATTTAACAATGTTTCAAAAACATAATATTTTCTAAAATTCAAACAAATATTTGAAATTCTCAATTTTTTTGAAAAATAAAAGTAAAATTGGAAAAAATGAAAATAAAAGGAAAAGAAACAGAAAAAGGATAAACAACATCCAGTAAATAAGTAACCTTTTGGAAATGCTCCCAAAACCGATAAAAATCAGACTAGAATCTTCATAAGGTTCCCAAAACAGGAGCACCAAACCTCTTCGTAGCACTAAAATGTGCTGGCCCACTTACTAATTCGACGCAGTGAGTGTCACATAGGATCTGCAAGCAATTATTGTGTTAATCGTACAAAGCGTCCACTCGCTTCAAGACTAGCGGTTTATAATTGATTTGTCTATTAGTTCTCTAGGTTCTTGTTTTCGGAAGCTTCTGAAAGCTTTTGATTGAGTTTTTTTCTTTCTGTGTCTGGTTTTCTCGATTGGGTTTTCTTCATTTTTCTTTTACCTATCTTTTTCTGCTTTCATTGTTTGACCCATGAATCTTTTTCAAATTTTTGAACTCTTTTCGAATATTTTTTTTGAATGTGCGATTTTTTACCTATAGAAAATTTAAAAACATTTTTTTTATTTTCTTAACCAGCAGTTGCTAGTTTTCTAAAGCAACCAAGTCACGTGACTGAGCCACCAGCTGTGACGCGAGTGCTATTGGTCAGCGGCCCATTTGGCATTAGCACAGGCGACTCATGGGAGCAACTTGTTGGAGGAGGTCCCACCTATGGGAGTACTAACTTACCATACTACCCAGTGCGGGCAGTCTAAGCGCCCGGAGGAGGTCCCACCATACATGGCCTAAGGCCTCTTCCAATGCGTTGGTGCTTATGTGAGGTGCTAAGTGCATTAAAAACCTTAGCAACTAATCTGCCCAATGTATAGGTGTTTAGCTTTTGTAGCTAAGCTTTTTTTATTCAATTGTTTAAGAACTATACTCCTTCATGCATGGATTGGTATGCATTTTGTATAGGTCCACCTTAGCTAGGTCTTTGTCCCCAAATGGCGCTGCTTGGGCCATAGGTCAATCGAAACATCCAGGGTTGGGTGTTCTTATTTTGCTACTCGACTAGAAACATGAGAAGTATGATTGAAGATTCTGATGGGAAACACTAGGATATATGAAGAGGGTAATTTCGTTCTCATTCTTACATTTGCTTGTTTGTATCTGTCTGAGCGGGTTGTAATGTAACTATTCTAGTCCAGGTTTTCACGAGGGAAGGAATTGATTTACCAATGGTACATCATTTCTTCCTGGGGTCATCATAATGCTCTCTCTCCTCTTTAATTGCTTTGTCACATTAACTTATTTTCCAATGTGACACCTTTCCTTTAGCATATGTACATCGCGGAGCACTAGGAAGGGCCTAATCCCGTCGAGCACGAGCACCCATAGGCAGAGAAGCCAGATAGTTAGTTTCCACCTCGTTGATGCTGCTCTTCTTCGTTGTGGACTGTGTTGGATGCCGGTTTGAGGCGTCGGTGTGGATGGCTACCATTCGGCTAGAGAATCTAAAGTCAGGCTCTTCAAATTCCCTCTACACATATGGGCGGATGGCTCGATCAGTGATTGGTCAGAGAATCGCGACACAGCCGGGCTCCTCAAACCTGCCCTATATGTCTGGGTTGACCATCACCCCCATATCCAACCTATATCTGGGCCGGGTATGGGGAGACCCGGATGCGCCCGGGTGTCCATCACGTTGAATCCGATAGACAGGACCGACCATAAATTTCATCAAACCCCCCTGATCTAACCGAACGAGTTGTCCTTTTCCTGTCCACTCTTCTCCCTCATCTGCGTCGGCCCTCCCCTAGCTCTGTCGCCGTCCCGACCCCTCGGTGTCGCCGCCACCACCACCACAAAACTCCTCGCCGCTACTCTCACCGTCCAGAAGCCGTTGCCGCACCAGACGCTTCCATGGTACGTCTAACTCTTCTCGGATTACACCTTGCCCTCTGTGCGCTCGACAAATTTTCCAAGCACTTTTTTTTGATTCTTTTGTAGGCAAAATGATGGACTCGGAGGGTTCGCCGGATGAGGAGTATCAAGAGAAGGAGCTTGATGAATTAATTCAAAGGTGTTCTTCGATTCGTCGGAGTCAAACGACGAAGATGCTGAGATGATGATGATGATCGACATCCAGCATGAAATGGAGAGGGAGTGGAGCACATTCTGAACTGTTATGATTCGATCAAAGGGAGGACAGTTTTCAACCTGGATAGGGTACTTTCACCCCGGACCAACATTGCTTGAAACATGCAAGTTAATCCATGCATGGATTTGCATGTATTTCTAATTTTGTACAACAGGACATTTTTGCAGGCCATCCGGCACTGTCTAAGGTTGACGTTTAGTGGTGGATTTGCTAAGTCCGGCTATAGAGCAAAGGCATTTCGTGTTTGATTCGGCAACGGCTTTCTGGTTGTTTCAATGCAGACTAAGTTGAGATTTTCATCGGCGAATGGTACGGTGCGATCCTTCTTTCACTAATACGTTAATTAGTGGGTGCTCCATGCCAAGTTCTCCATGAAGGCGCCTATTCCCTGTTTTTTTTTTCTGAGGGCCGCCTGTTCCCTGTTGCACTGTTGCATGTAACATCTCGCAAATGGAGTGTATTGTAGTAGTACTTGCTGATTCTATCTGAACTAGTTGAGCCGCACGGACTCCCACTCCCACAACAACCGATTCTGCATTCTCGCTAATTTCTCAGCAGATTACATATATCCTCTTGTCCATTCACCATTCGTACGTACACGAAGCTGATTAATTCGGGTCAACCGCAGAACTTTGATGCAATCTCACAGTTGAGGCACGGCAAGTCCCCATCAGACGTACTCCCAGGTCACCGTAGCCGATAGAGACGTAAGCTAACCCGACGGGATCCGGCTTGCCTGCTCCCTCTCCATGCTCCCATCCGTGCTCCCACTTCATCCTACGGCTGTTCTTTTTCCTTTTTCTTTTCTAATTTAATCATCTCCCCCTCTGATTTTCAGGGGGTGGGGCCGGGCCTTATTTTCTTCCAATCAAATCAAGCCACGTATGCGGGAGCACGGATGGGAGCATGGAAGGGAGCAGGCAAGTCTCGTCCAACCCGACGAGAGAGAATCCTTGAACAAGCATCGTGCCAAGTTCTTTTGAGAAAACATGCCAGAGCTAGATACCCAACTATATATGTTCTTCCAAATTTGCAACCCGGGTTTGAAAGAAGACGCAATCGCTCAAGAAGATAACGTTTCCGTTTCATTTTTTTTATAAGGGGGTCTTGCACATAGTCCGTCGTGCAGCGACACACGCGCATCCCGGTCAAACTCAACAACAGTGCCAGCAAAGATCCACGTCCTCTGATTCCTCACCGCGGCTAGACGACATGACAGCCGTTCTATCTCCCACTCATATGCTTACACCCTGAGCTCGATCCCAGTCACCATGCCCGGCGGCTCTTCCTGGGACGCTCGCTCGTCGGAGCCACGCGATGAAGCGCGGTAGCCTAGATAGCACTCTGTCGGTTCATCCACTGAATCGTCACTCCGGCGACAAACTAATGGGGTTTCTTTGCAATGCTGTGAATACTGACTCCGGCGACAGATCTAGCGAGTTCTTAGGATCCGGTAGAAAATGGATCTGGGTCTGCTGATAACTATGTTCCTCATACCTCTCATCCCTACTAATTCTTTCTAGATACTATATCTTGACATCATCCTGATATAAAACTTATAACTCACTCTAGGTCTTTGATCAACCCCCCACACGATCAGTTTGTACGAGTTCTTCACACTGTCTTCCTTTTATAATGGAGGAAATGACGAGCATGTTCGGTTTGATGCATGCACCAACCCACGGGGGCACATGTTGTTCCAAGACGGCGACATTACTTTGTTGTTTCTAGAAGCAGTATAATAACAAGATAAGCACAGCATGTGTCGTTCCACTTTTTGTTTGGCAAAAAAAATTAGATATGTTAGCTAGGGCGAAGTTATTATACATCTTTGCCCAAAAAGGCTTTCGTCATGCTTTATATATAGCGCAAACCACCAGAGCCACAAAGTACTATACATCTTTATGATCGAAAGAGCCGGCGAAATTATTATGTTGTTATCAGAAGCAACATATGAACATAGCATGATCAGCACAACCACTGTTAAGCTGTTCCGCTTACTTTTTGATAAAAAAATGTTAGATGGTTGAACAATGTTATTACACTGTAGATCCAGCTACAATCTTAACTATTCAATAGCTAACTGGCCGTGCGTTACAACTGGGCATACATATTCTAGTGGTTCGACATCAGTATTGCCCGACATATATCTTACATCTACTATATTCTAGATTTTGGTAAGGTTTAATTTGATTTGAGTATAGGGGAAGGCAAGAAAAGCTATGATTTAGTTGAGGTTTTGGTAAGATTTTATTTGATTTGTGTATGGAGAGGGGCAGGCAATGAATATAGCCGAGGTTTTGATAATATTTAATTTGATTTGATTGAGTTAATGCATGAAATGGTTTTGGGAAAGTATTGATTTGATTTAGATTATTCCAAGTTACTCTATTTACATTGGTTTTTATTTTGTGCATCACTTGAGATTACCAAAAATCAACAAGAAACCAAATGGGAGGAGGGGGTGTGGGGAGAAAAATATCGAGGGAGGATGTGGGGCAAACCTATCAACCCTCCTTCAATGGTACATACTCCCTCCGTCATGAATTACTTGTCACAAAAATAGATAAAAATGGATGTATGTAGAACTAAAATACGTCTAGATACATCCATTTTCACGACAAGTAATTCCGTACTGAGGGAGTAATCACTAGTAGAAAAAGGACCTAATGTGAGACACATTAGTCCCGGTTTGATTTTGGCCCGGTACTAATGGTACTATTAGTGCCGGTTCGAACGGCTATGCATTAATGCCGGTTCGTGTTGAATCTTTAGTACCGGTTCGTGGGGTGGTGGCAGGCTGGCGTCAGGCCAGGGCCCCACGATCACCTTTAGTACCGGTTCGTGGCACGAACTGGTACTAAAGGGCTAACCTTTAGTACTGGTTCGTGCCATGAACCGGGACTAAAGGAGTCTGACCTATAGTCCCGGTTGGAGACACAAACCGGGACTATAGGGCAATTTTCAAACTCTACCCCCCCCCCCCCCCCCCGGTGTATCGGCATTTCAGTTTTGAAAAAATCAAAAGAAAATGATAAAAACTTCAAAAAATAAAATCCTTTGAGAGGTAGTTATATTACTACATCTACTAGTTACGAAAATTTGAAAACTTCAATTTGGACATGTTTTGCAAAAAGTGTAGGGAAAATGTAAAACGGCTATAACTTTTGCATACGATGTCAGAAAAAACGTATAATATATCAAAAAATTTAGCACGAAAATCCGCATCCGATTTTGACCGCCTACGGCCTGTTTGCAATTTTTTAGAATCCTCAAATTCCAAAAGGAAAAAAAGATATGCTCAAATTTCAGTTTTTGGTTAAATCTGATCAAACTATGGTCAAACTACTTATTCAAGAAGTATTAATGTTACTACATAATTATTCAAGGATATTAGTGTTACTAAATAATTATTTCAATTTTTTGAATTTTGGTCAAATCTGGTCAAACTGTGGTCAAACTTATTCAAGAAATATTAGTGTTACTAAATAATTACTGTTTTTTAGAATAATAGTTTCAAACTCAAACGGTGAAACGTGTGACCTAATGCTCAAGCTAAACTGTTGAGGGTTAATAGGATTGACAACTTACATTTGTTAGGAAAACAACAAGTGTAGACTTGGAAAGTAGAGGGAATAGAACTCCGAAGTTAAGCGTGCTCGGGCTGGGGGAGTGAGAGGATGGGTGACCGGCCGGGAAGTTAGACGATTTGGAATGAGTGATTCACACTTGAGTAGTTAAGAGGGGTGATTAGAGACTAAATCATCAAATAATTCAGAAAATTGAAAATCGAAAAAAAAAAGTTTAAATTTTTTTCCAAAATTTTCAGAAAAAAATTTCAAAAAAAAACCTTTAGTACCGGTTGGTAACACCAACCGGTACTAAAGGTCCCCCATACCACGGCGCGAGCTCACGCCACGTGGTGGGCCTTTAGTGACGGTTCATGCCGAACCGGTACTAAAGAGGGGGGGCCTTTAGTCTCCACTCTTTAGTGCCGGTTGCAGAACCGGCACTAAAAGCCCTTAGGAACCGGTGATAAAGCTTCGTTTTCTACTAGTGAATATGGAACATACCGAAGCCATAACTTAATTTCCTATTCGAATTCAGATCTTTTTTGGATTTTTATTTTTTATCTATTGTCATTATCTAATCATCTAGAACATCATAGCTCAATTTCTTCATTCAAAATATGAAGTTGCTTACCATACATACCGTGTGGTATGAACTATTGGAATTGGCAATTCCGCTGAGTTCCAAGGCACTCGGCAAACTCCCAAAAAGACTCGCCAATGTGTTTCCCGAGTTCCACACTCGGAAAAAAAAAACTTGGCTAGAATCACGTTGGCCATGATTTACTTTTGCCGAGTTCTTATGATCGGGAGCTCAGCAAAGATCGTGATGAATCTTTGCCAAGTCCAACATAATGGGAACTCGGCAAAGTAAGTGTGCAACTGGAA